>NC_089227.1:28610071-29221785 GCF_963924675.1 Phocoena phocoena | reverse complement strand
TCAATATATGTGCTTAATAAACAGTTGTTGAATGGATGAATAAAAATGTCATGGTTAAAGGAAGGAAGCTATAGAATTAGCATCATAAGGGTAATATTACCTAACTGAAATGGTATGTGCAGGCATGGAAAGATCCAATTTGAGGAAGTTAGAATTGTAATGCTCTAATTTTAACTCTCACAGTTAGTGCTTAGCAGTGTCGCTATTTATCAGCAAACGCTCAAACCTCCTTTTTGCTAGACCTGCGTGGACTAGTTGATATACCAAAAATAGACAAAATTTTCACTGAGTGCTTTTATAATCAAAGCAACTGATGAATCCATGTAAATGGATACACCTTCATTGATGAGCAAGTTTGGATTTTGTCGTCAGACTTCTGATGTCACCAGGATTGTTCTCAGGCATTATTTAAAATCAAATGATCAAAATAAAGGTTGTTTTTCAAGCGTTCTATTTTCTGTTTTTTCTATTTTCCCTTTTGCTGGTGGATTATTTTGTTCCTCTTTCCCTCTTTGTTTGTTTTGGGAATTAGGGCTTTCCAGTGAGCCCATGCAGTGTGAAGAACTACCTCTAGATACTGAGTTTACATTACAAACAAGCAAAAATTCCCAGTCTGTCAGAGATCTCCTCCTAGGATACAAGGGAAAGCGAAGTTCAGCTAAACTGTACAATTAATTCGCCATCACTTCTGAATAGAGAGAAAAGGTTGCTTTAAGCTGTTCTGTTCTCCTCCTAGGGATTTAAGGTCAGTTGCAAGAAGCAAAATTACTATTCTTTCAAAGCTGTCTCCCTTGATTTGTGTTTCTGTAATTATCTCCTCTGGACCTCTTCCTCTTTAGCTTGTAAACTCAGCTTAATAAATCAATTCAAGGATTAGATACATGTAAAGATACCTACTCTGAGAGCTGGATGGACAGGAAAAGGAATAAAGTAGGACAGTTGCCTTTTCTTGACCACTGGTTTCACCCATGTATCAATTATTTTTGTTTTACACAAAAGAATCTGAGATCTTTTCTTTCTCCCCAAAATAAGAGAAGTGATTTTTTTCTTTAAATTCTCTCTCGCTAATAAAAAGATTAAAAGCATTGTCACTCTGCCTTTTCAAGGAGCGGGCAAATTCTAGAAATCAAAAGAACAAATTTTCTGTAAAGAAATAAGGCCTTAGAAGTGGTTCTTTTAGTTTTAGCTGACTCTCAAGCTACTGGAATTAGAAGGTTTTACGTGAAAATAATAAATGTAAACAGTTAAACATATTCTGTTAATAGTGTTAGCAAATTGGGCCAATATCTGACTATACTACTGATTTTTATTTCTCACAAAGAGCTCAGAATGTTACCAGGTTTTGTATTGTTTTTCAAATCAAGGAATAGAAGATAGTTATTCCAAATGTTTTTTGCATATTATACATTTTAGTTTGGGGACGATTTCACTAAAGAAGCAGTATAGTCAACTGGTCAAATTCATGAGCTAACCCTGCTGGGTCCACATCCTACCTATGTTGTTACTATGTAAACTTGTGTTAGTACCTCAGTTTCCTCCTCTGTAAAATGGGAATAATAATAGTACCTACCTCATATGGATGGCTATTCTGAGGATTAAATGAGTTAATATAGCTAAAGCAAATAAGCAGTACCTAGCATATAGTAAGAATTCAATAAAAGTTATTGTTATTCACAGTTGGCTTCTAATTCTCCTAAAAATGCTGTAGAGAATATGTGTGTGAGCCACATTTATTTTATTTTTGAGAAGTATTGTGAGCGAGATTGCATTAGATGGAACACCTTGAGGTGTTATTCACTGGAGCTGGTGGAAATTAGTATTACCAAATGAGATTTCTGCATCCTCTTTTATGAAAATGTCTGAAATGTGTTTCCATTTATGAGAATTCTAGGGACAAGGAAATCTGCCTGGAAGGTGACTTTCTTGGGAAGTTTACTCAACTCTCAGTTTTTATGGTTATTTTTCTCTATCTCTTTTTCACCCAGATCTCACTGTTTAAGGTGCAATAAAGAGGAGAAAGGTTTGCAGAATGAGGACAGGTTGAGGAATAGGGAAACATCTCACTAGCATTGTTATTAATGATTTGCTACTTATTTATTTTTTAATTGACGTATAGTTGAATTACAATGTTATGTTAATTTCTGCTGGACAGCACAGTGACTGAGTTATACATATACATATATATATATATATATATACATTCTTTTTTTTTTTTTAATACATTCTTTTTTATATTCTTCTCCATTATGGTTTATCCCAGGACATTGAATATAGTTCCCTGTGCTCTACAGTAGGACCTTGTTATCCATCCATTCTATATGTAATAGTTTGCATCTACTAACCCCAAACTCCCAGTTCATCCCTCCAATGACTTTCCTATTTAAACAGCAATTAAAATATAAATTTATAAATAGGACCCACTGATTTTTTGAGTATAGTAGGATACTGATTCTGACTTGGGATGCTGAATTCCGTCCTCTTTATTGACAAAGGTTACTTGCAGGAACTATATGACTCAAAGGAATTTTAAAGATCAATATCCGATTTTTAAAATGAGGAAAATGAGCTCCAGAGTGATTTAATTAAACCCCTCCTCCGCTGATTCAATGAATATTTATTGATCTTCTACTATGTGTGATTTGCTCCGCTAGGTAACAGAGATACAGCTGTGAATAAGCAGGCGTGGTCTTTGTCTTTTTAGTACTTACAGACCCCAGTGGGGAAATAGACAATTATCGTAAAGCATGATGAAGAGGAGTACAGGGAACTTGCGGAGTGCACAGCAGCAAGTACTAACCTATTATACTATAGGTGGTCAAAAGTGATATAGAATTCTAATTAAGCCCTGAAAATTCAAATTGAGTGTGCCCAGGCTCTGGGAAGTTGCCCAGCTATGGGAAGGCCTGAGGAGAGAGAGGGCAAGGCACTGAAGCCATTCAGTTTGATGGAAAGAAGAGTGAGTTGAAAGGGAGGGGACAGAAAGCTGGAGACGTACGCAGATCCTAGTGGGCCAGGTAAAGCATGTTTTGATTAGCCTGAGGGCAATGGAACATTTTTGGAGAGTTTTAAGCAGAGGGAAACATGCTCAGATTTGTATTAAGGTATTTCCAGCTCTAGCCTGGTGGATGGATTTAGAAGAGGAAGACAAAAGTCAAGGAGGCTGGTGAGAGACTGTGGTGGCTTAACGTGCAGTCTGTGGATAAATGCTATCAAATCATAACCATGTAGAAGGTACTGATTTCATTTCTAAGTCTTGATTTTAAATCGTCAGTACTTTGAATATTACATTTTTTTCCAGCCAAGTTCCTGAAAAATAGCCTTTTAACCCTCCCCGCCTTTCCCTTTATTGAACCAGGGCTTTGATATTGCATGACCCCCTTTCTATTGTAGAAGGAGAAAGACGATGAGCTTAATTGTTTTGGCTGGACTTTTTCACCCAACAGGTAATTCTTACCTACGAGGCACTATTTATCTTTGTGTCAGATTCATTCTGTGTTTTCTATTCCCGTTGCCGCTGCCCTAGTTTAGGCCATCATTACCTGAACTGTTCTCATAATGACCCAACTCATCTCCCTGACTCCCAAACCTTTATTTTCTCATATTTATCTTCACATTGTGCTTTGATTCCCCTGCTCAAATACTTTCAGAGGCTTTCCTTGGCCTACAGGAGAAATGTTAGCCATTGTTCCATATGCTCTCAGAGCTTTACCTTCCCCTGGCCTGCATACACCCTACTCTTCAACTCAGTCAGGTCACACACTGCTCCCCCAAGAGCTCCCCCTTCCCCATCTCTCTACCCTTGCATAGGTCTACAGTGGCTGTGTCCATTTTCTGAAATCTTAACCATTTTTCAAGGTCCAGGACAGAAGCAAATTTTTCTCATGGTACTTTCCATAGTTATGCCAACCACAAGTATTATTACTCACTCAAGGGTTTCACGGGTGAGCTCCTGAATTTTCCTGTTACTTTAGTTAAATATATGCATAGCTCATCTCTTTTATAAGATTATACATTCTTAGGAAGACACGGTAACCTTTTCTCCTCTGTATCCTCCTCAGTACCTTGCCCAGTGCCTTGAAAACAGTGGACATTCAGTAAGGATGTATTTAACTCAATTGATGTCACTTTTCATGCCAAAATTTAAAATTTTTATATGGCATTATTTTGTTTGGGATGCAGAGTGCCTTTAGGAAAATGGTATAATTTATGGATTAAAATTAATATTTTAACAGTAATTCTTATTTTTAAAGTGTGAGATATGAAGGGGAGAAATTAATGTTAATATTTCAGCATGGAAGATACCCAGTGAGGGGAAAAAAGTCTCACCACACACACACACACACACACACACACACACACACACACACACACAATGAAAGAGAGAGTAAGCCTTAAAAATCTGGGCACCCAGAAATTGTGGAGCTTGTTAGATAAGAACTTGTTTCCCATGTCTCCTGCCTATGGCCACCCTTCCCCCTCCATCTTTGGAAGAGTCAGAATTTGCGTTGGTAAGAGGGACAAGAAAGGGTGGAAGAGAACCTTAGGAGCATTTGTGCTTTCTTTCTGAACTTCTGACCTGAAATAGGCTCCTTCTGGGGACAAAGAGGAGATCCAACTCTAAAGTTCAAAGTTTTATTTATTATATTCGTTCAGGCATACTAAGTTTGCAAATGGAGACTACTTTGCAATTAAGGTTTCTTGTTTTATTACATCAGCGTGTAATGTAGCTCACTGAATGCATTTAAAAGGTGCAATGTGAAACAAAATTAATTCGCCTTCTGATTTTATTCTACAAATTGCTGTTCTATCTACCTATGACTCAGGACAGAACAGGATTTCATGATTCAAGCCCCCAGCTGATGAGTATCACATGAATATTTTGGAAAAAAATTGCCTTGGTAAGACACATGCAAACATCATTAGTATGAACTTAGATGAGGTGAGATTTTTAATTGGCCTTAGAGTTTCGGTTTGTAGAAAGGAAGAAGAAAGTGCATTCTAAATGAAGTTCTGACTTAACAAAGATACTCAAAGTTCTCTTTTGTGGGAGAAATCTGAGTAAAGAAATCCGAGTAAAATCTGAGGAAAGGAGAGGCTCATATTGAGGAAGGAAGGTTGGAAATACACATTAGGACAAGATCTTTGCTTGTAAAAGATCTTGAGGGCCAAGCTAGGAAGCTCTGACTTCCTTTTTAAGTAAGGAGTTTATCTTTAATGCCTTTTAAACCAAGGAATGGAATGGCAAAGTCAGTTATTCATCAAGATCTGGTAGTAACGTTGCCTTTTCCAACTTTCCCCCTTTTCTTACATCACGTCATTATATTTTCTCCGTAGCACCTTAGTTCCCTTCTTTATTGCCTGACTCTCACTATTTAGTGGAAGCTGAATGAAAACAAAAATCCTTCTAAATTGTTTTTTTGGGGTTGTTTACTGCTGCTGTAACATCTGTAGGATAGAGAGTGGACACGTAATAGGCACTCATTAAATATCTGATAAGTAAATAATACGTGAAGAGGGAGAGATTGGAGGAGATAACCTGTTAGAGAAGTTTGAGAGGCAAGTGCTGATAACCTGGGTTAAGGTTTTGACAGTAGTAGGAGAGAAAAGAACACAGTGTACAGATGAATTATGAAGGTGGAGTTAACAGAGAACCAGACAGAATGGAAACGTCATAGGCAATTCCAAGACTTGGAACCGTCTTTCTGGGAAAATGATGGTGTCCCTTCTAGAATCTGGAAATGTAGGGTAGTGATGGGTTTTTAGCTTTAGCTAGATTTATTGTGTCAGTGGAAGAGTCCCGGGGAGGTGCCATTATCAGGTATAAACACTGTAACCATCACAGGGGGTGAGGGAGCCAGGCTCTGCAAGGGACACAGTGTAGCTTTCAGCAGTTGGACATTTTTGTACCTGCCACAGTCTATGTTTTAAAAATTCAAAATTTTTTTAATGTTTGGGAGAATGGGGGGTGGTGTGGTCTATTTTTTATTGCTTTTCTCTTCAGCAAATCTGTTAAGTGTGGAAAAACAATGAACAAAAAGTTGGCCTAGACCCCCTAGGAAGTAAAGCTGGTGGTCCCGCCTAAGCGTCCCCCTCCCCCCTGCTGCCCGCCCCTCCTTCCACTCTCCAGCATTTTTCCCATGTGGCTCTGAACGCTGCTTAGGAAACTATCTTTGGCAGTATTTGTGAGGCTTGCTAGCTTCAGCTAAGCAACCAGTCACTTGAATGAAGTAGAAGCTGAGCGGAGAATGTATAAGAAGTTGCCAAGTGAAGTTTTGTTTTGTTTCATTCGCTACTGCTCTGCAGATCCGGAGGGCAAAAGGGATAACTGTGACCAAACAACGTTTCACCACATCCCCTAGCTCACAAGGATCTAGTTCCAAAGACAATTTGAGTTTTAAGGGTGCAGTTACCAAACTAGAAGCATTTCTATTCTCAGAGATAGAAATAATGTTCTCCTCGATGATCCGCTTCCAACACCAGTAACTTCCCTTTCTAACATCTCAGTATTGCCTTTACAAAATACAGCATAAAAGGTCAAAAATGAGGAAGTTTCCTAATAAGAATATCCAAAAGATACGTATTGTATGTGTTTGCGTTCTCTTAGTGGGATTTCCTTTAGGTAATAGAAGAAAAATTCCTTTGCAGCGACAACAGTGTGAGTTTTCCAAAAAATGAATCTATTCCCCCAAGTCATGGAGATTGTGCTTTATTAGCTGAACTTGATTAATTAATTAATTCTCAGGCTCACAGAATTTATTTGAGGCCACTGGTCAATCTAATTAGAGTGGACGTGCTGTGGGGAATAATTTTGTACCATGATTCCCCACACCCCTGTGCACCAGATTCATAAGTTGAAGCCCTACCCCCAACGTGATGGCATTTGGAGATGGGACCTTTGGGAGGTAATTAGGTTTAGGTGACGTCATGAGGATGCGGGCTCCCATGATGGGATTAGTATCTTTGTAAGAAGAGGAAGGGAAACCAGAGCTTGCTCTCTTTCTTCACCACGTGAAGAATTGGGAAGTCCATGTCTGTTGTTTAAGACACCCAGTCTATGGATGTGATATTATAGCAGCCCGAGCTGACAGAAACAGTAGTGTTTCTCAAACTTGAGTATGCATAAGAGCAACCTGGGCGCATATTTGATCCATGCATTCCTGAACCCCAACCTAAAGGAAATTAGTCCGGAATGCATCTGTCCCAGTATTCTTCATTTTAAGTAGACTTCAAGGTGATTCTGAGGTAGGCTCTTCTGGGCAATAATTTGCTAAACACTATTTACAGGGAGGGGAGTGGATGATTGTTGTTTGTGCACCAACTGTGAGGGTGGGAAGGGAAGGGCGAAGGGGAACTGCCCTGGGTCTCTCAGGGTTCTTTCTCTCCTAGTTCATACATCCCAACCCTTTCCCTCTGCGGACCATACTTATCATCATTAGATTCCCTACCTACACCACGTAGCAACAAATACACATTTAGAAGTTTAGAAGGAAAAAAAGTGGGTAGGGTGAGCACTCTGTAACACCTCAATGGCTTTCCTAGCAGGGAGTCATTTGTTCAATAACTATAGGAAAGATTGTTTTCCTCTCAAATTTCTGCGTCATGTTTGTTCAGGAAATCATAGCCATCGAAGGGCTTTACTTAGGCAAATTTGTAAAATCCGTAAAAATTATAATTGTTCTTTCTGCCACTCCACACCAAACTGGAAGAAGTTAGCTTTCCTGAAAAAAAAAAATGAACCTTTAAATCCAGTGTGCTGGAGGTTTGGTGAACTACATGGACCTATAAATATATAGTCATTTGTATTTCTCGGGTGAAATACTTTAGGTAAAATTCAGAGAACTTAAGGAACCAAGACAGGTAGTGGAAGAGATTCTTTTGGAGGGAGTTGGAGATCCAACATTCTTTAAAACATCTTTCCCAAGGGCAGGCCTTGAGCAAAGTCTGTGGAGGATATGTGTTAGGATCTAAGTCCCATGACTTGACTCCTTATTATTCTGAAGTGAGGTATGGTCTGGTCACCAGTATATCTGGACTTGACAGAAATCACTGGGATTAATGCATTAGCATGTAGAGGGTCTTTGCTTTTTTAGGAAAAATAAGATGCTTCAAAATAGAAACTGTTAATTATATTCTCCAGATCTCCTTTTCTCCTTGAGACATAAAAATTCCATTTCTGACCTTGTAGTGGCATCTCCCAAATTGGCATGTATTTCGACATATTTTGTGAAAGCAGTTTCTGCTGTGTTATATTCACCAACACATGGTGCATGGAAACTGTTAAGCAAAATACACGATATTACTAATAATCTATGTGCTATGTCTTATTAACAATCAAAAGAAACTGTTTCCACCAGATGGAGGGACAGATCTGTGATATCCATTTATGATTTATGTCCATAAAATACTCTAGGGCAAATCCCAAATCAGAGAAAGACTTTCAGGTAAAGACTCCTATTTCAGCTCTTTGGTTGTCTGAAATGAAATACAAATTCATGCAGCCAAGACATCAGGTTTTCTGCCTGTGGGAAAGCACCCAGGTCAGAGAATCAGGAGGTCTGTGGGTTTTCCCAGGGCCACCCTACTGACTGAGCCTTTGGAATCTCTGGCAGGTCGCTTCGCGTCTCTTGTTCTTAGTGTGTTTAAAATTTGAAACCCTCGAGCCCTTCCTTTTTCAAGCTGTTGTCTATATTATGAATAAACGCCCAAATGTGTGAAATGCTGAGAGTTTCTTAGATACAGATGAATGACTATTTCAGCTGGGTAAAGAAATTTCAAATTTGTACTAGTCTACAAAACATTTTTACCAGCTCATTTTCTTGGTGGCAAGTAGTTAGGTCATAAAGAGAGAAATAACATCATTTTAGCCTTAACGAGCCGAAATGCTATTCACCTCCTGGCTGGCTGTTTATGAGACTGTATTGTTGCCCCCTGGATTTAGTCTTGCAGATTGCAATATTGACTGAAATCAGGCCCTAGGAAGTATATTTCTCTCACATTTTCACACCTAATGTTTATTTCTCAGCTTGTTAATAAACCTACCCTCTTCACAGACTTTTCTGATTCTCATTTTTTCCCCCTTCGTTCTAATTAACTGTAAATAATTTCTTAGTTTATTTCTTCTGTTTGTGTTTCTTCACCCTTCAGAAGAGATTGTGTCTCTCTGGGGGAGGAGAGAGGCTGAGCCTGTTGAATTCTGTTCCGGATTCCATTTCTCTCACCATGTCTGTCCGTCTGTCTCTCTTTTTTAACCAAAGTATGTCCCTCTCCTTGGAGCTCAGAAAATATTTGGTGAATGAAATGAAGTCCCGCATAAAACATAAATTGGGAGGCAAGGTAGCTTAGTAGTAAACAGAATAGGACCTGGGATAAGAAAGTAAGTTTTGAATTCTAGTTCTTGCCTTGTTAACTATCCGAGCTGCAGAAAATGTATCTCTGGGCCTCCATTTCCTCTTCTGTTAAGTGGGGGTCATAGCGCCTACCTCATAGGGTTTTTGTGAGTATTAAATCAGGTAATGCAATGTTTCCGCAGAGGTCTCAGAACATGGCAATTTGTCAATAATTATCTATTATTATGACATTATGAGAGTTTCATCACCTTACAGCGTCTGGCACAGTGTCTCCATAGTGTGATAGAGTATGTATATATGGAATTTAAAATCTAAATCCATCTTTTAAATGAAGGAACAGACTTTTTTGTTCAGTTGACAATTCCTGTAACGTCTTCTCTAGAGTTTCAAGTTTGATTTTTGGAATACCTTCAACATGTTTATGAGAGTTCGTGTGTGTTTTAACATTTTTTGTGTGTGTCCCCATTTGTGTGTCCTGAATCTTGTTTTGCTTATACTAGGTGCTTAATAATATTTACTCACTGGTTGCTTCCCTATTAGCTACCTTTTCTTTAATCTCTTTTTAGGGTAATCTAATCAAAATGTTATACTCTTAATACTACTCCCATGCTACATATACGCGAGTTGTAATTTTTTTTCAAACTATGTGTCTAGTATCACGGCTTTGAAATTTTCTCTCCGTCTGGTGCACACTTATATTCTTCCAACTGAATTTACTGAAATGTCGCGTGTGTGTGGCGGGTTGGCAAAGGCAGTATTGTGCAGAGGCAATGATAGTGAAGTAAATTCTAATAAGGAATAAAAACGTGAGCTTTCTGTGGAGATACCTCACTATATATGATCTTATTTCCAAATATGATGCTTTCGTCTATGCTTGTAGAGATTCTGTTTGAACGTTTTCAAGATCTTTTTCTCTCTTCTGTTCCTAAAAGTTCAGTGTACGATTTCCAGCTCAATAAAAAGATTACTCATTTGGTGGAGACATAATACATTCTGTGTAGACTCACACTTCTTAGAATGCCTCGGTCCCAGGGAGAAGTCACAAGTATATTAATGGCCTACTTTTCCTCTACCAAGAGAATCAATTTCCCCTTTGTTTCTAAGGAAGATCATTTTGAGGGTACTCACCACTATGTGGTAAGTGGCACTATAAAAACACTTTGGGGCTTCAGAAGAGAGAACACTGGTTTTGAAGTTATTTGTTCCATGCTGTCTAAGTTTATCCCTCTAAAGCTATATTCAGTTTTGGAATGCCACTTCTGCTTTTTGTTTCCCTAACAATCCATGTAAATGTTTCTACATACGAGCTTAGTGATCACCAAGCGGTAAAGGAACAGCAGTAAGTTGTGTTTTTAGCTGCTGATTCACCTCACTCTTGATTCTGTATTTTCTGGACTTGCCAAGTGTAACCCAGGAGCTGGTTTCCTGATTCCTATCACTCTTCTACTGTCTGGCAGAACTTGCCTTTCAACGCTTGGGACTTGAAGAAACATTTGAGTGGGATGGTGAGTCTACCAAGATACTTGCTCGAGACTCTTAAGGAATCCTACACAAGGATGTCTTGGAACCAGATTGTAAGTGAACAAAGTGAAAACCTGTTCCTCTCTTGTGGTTATTTCAGCCTTTTCTATTTTTAAAGTAACCTTCACATATGGTACCTCCATATAAATCTAAATAGATTCCATATTGATGTATGCATGATTTGAGCTTACTTTTCATGATACAGCATAGTGATAAATTCACGCTTAATTCTGCTGGCTTTTCAGATTGTTTTAGCAGGAAGGGGCTACTATATTCTAACAGAATTGCTCTATCATGTTAATGTATGCATTTAACTATCAGTATATACACTATTATATTCCTAGCACATTCTATTAATTATGGAAATCACTTTCATTTCCATACTGGAATTTACATGCCAGCAGCTTCTGGGGCTCAGTGGAGCATCAGACCAGCATGTCACAGAACTCCCTTGTAGTGTGGGCGTTGACAGGGTTCTGTTGACATCACATTTGCAATGAAAATGTCTCATAAATGTGCACCCACATAGAACATTACTTATTTCAGTATTCACATAGGTCATGAATGTCAGAGATGAAAAGTTTCCTCACACTTACATTACTAAAATAAATTATTGGGAATATATAATCACACACATACATATGAATGACCTGAAAGATGTGTCTTAAATATTTAGAAAAGATGTCCAGATATAAAACTGTCACCTTTGGGTTCTCTCCTGTAACTCTATAATGCTTTTGTATTTTACAAGTCCTGTATAAAGGGTGGATGAAGACTGTAAATCAGGCAAGAGAATGGACTGGTCCAGAGGGGTCATAATAGGGGGTAAGCAACAAGATCAAATGGGACCAGAGGAACATTAGGCTGAATATCACAACAAAGTTTTTGATAGGGAAAACTATTAGACTGTGAAATAGTCTTTCAAGGGTGCTAGAAGAAGTCATTACGTGAGCCATTTAAAATCAGACTGCCCTAAAGTACTCCAAAATACGGTGTGCTATGGGGACCAAGCCTACATTAGAAGAAGAAGGAGGGGGATGACCTAATAGTTTCTACCTTCTCCATGACGACTATGATTGTACTCATTTTATGTGTACAGTCTTGGTGGATAATCTTCTACAATTTTATGCTACTTCTTGGGAGCAATTTCAACAAATTCATGTAATGCAGAATTTAGCAGAGTCTCTGGAGAGACAAAAATGCACACTAAACTGAGTGTAAAATAGCAAAGTGAGACAACTATGGGTAAACATTACTACTTCCTTGGGGAGTAAACCCTGGAGAAAACAAGTCTTACCCTGGAACTCGGGCCGTATTCAAACATGCATAAATGCATACTGAGATTAGGTAGTAATTTGCTTTTGTTTAATGGTATCTTGGGACCATGTTGAGTGCAGGACAACAAAATGAAACATTTCATCCCCAAGATAACGGACTATATTTTGGCAAGAGGTAGCTACAAGCCTGGAGAAAGAAATCAAGGACCATATTGTGACTGATATCTATTAGAATGGACAAGAAAGAGAAAATGGTTTAATTTGATAAAAAGAGCTTGACATAAAAGGAGAAAGAGAAAAAGTTACCCAGGGAAGTTGTAAAAATGTGATTGCTGGGAATCTTTCAAGATAAGACTGTCCTCACTCTGTGTGGTTCTGGTTGATCACCTGTCATGAAGTAGAGAAGTGAGACAGGTGACCTTTTGCCAATTATCCTAGTTCTTTCATTCAATAAAAATATTAATTTAAGTTTGATCAAAAATAAAGATCACTGCATTTTATGCTATCTTTGCATTTGTTTAACTTAGCAATTTTAATTGCAGTGACATAAAATCAGAGGTGGGCTCATTTTGATGTTTGGTAATTGTAGGGGTAAATCATCTGACTTACCCTCGTTTCTTTTCATGTGTACACTGCAACTTTTAAAAAAGACCATAGGATATATTTTCATTATTTATAATATCTTCTTTTTTGGTAGCCTTCCATACCTTTTCTCAATGTATTGATTAGATATTTCTGAAGTCTGACAAATTCCATTCAATTAAATCAAGGGATGACTCTCTCTCCCTGTCTCCAAATTTAATCTGTTCCTTGTGTTGGCATACTTTTCTGCAAGTTGAGTTTCACATTTCCTTGGCGTGGATCTAGCTCACAGAACAAGAGGTTTTATGAGTAGGGTTTTGTTTTTTGGGAGGAGGGGCTTATCAATTCTACAAGTTATTTATACCATTTATCATTCTCTTTAGCCCAATGAATGTAGATACTATGAAATTTTCATTGTCTTATTTGTGAAAATATAAATTTCAAGACTTCTCCTGTTTGCATCCTGAGCACCTGTGTTACTCTGAACAGAAATCAAGGCAGCCTTAGGGCAGGTCTATTCAAAATACCCAGGTACCTCCCGCTGGGTGATCAGAACTTGAAAGGATGAACAGCTAAAACCTACAGGTGTGAGAAATCTTTGTAAATACCAGACACTCACATGATGGAAGGGAATAGATCAGTTTATTAAAGTCTGGTGTATAATACTTCCAAAATCTATTCAAATTCTTTTGGGCTGTTTTGAGGAAAATGTGCATAGCACTATAGAAGTATTAACAAATAGAGTATCCTAAACACCTTTGGTAGGAAGTGTGTCATCTACCTGAGTTTAGGGTATTGGCAGTCTAAATGGTTTTGTCCTGCCTATATTACATATATTTACATGAACAATTAGAGTCCAGGTAACAGCCTTAAAATATGTGATCAGATAATCCAAAGCAGACTTAAATTTAGGAAAACGAATAATATTTCTCTACAAATCGATGCTTTGTTTTCTTCCAAAGAAACACAACATAGCGCTAATGAACACTTCTGAGCACAGATAAATTTAAGGCAAGAAACTTAAAGTAATGAAGTGCTTCTGAGATCCTTAAGTCACAGTAATCTCAGCTTTGACTATACTGATATGTAACCATCTCGCTGTGTAGGTCAAACATATCACTATTCAAATAACAGTATAAATAACTTTATTAGTAAATTAGCTGAGCACTTGAGCACAGACCATTAGAAGTATACAGTTTTATTGTTTGTTGTTAAAATTCACAATGCTTTGAAATACGTAAAAGGCAGGGGCATGTCCCCTTAAGATATCTACCTGAGAGTGCTACACCTTTGGGAATCTACGTTTGCTAATCCAGGGAAGGAACTAGAAGGAAATCTAAATGAAATCCTTAAGAAACCAGCTTATTGGATCTATTTCCTGGTCTATTTCTGGATCGCGAATCTCCCGCCCTCTCTGTGTTATCTCACTGTCAGATAAGAAACTGGAACAGGATCGATGAAGAGATAGGCTCCCCGTCTGGCTTTTCGATTTTTTCGCTCAAGCCAAAAGGAGCAAAGGACATCGAGTTAGGGATCCTTGCCAAACCTGCTTGCAGGAGAGCAAACCTCTGGCCGCCTCTGGCAGCAGAGCGCCTCCCAGAAACGGCGAGGACCAGGTCCCACTGACCGCTGCCCACCTCGCCTGGCAACCTCGCACCCACAGGAAACCGCCCTTGAGGCAGCCAGTCGTCGCACGGTTTCCAGTGCACAAAGCGTACGGAATCCCCGATTAGAAACCTATCCTGAGCCCAGGGCAGGGCTGGAGGTGGTTGGCTCATGAGGCTGCTCTCCCTGGGCGTCTGCGAGCGCTAGTTAGTCCCTCCACCTCTCCAGCCCTGGGCACCCTGACCGCAGATCTGTGCCCTGAGCTCTGCCTCCCTCCCGGAGACACAGACGAGCGCGCGCACACACAAACTCTCACTCACGCACACCCACCTTGCCTCTGGCCCCCATCCTTCCCACCCCCGGCAGAACGGTAGGGACTGGTCCGGGCTCTGCCTCAACTTTCCCGGCTGAGCCTGCGCCACGCGGCACCCGAGCCTCCGCGCCCTCACTGGGCGCCCTCCAGAGGGGCACGTCCTCCTCTGGGCCCCTTACCTCGAACCGCCAACTCCCGGCAGGGACTGGAGCTGACCGTGGTGGCAGCGGCGGCGGCCGAGCCTGCGCCCGGGCTCTGGCTCATGGTTGGTCCTCCTCATTCGACACAAAAGAGGTAGCTTGCTGGCTTTGTCCTTTCCCAATCCAAGGGAGAACTTATTTTGCCCCCGAAATGGCCAACTTGTGCGCGCCGCTTCCTGTCACAGTGCCCCCTGCCCCCGCCCCCTCCAGGCTGCGTGCTGGACCACTGCCTGGTGGTAGAGCATCCAGGCTTCCGAGTCAGTGGGGAGTGGGAAAAGGGAGGGTGGGAGGAGAAGAGAGGCAGGAGGTTGGGAAAAGGGGGGACCCAGTGGTCTTCCGAGGAGGGGAGGGGAGCAGTTCCCAGCTGAGTGCCTCTCCTCTGTACAGGCAAACCCACTTCCCAGGCTTGGAAGCAACTTTCCTTCACCTTGGCCAGGCTGAATTCTTCGCATCTAATTGGGACTCTCGGCAGAGGCACGGACCTTCTGGCATTCTCTCCTCATTTTCTCTTTCTCCTTTCCTCCCTTTCCCTCTTCCTCCCTCCCTTAACAGGGGTGTATCTGCAGAGTCTTCAGTGAGCCAGGGTACCTAGACGAGCAGATTATTATACAGAAAGCCAGGGCGGTTTTGCTGGCGGCTTCACGTCTGTTTGAAAGCCTTAGGCAGTGCCTGCAAAGGTTGGTGAATTTCGGAGGGGTTGGGTGGAGGGGAGTGGGGCGGCAGGGAGGTCGTCGGCTCTAACTTTGAAGCTCTGCTAGAGCCCTTGGCCTGCGGGGGAACCTGGACTGTCAGCCCTGGAAGAACTCTCCTGTGGTCCCCGAGCAACCGGAGGACCGCATGCTGGAGGAGAAAGAGGGAGCGAGCCTGCGAGGCCGATGTGCCGCTCTGCCCCGCACGCTGCTCAGCTGCGTATTGCGAGCCCCTGGAGAGGGCTTGTGCAGAACAATCTCTGGGTCAGGCGGGAGGGGGCGCTCCTGTTTCCTAGCAACCCTCATCAATCTTCTCGGGGTATCTCCCTCTGAAGGAATTCGATTGGACAGCCCCTGGAGGGAAGCCACGCCCCTTCAAGAATGCTGGGCTGCTGCTTTTTCGCATTCTCCCAAATTTCTTGGGTGGAATAAGATTACAGGGGAGTGCTGTATAATCTTCCCTCTTATCATCCGATGTTGCCACACCGCCCGCTTGCAGCGACCCTACCGCCCCTCCCCCCCCATTAGTCCTTTTCTAGTCCTACTTGTGGTTAGCAGGCACAATGCTTTCTACAGAACATCTTCTTTCTTCTTAAAATTAAATAAATAAAAAGCTTAAATCGGTGACGTAGGCACAAAAGAGAAAAAGGCACACGGAAATAGCCTTAATAGGCTCCGAGCTGCAGATAAAATCCTAAAGGTAAAATTCCAGGCATCTTTCTATGTTTAGAAATACATTGTGTTTAATTTCAAAATCAAAACTTCACTGTCATTAATTTTTCCACCCTGATATACTAACTTTGTGTTCACCAAAGACTGAGTTATATGTAGCCAGAGACAATTAAACTTAATGCTTTCATGCTACATTTATTCTTTAATATTTAATGTTAACTTGTTAAACAACTGCTTGCTTTTGTAACCCAGCCAGAACATCTAAACTACAGAAACAGTTTTACCACTGATTCTTTTACAGAGCCAAGGCTATTTAGAAGACATGTGTGCTTGTATATTCCATTGTGAATGTCACTAAAAGTAGAAACTTGAATGTATTAAAAACTAAAATGTTATTAAATAGTGAAACTCTAAAAATGCTAGAAGTTCCCCTTCCGACACCATTCTTTGTGGAATGCAATAGGAGTGCCCAAGTAGAAGCAAAGTCACTCTTCCTTTGTATTTCATTACTATTATCTTACCACAAACACATTTGACTTTCATAAGAGAGGATTTCACAGTGTCTTTCCAATAGACAGCTGTACGTCAAGGAGCAATGACACAACAATGGAGAAGATAAAGGTGTATACACTGCAAGGGCTTCGGATACCCACACGGAGCCACGTTGGCAGCTTCCCCCCGCCCCCCGGGATGTTCCAGAAGATACCCTTTTGCCTTTCCAAGAGTTTATCAGAATCAGCTGAAATTGAGAGATCTGATTTTTTGATCTCACTGAAAAAGAAAAGTAGCTGTGTTCACACAAAAGAAAGCACTGATGTATATGCTGAACTGCATTGCCATAACCTCTGTCTAGGCTGTTTAATACACTAAGGTTGGTGATGTGTAGAGGCTGAAATCCTGAAGCAAATTATCAGTCTGTGACCAGATCTCCCCTTTATGGGACACTTTCCCTCTTTCCTCTCCCACACATGCACAAAGAATTGATGAACGTAAGGGCTTTTCAGCCCGGTGGAAGCATGCTCCCTGAATTTGAATCTCTAATTGCTATCACTTCCTAGCTTTGTGACCTCGGACAGGTTTACTTAACCTCACAATATCTGGGTTTCATCATCTGTAAAATGTGAATGATAATTTCTCATCCCTCAGAGTTATTCTCAGGAGTAATACCATGTAAGCTGCATGCAGCTAACTATTAGTTACTATTATTGGTCTCTAGTTTATAGTTAATCAATGGTATCTTAATTGTTGAGCCGCGTATAATGTTTAATTGAAGGCAGTTAGTCTTGTACTTTAATTCTTCCTTTTAATTTAACTTAAATTCATCATCAACTGGGAACATAGCTTTAATTTTAATGTTTATTTGATGTGTGTGTGTGTGTGTGTGTGTGTTTGTGCACGTGTGTGTGTATGTTTCCAAGTTCCTTTTAAAAGCTTCAAGGGATGGAACCAAAGTACCACTTTTGGCTAAATGGCATGCCAGTTGGGAAATGAAATCTCTCCCTTTCCCCCATCCTCCCTTAAGTATTCCAGCTGGGCTCCAGTTCTAAACAATTCTAGTCCCCTGTTTTAAGTACCTTGGTATAGCATGTTTATCAGATTTTTTCGAGTCAAACACACGTGTTTGGACATCTAGACCACTCTTTCTAGTTTATATTTTTTATTAGTTTAATTAATTTTTACTAATCCAACTGTATTTATTTGAACGATTAATCATGATATTTCTTCTTAGGTTCCTTTACAGCTCGTGTCCTGACTTCTGGTATAATGCCTTTTGAATATGGCCCATAAAGCATACCATCCTTCACTCAGAAAGAACATTGAGAGTTGACGTGCTGTCATCATTAATTACAAATTAAAATGCCTTCCATGTCCCCATTCTGATCACTCTCACTAATGTTCCTCTTGGAGTGAATGTCCACTGATTGGCTCAATTTAGAAATCAATTTCATTGCTGGTTTCTACTACCAGTCAGCAGTGTGCAGTTATTTTGATTCGTACATGGGGTGTCCAGTTTGTCTGGAACAGTTCTGGTTTACATCTGTCAGCTCGGTGTTTTCACAGCGCTCACTTTGTTTCCCCAAAGTGTCAGGTTTGGGTATTAAATTATATGGCTACCTGAACCCTCTAATCATCTGGGAGGTATCTCTTGCCTCAGACTTTCCTTGCTCATCTGCCATGTGACTGTTAAATTCCTCTGTATGACCCTTTTCCCAGAATAGGACTGATCAGTTCTGGAGGCCTAATACACATATCTCTATAACTACATAATACACATATTTAAAATATTAAAATTTACATTTAATTTGCTTATAAATATTCCTTTCTTCAACTTCTTTCAAAATGTTTCTCCTGGGATCTTCTGTAAATTCGGATTTTAATTACTGTTACACAATATAAAAATGAAAACATTCTAGTCTTAATTTTGACTGAAGCTCTAAGGCAAAGGGCGCCAACTACCCCAGATTCCAAAGCAAGAGTTGCCAGATGCCCTGTGCTGGATTTGAACAAAGTCTCTTTAAACCATGTGGATTATAAAAGAGTTAAAGTCCAAGAAGCTGAGAGAGGTAGGACATTGGAGTCGAGAGAGTTTTTGGTGTGCTCTGGATGTGCAGGTAGAGGATGTGTGTGTGTGTGTGTGTGTGAGGTTATGTACTGTCTCCTCACTTCAGCTCCAGTGAGGGGTGCTGCTGCTTCATGGAAACCGTTGCTATGTTCCCCTGGAATTAGGGTGATGTAATAGATTGCTTTTTAATTCACAGCAGAAAAATATACAATGCAAGAGGCTGGGTGTAGATCTGTCTCCCCGAGGGTTGAAAGAAAAGGCTGAACTTGGCAGGCAACTGCACTGCCACCTGTGACAGGTAGAAGGGCCGGGTTTTCTATGCACTATGTATGGGGGGAATGAGCACACAGAGCAGATGTGTTTGCTTAGATCCTAACCAGAAGGGCTTGGTGGAGAAACTTTGAATGCCCTGTAGACAGTCTGCGGAGGGCACAGGGCTGCGGCTATGTGACTGTGGGGTTGTGCTCTGCAGAAAAGCGCCCAGCTGAAGGGTGAGAAAGAACTGCTTGCCTAGCGCTTATGTGCAGGGCTGCATCAACCTGGTGGGAGGGTGCTTTCTGCAATTCAGCAGTCTGGAGGAGGCACCTTTTCCTAATTCATATACAAGGGGCTGGGCGAAATCTGAAGGTGATGTACAGACACCCAGGGGCTTTAAGTAGGGTAGTAAGTGTCCAGTCACGAAAGCCTCACCAGAATCAGGTCACACTCTGCAATGAGAAATCCCCCCAGAGCCCAAGGGTCTTCAAAGAACTGATTAAAATAGGATTAGAAAAGACAGCTTTAGGGCTTCCCTGGTGGCTCAGTGGTTAAGAATACGCCTGCCAATGTAAGGGACATGGGTTCGAGCCCTGGTCTGGGAAGATCCCACATGCCGCGGAGCAACTAAGCCCGTGCGCCACAACTACTGAGCCTGCGCTCTAGAGCCCACGAGCCACAACTGCTGAGCCCGCGCGCCGCAACTCCTGAGCCCGCGCGCCGCAACTCCTGAAGCCCGCGTGACTAGAGCCCGAGCTCTGCAACAAGAGAAGCCACTGCAGTGAGAAGCCCGTGCACTGCAGCGAAGAGTAGCCCCTGCTTGCCGCAACTAGAGAAAACCCGCACCCAGCAACGAAGACCCAACGCAGCCATAAATAAACAAACAGATAAATAAAAGAAAGAAAAGACAGCTTTGAACACTTACTAAACCCAGGAAAAAGCAGTGCTAAATGAGCGCTGGTCAAATAGGACTTTTCTTGTCCTGCCGTGTCTTCTGTCTCTGACCTGTTGGACTCATATCCTGATTGAGGTGGAGGGAGGCTGAGGATGCAGAGCTGGCTGAGCGGACAAGAGACAGCCTGCCAGGTCCCACTGCAGGCTTCCCTCCTGCCCCTCTCCAGTGCTGGAGGAGGGGAGAAACTTTAACTCAGATGGACATTGGAATTTTGATCATGACGTGGAACCTAATTCTATGTGAGTTTAGTGGGGTTTGTTTTGTTTTGTTTCTGTTTTTTCTTTTGGTACTAAAGAGAAGGAAGGAATTTTTATCTGGGAACAATCTAAAAGTCAGAGCTCTGGCTTTCAATGACATCCAAGGGGATAGAGACGAACATGCTCCATAGGCAAGAAAGGCAAGGGCGGTGGTGAGAAAAGAATAAAATTGTTTTTGTGGTGCATGATGAAACTCATTTGTTAGGTGTATAAATGATATGATCAGCACTCTGGATTCTTTTGCATTTCCCCCTGATTTTCACAAGGGAAAAAAAAAAGAATCCTTGGATGTTTATTATGTGTTTCATTTTTGTCCTGCATATTGTATAGTTAATAGCTGAATTAAGGTTCTAAACTTGAATGTTCAGATATTAAAATACCCATCAACCACAAGTAGCTTCTTTGGAAGTTTTTAATTTTTAATTATTAGAATACGTATTAATAAAAATAAAGTAAATTTTAAAACAAAAATAAATATTAAAAATAGTAGATTCTTTGAAGATACTCATCACAAGAAATTCAAATACTTGTTTCTTTGTCTTCCTTATTAAACTGGAAGCTTCGCTATGGCTGCGTGTTTACCACTGTGTGCTGGTACTTATGGAGATGATGCGTGTGTGGACGACGGGGGGCTTGGAGAAGACTTGCTTAGTAGACGTTTGTTGAATGAATGAATTAACCTTTAAAGATTAAAATATCATATCGACTTTTAGAATTGAGTAAACTGAGTCCTGGATATAGCATGTGTTCCCAAATTTCTGTGTAAGAGGAGTTTACAATTGTTAATCTGGTTCATTAGTCTGGCTCATTGATTGTTAACTTGGTTCACCCACTTTATGAGGGGAGTGGATGTGTGTGCAATCACTTATCTGTCTCAAATTCCTAAAATTTCCTGACATGTTATAAAGCTTAATAGGCCCCTGATCAATAAAAGATTAAATGGTTGGAATTCCTTCCTAGGGGTTTTGTCTGAATTCTGTATTTTCATGACAAGCAAATCGCTTTTAGTTTTAGGTCTTTTTAAAAGTAATTTTTTGGGGGTGAGCAGGGATAATGGAATCTGATGAAGGTTATGAGCTTTATAGGTTAATGAAAGCCTCTTGGCATAGCCACAGCTTGGGGGAGTTAATTTATACAGATTATTTGTGGTTAGAATCACCGCTTTTACTCTGGACTCATGACTCCAGTCTCAATAAATGATTCAGAGTGCAAATGCTAAAAGGAGTTCAGAAGAAGGAAAAACATGTGAACTGGGTTTACCTTATCACCTATAAATTTAATCGCAGAGATTCTGGCGAAGGGTAACAGTGTAAATCTTTGGTGATATTATTTATTTTGGTCTTGTGTTGATTATTTCCTTCCTGAAAATTGAAATCTATTTTTCATACCTGGAAGCGATGATATTCTGAGTAGGTCATCCCTAAGTCAGCCATTCAGTTCAGAGCAGGCTCCAATTAGTTATGTATGTACGTATGTATGTAATCAAGTAACGTTCACTGGAAACTTTCCTGAGCCAGACACCAAGCCAAGTGCCTAGGATACCAAAGATAGAAGGGAGGGACTCTGCCCTTGCAGATTTCACTTCTGATAATGGTGAACAGAAATGTCAACAAATCATTAAAAATACGTGATGGAATACGAAAGAGATGTCCTTTAGGAGCAAGAGTGACCTAGTGGAAGTGGCCACTATATATTAATCAAAATGAAAATCCTGAGCTCATGGCCTTTGAATATAATGACTCACAACAAGAGCCTACTGTTCCACACATTCTCCACTTCAAGGCTAAACTTTGAAATACATAAGTGTGAGAAAGGGGAGCATATCAGTTAGAAATGCTTTTTGGTTGCAATTAACACATTGCCTAACAAACAATGGATTAAACAAATAGTGCTTTTCTAGTTTGTTTATTTTCACGTATCAAGACTATGGAAATGGGCAGCTTTGGTATTGCTTTAGTGACTCAGTGTTGTCAGATCCAGCATTCTGTTTTTTCCTTCATGTTGCAATATTGCTGCTCCAGCTCCAGCTGTCACATCACTTACTCAGGAGGCAAGAATAAGCAGGACAGCAGGGTAGCTATATTCACCCTGGGTGTATAGGATGCACGATCTTTCTCAAAACCACGTAGTAATATTATCATTTATGTCTAAGTGGCCAGACCTTTTCATGTGACTGCCCCTAGCTACATATTGGGTTGGAAAAGTGTGTAATTCACTTCTCCAGCCTCTTTAGTGTAAGGCATCGAGAAAGAGGGTGAATGGAATTGGCAGTTGGGTCAGCCAGCCAACAGTGTCTGACTCTGGGAATAATCTCACTGCTTCCCTCTTAAACCATTTCTATGCTGGAGATAGTGTTCTAGCCCATAGTCTAATTTTCTTTTAATTTTATCGAAGTATAGTTGATTTACAGTGTTGTGTTAATTTCTGCTGTACAGGAAAGTGATTCATATATATATACATATACTTTTTCATATTCTTTTCCATTATGGTTTAACACAGGATATTGTATATAGTTCCCTGTTCTATACAGTAGGACCTTGCTGTTTATCCAACCTATAAATAATAGTTTGCCTCTGATAATCCCAAACTCCCAATCATTCCCAATCATTCAAGTCTAACTTTTGACTTGAAACCGGGGGACACGAATAGATCTATGGAAGGGAACATTTTTGTGGTTACCTATTGAGGGCATTCACTGTTTGGTCTTCTATAGCCTGTGGCCAAGTGACTTTTTAGGGTCAAGGTCAACTGTACTTCCTGTTACTAACTATCTTAGTACCTGGCTCATTCTTTGTCTGAAAGCAATATGGATCATTTAAGATTTTAGGGCCTAATAGTATGTTTCCTTTTAAAGAAAATCCTAACTTTCAATGCAAACTATTTGTATTGATAGGTATACGTACAAATTCCAAACAATGATGCCCATTAGAGCTATCTGTGAGAATGTTCAGTAAATATTAAATGCATTTTAAGTATGCGAAAAAAAAAGTTGTGTTGAATCCTGAAGCATGAATGTTGTGCACTGAGATATACCTCCAGTGGTTCTGTTTTGGGGATTCATTCAATAATAAATATTTATCGAGGGCCTGCTCTGTGCCAGGCAGTGTGCTCTGTGCTGGGTGTTAGGATAGATTAGTTCAATATAGCTGTGGATGTTAGGGAGCATATAGCCAGAAAAATACTTTCAATCAATATAAGCTTTATTTTTAGGAAAGTTCCAACCATGGCCCTTATGACCATGGGAGATGTTACAAGCTCTCAGTATCATATTTCAGGTTATTTTACTTTGATCCACAGTATTCTGCTTTTACATTTATTTTACCTTGCTACTTTGGAAATATCCTTTTCATTAAAAACAAAAGCAAACAAACAAAAACTTTCTTCCCCTATCTCTATATTTCCTCCTTTAACCTTTTATATGTTTGAACAATAATGACTTCAGGTTTATAAGCACATTCTTTTTTTAATGTGAAAGTCAGTGGACCTACTAGGGAAACCTTTTCCATAAGGAAAATCATGGTCCTGAATAATAAAGAATTTTTTTCTGTCTGATCTAGTGGGAAGACAGCTTAAGAGAAGAAAGATTCTAGGTGGAGATACCACACAAACGTCAGTGTAAGATGTTAAGATTTGCTGTCATTTCTAGTTCAGAATTTAAAAAAATTAATTCAAGATTTCAGGAAAGTTTGTTCTCAGGCAAAACATAGTTTGCTGCAGTTATTGAGTCAAAACCTTAATTAGGCAGCTGTTTTTATCGCCTGGTTTAGTTTGGTAGTGGAGACTCAGTCACTGAGGGCATGACATTTCAATTAGATGGAATGTCTAATTAGTAGTAGCATCTAAAGTCCATACTGTTCAAATTAGAATCTCTCAGACTGAAAAGAAAGGTTGGATTAAAGTTTTGGAGGAAATGTTTATAAAATTATGTGTGAGTCACAATTCTTTACTTTTGTGATTCATTATTTTTCTTAAAGCATAATTATTTTGATTCCCAAAGTTGTAGAATTAATGTGCTCTTATTAGTTGCAATGATTAGAACGTAGTGAAAAGTTGTGGTTCTTAAGCTTTGCAGAGAAGAAAGTGCAGATCCCGTTTTCTGCCTTAAATGAATTATTTTTATTCCTTGGGGTATTGCTCCAATAATGAAATTGCTCTTGCCCATCTATACTCTAAGAGTATGATTTCGTAAACTGATGTTCCAGGAACACATGTAGATCAGAGAACAGCTGAATAAGAACAGCTTACTTCTTGGCTTACCGAGAAGTCAGCTGATGGAGCGCTTCTCAAACTTTTTTTTTCTGCCCAGATCCCAAGATGATGTTCCAGCTGGTTGTCCTTCTCGAAGGTGCATCTCAAGTTATTCTGAATTCTGTTGTCTGCTGTAACTCAATTCCTTTTTCTTCCACTGAAGAACTACTGGAATGCAGGTGAGTATTGGAATGAATTATTGAATATTTGGAATACTCCAATAATGGATATTGGAATGAATTATTGGAAGCAGGTGAGTAAGAGTGACGGTTCTAGGAGTGCCCTTGTATCCCTGCTAGTTGACATAGAAAGTAAAACATTCCGGCAGAGTAAAACATTCAAGAGCCTTGTCACTTTATCATAGAATAGAAACTATTGACCTGCCTTACTTTCTCTCCTGCAGAAATAGTTGTGGTGAATTTGTGAATCTCACTGATTTACAATGTTGTGTTAGTTTCTGCTGTACAGCAAACGGATTCAGTTATATATATAATATATATTCATATATATTATAATATATATAATATATATTCAGTTATATATATATATATACACATAAATACACACATATATATTCCTTTTCATATTCTTTTCCATTATGGTTTATTACAGGATATTGAATATAGTTCCCTGTGCTACACAGTAGGACCTTGGTGTTTATCCATTCTGTAAATAATAGTTTGCATCTGCTAATCCCAAACTCCCAAATATTAACATTTTTCCTTTGGCTAACACTTCTGTTTTTTCACAATGCTTTCTCATCTAGATTTTACCTAGATTTAAACTCTTTGAGTTTTTTTTCTTAAAAAAACTCTGTCCGTATTTTCTAGATGAGGAATCTAAGGCAGAGAAAAGTTAAGTGACTTATTCTAGATCGTATAGCAAATGAGTAGTAGTAAAACCAGAACTTCCGTCAAGCGAATGGGTTTTAAATTCAGTATGTATTCTGAGATCCTAGCCTGCCTCTCATTACTCCTTATTCACTGAATGATGCTTTTCTGCTTCACCGATTTCACCACAAATCACCCTGTGCTTATGGATACTCTGCATTTAGGTTGTTCCTTGTATGCCTAACCTTTAATCCCCTTCAAAATTCTGCTGAGTTTCTGTCTTTCACAGGGCTTCTATCTTTAGTAGCTTTGCCATGTATAAAATGTGTAATCAAATAAACCATCCCTACTAAGGGCTTAACCAGGTAATGATTTCCTCTCCCAGGTAAGTTTTAGCTTTAAGGAGTGATAGAATGAGATTTTCAGATACTTCGGAAATTAATAAGATTCTAGACCTATTGTGACTGTAATGATTGGGAGTATGTGATGATAGATCTCTATGTAATTTAAAATTAAATAAGCCAAAACTTTAAGAGAACTTTTTGGTTAATATCTATGATCTCCTGCTTCCCCCATGAGTCAGTCAACTTCATAATGAACTATGAGGAAAGGTACCGTGTCTCCTTGTTCAGTGGTCTCTGCCTGGAACCTAGCACAGTGTCTGGAACATATTTGTTGAATGAATGAACTTCAACAAAATTGCCAACATCCTGCTTGGCCTGATAACCATAGAAGGATGATGTAGGACATGTAAAGGTTGATATTGTGACAGTGTAATTATAAAAACATGTGATTATTAGAGGTGAGATTAATTAGGTGTGTTTGTCAGGGCTGACTAAATTATGCTGTGTTAATAACAATCCCCGAGCCTCACTGGTTTAAGACAGCACTCACAGTACATGTTGATTGAGGGCTGGCTAGCTAGGAGCTCTGTTTTGTTTGTTTGTTTGTTTTTAAAGAAGATGTTGGGGGTAGGAGTTTATTAATTAATTTATTTATTTTGGCTGTGTTGGGTCTTCATTTCTGTGCGAGGACTTTCTCTAGTTGTGGCAAGCGGGGGCCTCTCGCTGTCGCGGCCTCTCCTGTTGCGGAGCACAGGCTCCAGACGCGCAGGCTCAGTAGTTGTGGCTCACGGGCCTAGTTGCTCCGCGGCATGTGGGATCTTCCCAGACCAGGGCTCGAACCCGTGTCCCCTGCATCGGCAGGCAGATTCTCAACCACTGCGCCACCAGGGAAGCCGCCGAGGAGCTCTGTTTTATGCTGTCCTCGCTCTGGGATCCAGGCTGATGGAGCACCCACTCACCATATGGAACATTGCCAGTGTGGCAAAGGGAAAGAAAGATCTCTAGGGTCCCACATCAATATTTAATTGCACTGACCAGCAAGAGACACACATAAATTCTACTTACAGCTCACTGGGCAGAAGTAATGCCAGAAACTATAAGGGGGCCAGAGACGCAGTTCTGTCCCGTGTCTAGAAGGCAGAGGACCTCAAACACCTGTTGAACTGCATTAATAACTACCACACTGGAAAACACTCTTCATCTCGTGTGTGAGCTATATATTTCTCTCCTGCAGAAATAGTTGTGGTGAATTTGTGAATCTCATTGGTTTACAATGTTGTGTTAGTTTCTGCTGTACAGCAAACTGATTCAGTTACGTATATAATACATATTCATATATATTATAATATATATTCAGTTATATATATAATATATATGTATATACACATAAATACACACATATATATTCCTTTTCATATTCTTTAAGTATTTCTGTTTTTTTGAGCATTTTGTATGGGTCAGGCACTGTGCTAGTGGTTTACATACATTGCCTTCTAATTCATACAACAATCACGAGACGGGGGACCTGTTATTACTTTATAAAGGTGAAGAAACTGAAGTGAAGTGAGCTTAAGAGGTTTGCCCACTTAGTAAGTGGTAGGGTTAATGTTAGAGGTCAGGTCTGTCTGACTCCAAAGGCGATGAACTTGACAGCCATGCAATATTGCTTTTTTTTTTTTCTTTTTTTCTGTTACGCGGGCCTCTCACTGTTGTGGCCTCTCCCGTTGCGGAGCACAGGCTCCGGACGCACAGGCTCAGCGGCCATGGCTCACGGGCCCAGCCGCTCTGCGGCATGTGGGATCCTCCCGGACCGGGGCACGAACCCGTGTCCCCTGCATCGGCAGGCGGACTCTCAGCCACTGCGCCACCAGGGAAGCCCTATTGCCTTTATATAATACCTCTGACGCCTTCAGGCTCCATCATCATTCGGCTGTTTATTTGCTTTTGCTGGTCATTCTCATCAGGCTCCTGAGTGTCCCTTTATCTGTAATACTGAGCTAGCATGCTTTTAGTCAACTGAAAGCTGAAAATCAGCGATCTGTTCTTGCTATAGAGACTAAGACTGTAATATGTCTGATTTAAAAGGAGAGTTACCATGAGACCATTCAGATAAATGAACAGTCAGGACTGATTAAACTTATTAGACAAAACATGAAATGATGTTGTCCTGATAAAATCATGTTCTAGGTCCTGTTTCCAATGATTGCTTAAAATGCTGGTTCAATGCTTGAAAATTGCAAATAACAGCTCCAAAGTATTTACTGTGCTCTCATTATTCTCTTAAAATTGAAATTGCCACGTAGTAATATTGTTTCCAATCCTTAAAACTAAATATTAACTTCATATTTAGATTCTTTTTTCCTGTAGAACTTTTCTTCTGTGAAGGACAAGTTTTTTCTTTTTCCCATATGGAAAGTTTTCGAGATTACTTTTGGCATCATGTCTAGTAACTGTTGCAAATTCTCTGAAACAGAGCATTAGTTTTTGGTTGAGTGAGGGCATCTCTTTTCTCCTTGCTTCGTACTGCCAAGCATTTAAGAATTAGGATAGCTCTGCCCCCCTTTCTGCCCTGTCTCACTGCTCCTCAGCCGAGGAGTCCATCATTATATTCACGTCAGGGGGATGAAAAGGGCTCATGCAGCCTGACTGCTTCTCCTTATTGAGTGTGGGGTCTGCCGGCTTGTACAGGTCCTGTTTCATATTTCTTCAATTCCAAGACACATTGAAAAAAAATACTTTTATTGAAGTATAGTTGGTTTACAATGTTATACAGTTTCTGCTGTACAGCAAAGTGATGCAGTTATATATATATATATTCTTTTCATATTCTTCTGCATTATGGTTTATCACGGGATATTGAATAGAGGTCCCCATGCTATGCAGTAGGACCTCGTTGTTTATCCATCCTATATATAATCGTTTGCATCTGCTGATCCCAACCTCTGATCCATCCCTCCCCCACCCCCCTCTCCCCATTGGCAACCACAAGTCTGTTCTCTATGCTAAGACACATCTTTAAAATAGCTTAGCATCTCTGAATAAACATATATCTTATGACTAATGGTACGTCCTAGTTTAAATGACAAGCAGGGTTCATTTCTTTGTTAGTGGTGCGCAAAATAACGGCACACCTTACAAACCCAATTTTTTAAGTTAGATGAAGATGGTATCCTGTTTTTTCTCCCTAACACATGGTAGCTAGCCCGACCGTGAGGTGCAGTAGTAGGAGTTCACTGTGGCTGCATGTGTAAGTTACTGCCTACCCCAACAGTTTTCCTCAGTAATAAAGGGGGCATCTCCATTCTCCTAACCTTTGGATCAGCTCTCAGTTGGTTCTGAACTTCGGTAAGGGGGGAAGAGTGTTATATACTAAATATGCAAGCCTCTGAATCTTGTGCATTAGATCAGATACCTTGGCAATAAATAGGTAAGGAGTAGAAGCTGGGAAGAAAGAGAACTGTGGAGATAGAGGTACATTACCAAAGCGAGACCCTAAATGATCCAAGAGGGTTTTGGTTTACCAAGCAGTAGTAGATGTGGGAGTCATGGTTTTTTGACTTTGGTAGGTGGCAACTCTGTACAGCATGCCATATGGCTGTTTTTTTTATAATTTTATTATTGGCTTTTAACTCATGCTCCCTTGGTGGGTGACATTAGGCCTCAGGCTTTAGTAAATTGGCCAGGTGGGATTTTGACTTTGATGGGTCACCGAAACCTATAATAACTTTGTCCCAGGAAAGTGACAGTTTTTATTCAGGCAAGACTACAGGCACCTCGGGCTGTGCAGGTGACTTCAGCCTTCCTGGATATAGATGCCTGTAGGTAAGACTGTTATAGTAAGACCTTGAGATTCATAGGCACAGCTTGGCCTGGTATTTCAGGTGGAGCGAAGGTTAGTCCTTTCTGACCTTGCCAGGAGTAACAATATTTGTTGCTTTAAAACTGCAAGGCATCTGAATTTTGCGTTTTCTACAGGATACTAGTGAGGTTCTAGCTTTGTGCTGTTTGTACCAGGGCTGCTGTGGGCAGTGCTAGACCAGCTGACC
The DNA here is from genome assembly GCF_963924675.1 of Phocoena phocoena. Lineage (NCBI taxonomy): Eukaryota > Metazoa > Chordata > Mammalia > Artiodactyla > Phocoenidae > Phocoena > Phocoena phocoena. The sequence goes on along the minus strand of NC_089227.1, from coordinate 29,192,081 downwards.
AACATTCTACTCATCCCTATGGCACGTCACCCGCTTTCAAGGCCAAGAAATAAAACTATAGTAGGAATAAACTATGTGGTCTCAAGCTGACTTGGGACTTGTTAGCTGAATAAACTTTCGCTGTGGATCCTGAGTTCACAGACCCAAACTATGGGTTTTCCCAGGAAAATGTGGTAGATTTTTATGAATGAATACCTAAAAATGAATGGAAGCTCTTTTAATGAACAGAATATGTTATCCTCTTGGGATAAGATGATATCATAGCTCAAAGTTACGTTGTTGCAAACCCACTGTCTAAAAAGGCAATTAAAAGTTGTAGCTTTTAACTCTAGAAAAATTAAGATTTTTCAGCCAATTAAAAAGCAACTGGAATGATTAGCTGAAAACAAAATAAAGGAAGACTGGCTTAGTGAGTTGGAGAAAGAGAGTTGCTTATTAGAAAAGTTGATATTTTAGCTCACAGACTAGACAAATGTAAAGGGGAAAATGAGATCTTAAAGGCCAGGAGAGTCAGATATAAAAAGGAAAGAATTGAACCTGAGCCTAATTGCTCTAAAGAACATAAAGGGGAAATATTGGTTTAGTTGTTACTAGGACAGAAAAGATGACTGGGACTCAAAGAATTCTGACAGAAAGAGAATAGCAGGATTACATAACTGTGCTTTAAGGAACCAGGATCCAAATGGCTGTGGAGAAAAACTTCTTAAAGCTGAAGATGGAGGGCTTCCCTGGTGGCGCAGTGGTTGAGAGTCTGCCTGCCGATGCAAGGGACGTGGGTTCGTGCCCCGGTCCGGGAAGATTCCACATGCCGCGGAGCGGCTGGGCCCGTGAGCCATGGCCGCTGAGCCTGCGCGTCCGGAGCCTGTGCTCCGCAACGGGAGAGGCCACAATGGTGAGAGGCCTGCGTACCGCAAAAAAAAAAAGCTTAAGATGGAGAATTCCTTGTAAGAATACTCGCGTCAGTATGCCTGGAGGACTGGGATGGCTATGCCATTTGGTTACAAGGAAATTTGGATACATGTATGAGGAGGAATTTAGGAATATGAATGCAAAATATTCATACCATTAGTTGGTGGATAATTACAAGCAGAAGTCAGGTGTTCCCTTTGTCCTGAGGGAACATGCTTGAGATTTATGGAATTCATATTCTGTAGGAAGGCACAACAAAGATGAGACAGATAGAACAACAATAGATTGGGGCTTTGACTACATGTCAGTCTAAAGAGGAATGTTCTAATGGTGGGAATTACCCAACAAAAGAAGAGAAAATGGACAAAATAATTTGGACAGACCCAGACTCACTGATTTTATATCTCTTACTATGGGTAGCTGCAGAAGAGAAAATCTAGAGAAGTGAGAAAAACAAGCTCCTTGACTAGAAAGACCCATGGAAAGTCAATGGAGAGAAGTCAAACTCAGCAAACTCTACTAGGACATCAGATAGAGAAAGAAAGAAACCAACTCAAGTAATAGTTGAATCGTTACCAGTACTCCTTACAGCAGTCAAGATGAACAGAAACAAGGAATTTCAGAAATTATCACAGCCAAGAGGAGCCTAAGGACACATGAGACTAAATGTAATGTGGCATGGGAGCATGGAATAGAAAAAGGACGTTAGGTACCAATTAAAGACATCTGAATAAAGAAAGGACTTTAGATAATATATTAATATTGGTTAATTATTTGTGACAAATGTACAGTACTATTATAGGATTTTTAAAAAAAATTTATTTTATATTAGAGTATAGTTGATTTGTTGTGTTAGCTTCAGGCGTACAGCAAAGTGATTCAGTTGTACATATACATTTATCTGTTGTTTTTCAGCTTCTTTTCCCATATAGGTTATTGCAGAGTATTCAGTAGAATCCCCTGTGCTATACAGTAGGTCCTTGTTGATTATCTATTTTATATATAGTGTGTATATCTTATAGTGTGTATATGTCAATCCCAAACTCCCAATTTATCTCTCCCCCCTACCTTTCCCCTTTGGTAACCATAAGTTTGTTTTCTAAGTCTGTGAGTCTATTTCTGTTTTGTAAATAAGTTCATTTGTGTCATTTTCTAGATTGTGCGTATAAGTGATATAATGTGACATTTGTCTTTCTCTTTCTGACTCACTTCACTTAGTAAGATAATCTCTAGGTCCATCCATGTTGCTATAAATGGCATTACATTCTTTTTATGGCTGAGTAATATTTCATTGTATATATGTACCACATCTGCTTTATCCATTCATCTGTCGATGGACACTTAGGTTGCTTCCATGTTTTGGCTATTGTAAACATAGTGCTGCAGTGAACACTGGGGTGCATGTATCTTTTCAAATTGTGGTTTTCTCCAGGTATATGCCCAGGAGTGGGATTGGTGGATCATATGGTAGTTCTCATTTTAGCTTTTATTTATTTATTTACTTTTAATGTTTTTTATTGGAATATAATTGCTTTACAATGGTGTGTTAGTTTCTGCTATATAACGATGTGAATCAGTTATACATATATGTATATCCCCATATCTCTTCCCTCTTGTGTCTCCCTCCCTCCCACCCTCCTTATCCCACCCTTCTAGCTGGTCACAAAGCACCAAGCTGATCTCCCTGTGCTATGCGACTGCTTCCCACTAGCTATCTATTTTACATTTACAGTGTTTATATGTCCATATATATACTACCACTCTCTCTCTTTGTCCCAGCTTACCCTTTTCCCTACCTGTGTCCTTAACTCCATTCTCTAGTAGGTCTGCGTCTTTATTTCCGCCTTGCCCCTAGGTTCTTCATGATCATTTTTTTTTTTTTAGATTCCATATATATGTGTTAGCATACGGTATTTGTTTTTCTCTTTCTGACTTACTTCCCTCTGTATGACAGATGCTAGGTCCATCCACCTCACTACAAATAACTCAATTTCGTTTCTTTTTATGGCTGAGTAATATTCCATTGTACATATGTGCCACATCTTCTTTATCCATTCATCTGTTGATGGACACTTAGGTTGCTTCCGTGTCCTGGCGATTGTAAATAGAGCTGCAATGAACATTTTGGTACATGACTCTTTCTGAATTACGGTTTTCTCAGGGTATATGCCCAGTAGTGGGATTGCTGGGTCATATGGTAGTTCTATTTTTAGTTTTTTAAGGAACCTCCATACTATTCTCCATAGTGGCTGTACCAATTTACATTCCCACCAACAGTGTATGAGGGTTCCCTTTTCTCCACACCATCTCCATCATTTATTGTTTGTAGATTCTTTGATGATGGCCATTATGACTGGTGTGAGATGATATTGCATTGCAGTTTTGATTTGCATTTCTCTGATGATTAATGATGTTGAGCATTCTTTCATGTGTTTGTTGGCGATCTGTATATCTTCTTTGGAGAAATGTCTCTTTAGGTCTTCTGCCCATTTTTGGATTGGGTTGTTTGTTTTTCTGATATTGAGCTGCATGAGCTGCTTATAAATTTTGGAGATTAATCTTTGTCAGTTGCTTCATTTGCAAACATTTTCTCCCATTCTGAGCGTTGTCTTTTCGTCTTGTTTATGGTTTCCTCTGTTGTGCAAAAGCTTTTAAGTTTCATTAGGTCCCATTTGTTTATTTTTGACTTTATTTCCATCTCTCTAGGAGATGGGTCAAAAAGGATCTTGCTGTGATTTATGTCATAGAGTGATCTGCCTATGTTTTCCTCTAAGAGTTTTATAGTGTCTGGCCTTACATTTAGGTCTTTAATCCATTTTGAGTTTATTTTTGTGTATGGTGTTAGGGAGTGTTCTAATTTCATTCTTTTATATGTAGCTGTCCAGTTTTCCCAGCACCACTTATTGAAGAGGCTGTCTTTTCTTCTCTGTATATTCTTGCCTCCTTTATCAAAGATAAGGTGACCATATGTGCGTGGGTTTATCTCTGGGCTTTCTATCCTGTTCCATTGATCTATATTTCTGTTTTTGTGCCGGTACCATATTGCCTTGATTACTGTAACTTTGTAATATAGTCTGAAGTGCGGGAGCCTGATTCCTCCAGCTCCGTTTTTCTTTCTCAAGATTGCTTTGGCTATTCGGGGTCTTTTCTGTTTCCATACAAGTTGTGAAATTTTTTGTCCTAGTTCTGTGAAAAATGCCATTGGTAGTTTGATAGGGATTGCATTGAATCTGTAGATTGTTTTGGGTAGTACAGTCATTTTCTAAATGTTGATTCTTCCAATCCAAGAACATGGTATATCTCTCCATCTGTTCGTATCATCTTTAATTTCTTTCATTAGTGTCTTACAGTTTTCTGCATACAGGTCTTTTGTCTCCTTTGGTAGGTTTATTCCTAGGTAGTTTATTCTTTTTCTTGCAGTGGTAAATGGAAGAGTTTCCTTAATTTCTCTTTCAGATTTTTCGTCATTAGTGTGTAGAAATGCAAGAGATTTCTGCGTATTAATTCTGTATCTTGCTGCTCTACCAAATTCATTGATTAGCTCTAATAGTTTTCTGGTAGCATCTTTAGGATTCTCTATGTATAGTAGCATGTCATCTGCAAACAGTGACAGCTTTACTTCTTCTTTTCTGATTTGGATTCCTTTTACTTCTTTTTCTTCTCCGATTGATGTGGCTAAAACTTCCAAAACTATGTTGAATAATAATGGTGAGATTGGACAACCTTGTCTTGTTTCTGATCTTAGAGGAAATGGTTTCAGTTTTTCACTATTGAGAACCATGTTGGTTGTGGATTGGTCATATATGGCCTTATTTTGTTGAGGTAGGTTCCCTCTATGCCTACTCTGAAGAGTTTTTATCATAAATGGGTGTTGAATTTTGTTGAAAGTTTTTTTTGCATCTATTGAAATGATCATATGGATTTTATCCTTCAGTTCTTTAATATACTGTATCACATTGATTGATTTGTGTATAGTGAAGAACCCTTGCATTCCTGCAATAAACCCCACTTGATCATGGTGTATGATCCTTTTAATGTGCTGTTGGATTCTGTTTGCTAGTATTTTGTTGAGGATTTTTTGCATCTATGTTCATCTGTGATATTGGCCTGCAGCTTTCTTTTTTTTGACATCTTTGTCTGGTTTTGGTATCAGGGTGATGGTGGCCTCGTAGAATGAGTTTGGGAGTGTGCCTCCCTCTGCTATATTTTGGAAGAGTTTGAGAAGAAAGCCATCTGGTCCTGAACTTTTGTTTGTGGGAAGATTTTTAATCACAGTTTCAATTTCAGTGCTTGTGATTGGTCTGTTCCTATTTTCTATTTCTTCCTGGTTCAGTCTTCGAAGGTTGTGTATTTCTAAGAATTTGTCCATTTCTTCCAGGTTATCCATTTTATGGGCATATAGGTGCTTGTAGTAGTCTCTCATGATCCTTTGCATTTCAGCAGTGTCAGTTGTTACTTCTCCTTTTTCATTTCTAACTCTATTGATTTGAGTTTTCTCCCTTTTTTTCTTGATGAGTCTCATGGTTTATCAATTTTGTTTATCTTCTCAAAAAACCAGCTTTTAGTTTAATTGATCTTTGCTATTGTTTCCTTCATTCCTTTTTCATTTATTTCTGATCTGATCTTTATGATTTCTTTTCTTCTGCTAACTTTGGGGTTTTTTTGTTCTTCTTTCTCTAATTGCTTTAGCTGTAAGGTTATGTTGTTTATTTGAGATGTTCCTTGTTTCTTAAAGTAGGGTTGTATTGCTATAAACTTCCCTCTTAGAACTGTTTTGCTGCATCCCATAGGTTTTGGGTCATTGTGTTTTCATTTTCATTTGTTTCTAGGTATTTTTTGATCTCCTCTTTTATTTCTTCAGCGATCTGCTGGTTATTAAGTAGTGTATTGTTTAGCCTCCATGTGTTTGTATTTTTTACAGATTTTTTCCTGTAATTCATATCTAGTCTCATAGCGTTGTGCTCATAAAAGATACTTGATATGATTTCAGTTTTCTTAAATTTACCAAGGCTTGACTTGTGACCGAAGATATGATCCATCCTGGAGAATGTTCCATTAGCACTTGAGAAAAATGTGTATTCTGTTGTTTTTGGACGGAGTGTCCTATAAATATCAATTAAGTCCATCTTGTTTAATGTATTATTTAAAGCTTGTTTCCTTATTTATTTTCATTTTGGATGATCTGTCCATTAGTGAAAGTGGGGTGTTAAAGTCCCCTACTATGATTGTGTTACTGTCGATTTCCCCTTTCATGGCTGTTAGTATTTGCCTTATGTATTGAGGTGCTCCTATGTTGGGTGCATAAATATTTACAACTGTTATATCTTCTTCTTGGATTGATCCCTTGATCATTATGTAGTGTCCTTCTTTGTCTCTTGTAATAGTCTTTGTTTTAAAGTGTCTTTTGTCTGCTATGAGAATTGCTACTCCAGCTTTATTTTGATTGCCATTTGCATGGAATATCTTTTTCCATTCCCTCACTTTCAGTCTGAATGTGTCCCTAGGTCTGAAGTGGGTCTCTTGTAGGCAGCATATATATGGGTCCTGTTTTTGTATCCATTCAGGCAGTCTATGTCTTTTGGTTGGAGCATTTAATCCATTTATATTTAAGGTAATTATCGATATGTATGTTCCTATTAGCATTTTCTTAATTGTTTTGGGTTTGTTATTGTAGGTCTTTTCCTTCTCTTGTGTTTCCTGCCTAGAGAAGTTCCTTTAGCATTTGTTTTAAAGCTGGTTTTGTTGTGCTGAATTCTCTTAACTTTTATTTGTCTGTGAAGTTTTTAATTTCTCAGTCAAATCTGAATGAGATCCTTGCTGGATAGAGTAATCATGGTTGTAGTTTTTTCCCTTTCATCACTTTAAATATGTCCTACCACTCCCTTCTGGCTTTCAGAGTTTCTGCTGAAAGATTGCCTGTTAACCTTATGGGGATTCCCTTTTATGTTTTTTGTTGTTTTTCCATTGCTGCTTTTAATATTTTTTCTTTCTATTTAATTTTTTATAGTTTGATTAATATGTGTCTTGATGTGTTTCTTCTTGGATTTTTCCTGTATGGGAATCTCTGGGCTTCCTGGACTTGATTAACTATTTCCTTACCAATATTAGGGAAGTTTTCGACTATAATCTCTTCAAATATTTTCTGAGTCCCTTTCTTTTTCTCTTCTTCTTCTGGGATCCCTATAATTCGAATGTTGGTGTGTTTCATATTGTCCCAGAGGTCTCTGAGACTGTCCTCAGTTCTTTTCATTCTTTTATCTTTATTTTGCTCTGCAGTAGTTATTTCCACTATTTTTTCTTCCAGGTCACTTATCCGTTCTTCTGCCTCAGAAGTTAACAGTTATTCTGCTATTGATCCCTTCTAGAGAATTTTTAATATCATTTATTGTGTTGTTCATGATTGTTTGATTGCTCTTTAGTTCTTCTAGGTCCTTGTTAAACATTTCTTGTATTTTCTCCATTCTATTTCCAAGATTTTGGATCATCTTTACTATCATTATTCTGCATTTCCTCTTCATTTGTTTGGTCTGGTGGGTTTTTACCTTGCTCCTTCATCTGCTGTGTGTTTCTTTGTCTTCTTATTTTGCTTGACTTACTATGTTTGGGGTCTTCTTTTTGCAGGCTGCAGGTTCATAGTTCCTGTTGTTTTTGGTATCTGCCCCCAGTGGCTAAGGTTGGTTCACTGGGTTGTGTAGGCTTTCTGGTGGAGGGGACTAGTGCTTGTATTCTGGTGGATGAGGCTGGATCTTGTCTTTCTGGTGGGCAGGTCCATGTCTGGTGGTATGTTTTGCAGTGTTTGTGACCTTATTATGATTTTAGGCGGCCTCTCTGCTAATGGGTGAGGTTGTGTTCCTGTCTTGCTAGTTGTTTGGCATAGGGTGTTCATCACTGTAGCTTGCTGGTCGTTGAGTGGAGCTGGGTCTTGGCGTTGAGATGGAGATCTCTGGGGGAGCTTTCACTGTTTTACATTATGTGGAGCTGGGAGGTCTCTGGTGGACCAATGTCCTGAACTTGGCTCTCCCACCTCAGAGGCACAGCCCGGATACCTGGCTGGAGCACCAAGATCCTGTCATCCACACAGCTCAGAATAGAAGGGAGAAAAAAAGAAAGAAAAAGATAAAATAAAAAAGTTGTTAAAATAAAGAACAAAAATAATTATTAAAAAATTTCTTTAAAGTAATAAAAAAAGAAAGAACAACCAAACCAGAAAACAAATCCACCAATGATAAGAAGCCCTGAAAAGTATTTCAAACCAAACTAACAAACAAAAAAAAACAGACAGACAGAACTCTAGGACAAATGGTAAAATCAAAGCTATACAGACAAAATCACATACAGAAGCATACACATACACACTCACAAAAAGTGAAAAAGTGGAAATATATATATATATACATATATATATATGTATATATATATATATATCGTTGCTCCCAAAGTCCACCTTCTCAATTTGGGATGATTTGTTGTCTATTCAGGTATTCCACAGATGCAGGGTACATCAAGTTGACTGTGGAGATTTAATCCGCTGCTTCGGAGGCTGCTGGGAGAGATTTCCCTTTCTCTTCTTTGTTCACACTGCTCCTGAGTTTCAGCTTTGGATTTGGCCCCGCCTCTGCGTGTAGGTCGCCTGGGGGCATCTGTTCTTCGCTCAGACAGGACGGGGTTAAAGGAACAGCTGATTCGGGGGCTCTGGCTCACTCAGGCAGGGGGGAGGGAGGGGTACGGATGCCGGGCAAGCCTGCAGTGGCAGAGGCCAGCATGACGTTGCACCAGCCTGAGGCGTGCCGTGCGTTCTCCGCCGGAAGTTGTCCCTGGATCACGGGACCATGGCAGTGGCGGGCTTCACAGGCTCCCGGGAGTGGAGGTGTGGAGAGTGACCTGTGCTTGCACAGAGGCTTCTTGGCGGCAGCAGCAGCCTTAGCATCTCATGCCCATCTATGGGGTCCGCGCTGATAGCCACGGCTCGCGCCCGTCTCTGGAGCTCCTTTAAGTGGCGCTCTTAATCCCCTTGCCTCGCGCACCCGGAAACAAAGAGGCAAGAAAAAGTCTCTTGCTTCTTTGGCAGCTCCAGGCCTTTTCCTGGACTCCCTCCTGGCTAGCTGTAGTGCATTAACCCCCTGCAGGCTGTGTTCACAGAGCCAACCCCTGTCCTCACCCTGGGATCTGATCTCTGAAGCCCGAGCCTCAGCTCCCAGCCCCGCTCGCCCTTGCGGGTGAGCAGACAAGCCTCTCGGGCTGGTGAGTTCTGGTCGGCACAGATCCTCTGTGCGGGAATCTCTCCGCTTTGCCCTCTGCACCCCTGTGGCTGCGCTCTCCTCCATGGCTCTGAAGCTCCCCCCCTTCGCCACCCACAGTCTCCGCTCACGAAGGGGCTTCCTAGTGTGTAGAAACTTTTCCTCCTTCACAGCTCCCTCCCACTGGTGCAGGTCCTGTCCCTATTCTTTTGTCTCTGTTTTTTCTTTTGCCCTACCCAGGTACGTGGGGAGTTCCTTGCCTTTTGGTATGTCTGAGGTCTTCTGCCAGCTTTTAGTAGGTGTTCTGTAGGAGCTGTTCCACGTGTAGATGTATTTCTAATGTATTTGTGGGGAGGAAGATGATCTCCAAGTCTTACTCTTCCAGCATCTTGAAGTTCGTCTCTCGTTTTAGCTTTGCAAGGAACCTCCATAGTGTTCTACAGAGTGGCTGTACCAATTTACATTCCCACCAGCTGTGTAGGAAGGTTCCCTTTTCTCCACACCGTCTCTAGCATTTATTGTTTGTAGACATTTTGATGATGGCCATTCTGACTGGTGTGCGGTGATACCTTATTGTAGTTTTGATTCGCATTTCTCTAATAATTAGTGATGTTGAGCATTTTTTCATGTGCTTTTTGGCCATATGTGTGTCTTGTTTGGAGAAATGTCTATTTAGATCTGTCCATTTTTCTATCAGGTTGTTTGTTTTTTTGATATTGAGCTGCATGAGCTATTGGTATATGTTGGGTTTTAATTCCTTGTTGTTTGCATTGTTTGCAAATATTTTCTCCCATTCTGTGGGTTGTCTTTTTGTTTTGTTTATGGTTTCTTTTGCTGTGCAAAAGCTTTTACATTTAATTAGGTCCCGTTTGTTTATTTTTGTTTTTATTTTCATTACTCTAGGAGATGGATCAAAAAAGATCTTGCTGCAATTTATGTCAGAGAGTGTTCTGCCTATGTATTCCTCTAAGGGTTTTATAGTATCTGGTCTTACAGTTAGGTCTTTAATTCATTTTGAGTTTATTTTTGTGTATGGTGTTAGAGAATGTTCCAATTTCATTCATTCTAAGCACGTGCGGCTCAGTGTGCAAATCTCTACCCACTCCTAAAAGGTAGTATATGTGAGCAGCCTCCTCCGTGCATGCGAAAGCACAAATGATGTAAGAATCCAGCCAGATCCAAGGTCGAGACTCAACGTGTGCCAGGAAAATCCAGCTATAGGGAGGATGATGAGCGCTCCGAGAGTTTGGGGCCAAGAAAAGGTGTGGCAATTGGTTGAAAAAAAAAAGTAAGATGTTAATAATAGAAGAAACTGGGTGTGAGTATATGGGAACTCTGTACTATCTTTGCAACTTTTCTTTAAATCTAAAACTATTCTAGAATAATAAAGTTTATTTTAAAAAATTGAATTGTTAGAATGTCTGAAGAGCCTTTTTGTGGTTGCAGGCAATTGCAAAGGGAAATACTAGGAAAGACAGTGTTTTTTCTTACTGAGATATAATTGACGTGTAACATTATATTAATTTTAGGTGTACAACATAATGATTCTATACTCGTATACCCTGTGAAATGATCACCACAAACATTTTGTTATCATCTGTCACCACACATAGTTACAAAAACTCTTTTCTTATGATGAGGACTTTTAAGATTTATTCTCTTAGCAACTTTGAAATGTGCAGTACGGTATTATTAACTCTAGTCATCGTGATATACATTACATCCCCATGACTTATTTATTTTATAACTGGAAATTTTTACCTTTTGACCCTTTTCACCCATTTCATCCATCCCCAATCCCCTCCCCTCTGGCAATCACTTCTTTGTATCTATGAACTTGATGTTTTGTTTTTTTTGTTTGTTTGTTTTATTTTTTAGATTCCACATATAAGTGAGATCATATGGTATTTGTCTTTCTCTCTCTTCCTCTTTTGACTTAGCATAAGGCCCTCAAGATCCATCCAGTTGTCACAAATAGCAAGATTCCAGTCCTTTTTGTGGCTGAATAGCATCTCTTTGCATATGTATACCATATCTTCTTTAACCATTGATGGACACTTAGGTTGTTTCTGTTGTAAATTATTTACTATTCTGAATACTTGTTTACAATATTGTTTCTACTGTAAATTATTTACTATTGTAAATAATGCTGCAATGATCATTAGGATGCTTATGTCTTTTCAAATTAGTGTTTTCATTTTCTTCAGATAAATACCCAGAAGTAGAATTGATGAATCATATGGTAGTTCTAGTTTTAATTTTTTGAGGAACCTCCATACTGTTTTTAATAGTGGCTGCACCAGTTTACATTCCGACCAACAATGCCCAGGGGTTCCCTTTTTTCCACATCCTTGCCAGCACCTGTCTTTTTGCTAATAACCATTCTAACAGGTGTGATGTAAATGACTGTTTTGAGAAGCATTGCTCGTCCTCACTGGCTGCCAAGAGCAGGGCACAATTATCAACACCAAACTTAATACAAAAATCTATTGATGATTAGTTATCTGAGTCATCTGTGGGGAAGAAGAAGAATGCTTTCTTAGGCAGATTTAAAACCTAAGTTTTCTATAAGAGACAGTAGTAATAGCTAATGAGGCACAAGAATGAAAATATCCATTACAAGTTATTATGGAGGTGGCATCATTAAACGCTGCTGCTGATTCAACACTGGGGTGCGAGAAATACAGAAGTGAGAGGAGAAACGAATTTTAAGAGGGTTCAAGTATATTGAATAGGATAAAAAGGGCTTCAAAAGACTGAGCCTGCTGATATTGCAATTTTCCAAACAATGCAAAAACAAACATACAGAAAAAGCAACTTGAGGATGGAGATGGCATAGTTGGATGATTTTCCCCTGATAGACTTATTGCTATCATTACCCCGTTGGTGGAACTGAGTTTAATCTCACAGCCTGTGGATTCTGAGCATCTCTGACTGGTATTTTGACCAGACTGACACCAAAATTCTCTCTATCCACCTTGCCTCTCTTGATACCACTGATGCTCTACTGTGATACTTGGCATTATTGAGTACTGAATTTAGAAGCATAAGATTGAGTGTGATAACTTTTAAGAGATGGGTAATGTTTTTCTTCCCTAAATTTCATGGATATGGGACAGATACCGTGATAATATTGTATGTCCTATTAACTTTTTAGACCCTTTAAAAAGGCATCTCATGAGAGACTTAGTGATAAATATATTCAGTCGTGAGCATCCAAAAGAATTACCAAGGCTGTGGCCTCTGAAGGCTGCTTCTCTCCAGTATCGAGAATTCACCCTGTTGAGGTTGAGTGGAATAAGAAATTGAGGAGGATTGATTTTGGACTACTAATTTCTTAGGGATTTTAACGCATAAGGCCAATAGGATTTAATTTCTGTTGCCTGTAAATTACAAGAGAGTTTCTTTTTTTTTTTTAACTGTAATTTTTTTCCTAAGAAATGTTAATGAGGGTTATATTTAGATTGGGACATATCTTTATTTCTATTTTAGAGTTGGAGAATCTTAATGTCATTTAATCATATCTCTGATGGAAAGTACTGAATACAATGGGATGGGTAATAGAAAAGCATATCAACTTTCCTCAAAAGACGGCAGTGTAGCTTAACATTAATTTAATTAATGCATTGTCAAGACACCTTAAAAATCTAAAATCTATTATCTCCCATTATTGTGGAGAAAGAAAAGTATATTGTGGGGGCAGGTGGATACTTTACGTGAGTACTCAAAATCAACATTGGAATAGCACTTAAATTTTATGAAGCAGTTTCATGCACACTATCATTTGATTAATTCATCTGTCTGTCCATTCATCTACCCACCCATCCTTCACCTGCCTTGAACATATACCTGTATATTTCCCAAGCAAATGAAGATCTTTACTTCAAAGTTTGATTGGCACTAAGCGAGCAATAATATTTGAATGAGGAAATGAATAGGTTCTGTGATAAAAATATAATTGCCTATACTTATAAAAACACATATATGTAATTTATGATTAATACCATTTTACATTTATATTGTATAGTAAAACTTTAAGAAGTTATTCGAAAGAATGAGAATCTGCTGCTAACTAACATCAGGTGACTTTTTTTTCTATTGCTGCCAAAACTGTTTGGTTTTTTGTTTTTTTTTTACATCTTTATTGGAGTATAATTGCTTTACAATGGTGTGTTAGTTTCTGCTTTACAACACAATGAATCAGTTATACATATACGTATGTTCCCATATCTCTTCCCTCTTGCGTCTCCCTCCCTTCCACTCTCCCTATCCCACCCCTCCAGGTGGTCACAAAGCACTGAGCTGATCTCCCTGTGCTATGCGGCTGCTTCCCACTAGCTATCTACCTTATGTTTGGTAGTGTATATATGTCCATGCCTCTCTCTCGCTTTGTCACAGCTTACCCTTCCCCCTCCCCATAGGTCACACTGCTGGTACATAGCAGACCATGGAACTCAGACTGCTTTTTTTCCTCCTAAATAACGGCGCTTTCCCTTACACAGAGCTACCTCTCTGGAAAACATGATTCTGCTCTCTTTTTTGTGGTTATAGTTTCTTTTTTAAAAAAATTATATCTGTGAGGATATAAATCCAAAGGAAAATACTTTCTGACTGGCAGTAACTTACCTTCCTTAAGGTGCCCAATGGTGACATAATTGATTTTGTTGCCATTGATTAAAAGCTACATTAAGTTGAAAACTGTCAGCTGAACCCAGAGATAGCATTTTCATAATGACTTTTAATAAACATGGAAGAAGTGATTTCATTGCATTCATAAATTTGATTAATGATATTTTCCCAGGGCCAAAATAAATGAGCTGTTCATCTGAATGCTTAATTGCTGTGTTCCAGGTCGATTTTCCTGCAATACGGATTTGGGACAGGAGAGGAGGACTCCATAGATGAGCCTAGTAAACAACTCTAAAAATGGATACTTTCAGTAACATTAGAAATCTGAAAATGGTCATGTTTCCATTTACCTAAAAAAGAGAAGAATATTTGGATTCACTCAAATTTTTACTATGGTTAAACATTGGAGTAAAACCCTAAGTCTTAACTCTGTCCCACAAGGCTCAGTATGACCTGTTCCTATCTCTCCAGTCACACTACCCCCCAGATTATGTCTCTCACCTGGTCTCTAATTACTGCCCCTCACCACCACTCTACTCCAGCTGTACTAAGCCTACCAGGCATCTTCTATCCTCAGGGTCTCTGCCCCTGTTATTCCCTTTCTCTCCAGATCCTCCATGACCAGTTGCTTCACTTCCTTCATCCTTTACCCCAAAGTCCCCAGACATGCATCTAACATGTCAACACATTATCTCTTACTCTACTTTTTTCCTCTTTAATATTTCCAGTTATCTAACATATATATATATATATAGTTTCTTTAAAAAATATTTGTGAAGGCCAAAAATTTTTCTACTTTTAGAAAAACTAGACAATGCGTGTTTGTCTCATCTCTGAAGCAAGCCTGATTTTCATAGTTGAAAGTCCCTACAGAGTTGCTCAGATTACACTGATGGAGAAACAGTTAACCAGAGAGAATGCTTTTATGGCGGGGACTGGGCGAGGCTGATCTTCAGAGGTTTGACCAGCTGCTTGTGGCTTTAAAGTCTGAAGAGGTGTCTATCCCATAATTGGGAGGTAAATACTTTAAAAAGGTGCTCAGCTCATCAATGGGGACTGGATTCTGTGGATACGAGAGAACATTTCTCTCTCCCTGACTCTGTGATTCTTTGCACCTAAATAACTATGATTTCCTGGAATTGCAAATCACAGTTTGGCTCATACAGTCCTGTGCAGAACTCATACTGAGCCTGCTGCATGTGTTATTGAGGGTATATGTGGACTAGTTATCTCTGCTTTATCACATAAAATATTCTTTAAAATATTGTACACAAATGGTTAAAAATCAAATGGCACAGAAACATCAAATGCTAAGCCGGGCAACCTCTTATAATTGTTTCCTTGTTTTGGTATCTTGAAACAGTTTGCTTATACTGCTCTTTCTTGATTTATCAGTTCTAGAAATGATTATTTCTTTTCTGTTATGGTAGAAGAGGATTAATTCACTTCTATCATTTTCTACCTGCCAACTCCCCAATGTAGTTATTCCATCATTTTCTAAGTTTCTTTCTTTATGAAATTTCTAACAGTATAATATAAAGAGTATCTATAATTATATATATATATATTCTTTCAATTGTAGGCAGTACCTCTTGGCTCTGTACATTTTATGAGACTATTAGTGCTCCTGTTCTTTGAAAAATATTTTGAATTAAATTTTTTTCTTGCAGTTTTGTTGAGAAAATATTGACATAGAGCACTGCATAAGTTTAAGGTGTACAGCATAATGATTTGATTTATATACACCATGAGGTAATCACTACAATAAGTTTGGTGAACATCCACTATCGCATATAGATACAAAGTAAAAGAAATAGAAAGCATCTTTTCCTTGTGATGATAACTCTAATGATTTACTCTCTTAACAACTTTCGTACGTAACTCGCAGCAGCGTTAATTATCTTTATCACGTTGTACGGTACATCCCTAGCACTTATTTATTTTATAATTGGAAATTTGTACGTTTTGACTGCCATTATCCAGTTCCTCCCCTCCCCACCCTTGTCCTCTGGTAACCACAAATCTGATGTCTTTTTCTATGAATTTGTTTATTTGTTTGTTTTTGAAGTATAGTTGATCTACAACACTGTGTTAGTTGCTGTTACACAACACAGTGATTCGTTTTTGCTATACATTTCAAACTTATCGCCACCATGAGTCTAGTTATAATATGTCACCATCCAAAGCTATCACGTATTGACTACATTCCCCACGCTGTACATTTCATACCTGTGACTCATTTATTTTGCAGCTAGAAGTTTATACCTCTTAATCTCCCTCACCTATTTCTTTTCTCCTCAGTTTGGCAACCAGCTGTTTGTTCCCTGTATTTATAACTCTGTTTCTGTTTTGTTATATTTGTTCATTTGTTTGTTTTTTAGATTCCATATATAAGTGAAATCATATGGTGTTTGTCTTTCTCTGACTTATTTCACTTAGCATGTTTTGTTTACTTCCCTTGAGATTTGATGACTATCCTAAGTGTTATGTTTGGATTCCTTTCTCTTTTTTGTGTTTGTATTTATTACAGATTTTTTGTTTGTGGTTACCATGAGATTTATATATAGGTTTATATATATGTGATTAGTTCTCCTGTTATTTTGACTTCCTAATTTCCCCATTCCTATCTACTAACTTTTGTCAGACATGTCTTTACTTCTACATTGTTAAAGCAGATTCTTTTTATTTTTAAAACATGATGTTTTGTCTATAGGTTAATTCTAAATGTTGACAACTCACAAAAATTTGCTTATGGTTGTACAAATTTTGTTCAGGGAAGAGAAAATTAATTTGCTAAACTTATATCCTGTTTTCTGAATTCCAAAGGTATATCCCTATGTCTAATATCCAATTGAAATATATTTTTCCTTTTTGAATTCTACCCATTGCTGAAAACCATGCCACATTTTAGTTTGCATGATATGCTGAAAGCAGTCTTCTTACACAGTTTTTATCTCCTAGAGTTTATGATTGCCTTTTTTTTTCCTGTGGACAGGACACACATTTGTCTTCATTACTGTTCCCTTGTTATCTTTCAGCTTGTTAATCATTTTTGCCTCTGTATTGGAGTACATTCTATTTTTCTTAAAGCTCACTTAATCTAATTTGAAGTCATTACCTTATAATTGAACTGTGGCTTCTATATAGATTCTTGCTTCTGGAGTTTCTAATTTTCCTTTAGTTTTATCTTTTGTATCATCATTTCCTGCTCAAACTCTCAATCATAACATTGACTCCACACAGTCACCCCTTCTCCCCACCTTTTTTTTTGTTGTTGTTGAGAACTGTCCCTTTAGTATGTTCCCTGGCCTCCTGGAGCTAACATTCTATTGGGAGAGAAAGGTGATCAACAAGATAAAGGCATTTCATAGTTTTATGTACTGATTCTACTTTGTATTAGGGAGAGGATATATAGGAAGTGGAAAGTTCTACCTATCACTTTAGCAGGGGATGATGCATTTCTCAAGTTCCACGTTAAAGCTTTGTCATTTATTTATTTATGAAAATCAGTATTTAAAATGGTGTTTCTCTTCTTTAGTACTTGTAGAATATGCTATATGTATTAAATTAGGCACTAAGTAGGCTTTAGTGGCCTGGCTAGAGCTAAATCTAGCATTATTTTTAAGCAGAGAAAATAATGTATTCCAGGTCTCAAACAGTAAGATTTGCAAGTGAACTTTTAAAACAAAACCTATTTGTTACAACTCATTGGTTAAGTTGGCAATTGATTACTTTGCAAAGTTATTGTAAATGAAAAATGATTTTTTAGGCAGAAATCATAGGTTTCTTTTGTTACCTATAGGTGATTTGGCACTTAAAAATCATTATTAATTTATAAGAATTATATAACATTGTCAGGGTGTAAGCCTTTTGAAATGTTGGCTATTTCAATATATAAGGAATCTCTTGTGTCCTTAAGTTGACCTATATACTATAAATGTCAGCCTAGGGTTGTTTTTGGTAAAGAGTCATAGAACCATTTTTTGTAGTTCCTTCTTTTTTTGGTCTGTTACATATCAAAAGGAGATAAAGGTAAAAAAAACATATCCAATGTTCTCAGTAATTCAAGGTGTGAGGTTCCCTGGAAAGAAATGCAATTATACCCTAGAGGCAGCCAGATTTCTGAGCCTTAAATTTGACACTTTGGCTGTTTTAGCTATTTTGTTCTGTTTATTTCAGATTTCACTCACACAGGGAATCCATCTGTATATACCGGGGTCTAAATATTTAACTAAGATTTTAATTTACTACTAGTTGAAATGAAAAGCTATATTTCTAGGCAGTTTTAGTTTATGATTATTTTTACTTTTGTTTTTATTTACCTCATGTTCAGAAGATTTTGTGAATCTAAGGAATATAGTGTAGCCAAGACTACAAGACTAAACTGTAAAAATTAAACAGTAACCTTAGCAAAAGCAAACACTTATCACTAATACCCCTTATTACTACAAACCTTGGAATAAAAAATAATTGTTATACTTGTTGAAATTCAAATGAGGAATGAGAAGGAATGAGTTAAAACATTTATGAGAGAGAGACCTTCAAGATGGTGGAGGAGTAAGATGTAGAGATCACCTTCCTCCCCACAAATACATGAAAAATACATCTACATGTGGAGCAACTACTACAGAACACCTACTGAACGCTGGCAGAAGACCTCAGACCTCCCAAAAGGCAAGAAACTCCCCACATACCTGGGTAGGGCAAAAGAAAAAAGAATAAATAGAGACAAAAGGATAGGGAAGGGACCTGCACCAGTGGAATGGAGCTGTGAAGGAGGAAAGGTTTCCACACACTAGGAAGCCCCTTCGTGGGCGGAGACTGCAGGTGGCGGAGGGGAAGCTTCGGAGCCGCGGAGGAGAGCGCAGCAACAGGGGTGTGGAGGGCAAAGTGGAGAGATTCCCGAACAGAGGATCAGTGCCAACCAGCACTCACCAGCCTGAGAGGCTTGTCTGCTCACCCGCTGGGGCGGGCGGGGCTGGGAGCTGAGGCTCAGGCTTCAGAGGTCAGAACCCAGGGAGAGGACTGGGGTTGGCGGCGTGAAAACAGACTAAAGGGGGCTAGTGCTCCACAGCTAGCTGGGAGGGAGTCTGGGAAAATGTCTGGAGCTGCCGAAGAGTTAAGAAACCATTTTTTCGGGGTGCATGAGGAGAGGGGATTCAGCACATCACCTAAACGAGCTCCAGAGATGGGCACGAGCCACAGCTTTCAGCGCGGACACCAGAGACAGACATGAAACACTAATGCTGTTGCTGCTGCCAAGAAGCCTGTGTGCAAGCACAGGTCACTGTCCACACATCCCCTCCCAGGAGCCTGTGCAGCCCGCCACTGCCAGCGTCCTGTGATCCAGGGACAACTTTCCCAGGAGAACACACCGCGCGCCTCAGGCTGTTACAACGTCACGCCGGCCTCTGTGCTGCAGGCTTGCCCTGCATTCTGTACCCATCCCTCCCCCAGGCCTGAGTGAGCCAGAGCCCCGTAATCAGCTGCTGCTTTAACCCTGTCCTGTCTGGGCAGGGAACAGATGCCCTCAGGTGACCTACATGCAGAGGCGGGGCCAAATCCAAAGCTGAACCTCAGGAGCTGTGCAAAAAAGAAGAGAAAGGGAAATCTCTCCCGGTAGCCTCGGGAGCAGTGGATTAAGTCTCCACAATCAACTTGATGTACCCTGCATGTGTGGAATACCTGAATAGACAACGAATCATCCCAAAATTGAGGCGGTGGACTGTGGGAGCAACTGTAGACTTGGGTTTGCTTTCTGCATCTAATTTGTTTCTGGTTTTATGTTTATCTTAGTTTAGTATTCAGAGTTTATTATCATTGGTAGATTTGTTTATTGAATTGGTTCTCTCTTCCTATTTTTTATATATATATATATATATATATATATATATATATATATATATATATGTTGTTCCCTTTTCTCTTTTTGTGAGTGTGTATGCTTCTTTGTGTGCTTTTGTCTGTATAGCTTTGCTTTTACCATTTCTCCTAGCCTTCTGTCTGTCCCTTTTTTTTCTTTTTTTTTTTTTAGTATAGGTTTTAGCACTTGTTATCATTGGTGGATTTGGTTTTTGGTTTGGTTGCTCTCCTCTTTCTTTCTTTTATTACATTTTAATATTTAATAATTTTTTGTTTTTTTATTTTAATAACTTTTTTATTTTATTTTTCTTTCTTTTTTTCTCCCTTTTCTTCTCAGCCGTGTGGCTGACAGGGTCTTGGTGCCCCGGCCGGGTGTCAGGCCTGTGCCTATTGGGTGGGATAGCCAAGTTCAGGACATTGGTCCACCAGAGACCTCCTGGTTCCACGTAATATCAAACGGTGAAAGCTCCCCCAGAGATCTCCTTCTCAACACTAAGACACAGCTCCACTCAATGACGAGCAAGGTAGAGTGTTGGACACCCTATGCCAAACAACTAGCAAGACAGGAACACAACCCCACCCATTAGCAGAGAGGCTGCCTAAAATCATAATAAGGTCACAGACACCTCAAAACACACCACTGGATGCCATCGTGCCCACGAGAAAGAAAAGATCCAGCCTCATCCAACAGAACACAGGCACTAGTCCCCTCCACCAGAAATCCTACACAACCCACTGAACCAACCTTAGCCACTGAGGGCAAATACCAAAAACAATGGGAACTATGAGGCTGCAACCTGAAAAAAGGAGACACTTAAAACAGTAAGTTAAGCAAAATGAGAGAGAAACACACAGCAGATGAAGGAACAATGCAAAAACCCACTAGACCAAACAAATGAAGAGGAAATAGGCAGTCTACCTATCTGAAAAAGAATTCAGAGTAATAATAGTAAAGAAGATCCAAACTCTTGGAAATAGAATGGAGAAAATACAAAAGACATTTAACTAGGACATAGAAGAAATAAAGAGCAAACAAACAATGATGAGCAACACAATAAATGAAATTAAAAATTCTCTAGAAGGGACCAATAGCAGAATAACTGAGGCAGAAGAATGGATAAGTGACCTGGAAGATATAATACTGGAAATATCTATGACAGCGCAGAATAAAGAAAAAATAATGAAAAGAATTGAGGACAGTCGTAGAGACTTGTGGAACAACATTAAACACATCAACGTTCGAATTATAGGGGTCCCAGAAGAAGAAGAGAAAAAGAAAGGGACTCAGAAAATATTTGAAGAGATTATGGTTGAAAACTTGCCTAATATGGGAAAGGAAATACTCAAGTCCAGGAAGCGCAGAGTCCCATACAAGATAAATCCAAGGAGAAATACGCCAAGACACATATTAATCAAGGTATCAAAAATTAAATACAAAGAAAAAATATTAAAAACAACAAGGAAAAAGCAACAATTAACATACAAGGGAATCCCCATAAGGTTAACAGCTGAACTTTCAGAAAAAACTCTGCAAGGCAGAAGGGAGTGGTAGGACATATTTAAAGGGATGAAAGGGAAAAACCTACAGCCAAGATTACTCTACCCATCAAGAATCTCATTCAGATTTGATGGAGAAATTAAAAACTTTACAGACAAGCACAAGCTAAGAGAATTCAGCACCAACAAACCAGTTTTACAACAAATGCTAAAGGAACTTCTCTAGGCAGGAAACACAAGAGAAGGAAAAGACCTACAATAACAAACCCAAAACAATTAAGAAAATGGTAATAGGAACATACATATTGATAACTACCTTAAATGTAATGCATTAAATGCTCCAACCAAAAGACATAGACTGGCTGAATGGATACAAAAACAAGACACGTATATATGCTATCTACAAGACACCCACTTCAGACCTAGAGACACATACAGACTGAAAGTGAAGGGATGGAAAAAGATATTCCATGCAAGTGGAAATCAAAAGAAAGCTGGAGTAGCAATGCTCATATCAGACAAAATAGACTTTAAAACAAAGACTATTACAAGAGACAAAAAAGGACACTACATAACGATCAAGGGATCAATCCAAGAAGAAGATATAACAATTGTAAATATTTATGCACCCAACATAGGAGCACCTCAATACATAAGGCAAATGCTAACAACCATGAAAGGGGAAATCGACAGTAACACAATCATAGTAGGGGACTTTAACACCCCACTGGCACCAATGGACAGATCATCCAAAATGAAAGTAAATAAGGAAACACAAGCTTTATATGATACATTAAACTAGATGGACTTAATTGATATTTATGGGACATTCCATCCAAAAACAACAGAATACACTTTTCTCCAAGTCCTCATGGAACATTCTCCTGGATAGATCATATCTTGGGTCACAAATCGAGCCTTGGTAAATTTAAGAAAATTGAAATCATATCAAGTATCCTTTCAGACCACAATGCTATGAGACTAGATATGAATTACAGGAAAAAATCTGTAAAAAATACAAACACATGGAGGCTAAACAATACACTACTAAATAAACAAGAGATCACTGAAGAAATCAAAGAGGAAATCAAGAAATACCTAGAAACAAATGACAATGAAAACACGATGACCCAAAACCGATGGGATGCAGCAAAAGCAGTTCTAAGAGGAAAGTTTATAGCAATACAATCCTACCTCAAGAAATAAGAAACATCTCAAATAAACAACCTAACATCACATCTAAAGTAATTAGAGAAAGAAGAACAAAAAAATCCCAAAGTTAGAAGAAGACAAGGTTGTCCACTCTCACCACTATTATTCAACATAGTTTTGGAAGTTTTAGCAGCAGCACTCAGAGAAGAAAAAGAAATAAGAGGAATCCAAATCGGAAAAGAAGAAATAAAGCTGTCACTGTTTGCAGATAATATGATACTATACATAGGGAATCCTAAAGATGCTGCCAGAAAACTTCTAGAGCTAATCAATGAATTTGGTAAGGTAGCAGGATACAAAATAAATGTACAGAAATCTCTTGCATTCCTATACACTAATGATGA
Source organism: Phocoena phocoena (assembly GCF_963924675.1). NCBI lineage: Eukaryota > Metazoa > Chordata > Mammalia > Artiodactyla > Phocoenidae > Phocoena > Phocoena phocoena. The sequence continues at coordinate 29,169,391 of NC_089227.1, read as the reverse complement.
AAACTCTGAAAGAGAAATTAAGGAAACACTCCCATTTACCATTGCAACAAAAAGAATAAAATACCTAGGAATAAACCTACCAAAGGAGACAAAAGACCTGTATGCAGAAAACTGTAAGACACTGATGAAAGAAATTAAAGATGATACGAACAGATGGAGAGATATACCATGTTCTTGGATTGGAAGACTCACATTGTGAAAATGACTATACTACCCAAAACAATCTACAGATTCAATGCAATCCTTATGAAACTGCCAATGGCATTTTTCACGGAACTAGAACAAAAAATTTCACAATCTGTATGGAAACAGAAAAGACCCCGAATAGCCAAAGCAATCTTGAGAAAGAACAATGGAGCTGGAGGAATCAGGCTCCTGCACTTCAGACAATACTACAAAGCTACAGTAATCAAGACCATATGGTACTGGCACAAGAACAGAAATATAGATCAATGGAACAGGATAGAAAGCCCAGAGATAAACCCACGCACATGTGGTCACCTTATCTTTGATAAAGGAGGCAAGAATATACAGAGAAGAAAAGACAGCCTCTTCAATAAGTGGTGCTGGGAAAACTGGACAGCTACATGTAAAAGAATGAAACTAGAACACTCCCTAACACCATACACAAAAATAAACTCAAAATGGATTAAAGACCTAAATGTAAGGCCAGACACTATCAAACTCTTAGAGGAAAACATAGAACAGTCTATGACATAAATCACAGCAAGATCCTTTTTGACCCACCTCCTAGAGAAATGGAAATAAAAACAAAAATAAACAAATGGGACCTAATGAAACTTCAAAGCTTTTGCACAGCAAAGGAAACTATAAACAAGATGAAAATACAACCCTCAGGATGAGAAAAAATATTTGCTAACGAAGCAGCTGACAAAGGATTAATCTCCAAAATTTACAGGCAGCTCATGCAGCTCAATATCAAAACAACAAACAACCCAATCCAAAAATGGGCAGAACACCTAAATAGATACTTCTCCAAAGAAGATATACAGATTGTCAACAAACACCTGAAAGAATGCTCAACATCATTTATCCTTAGAGAAATGCAAATCAAAACTACAATGAGGTATCACCTCACACCGGTCAGAATGGCCATCCTCAAAAATTTTCTACAAACAATAAATGCTGGAGAGGGTGTGGAGAAAAGGGAACCCTCTTGCACTGTTGGTGGGAATGTAAATTGATACAGCCACTAGGGAGAACAGTATAGAGGTTCCTTAAACAACTAAAAATAGAACTACCATATGACCCAGCAATCCCACTACTGGGCATATATCCTGAGAAAACCATAATTCAGAAAGAGTCATGTACCACAGTGTTCATTGCAGCTCTATTTTCAGTATCCAGGACATGGAAGCAACCTAACTGTCCATCATCAGATGAATGGATAAAGAAGATGTGGCATATATGTACAATGGAATATTACTGAGCCATAAAAAGAAATGAAATTGAGTTTTTTGTAGTGAGGTAGATGGAACTAGTGTCTCTCATACAGAGTGAAGTAGGTGAGAAAGAGAAAGGCAAATACCGTATGCTAACACATATATATGGAATCTAAAAAAAAAAAAAAGGTTCTGAAGAACCTAGGGGCAGTACAGGAATAAAGATGCAGTTGTAGAGAAGACTTGAGGACACAGGGAGGGGGAAGGGTAAGCTGGGATGAAGTGAGAAAATGGCATGAACACAAATACACTACCAAATGTAAAATAGATAGCTAGTGGGAAGCAGCTGCATGGCACAGGGAGATCAGCTCAGTGCTTTGTGACCACCTAGAGGGGTGGGATATGGAGGGTGGGAGGGAGATGCAAGAGGGAGGGGATATGGGGATATATGTATATGTATAGCTGATTCACTTTGTTATAATGCAGAAACTAACACACGATTGTAAAGCAATTATACTCCAATACAGATGTTTAAAAAAATTTATGAGACAGTCCTAATTTCTCTAAGGCCATTTATTTTTACAAATTAAATGTCAAATTAGTAGTTTCCTTTTAAAAATATGATATGTATAAAGCAACAATCTACTACTATTTCTGAATCCTTCTTTACTTTCCTTGTGTGCCCTGCTGTGAGCATAAACCTTTATTTCCAGATATTTTCTATGTTTATACAGACATGTATATGTATCTATATTTTTGTACAAAATCAAGATGATAAAATATATCTTGTTTCACAGACTTAAAACATTGATTTATAGTAAACATTTTCTCATATTAGTACCTATGGACCGTCTTTTGGTTTTTAACCATCTTATTGAGGTATAACATATGATAAATTGTACATATCTGAAGTAAACAGTTTGGTAAGATGTGTCTTCCTGTGGAAGCATCACTACAATCAAGAAACTGAACATATCATTCACTGAAAAGTTTCCTTATTTTACTTTGTGATCCTTCCCTCCTATAGCTCTCCATAATCAATACCTGCAGGCAGCCACTTAACTGCTTTTGTTCCCTGCAGATTCATTTACATTTTCTAGAACTTTATAGAAATGGAATCGTATAGTACAAACTTTGTTTTGGTCTGACTTTTTCACTCAGTATAATTATTTTAATATTCTTAAATGTTGATATGCATATCAATGGACATTGCTTTTTATTGATGAATAGTGTTCCATTATATGGATATACCACAATTTGTTTATCCATTCATCTGGTGTTGGACATTTGGGTTATTTCCAGTTTTGGGCTGTTACTGATGAAGCAGCTGTGCACATTTGGTTCAAGTCTTTGTGTGGCCATGTGCTTTTTTCATTCCTCTTGAGTAAGCACCTGGAAGTAGAATATCTGGGTCATGTGTTAGGTAAATGTATGAATTTTAAAGAAGCTGTCAAAGAATTTTCTAAAATAGTTATCAGTGTATTTCACTGTTTACCACCTTTTGGAATATTTTGTATTATTTTTTCTATTATTGGTTTTGTTTTCCTGCTTCCTTGCATGCCTGGTGGTTTTTCATTGGATGCCAGGCCTTGTGTAATTTGCCTTTTGTGGTATTTTTGTATTTCTAAAAATATTCTTGGGCTTTATTCTGGAATACAGTTACTTGTAAATAGGTTGACCTCTTTGGATCTTGCTTTAAGCTTTGTTTGACCGAAGTTTTAAAAATGTGTATGTTTTTTATTTTATTTTGCTTTAAGACCTTACTTTAATATTTCTTGTGATACAGGTCTGCTGGTGATGAACTCTGTCAGGTTTTGTATGTCTGAACAAGTTTGTATTTTAACTTTATTAAAGAGATTTTCATTGGTTTAAGAATTATAACTTGACTTTTTTCTCTTTTAGTTCTTTAAAGATGTTGCTTTAACACTGTCTCCTAGTTTGCTTTTTTTTTTTCCCTGATGAGAAATCTGTCATTGTTACCTTTTTTTTCTGTGTGGCTTTTTCTCTGATTCCTTTTAAGACATTGTCTTTATTGATGGTTTGAAGCAGTTTGATCATGATATGCTTTTGTGTAATTTTCTTCATGTTTCTCATGATTTTTATTTGTTATGGTTCTTGAATCTGTGTTTATAGTTTTCATCACATTTGGAAAAGTTTTGGTCATTATTTCTTCAGATAAGTCTTCAGTCCTCCTCTCTTTGAGGATTCTAATTCTATATATTTTTAAGTGCTTAATGTTATTTTACAATTCCCTCATTTTTTCTTTCTTTTCTTCTTTTTCTTCTGGGTTTGACTTTGGATAATTTTATTTTTATTTTAAGTTCATGCAGTATTTCTTCTTCAATGTCTAATCTGCGATTATAGCCGATCAGTATATTTTTATCTCAGGCATTTATGTTTTCATATTTAGAAGTTCGGTTTGGTTCTTTTTTTTATACCTCCTTTGCTTTTCTTGAGGAAAGGTATTCAGTCTTTCTTCATGTGTCCTGAATGTAGGCATGGAGTTAGAATAACTACTTTATGCTCTTATCTACTAATTGTATCATCTGTATTATTTTTTGGTCAGTTGCAAATGATTGCTTCTTCTTTTCATTATTGGTTGTGTTTTCCTGCTTCTTTGATGTCTTTGTATGTGATTTTTCATTGTGCCAGGCCTTGTGAAATTTACCTTTTGGGGTATTTTTGTATTTCTAAAAATATTCTTGGGTTTTATTCTGGAGTACAGTTACATGTAAACAGGTTGATCTCTTTGGGTCTTGCTTTAAAAGTCTATAATTAATTTTCCCACACTGCAGAAGCAATACCCTTGTTAGTACTACATGCTCTGTGCATTATGAGGTTTTCTACTCTGGTCGTTGCCAACAGGCATTATTCCCAACCCTATGGGAGCTCCAAGCACTGTTTGCTGTAATCCTTTCAGGTGATTCCCTACTCCTCCTCACAGATGTGGGTAGTTTTCTTACACTCATGCACTGAACAGTAGTTTAATGAGTTATTTGAGGGATTCTCTGCACATCTTCGGGGTTCTCTCTCTGTGCATCTCTCCCCTCCATTATTCTGATTTGCAGACTCGAGCTTCCTTTGCCACTCAGCTCTGTCTCCCACTAGGGACACTGTCAGGTTTTTCTCCCTGAGTCACTGCATGCAAACTTATACCTGGCAGTAAGCTGGAACAATCATAAAGGTCATCTCATTGTCTTCATTGCCTAATGTCTGATGTTTTGAAAGCCTTTGTATTTTTTTTGGTGATTCAGGTAGGGTAGATCTGGTCACTGTTACTCCATCTTGGCTGAAAGAAAAGGTCAACTTTGTTTTTCTAATGTCTCGAAATATTCTACTGTATTACTTAAATCAAAATGTATTTAACTAGAGATTTATTGAAGAATGTTACCCTGATACCAAAGCCAGACAAAGGCACTACAAGAAAACTACAGACCAATATCCCTTATGAACATTGATGCAAAAATCTTCAATGAAATAATAGCAAACAAAATTCAACTGCGTATTAAAGGATTATACAAAATGACCAAGTGGAATTTATTCCTGGAATGCAAGGATGATTCAATATATGAAAATTGGTCAATGTAATGCAACATATTGACAAAATGAAGGAAAAGAAACCCACGTGATCGTTTCAATTGTTACAGAAGAAGCATGTGACAAAATTCACCACCCTTTCATGATAAAAACACTCAACAAATGAGGAATAGACAGAGACTACCTCAACGTAACATAAGTCATATATGAAAAACTCACAATGAACATCATACTCAATAGTGAAAAATTGAAAACTTGCCCTTTAAGATCAGGAACAAGGAAAGGATGCTGGCTTTTGGCACTTCCAGTCAACATAGTACTTAAAGTTCTGGCTAGAGCAGTTAGGCAAGAAATAAAAGGAATACAAAGAACTGAAAGCAGGGTCTCAGAGAGGTATTCATACATTCATATTCATAGCAGCATTATTCACAATAACTAAAACATGGTTGGAACCCAAGTATCCATTGCTAGATGAACGGATAACTAAAATGTGGTTTATGCATACAATGGAATATTATTCAGCCTTAAAAAGAAAAGGCAATTCTGACATATGCTACCAAATAGGTGAACCTTAAGGACATTATGCTGAGTAAAATAAGCTAGTCACAAAAAGACAAATACTGTATGATTCCACTTATATGAGTAGTCAGAATCACAGAGACAGAAAGTAGATTGGTGGCCGCCAGAGGCGGGGCAGCAGGGAGAATGGGGAATTATTGTTTAATGGGTACACTGTTTCAGTTTTACAAAATGAAAAGTTATGGAGATGGATAGTGGTGATGATTGCACATCATGAATATATTTAATAACACTGAACTGTACAGTTGAAATGATTAAGATGGTGTATTTTATGCTATGTTTATTTCACCACAATTTTAAAAATTGGAGAAGAAAACTACATTTTCTTTAAGGATGAATTAGCTGAGTTTCATAAATTTTGATTTGTGTACTTTTATTATCATCCCATTGAATATATTTTCTAATTTCCTGGTAATACTATTCATCTTCAAGTCTTTTTGGTAGACATTAGTATAGTATAACAGGTTTCTTATGATCATTGCTTGCATGGTAAATCTTTTTAAAAAGTCTTTTAACTTTCAAATTTGTCATATTTTTCTGTTTAAAGTATATTTATTTTTCATAAGTAACCATGGTTGAGTCTTGTTTGCTTTTTAAATCCCACTTTATAGTCTGTGTTTCAAGGGAAGTGTTTTGTTTGTAAAATTTAATGTAATTATTGACACGCTTGAATTTCATACTGGTATTTGATTTTTGGTTTTGGTTTCATCCATTCATTGTCCTCCAGTTGTTTCCTTTTTGTCTTTTTTTGGAGGCATATAAATGTATTTTTAGTGTTCTACTTTATCTCATCTTGTTGCATTTTAGTTATTCTGTTTTGTACTTTTGGGGGGTGTTTCTTTAGATAATAAAATATGCATATTTAATTTATTACAGCATACATTAAAAATTCTGTTACTATCCTCTCCTCTCATACAGCACTAAAAATTCTATTACTTAAGGAACAAGTTAAGAAATTTATAACAATATATTTTCAATTGTCATTTACTTCTAAATATTCTGTAAAATGCATTTTTGTTATTATTTTTACTTTAAATGGCTAAATGTCTTTAAGGAGACAACAAAAAGTATGTGTAAGTATAGGAATAATAATTTCAATGGCCTGTAATATTTACTGGCTGTTGTTATTTTTTTCTCGTGTTCTTCATTCCTTCTTGTAAAGCCAAGTTTCTATCTGATATCCTTGTCCTTTAGCCTATAGAAATTCTTTTAGTGTTTCTTGTGGTGGAGATTAATTCTTACAGGTTTTCACTTTCTGAAAATGACTTCATGAGAAGTAATATTTATCAATGAAATTGGCAAAAGTAAAGAAAAATCTATTGTTTGGTGGACTTCTTGAAAAAGGGTGCTCTCATACTGCCATTCTGAGTAGGGAATGATGGAACTATATAAAATTGTCTTTTGGAAATCAAATTAAAAAAATTTTTCATGCTTTGACTTAAATATTAAAATTCTTCGAATTTATGAGAAAATTCAGTTGTGTGTAAAGATATGTTCACAAGGGTGCACACTGTAGCTTTATTTTTAATAGCAAAAAATGGAAATAACCTCAGTTATTTAATAACAATACATCCATATAACAAAATAATATTTAGCTTCTAAAATCTGTATTGAAGAATATATTGCTAGAGCTGAGGAAATGCTAAAAAAATCTACAGTATAACTGCAAAAATATATACGGTTTTGCCTGCTAGAAAAAAATGACATACATTAAATTTTAGCAGTGGTAATTTTTTTACTTTGTCCTTTTTTTGTTCGTCAGCTTTTCTGCCATGACTATTTAATGAGGCTGAAGTCCTATAATATTTATTCAAGGAAGAATTATCAAGGACAGTAGGAAATATTAAGTATACTGTAGAATAAAAAACAACTAAAGAATTCCTACTGACCTTTGGGTCTAGATAATTCTCTAGGGAATAGAGTTGTCTTTTTTGCCTAAAGGGCCAACAGTAAAGCCGTTTAATTCATGTTTCATACCTCCCCTTTTCCGTGCCTAATGAGCTGTGATAAAGGGATAAAAGTTGTGAAAGACATAGATGCCAGATACTGTAATCCTGAATTAAAAAAAAAAAGTCAATTATAAGTGGAAGTGTTATTAAATTTTACAGCACTAATGAAAAGTCTGGTTTATACTTTGCAGGTTTCCAAAATGTTTTGAAGGTAGTACTCTATTTTCTGGAATGTGTTAGAATTCTTTTTACTAGAGAACTGTAAACTGGAAATTGTTAGCCTAGTGACCTGAAATGAATTATTTGGGCCTGAAGCTAGCTGACCTGTCAGGCAAGTGGCAATCAATGGAAGAAGGGTATGTTCCATATGACACTTTAATTTCTATTTTTATCTATGCACACATGCGTTATCTTGAGAAGGGCTATGCTTTTGTGCATCTTAAGGTCATGGAGAACTATGGTAAATTGGAATTTAGCTCTTCGGACCATAGGTTAATTACCAACTCATTCTTTTGGTGAAATAAAAAGTACAGAAGACTTATATTTGAAAAAGAATTGTTAAGCATGCTTATCTTACCTTAATATATTTTGATTATTTGTTATGCTATTCAAATGTTACTTAACCCTTGATGGCTGCAGGTGGACACAGCTATGATCTAACTACTTATTTAATGACATTACTTCGGTTTCTAGTAGGAGCAAATTAGAAGCATTTATGGTAGATCTGGGAAGGAGTTTATAGGAAACCTTAAATATGATCAGTGTAGGAGAATATACATTTTATATTCTCCCACTTTAACATTTTATTGTGAAATATATATCTCCCACTTAACAATTTATTCTGACCATTCTCTATGGTAGTAAATATTTTTCAAAAACATTATTTTCAGTGTATATATAGGATTTCCCTAAAGGAAGAGCATCTTCTTTCTCCATCGACTAATAGATTGCTGCTGAAATATCCATTCTTTGTTCCAGGGCAGTATAATATCATAAGACTAAATGAGTTGTAAGAAATAGTGATCATGCCAGGAGATTACAAAAATAAGGTAATTGCTCTTTAGTCTCTGATTAGATGTGTCTTTTCTAAGCAACTGCTTATTATTAACTTGTAGATACTCTATGTCCTATAAATGACTATATTTTAAATCTTGCCTGCTTGAAGGCTTGGATGAAGGTATATCCTAATTCTAGAGTCTGGAGTATATAACTTCATTTAGTTTTACTATACCTCAACCTCACTTACTGTAAATTTATTTTAGCTTATCATATGTATACATTCTTGTAAGATAGGTTAAATTTGTTGGAACATTAGCCTATAAGTAACAAATCAAGAGCTATAATAAATATTACCACAAAGAAATAACTTGGTCTCTCTAAATATTGTTTCCTAATCTGAAAAATGTGGATAATTATTTCAGTGTATTAGGGTAGAGGCATCATGAAGTTTAAATTAGATCATTTAAGTGAAAGCCTACTATAGAGCCAGGAAGAGAGATGTGTTTGAAAAGTGCCTTCCATCCTTCCTTTAGAAATAGAGCTAGTACACAAGTTCCATTTTCATTTAGCTAATACACATGCTAGTGGAGCCATTCTGAAAGCATACCAAGTAGATGATATCCTATGCAATATTATCAATATCTTGGTATTTTAAATTGAGCAACTTCATATATAAAAACCATTTAAAAATGCTAATAAAATTAAAAATCTTTTTCAGTTTTCAAATGATTACTTTGGTAACATGTAGATAAATGCTGTTTTCCCTTTACTGTAGGAAAGGCTAACCATACCATTTCTTTACCAATATAATCTTAAAATATACTAGACTATGGCTTTTATATATAATTTTATACAAAAGAGTTAGGATGCTTTACATTTTAAATGTGTATGAGAAAATATGTCAGAAGGATGCAAAAGTCAGTGCAGAGCACTCCAGGTACTAAATAATGTACAATTTATTATCAATAACAATAAGATCCCTTATAACTCAGGGATAACTATATTTATGAAGAAACATTTGCCCCACTAAATTGTTCATATTAATTTGCTTCACACATGATGTGTTAATAATATTTGATTTGTTTAAATTGGACTTTGCCTTTAAAATATCATTAAAATTTGTAATGTGTATTTAATGCAGTTGTGATGACTTAATCTTGGTATTGGGATTAATGAGGGAAGTGGCCTGTATCATAGGGATATCTCACAAGATGCTTTTATTTTTCCTTGTTTAAAATTTAAAACGTTCTTAATGTTCATAAATAATCAGATTTTGAAATTTGGGCCAAAAAACATAAATAAAAGGTATCTATCATGGTCAAAATGTCTCACCCAGGGAAGAGACAATTTACTATTAAGAACATATCTCAAAGAAAAATCAACTAATTGAGCTGATAGTAGTAGGACAAACCGCCCTTTCCTGCTCTATTTGCTAGTCCTAGACTGAAATGGAACAATGAGAAATAAGATGTGACTGAGAAGAAGTAGAGACGTACAAGATCTGAGTTTCTGTTATAGGAGTTTTCTGGCTGTGAGTGCCCTATATCTCTTCTTTTTTGATAACACCTTGATACCCCAGTCTATTCTTTCAGTTCCTTTTTGGGCAAGAATTCTCAGAGGAGATCCTTTGCCTAAGAAGAGTCATTAACCAAGTGTCCTACCAAAAGCCATACATACTCAAAGAAGAAGAACCACCAAGCCCATGATAGTCTTCATTCCCGGGGCAAGAGACGTAACGTCAGAAAGAGGTGATGGGGAGTCATGTTATTTCTACCTTCTTTTTGTTAATACATACACAAGTTTTCTTTTCAACAATAAATAAAAAACTACCTGAAGAAATTTGAAAAACAAATGAAAATCCCTAAATGTTATCTGATTTAATTATTAGTCTTTGCTTTTGCCTACAGCAAAGGTCTCTTTTATTTCTTATATTGAGAGAGAGGAAAAGAGACACAGAGAGATATCCTTTAAAAAGATAGAAATTTTTCACTGCTTAGAAAGTGAATGAGACCATAAAAATTTGTATCTAAAGTAAGTAATAAATGTTACCATTTAAAACTTGCATCTTTATTAAGAATGCTAAATTTATGCCTTAAAACAGCACTATAATTATGATCTCAATTTGATGAGCTCTTGAAAATAACCTAGTAATTATGCTTGATTCTTGCATTTTCTCTATTAGTGTTTATTATTTAAGTAACTCTGATACACAAACACATCTTGATGATTTTTGTTTTCCTGTAACATTACTGATTTGTAATTTTAAAAAGAAAATATGGCCAAAATGAAATTTCCTGAATCAACAAATTCTTAGTTTATAAATTAAGACCTGAAATAATTCAGATACTTTTTCAGACCTCAGAATTGTCAGTACATTAGTATTGGCTTAAAAAAAAGGTACCATTATCTTTGTCAGAGCTACCAATATTTATAATAGATGATTGCATATGATGAGCCTATGGCAGGATTCCATAGTTTTCTCAGGCCACTGAATGTACTATTTAAATATCAGTTGGCTTCTATCAGTCAACAAACGGTCAGTAAATATTTAGTACATGGCTTCCATGTGCTCTGGGCATTGCTAGACTAGGAATATATATGCATAAGACATGGATTTCACTTTTAAGATACTTTCATGTGAAGCAGCAGTAAGTACACGTAGGAAATAATGGTACAGCAATGTGGTATTTATTTCAAGTGTTCTAGGTATTCAGACAAGGAAGCTGGATCTCTTCTAACCCAGCCATCTAGTCACTCGGGCTAAGAGTGGAGGAGATGGGTCATAAAAAAGCCACCACTACAAACACCCCAATGAATACCTCCTGAGGAAATTTCCTTGTGTATTACCTTCCTCTTGGAGTCCATGCTACTGGAGAATAACATCCAAAGTTTACTCTTTGAATTGCTGTAAGGCTCATATGTCTTGTGAGTGAGTAACTAATAAATATCTGACTCTGATATACATAGGCCACCTAAAGATCAGTCAAAGGTGTTATTTAAGAGTCTAGTTTTCTATTGACTAAAACAGACTTGATTACAAATATAAGCAGGCCGTATGAGCAGGTTGCCTTGTAAAGAGGTTTTGGAGTCATTATGGGTTTCAACCTGGATCACAGGAATTTTAACAAATATTTTTCTTTTAATAAATTTATTTATTTATTTATTTATTTATATTTATTCATGGCTGACTTGGGTCTTTGTTGCTGCGCGCTGGCTTTCTCTAGTTGCGGCGAGTGCGGTGTGCGGACTTCTCATTGCGGTGGCTTCTTCTTGCAGAGCGCGAGCTGTAGCACACGAGGTTCAGTAGTTGTGGCTCGTGGGCTCTAGAGTGCTGGCTCAGCAGTTGTGGCACCCGGGCTTAGTTGCTCCGCAGCATGTGGGATCTTCCTAGACCAGGGCTCGAAGCCTTTTTTTTTTTTTTTTTTGCGGTAGGTGGGCCTCCGACTGCTGTGGCCTTTCCCATTGCGGAGCACAGGCTCCGGACACGCAGGATCAGCGGCCATGGCTCTCGGGCCCAGCCGCTCCGGGGCATGTGGGATCTTCCCGGACCGGGGCACGAACCCGCGTCTTCTGCATCGGCAGGCGGACTCTCAACTACTGCGCCACCAGGGAAGCCCAAGGCAGGAGGATTCTTAACCACTGCACCACCAGGGCAGCCCAACAGATATTTTCATGGGAGACTTATTGGTGACCCATTTTATTTGTATTGAGTGTTCTTGAAAGCAATTGTGAATTATGTACAGTATTAACGAATAACAGTTTGACAAATACTGTTTAATGTACTGAAGTATTTTAAATTCTGAAGCCTGTTTCAGGTACTGTTTCAGGGGCCTTTTCATCTTAAATTTTAGTATTTTACATACATACTGATCATTATCCTTCTACAAACCTATAGTAAGTGCAAGAGCAGTGTTATATGAATAACCTTAATGACAACATCCTTAATGTTCTTGATGTTGGTATCCTGATTGAATTTTAGTTCACTAGCAGTGTAGATGTCATTGTCTTGTATTCTAACTTTATGTGTTAGACGACCAAATGATACTTTGGTTAAGACAATCTAATCTGTAACAGCCAGATCCATGACGAGGAAATATCAATACATCATGCAACGCTTAATGAATTGCTTTTGGTTGCTGCTATTAAGTTGATGATATTGTCATGAACAAAGTGAGTCATAATACTTTATGACTTCAATCTAGCACCTCTTCCTGGGGGACGTGCTCCAGCACAGTCAGGAATAGATGTTAAGTAAATCCTTGAGCTTGAATTTCTCAACGTATATCTCCCAATGTAAAGAATACACACACGCACACACACACGCACGCACACACAGGCTGAGGATGCAAAGAAGGGTGGACGAAATCTAGACTTTTTTCCAAATTATCAGATTGATTTTATTTGTCCTATGGTAATAATCCTGCCCCTATTACACATTCATTATTTTAAATAATTGTAACTCTATAACTAAAGTGAAATCGAACTTTAAATATAATAGAAGATTAATGCATAAGTAAATGTAAGTGGAATTGATTTAATAATAGACTAAAATTTTAGAATATTTTATAAATTTCAAAAGCTTTCCATATGTATTAACTTCTTTAAGACACAAAATAGCTTTATCAATTGTACAGGCCTTGTTAATTCATTTTACAAGATGAACAAACATAGATTTTAAAAGACTGTATAACTAATTGGTGTCAGAGCCAGCACTACAAACCTTCCTCTTGATTTCGACTGCAGGGTTTTCTCCCTTACAATGACTTAATATTCATAAACCATGCTTACGAGGGGAAGATTTTCAGTTTAAGAATTTCCAAAAGTTCTGTTTTAAGGCTAGATGGCAGGTAGACAAGAGCTAGGTTCATTATAGTTCTTTAAAGTGTGACTTAACTTCAGGTTTTCTTTATTGTTTCAAAAAGTATGTGTTCCCATGTGTAGGAGGATAAAGTAAGTACTAGATAAAACAAAACTGGTAAGTTCCAGGTCTCAGATGAAATACTAGAAAATATCACTTAAATGACGAATCTAAGTAATTATAAAAGAATGTGAAAACAGAACCTATTTTAAAAAATAATTATTAGAGGGCTTCCCTGGTGGCGCAGTGGTTGAGAGTCTGCCTGTAGATGCAGGGGACACGGGTTCGTACCCCGGTCCGGGGGGATACCACATGCCGCAGAGCGGCTGGGCCCGTGAGCCATAGCCGCTGAGCCTGCGTGTCTGGAGCCTGTGCTCCACAACACTGAGAGGCCCGCGTACCGCAAATAATAATAATAATTATTATTAGAATACTACACCATGGGGATTACATGACCATAGATTACCTGTTTTTTAGTGCAACATTTGACAGAAGTTTCCTATGAATTCCTTAAGGTTAAAGTGTTTAAATTTGAGTTAGATAATGTTATTAACAGTTTTTACATATTTACAGCTGATTAATCTAAGGAGTAATGATTATGACAATTTGGGTGGAAATTATACAGGTGTTTAAAGAAGTGTACATAGAAAGTGTATAAACATCCCTTTGTTTCCTTATTTAAACAGTTGCTCCATTTTGGATGATCTCTTTTCATGTAATTTGAATGTCTAAACAAATGGCCATGGAGACAAAACACCCCCCGCCCACACACACACACAAATGGCCCACCATCACCACCACCACCAAAAATATACTCATGACTTCTGAGGCCTTTGGTTTCTGGATATTAAATCTGATGAGATTTATCATCAAGTAAGATACTAGAAGGATATCTACCTATAAATATTTTAGAAAATCAATAAATTCTCCAAGGAAGGAAAGCAACGAACTCTTCTTGGATTTTAATGAAATAGCTGAGAGCATTAAGAAAAATTAACACAAAAATTGATCTTTCCTCAAATTTTTGATACTTTAGAAATAATTAATCATACCTCCATTTCAGGATCTCAGTAGAACATAATAATGTTAACTAAGCCATACTATTACCACAATTCTATAAAGCTTGTAGAGTGTTTTTTTTTTTTTTCTGAACCAGAACAGATATCCGTCCATTGCTGTTTACAAAGTGAAAAAGTGAGCTTAGCTCTCTAGCTTATCTATTCCAAAGGCCATTAGGTAACTCTAAGTACCAAATGCTGAGTCCAGGCCCTGGACTTTATTAGCCAAGGAGACGTTTGCAAAAGATATTTTGGTCTGGTATTCTTACTTTTATATATTTTCACAATAAATGCAATGTCTGAAATATATAAAGGAAGATACACAGGAATGATTAAATACCATTCATTTTTCTGATAGATAATTTCAGCCTCGCTCACATTCCTCCCAGAGGTTTATTTATTCTGGATGCAACACCTTTGCAAAAGGGAACATCTTGTGTAGTACATAAAATAGAACTGCACACACAAGAAGAATGTATGATAAATGATTTTATAATGCCTTGGTAATATAAACAACCTCTACCAATTGTACAAAATAAATCTGCAGTGTGGTTTTTAATTCCTGTAAGTAAGGGATAATGACTGTTTGCTTAGGAAATTGAGAAAGGAAACCCACCAGCATATTTAATAAATTATTTCAAGTTTTCCTTGAAATATTTTTAAAGGGTAAGATCAAGAAGAAAAAAAATCTACTAATGCATCCACCCATGTTGCCCATATGATGGGGACTGTTCTTACAACCCTGGTATTATCTTCCTCTATAGTATGTTAGTAGGAGATAAGATGGTCAGAAATATCTTCAAGGACAATTGGCCAAAGTCAGAGCTGGCAAAACAATGATGAGTATGGTTTACTTCTACTAGAATTTTAAACTGTCTGCTAGATTGTGGATTTGTAAAACAAAAAAACTTCACGAGGAGGCAAAGGGGTATTTGATTAGCAGTTTCCATGTGATATGCTTTTTTTGTGGGATGTGCTTATAGATGAAATGTTTTTCCAAATAATCCAATTCCTTTTTTTCTGATTCTCCATTTGCCAAGCCACTTTCTTAACAATTTGGCAATATAATTTAAAAATTAAGTATTTACAAGTAATTTGGTATTCTAGATATCTTGATACTGGAAATGATGTGCCCTAAAATCAGAGGTTAGCAAACTACAGCCTGTGGGCCAGTTCTGGCCCACCACCTGTTTTTGTATGATCCATGAGCTGAGAATAGCTGTTATATTTTTAAATGGTTGAAAAAATTAAAAGAATAATAATATTTTGTGACTCATGAAAATTATATAAAATTCAAATTTTCGTAAATGTATAAAACATTATTGGAAGACAGCCATGCCATTCATTTACACATTGTTTTTGCTACTTTCACATTACAATGTATATTGGAATAGTTGCAAGAGAGACGATGATGATCTGTAATGTCTAAAATATTTACTAAAACATTTGTTATATGGTCCTTTACTGAATGCTAATCCCTGCTCTTGATTATTGGAATGATTATTTCCATCTGTTGGAAAAGGGATTGAAAATGAATGTAACATCTTTTTTATTTAATAGATCTTTATTGGCGTATAATTGCTTCACAATACTGTGTTAGTTTCTGTTGCACGACAAAGTGAATCAGCCATATGCATACACATGTGCCCAGATCCCCTCCCTCTTGAGCCTCCCTCCCATCCTCCCTATCCCACCCCTCTAGGTGGTCACAAAGCACCGAGCTGATCTCCCTGTGCTATGCTACCGCTTCCCACCAGCCAACTATTTTACATTTGGTAGTGTATATATGTCGATGCTATTCTCACTTTGCCCCAGGTTCGCCCTCCCACCCCATATCATCAAGTCCGTTCTCTATGTCTACCTCTTTATTCCTGCCCTGCAACTAGGTTCATCAGTACCATATATATGTGTTCGCATACAGTATTTGTTTTTCTCTTTCTGGCTTACTTCACTCTCTATGACAGACTCTAGGTCCATCACCTCGCTACAAATAACTGAATTTTGTTTCTTTTTATGGCTGAGTAATATTCCACTGTATATATGTGTCACATCTTCTTTATCCATTCATCTGTCAATGGACACTTGGGTTGCTTCCATGTCCTGGGCTATTATAAATAGAGCTGCAATGAACATTGTGGTACATGTCTCTTTTTGAATTATGGTTTTCTCAGGATATATGCTCAGTAGTGGGATTGCTGGGTCGTATGGTAGTTCTATTTTTAGTTTTTTAAGGAACGTCCATACTGTTTTCCCTAGTGGTTGTATCAATTTACATTCCAACCAACAGTGTAGGAGCATTCCGTTTTCACAGCACCCTTTCCAGCATTTATTGTTTCTAGCTTTTTTGATAATGGCCATTCTGACCAGCATGAGGTGATACCTCATTGTAGTTTTGATTTGCATTTCTCTAATAATTAGTGATGTTGAGCATCTTTTCATGTGCCTCTTGGCCATCTGTATGTCTTCCTTGGTGAAATGTCTATCTAGGTCTTCTGCTCATTTTTTAACTGGATTGTTTGTTTTTTTGATATTGAGCTCCATGAGCTGTTTGTATATTTTGGAGATTAATCCTTTGTTGTTTCATTTGCAAATATTTTCTCCCATTCTGTGGGTTGTCTTTATGTCTTGTTTATGGCTTCTGTTGCTGTGTAAAAGTTTTTAAGTTCCATTTGTTTATTTTTGTTTTTATTTCTGTTACTCTAGGAGGTGGGTCAAAAAAGATCTTGCTGTGGTTTATGTCAAAGAGTGTTTTTCCTCTAAGAGCTTTATAGTGTCTGGCCATACATTTAGGTCTTTAATCCATTTTGAGTTTATTTTGTGTATGGTGTTAGGGAGTGTTCTAATTTCATTCTTTTACATGTAGCTGTCCAGTTTTCCCAGCACCACTTATTGAAGAGGCTGTCTTTTCTCCATTGTATGTTCTTGCATCCTTTGTCGTAAATTAGGTGCCCATATGTGCGTGGGTTTATCTCTGGGCTTTCTATCCTGTTCCATTCATCTATATTGCTGTTGAATGTAACATCTTTAAAGGAAAAATTGCTGGAGGAACAGGTGGGGGTTATAAAGTGACTTAGAATAAATAGGGTTATTCTCCTTTGTCTAAAATTATTTTTAGTCCCATTGTGATCTATTTAAATTAAACACAACCCTGGGAAACCATTTCATCATCTCAAAAAGTTACAAAATCTGAAAATTTTGAAATCCAATATTTATGGTTATAACTTCATTTTTAATTTAATTTTTATTTTATATCAATAACTTTAAAATAGCAAGTTCTCTAAGACAGCAAATGAAGCCTCATAAACATCCTTAATACCTCTCTTACAATTTGTTATATCTAGTAATATAAATGTAGGCTTTTGTTTCTAAAGTTTGATTTCTCATTAACCCCAATGAGCAATTAACAGCCGGGGGGCACCCTGAAAAAAGCCATGCTGTATCAGAAGCCTGAGTCAGAAACTTAAACTGGCAGCCTTGGGTCAAATTCAACCCACAGATATATATATTTTTTATTATTATTATTTTTTTTTTTTTTGCGGTACGCGGGCCTCTCACTGCTGTGGCCCCTCCCATTGGAGAGCACAGGCTCCGGACGCGCAGGCTCAGCGGCCATGGCTCACGGGCCCAGCGCTCCGCGGCATGTGGGATCTTCCCTGACCGGGGCCCGAACCCGTGTCCCCTGCATCGGCAGGCGGACTCTCAACCACTGCACCACTAGGGAAGCCCTCCCTTTTTTTTAACCTTTCTTTCTGTATGTTGTCTTTGAAAAATTTTAAATAGTTGCCAACGTATACAAATCGGGAGATTTCACTTAAAATTTTACCTTCCAAAATTCTCAAAAGTTCTGACCAGTCTCCCCACGTGGGATCACAAGTTACAGCTGAGTAGCAGCTGCCCTTTTTATAGGACGCACTACCTCCCCTATTAGCCACAGTCCTCAGCTGTGTGGCTTCCATTGTCTCTCTGGCTCAGAAACTTCAGAGCGTAAAAGGCTTGCACCTGGCCGGGAGCCTTGCATGAGAGCTGAAGAGAGCGTCTCTGGCAGGCGCAAAGAAATATCCTCAGGCATCTGGGAGGAGGCCAAGGATTTTTTGCGAGGAAGGAGGTGACCTATGACTCACAGTGACGTGCTTCACTAGATAACAGGTTGGTGGAAATATCACTGAATCGCGAAGAGACTTCATCTAGTAAGAAATACAATGATTACGAATATTATTGTTACTGTGTTATCTCAATATGAATTTGAGTCATGGTCCTGCAGCCTTACACTGACTGAAAGAGCTGCATCAATGACTTTATATGAAAATGAATGGCTTTACTTGTGTGGTTCCATTAGGTACAGTTAGAATGTAAAGCAAGAAGTTATAGAAGAGTACGTTTAAGGTGAGTCAGCATTTCAAAGACAGACGCGCTGATTCAGGTTATAATGTGTTCCCAGTTACCGTAGGTGTTAGCAATAAGACGGATGAACTGTTGATAGGTATTTTTGCCCAGGAAATTTCGTTATTACTTGAGTTGTCAAATTAGATGGTGTTTTTCTTTCTTATTCAGAAAAGCTGCAATTTTCTGTTCCTTATGCGATTAATCAGTTGATGAAAGTATACACTCGTATGTAAATATGTGTGTGTAGATGTGCATGTTATCTACCTATCAATCATCTTAGGTTGAACCATAACGCATATATAGAGGAGGATCTTAGATATCATGGGCAAGAGAACTTCCCTGTTTTGTATTTAAAGAAAATGAAGACGAACTTGGTATGGTGTCTAGAACTTGAGGCTTTTAAATCCCAGGTTACTGTTTCCCTCTTCTCCCTCCTTTCCCCTCCCTCCGTCTCCCTCCCCCTGCTTCTCCTTGTCAATCACCACCTCCTCCTTTTTCTTCTGTCATATTTAATGGTTTCTAAATGACTGGAAAAAGTTTTATTCAGTTTATCATTTGACGTATTTTTTTAACTTAGAACTAAGATCAATTATAATTAATCAATAAATTACTAATTATTTTTATTACCAAGTGAATGACATTGTCCTACTCTGAAGTAAAAGCAGTGAATAAGACAGAAAACAGTACCTGTTCTCTAGATGTAATGAGAATTCTCTATTGATATAATCAAGTGCAAATGAAAAACATTAAAAATATATGAAATCAAAGCCAAAATTTTGGAATTTATAGGCATTAATCAAAAGAAACCCCACTGTGAATTAGAGCCTATGCCATACAACTAAACTAGTACCCACAGGAAAATTTGTCGTCTTAAGAACTTATCAAAAAGAAAAAATGAAAATCCATGTATGAAATGAACTAGGTAAGGAGCAATATAAGTTTAAGAAAAGGTTAAAACAGGGATTAGAATTCAAAAGAGCAGAAATTAATAAATGTAAAAATAGAAAAATAGTAGAACTGAAAATATTTGACTGGCAATAGTTCAGTAATCTATACCTTTTTAAATTTAAAGTGTCTATTATGTTTATACTTTAGACACTCACATTTATATTACTGAACATTGGTATTATACTTTGAACTTTTATTATAGTGGGAGGAATGACCTTTAGACAGACAAAATTCCTATCCACAGAGTCATGAATCCTTTTGCTGTCACAGAATTTTTCCACATCTATGTATATTGGATTGGCCAAAAAGTTTGTTTGGGTTTTCCATAGGATATTATGGCAAAACCCGAACGCAGTTTTTGGCCAACCCATAATTATTTAGAACTTTTATTTTGAAATCAAACATATTTTGTTTATTTACTTTCCTTAAAATCTATAGTTCTGAAACAAGTTTCTTTTAACTCTTTTAGATCTAAATAGTCATTTATCAGAAAGAGATTTCTACCTATTGGTAGAAATTAGAAGGCAGGAGTTGATTTCCTCTTCAAAAGCATTCATAGAATTATTAAGAAGTGATCTGTACACAAAAGTACTTTGCATAAATCATGGTTTTCTTTCACACCCTGGAGTTTTGTTTTTGAGTATTTACTTTGTTTCTGTCACCACAGTGTCATTCATTCATATTCCTTGTCTTTGTCCTATTAATGTTCTCTACAGAGTTGATTGTATAAATGTTTAAAAGCAAAAAAAAAAAAAAAAAGCCCCAAATGAAGTAATTCTAAATTTCCTCAAAACGGGAATTCCATCAACATGCTTATGTAACAATGGGGTATTTACCAAGACATAATTATACAAATTGAGGAGACATTTAAAGATCTGAATAAGTTACTTGTTTTACAGTTCTTACCAAGACTTTTTCACGTTTGCTCTGTTTCATCTATTACATACTGGTTGAGTACTTACTATATACTAAGCACTGTGCCCAGTGATTTATATTTAATATCTTATTTAATCTTGGGAACAATTTTGTGATAGCCATTTTATATATGAGTAAACTGAGACACAGAGTGATTATCTCCTTGCTAAATATCACTCACTGAGTAAGTGGTAGAACCAGAATTCAAACCTAGGCCTTCTGATTTGTAACCACTGCTCTTTACCTCCTGTTAATAGAGCCTCTCTAATACATTTTATAGTGTTTTCCCCTTAACTTTACATCTTTCTCCTAAAAGAAATTTAATAGATGCTTTCTCTGTTTTATCTTTCACTTTTCCAAAAACATAGTAGCATCTCGTTTGTATCATGTTATCACTTGAATGATTTTTAATGTTATATCCCTTTCTTGAGTCCAAAGAGAAAGATTTGGTTTATTTAACACTTTGATAAATCGGGGACATCTTTTATCTTCATTGTGTTGCTTCACAAAAAAGCCACTTGACCACACCCAGCACTCCCTTTATCCATCGAAGTTTGGCAACATACATTCATAAAACAGTGAAAGCCCTTTTTAAGATGTGCCAATAACCTGTAGACTTCTCTTTCTTCCCTGGAGTGTTTCCCTTTTTTGACCTTGGTTTTTATCTGAAGGAATTTTTACATTTGTAATTTCAGTGTGTTCTTATTTTTGTCCATTTTAAGAAAAATATGTTCAAAATGCATCTGGTCCTTTGAGTATTATTATTATTATTTCTGGCAGCAGATTGCTGTGATCATTCTTTTTCTTCACTTTTGCTTTACTTTTTCAAATTGTTACCAATTTTCAGCTCCGCCCTTCTTCTTTCCTCTGAGTTTCTTTCATTACTCTTTTACTTTTATGCTATGTCTTTCTTGTACGAGGTCTTCTTTTGTTGTGTGATATTCTTCCCATCCCCCTTGTTTGTATTTTTCTAGTTAGGCTGTCTCATGTCCCATTTTCTTTTTCCTCTCTCTGTCCACTTGCTCGTTTTCTTCGGCTTATGCATGTTTGCTTGGTTTTCTTTTCCCTTTGCTTTGAGTGTTACAGATCAGTCAGCATTTTTCTTTCCTTACTACTATTAACAGGCACCATCTATCCTTTAGGGTGAGTCAAGAAAAATAAGGGAAGGAAAACAATAACAAGAAAACTTTATCTCAACCCCTCCATTTTCTTGGTTTTCATTATACCCTTCTGTGTTTTTTAATGATCATTCTAATTATTTCAGGTAATAAATAGTTTTGAATTGATACTTATTCTGTGATAAATTACCTAGCAAATTTAGTCAAGTAAACACATCCGTGTGCCTTAAAAAGAAAAAAAGGAATTACAAATGTACCCTAAAGACAGTCTTTCCCTTTTTCTATTTACTTATGAGGATACTAGGGCAAACAAATTTTTTTATCTTACAATTATATTTTTTGTTCTTTGCTTTCGTATCTTCTAGGATGATTCCTAAGATTATAATGCATTATAGGGAGGGTCCTGCCTGCTAACAGATCAAATTCTGTTACAGCAAAGTCCACTGGGATTTTGTTATTTTCAACATTATTCAAAAATAAATTGGCTTTAAGTTGAGGCAGGCAAACATTTATATGACTGCCATTTTCATTCTGAAAGTATGGGAAGAGCACCGGCTCTCCTTCACCAATTTGAAGATTTTTCAAGCTAGTTTGAATGCTGTGCAAGAGTGAAGCACAAGTTCTAATTTTTGTTGTTATTGATGTTGGCAGACTTTGCTGCATGGACCCCGGGTTTCTTACTAATATTTGTATCTCATACTTCTGCTATGCTCCCTCTACAACTAGCACATGTGCTAGAAATAGAGCTGATGCTCTCAATGATAAAGAAATTTAAAAACCCTCAAATCCCATGTAAGTCCAGAAGTGGAAATATCATCCTCTTTGGAACCATGAAAGGAATGGATGGGCAGGATGCACTTTGCTTATACAGTGCTTGAGAGAAAGACAAAATAATAGTACTCATAATAACAGTAATACTAACAATGATAAAAACTGACATCTATTGTATGCCTCCTTAACTCTGATTTTTATTAAGGGTTCATTAGTAATACATTGTATTGAATATCTACTATTAAACAGGTTTTCTGTTAAGTTCTTCATATGTATTTTCTTTCTTAATCTTTATAAAGCCCTTTTATTTATGAAAAAGCATTGGCTACAGCTTAGTAACTTGCCTAAGGTCATAGAGCTAGTATATTGCAGATAAATTTCATATCTATGCTTGTCTGAGTTCAGAGACTAAATTTCTCAATTCCTCACTATTATTCAGTACCTGCTCTTGAGTACTTTATATCCAACATTGGAAGATGTCTTCCTTCCCTTGTAAAAATTAGGGGGTATTGGTAATCCCAATTTTGTCATACATTTTAATTATTGAATAAGACAACATTTGGAATTATCTGAGAAAGAAAGAAAAAAAATATTGCAAGTCATGAACAAATTGTACAAATTTCTTCTCATCTCCTCACCCCCTTCAATCTCCTTAATTATCACACGCATAGAAATCAAGCAAAAGGGGCTTCCCTGGTGGCGCACTGGTTGGGAGTCCGCCTGCCGATGCAGGGGACGCGGGTTCGTGCCCCGGTCTGGGAAGATCCCATATGCCGCCGGGCTGGGCCTGCGAGCCATGGCTGCTGGGCCTGCGCGTCTGGAGCCTGTGCTCCGCAATGGGAGAGGCCACGACAGTGAGAGGCCCGCGTACCCCAAAAAAAAAAAAAAAAAAGAAATCAAGCAAAAGAGCCTGCTTCTCCTGTTTATTTGAAATTTAATGCATGGCACTTTTCTTTAGATAAAAATTTGTATTCTAGGAGTTTAGATGCTTTAAATTCTATAACTTGATTACATTTTAACTTCCCCTAATGTGTCATCTAAGAAAGTAATATCTGTACTCTTGCTAGTGGGAAATAACGAGTTAGTAAATTATACAGAGGCCATGTAAGAGCCCCATAGAGCATGAAGAAAACAAACGAATCAGGGAAGCATAATCAATTTTCTGTACCATGAAAGGCTAATGTTGTTCTAATAAATAAGAATTCCTTTCTGTTACTTTGCATGCTGTAAGTACTGTGACTCACTCTGCTTTTGTGGTTCATTCCGAAGTGGTATTGCCATTAGAACTTGTGCAAAGTAATGACAGTTGTAAGTTCATTTTCATAAAAGTAATTAAACTACATCACTTCTTGTTGATGCAACAAGCCAAGCAGTAAATGGAGTGAAAAGGCCACAAACACAAACTTTTAACTCAAAATAATGTAACATTAGCATCTTCTGCACCAAGGAATATGCAGATAAAGTGCATGAGGTTAATCATGTTTAAATAACAAAACAAAATATTTAGGGAAAACAGTTTTATTTCTTACTGGTTACAGAGCTATAAGAACATTATTTAAAATAGCAAAAGTCATGCCATTAATAGCTTGTACTTTAGATAGATTACCAAACACGTGAGAACGATGCACCCTTTAAATGCTTCAATTTAGGACAAGTTGCATCCGTTGGAGAAGTTAAGATATTTCTAAAATTCATCACTCTTCCTTACTCCATAAAGGAAGAGAAAGGATGCACTTTTGTGTTGAAATATACACTATATCTGAAATATACATTACATCTCCTTGAAGGGTATGTTGCTTTTATAGAGGGAGTGGAGGAAGAACAAAATGAAAATATATCTGGATGGTTGCTAATTTTGTAAAGCAAAAAACATGTTTCTAAGTGATGTTACTTTTGTCGACTAGAAATTCATGTTCCCGCGGACTTTGTGGCATAGGCTTTAGTGTAGGGACAAGTGTTAGTGCATGTGTCTTTGTTACCTAATAAGCCTTTATTTTAGGTTTCTGAATTTCTACTTAAAAGTTGACATGGTTGGACTGAAATTAAATTGACCTTATTGTGAATTTGTGCAAACTTCACACTTTTATGTACAGAAGAAATACATGTTATACATAGTTATATTGAGAATTCCACCCTAAAGCTCACCTTCTAATTTAACCTTTCTAAAATAAACAGAAATGTATTATGAGGCTCCTCTTTGATAATTACAACACCACCACCACCAATGCACACAACACACTTCATAATCAGTTTTTTAAAATTATTGTACCATTACTAAAGGAGTTACATGAAATTACCTTTATTTCAATAGATAGTATATATTGTTTGTTGAATAAATGAAATGGAAAGACTTCAGAGGCACACATAGGCTTGTGCTCTATGTAGAGAGAAGTGTTAGAAGCATATTCTATCAATGACTAATAATAGTGATGATGGTAAGAAACGCTCTGTGTTTGTAAATGATTGCTTGAAATACATATGGCATAATTATATAAGTTTTTAATGATTTACCTAAGATACTAATTATTCTTCCAGGGAGCTATCATTGTACAAGTGTGTTTAAATAATTTAACTTTAGGTATCTTCTTTATAAACTGCTTTCAACACACTTAAGTGGAGCAACATCTAACAACTTCTAAAATATGTTATTTCTTTTGGGAAGCCTAGAGAAAAAATCCAGGGGGAAAAAGTCTTACCTAATTTTAGAGAAAGGAGAATAGAACATCTTATGCTTAAAAAAAATTCATTGATTTTTTTGAGCACTTTTAGGTTCACAGCAAAATTGAGTGGAAGGTCCAGAGACTTCCCATATACTCCCTGCCCCTGCATATGCATAGCCTCCCCCCATTATCAGCATCCCCATCAGAGTGGTACATTTATTACAACTCATGAACCTACACTGACACATTGTAATCACCCAAAGTCCATAGTTTACACTGGGGTTCACTCTTGGTGTTGTGCATTCTATGGATTTGGACAAATTACAATGATGATAAGGATGAGTGTCCACCATCATACATAGTATCATACAGAGTATTTTTCACTGCTCTAAAAATCCTCTGTGCTTCCCTGGTTCATCCCTCCGTCCCCCAGTCCCTGGCGACCATTGATCTTTTTACTGCCTTCATTGTTTTGTTTTTTCTAGCATGTCATATAGTTGGAATCATGTGGTATGTAGCCTTTTCAGAGTGGCTTCTTTCTCTTGGTAATATGCATTTAAGTTCCTTCCATATCATTTCATGGCCTGATATCCCATTCCTTTTTAGTGCTGAATAATATTCCATTGTCTGGTTGTATCACAGTTTATTTATTCATTCACCAAGAACATCTCTCTTGCTTCCAAGTTTTGACAATAATGAATAAAGCTACTGTAAACATCTATGTGCAGGTTTCTGTGTAGAGATAAGTATTCATTTCTGTTGAGTAAATATCAAGGAGTGTGATTGCTGGATTATATGGTAAGAGTATGTTTAGTTTTGTAAGAAAGTGCCAAATTGCCTTCTAAAGCGGCTGTACTATTTTGCTTTCCCACCAGCAATGAATGAGTATTCTTGTTGCGCCACCTCTTTGTCAGCATTTGTTGTTGTCAGTGTTCTGGATTTTGGCCATTCTAATAGATATGTAATTATATCTGATCATTCTTTTAATTTGCATTTCCCTGATGACGTGATGTGGAGTATCTTTTCATATGTTTATTTGCCATCATATGTCTTCTTTGGTGAGGTTTCAGTCAAGGTCTTTGGCTCATTTTTGAGTCAGGTTGTTTTGTTTTCTTACTGTCGAATTTTAAAAGTTCTTTGTATGTTTTGGATAATAGTCCTTTATCACAGCGGTCCCCACCCTTTGTGGAACCAGGGACCAGTTTCGTGGAAGGCAGTTTTTCCACGGAAGGCAGGAGTTGGTTCAGGCGGTAATGTGAGCAATGGGGAGCAGCTGATGACGCTTCACCCACTCGCCACTCACCTTCTGCCATGTGGCCCGGTTCCTAACAGGTCCACAGCCAGAGGGTTGGGGACCCCTGCTTTATCAGATGTGACTTTCACAAATATTTTTGCCCAGTCTGTTGCTTGTCTTTTCATTCTCTTGACAGTATCTTTTGCAGAGAAAAGGAATATTTTGCTTTTAACCATTAAATCCCCCAAAGGCATAGCTTCTCTAATCTTCTTGTGGTTAAGGTTGAATTCCCTTTTCATTTCTTCTCAATGGCTCAAATAATTTTGGAAAAAATATAGTGTTCTCTTTTACTTGGGAATGTGGAGAGGAACCTGAGAGAAAGAGAGAAGGGACTGATTTAGGAAAAAGACCAGAACATACATCAAAATATTGATAGTAATTCAAAATTCATATATGGGTAATTAAAATTTTTTTTTATTCTGTATTTTTCTAAATTTCCACATAAGTAGAATTTTTATAGAGAAAAATTACTAAAATGAAAGCATTCTGGGCAAACTTAAAGACAGTTTAAAACATCTTTTAATCTGGAGATTAGGGAGAAAAAGTTATCATACATCAGTGCTATCCACCAGAAGTATAATGCAATCACACATATGGAATTTTAAACTTTCCTGCAGCCACATTAAAAAGGTAAAAAGAAACAGGTGAACTTTTAAAAAATATAACTTATTTAACTGAATATGCCAAAAATTATTTTAATACTTAATATGTAAGCAATATACATTTATTAATGAGATATTTTACATCTCTTGTTTTTTGGTAATAAGTCTCTGAAATTGAGAGTATGTTTTTACACTGTAGCACAGCTCAAGTTAAACCATACATTTACATTGGAAATATATGATCTGTATTTAGGTTACATTTGAAAACATAAATCTACCTACTCAAGTTGTTTCAAACAGATTTTTAAAATTTCAGGTAAGTGAGTCAAGTACCAAAAAATCATTTTCTTCAGTATTCACATCCACATTGACAATACTCAGTCATTATTTTAGAAATGATTTGACTTTGAAAAACATATCTCAATCAAAACACATCTTTCCATGTCAAGAAAATTCACTAAATTTTATATTAACAGTATTAATAACTTCAAAAGATTATTGCATAAACTAAAAGAAAACCTAAGTTTATCAGTGTCAACAAAGCAATCATCGAATTTTATTATTTTTGTGGCTTATTTACATAATGCTATTAATTAAAATGGAAACTTTTTGCACATTGACTCATGTTAGAAAAATATGTTAAAACATTGTTCTTGATAACTACTGTGAGAACTTTCAGTTCAACATAAATTCACGTAGTTCTCCATCTAGGTCATAAACCAACTTTCCCTTTCCTTGGAATGTCAAGTTTAGCTCATTCATAGGCAGTGTAATATTGATGAGAAAAGTAAATTGCGTTGCCACTTTTTTTCTTCCCATATTGAACGGTGAGCTCCTCTTTTGTTTAAAGAAATCTTGAAGTGGAGTTGACAGAACACCACTTTGTAAACTTGTTCAGAACTCAACCAGTGTGCATTAGCAAGGGAAACAGTCATCAAATTCATTATATTCTATATTTTTTCAAAGTTCTGCACAATGGCAATGATTCATAGCATTTGTATACACTTACACATCTCTTTGTGTATTCATAAATTATAGAGTCTACTTTAGAAAAATGAACACAAATATTTTCACTATGCATCACAGAGTAGAATAGAGCAATACTGGAAACATTAGTTTATTGTCTTAAAATTCTAATAAATCTAGATTTTGACCTAATGTAGCTTGAACACCATCAGTCGTGATAGGAACAAACTTTTTTATATTTTGCTATAATTCTTTGACAGATGGAAAAGGTTCAAAATTATTCCAGCTTGGATTTTTTTAGGCAGTGAATTTACTATTTTATTTTCGAATTTTAAGTTTTTTTGTGACAAAATCACCTGAAAATATTTGTCAGACAGTATGTCGTATACTGTATAACTCAACTAAAGCTAAAGAAAAGTGCTCACAATTTAAAAAAAAATTGAATTAATTGATTTTTCTACCATAATTATCCGGTGACCTAAGTGAAGAACTTTTACTTTTGTAAATATCTTTTTGGTGATAATTTCCTTACAGAATTTCTATGGCTAAAATAATTTCTTTTACCATCTTACTATTTAAGGGTGACTTCTTTGCTTTTCAATAAATCAAATCATTCTATATATTGCCAAAGTTATAAGCTCAAATTTTGTTTAAAATCATTCAGAATTTTTTGACATTTAATTCTGATTTCAGATACTTATGAGAGGAATCATCCAATTACTTAGTTTTTGCTGAAAAAGTATCTTAATACTGTCTAATTTATTGTCTTTATTTTTTATAGAATAAACAATTTCCTTTTATTCTGATAGGGCAAATTCCAATTGACAGTCATTGTGAACGTGCAACCTACCTTCTTACTATTTCTCATTGTAATATCAGCTTCTGAATCTTCACTTAGTTAT
Organism: Phocoena phocoena; assembly: GCF_963924675.1. Classification (NCBI taxonomy): domain Eukaryota; kingdom Metazoa; phylum Chordata; class Mammalia; order Artiodactyla; family Phocoenidae; genus Phocoena; species Phocoena phocoena. The sequence continues at coordinate 29,140,449 of NC_089227.1, read as the reverse complement.
GCACCAATATTAAACCTGTATTTAATTAATTTATTTAAAATTTAAAATATTTATTAAACTCTAGTTGATTTACAATATTATGTTAGTTTCAGGTGTACAGCTTCATATTCTTTTCTATTATAGGTTATTAAAAGATATTGAATATAGTTCCAAGTGCTATACAGTAAAACCTCACTGTTTTACTGTATAGCACATGGAACTATATTCAATAGTATACATTTACTGTATACTATCCCTTTGACAAGGTATGTTTACTGTGTTACTCATTGTTTCCTGAGAATACAAGTGCTCATCTGCTTTTAGCATAATTTTCCTATCTGTAAAATGGGGATAACAATATTATGAACTATCTCGCAGAGTTAAATGATAGAGTGAATATAAACCACTTAGAACGGTACCTAACACATAGAAAATACCCAATGAATATTATATGTTCAAATTACAGTAAATCAACACTACTTCAATAAAAAGTAAATTGAATAAATAAATTACAGTATTCATTATTATTACTGAATGTCTTTCTTAACATCCAAAGGCAACAAAGTGCCTCTTATTTTTAGTGCAATTACCTCTAATAACTTTACTTTCTTTTCTGTTTCTGTTTTTCAAACCAATTCTAATTGTGCTTTGAATAAAATTACATGATTCTGAGCAAAGAACTGAACATTATTTTGATAATCAAGGAACGTAGGTTTAGAAAATAGTTGACTTAGTGTTCAGTTTTGAATATCTTTTCAGATACCTGAGATTTTGCTAAGTGGTTTTCAGATAGATAAAACATTGCTGTATTCTGATACTCAAGAATAGTTAATAGATGATTGGTTTACTATATAGGAATATTCACTGGTTTATCATATTTATAACAGAAAAAAAGATTCAAAACAACTAAAATGGGACTTCCCTGGTGGCTCAGTGGTTAAGGATCCGCCTACCAGTGCAGGGGACATGGGTTTGAGCCCTGGTCTGGGAAGATCCCACATGCCGTGGAGTAACTAAGCCCGTGCGCAACAACTACTGAGCCTGCGCTCTAGAGCCCGCGAGCCACAACTACTGAAGCCCTCGTGCCTAGAGCCCGTGCTCCATAGTAAGAGAAGCTACTGCAATGAGAAGCCCGCTCTCCACAACGAAGAGTAGCCCCCCGCTCACCACAACCTAGAGAAAGCCCGTGCGCAGCAACGAAGACCCAACACAGCCAATAAATGTAAAAAAAAAAAAACAAAACAAAACAACTAAAATGTCCGAAAGATAAAGAATTGGTAAATGAATACTAACACATAGTGTTCGAACAGTGGAATACTAAGAGGGCCTTGATATGTCTTAGATTTGTATTTGTTGATACAGGAAGATGTGCATGATATATTATTTAATGAATGATACAGATTAAAAATAATATATACAGTATGATGTAATTTGTAGTATAGACAGATTATGTGTAGAAAAATTTGAAAGGCTGTATACCAAAGTGTCAAAAAGAGTTATTTCTGGATCATTCCCAGGGTATTAATGTGTTGGATTACAGGTGATTTTTCTTATTTCTCATTTTAACAGTGCCCATCTATTGCTTGAATAACAAAATTATACATTATTAAAGGGACCATTTACAAAAAACTTTTGGAAAACTGTTTGTTTTTCCTTGGCCTCTACCATTTTCTTTAGAGTTAGGTCTTCTAAAATGATTTAGGGCTACTTTCAGGTAGTTTAATTTGCAGGAGAGAAATTCCTTAGGAGACTTGAAAAATGCTGAGTCAATGATCTGTGGATGGTTGGGCAGTTGAGATTTGAAACAGAGGTGATTTTTTTTGTTCATAAACAAATTCTTATTATAATAAAAAATACTGCATTGAGATAATCGTTATGGCTAAAACTTTGTATACTTTTTTTTTAACATCTTTATTGGAGTATAATTGCTTTACAATGATGTGTTAGTTTCTGCTTTATAACGAAGTAAATCAGCTACAAATATACATACATCCCCATATCTCCTCCCTCTTACAACTCCCTACCTCCCACCCTCCCTATCCCACCCCTCTAGGCGGTCACAAAGCACGGAGCTAATCTCCTTGTGCTATGCGGCAGCTTCCCATTAGCTATCTTTTTTATATTTGGTAGTGTATATATGTCCAAGCCACTCTCTCACTTTATCCCAGCCTACCCTTCCCCTTCCACTTGTCCTGAAGTCCATTCTCTAGTAGGTCTGTGTCTTTATTCCCGTCTTGACCCTAGGTTCGTCATGACCATTTTTTTTCCTTTTTAAGATTCCATATATATGTGTTAGCATACGGTATTTGTTTTTCTCTTTCTGACTTACTTCACTCTGTATGACAGACGCTAGGTCCATCCACCTCACTACAAATAACTCAGTTTTGTTTCTTTTTATGGCTGAGTAATATTCCATTGTATATATGTGCCACATCTTCTTTATCCATTCATCTGTCGATGGGCACTTAGGTTGCTTCCATGTCTTGGCTATTGTAAATAGAGCTGCAATGAACATTTTGGTACATGACTCTTTTTGAATTATGGTTTTCTCAGGGTATATGCCCAGTAGTGGGATTGCTGGGTCGTATGGTAGTTCTATTTTTAGTTTTTTGAGGAACCTCCATACTGTTCTCCATAATAGCTGTATCGATTTACATTCCCACCAACAGTGCAAGAGGGTTCCCTTTTCTCCACATCCTCTCCAGCATTTATTGTTTGTATATTTTTTGATGATGGCCATTCTGACTGGTGTGAGATGATATCTCATTGTAGTTTTGATTTGCATTTCTCTAATGATTAATGATGTTGAGCACACTTTCATGTGTTTGATGGCAATCTGTATATCTTCTTTGGAGAAATGTATTTTTAGGTCTTCTGCCCATTTTTGGATTGGATTGTTTGTTTTCTTGATATTGAGCTTCATGAGCTGCTTGTAAATTTTGGAGACTCACCCTTTGTCAGTTGCTTCATTTGCAAATATTTTCTCCCATTCTGAGGGTTGTCTTTTCGTCTTGTTTATGGTTTCCTTTGCTGTGCAAATGCTTTTAAGTTTCATTAGGTCCCATTTGTTTATTTTTGTTTTTATTTCCATTTCTCTAGGAGGTGGGTCAAAAAGGATCTTGCTGTGTTGTATGTCATAGAGTGTTCTGCCTATGTTTGCCTCTAAGCGTTTGATAGTGTCAGGCCTTCCATTTAGGTCTTTAATCCATTTTGAGTTTATTTTTGTGTATGGTTTTAAGGAGTGTTCTAATTTCATTCTTTTATATGTAGCTGTCCAGTTTTTCCAGCACCACTTATTGAAGAGGCTGTCTTTTCTCCACTGTATATTCTTGTCTCCTTTATCAAAGATAAGGTGACCATATGTGCATGGGTTTATCTCTGGGCTTTCTATCCTGTTCCATGGATCTATATTTCTATTTTTGTGCCAGTACCATACTGTCTTGATTAATGTACATTTGTAGTATAGTCTGAAGTGCGGGAGCCTGATTCCTTTAGCTCTGTTTTTCTTTCTCAAGAGTGCTATGACTATTCGGGGTCTTTTGTGTTTCTATACAAATTGTGAAATTTTTGTTCTAGTTCTGTGAAAAATGCCATTGGAAGTTTGATAGGAATTGCATTGAATCTGTAGATTGCTTTGGGTAATACAGTCATTTTCACAACGTTGATTCTTCCAATCCAAGAACATGGTATATCTCTCCATCTGTTCGTATCATCTTTAATTTCTTTCATCAGTGTCCTACAGTTTTCTGCATATATGTCTTTTGTCTCCTTAGGTAGGTTTATTCCTAGGTATTTTATTCTTTTTGTTGTAGTGGTAAATGGGAGTGTTTTCTTAATTTCACTTTCAGATTTTTCATCCTTAGTGTATAGGAATGCAAGAGATTTTTGTGCATTAATTTTGTATCCTGCTACTTTACCAAATTCATTGATTAGCTCTAGTAGTTTTCTGGTAGCGTCTTTAGGATTCTCTATATATAGTATCATGTCATCTGCAAACAGAGACAGCTTTACTTCTTCTTTTCCCATTTGGATTCTTTCTATTTCTTTTTCTTCTCTGATTGTTGTGGCTAAAACTTCCAAAACAATGTTGAATAATAGTGGTGAGAATGGGCCACCTTTTCTTTTTCCTGATCTTAGTGGAAATGGTTTCACTTTTTCACCATTGAGGACAATGTTGGCTGTTGCTTTGTCATATATGGCCTTTATTATGTTGAGGTAAGTTCCCTCTATGCCTACTTTCTGGAGGGTTTTTATCATAAATGGGTGTTTGAACTTTATCGAAAGGTTTTTCTGCATCTATTGAGATGATCCTATGGTTTTTCTTTTTCAACTTGTTAGTATGGTGTATCACATTGATTGATTTGCATATATTCATGTATCCTTGCATTCTTGGGATAAACCCCACTTAATCATGGTGTATGATCCTTTTAATGTGCTGTTGGATTCTGTTCACTAGGATATTGTTGAGGATTTCTGCATCTATGTTCATCAGTGATATTGGCCTATAGTTTTCTTTCTTTATGACATCTTTGTCTGGTTTTGGTATCAGGGTGATGGTGGCCTTGTAGAATGAGTTTGGGAGTGTTCCTCCCTCTGCTATATTTTGGAAGAGTTTGAGAAGGAAGCCATATGCTCCTGAACTTTTGTTTGTGGGAAGATTTTTAATCACAGTTTCAATTTCAGTGCATGTGATTGCTCTGTTTATATTTTCTATTTCTTCCTGGTTCAGTCTCAGAAGGTTGTTCTTTTCCAAGAATTTGACCATTTCTTCCAGGTTGTCCATTTTATTGGCATAGAGTTGATTGTAGTAATCTCTCATGATCCTTTGTGTTTCTGCAGTGTCAGTTGTTACTTCTCCTTTTTCATTTCTAATTCTATTGATTTGCGTCTTCTCCCTTTTTTTCTTGATGAGTCTGGCTAATGGTTTATCTATTTTGTTTATCCTCTCAAAGAACCAGCTTTTAGTTTTATTGATCTTTGCTATTGTTTCCTTCCTTTTTTTTTCATTTATTTCTGATCTGATCTTTATGATTTCTTTCCTTCTGCTAACTTTGGGGTTTTTTTGTTCTTCTTTCTCTAATTGCTTTAGGTATAAGGTTAGGTTGTTTGAGATTTTTCTTAAGGTAGGACTGTATTGCTATAAACTTTGCTGTTAGAATTGCTTTTGCTGCATCCCATAGGTTTTGGGTCGTTGTGTTTTCATTGTCATTTGTTTCTAGGTAGTTTCTGATTTACTCTTTGACTTCTTCAGTGATCTCTTGGTTATTAATCGGTGTATTGTTTAGCCTCCATGTGTTTGTATTTTTTACAGATTTTTTCTGGTAATTGACATCTAGTCTCATAGCGTTGTGGTCGGAAAAGATACTTGATACTATTTCAGTTTTCTTAAATTTACCAAGACTTGATTTATGACCCAAGATATGATCTAGCCTGGAGAATGTTCCATGAGCATTTGAGAAGAAAGTGTATTCTGTTGTTTTTGGATGGAATGTCCTATAAATATCAATTAAGTCCATCTTGTTTAATGTATCATTTATAGCTTGTGTTTCCTTATTTATTTTCATTTTGGATGATCTGTCCATTGGTGAAAGTGGGGTGCTAAAGTCCCCTACTATGATTGTGTTACTGTCGATTTCCCCTTTTATGGCTGTTAGTATTTGCCTTATGTATTGAGGTGCTCCTATGTTGAGTGCATAAATATTTACAATTGTTACATCTTCTTCTTGGATTGATCCCTTGATCATTATGTAGTGTCCTTCTTTGTCTCTTGTAATAGTTTTAGTTTGAAAGTCTATTTTGCCTGATATGGGAATTGCTACTCCAGCTTTCTTCTGATTTCCATTTGCATGGAATATCTTTTTCCATGCCCTCACTTTCAGTCTGAATGTGTCCCTAGGTCTGAAGTGGGTCTCTTGTAGACAGCATATATACGGGTGTTGTTTTTGTATCCATTCAGCCAGTCTATGTCTTTTGGTTGGAGCATTTAATTCATTTACATTTAAGGTAGTTATTGATATGTATGTTCCTATTCCCATTTTCTTAATTGTTTTGGGTTTGTTATTGTAGGTCTTTTCCTTCTCTTGTGTTTCCTGCCTAGAGGAGTTCCTTTAGCATTTGTGGTAAAGCTGGTCTGGTGGTGCTGAATTCTCTTAGCTTTTGCTTGACTGTAAAGGTTTTAATTTCTCAGTCAAATTTGAATGAGATCCTTGCTGGATAGAGTAATCATGGTTGTAGTTTTTTCCCTTTCATCACTTTAAATATGTCCTACCACTTCCTTCCGGCTTGCAGAGTTTCTGCTGAAAGATCAGCTGTTAACCTTATTTGGATTCCCTTGCATGTTATCTGTTGTTTTTCCCTTGCTGCTTTTAATATTTTTTCTTTGTATTTAATTTTTTATAGTTTGATTAATATGTGTCTCGGCGTGTTTTTCCTTGGATTTATCCTGTATGGGGCTGTCTGTGCTTCCTGGACTTGATTAAGTATTTCCCTTCCCATTGTCGGGAAGTTTTCAACTATAATCTCTTTAAATATTTTCTCAGTCCCTTTCTTTTTGTCTTCTTCTTCTGGGACCCCTATCTTTCAAATGTTGGTGCATTTAATATTGTTCCAGCATTCTCTGAGACTGTCCTCAATTCTTTTCATTCTTTTTCCTTTATTCTGCTCTGCTGTAGTTATTTCCAGTATTTTATCTTCCAGGTCATTTATCTGTTCTTCTGCCTCAGTTATTCTGCTATTGATCCCTTCTAGAGAATTTTAAATTTCATTTATTGTGTTGTTCATCATTGTTTGTTTGCTCTTTAATTTTTTTAGGTCCTTGTTATATGTTTCTTATATTTTCTCCATTCTATTTCTGATATTTTGGATCATCTTTACTGTCATTACTCTGTATTCTTTTTCAGGTAGACTGCCTATTTCCTGTTTATTTGTTAGATCTGCTGGGTTTTTACCTTGCTCCTTCATCTGCTGTGTGTTTCTCTGTCTTCTCATTTGCTTAACTTACTGTGTTTGGGGTCTCCTTTTCACAGGCTGCAGGTTCATAGTTCCCATTGTTTTTGGTGTCTGCCCCCAGTGGCTAAGGTTGGTTCAGTGGGTTGTGAGGCTTCCTGGTCGAGGGGACTAGTGCCTGTGTTCTGGTGGATGAGGCTGGATCTTGTCTTTCTGGTGGGCATGTCTGCATCTGGTGGTGTGTTTTGGGGTGTTTGTGAACTTATGATTTTAGGCAGCGTCTATGCTAATGGATAGGGTTGTGTTCCTGTCTTGCTAGTTATTTGGCATAGGGTGTTCAGAACTGTAGCTTGCTGGTCGTTGAGTGGAGCTGGGTCTTGGTGTTGAGATGGACATGTCTGGGAGTTTTTTTCCGTCTGATATTACCTGGAGCTGGGAGGTCTCTTGTGGACCAATGTCCTGAACTTGGTTCTCCCACTTCAGAGGCACACCCCTGACACCGGGCCGGAGCACCAAGACCCTGCCATCCACACGGTTCAGAATAAAATGGAGAATAAAAGAAAGGAAGAATAAAACAAAATAAACTTATTAAAATAAAAAATAATGTTTAAAAAAATCTAAAAGTATTTTAAAAGGAAAGAAAGAAAGAAGAGAGCAACCAAACCAAAAAACAAATTTTCCAGTGATAACAAGCTCTAAAAAGTATACTAAAAAAACCAAACAAAAAAGACGGACAGACAGAACCTTAGGACAAATGGTAAAAGCAAAGCTCTGCAGACAAAATCACACACAGAAGCATACACATACACACTCAGAAAAAGAGAAAAAGGGAAAAAAATATATCTGCCGTTGCTCCCTAAGTCCACCTCCTCAATTTGGGATGATTTGTTGTCTATTCATGTATTCCACAGATGCAGGGTACATCAAGTTAATTGTGGAGATTTAATCCTCTGCTTCTGAGGCTGCTGGGACAGATTTCCATTTCTCTTCTTTGTTCGCACAGCTCAAGGGGTTCAGCTTTGGATTTGGCCCCGCCTCTGCGTGTAGGTCGCCTGAGGGCGTCTGTTCTTCGCCCAGAGAGGACGGGGTTAAAGGAGCAGCTGATTTGGCGGCTCTGGCTCACTCAGGCCAGGGGAGGGAGGGGTACGGATGCCGGGCGAGCCTGCAGCGGCAGAGGCCAGCGTGATGTTGCACCAGCCTGTGGTGCACCGTGTGTTCTCCCGGGGAAGTTGTCCCTGGATTCCGGGACCCTGACAGTGGCAGGCTGCACAGGCTCCCCGGAAGGGAGGTGTGGAGAGTGACCTGTGCTCGCGCACAGGCTTCTTGGTGGCGGCAGCAGCAGCTTTAGCGTCTCATGCCCGTCTCTGGGGTCCGGGCTGATAGCCGCGGCTCGCGCCCGTTTCTGGAGCTCCTTTAAGCGGCGCTCTTAATCCCCTCTCCTCACACACCAGGAAACAAAGAGGTAAGAAAAAGTCTCTTGTCTCTTCGGCAGCTCCAGACCTTTTCCCGGATTCCCTCCCGGCTATTGGTGGCGCACTAACCCCCTTCAGGCTGTGCTCATGCTGCCAAGCCCAGTCCTCTCCCTGCGCTCCGACCGAAGCCCGAGCCTCAGCTCCCAGCCCCGCCTGTCCCGGCGGGTGAGCAGACAAGCCTCTCGGGCTGGTGAGTTTTGGTCGGCACCAATCCTCTGTGCCGGAATCTCTCTGCTTTGCCCTCCACACCGGTTTGCTGCGCTCTCCTCTGCGGCTCCGAAGCTTCCCCCTCCGCCACCCGCAGTCTCCGCGCGCCAAGGGGCTTCCTAGTGTGTGGAAACCTTTCCTCCTTCACAGCTCTCTCTCACTGGTGCGGGTCCCGTCCCTATTCTTTTGTCTCTGTTTTTTCTTTTGCCCTACCCAGGTACATGGGGAGTTTCTTGCCTTTTGGGAGGTCTCAGGTCTTCTGCCAGCGTTCAGTGGGTGTTCTGTTGGAGATGTTCCACATGTAGATGTGTTTCTGATGTATCTGTGGGGAGGAAGGTGGTCTCCACGTCTTACTCTTCTGCCAACTTGAAGCTCCTCTCCCAGGGGTGATTTTCTATTTCTTTTTCGGTACGCGGGCCTCTCACTGTTGTGGCCTCTCCCATTGTGGAGCACAGGCTCCGGACGTGCAGGCTCAGCGGCCATGGCTCACGGGCCCAGCCGCTCCGCGGCACATGGGATCTTCCTGGACTGGGGCACGAGCCTGTGTCCCCTGCATCAGCAGGCGGACTCTCAACCACTGCGCCACCAGCGAAGCCCCCTAGGGGTGATTTTTAAAACGTGAAAAGTTGCTATCACTTTGTGCCATTCTTTCACTTTATTATGACTTTTAGCCAAATACCTAATTTTGGTGTTCCCTGATCCCTAATCTTACTACTCTTGCAGTAAGTTAGTGGTTAAAGGATGCAGCTTGAGAAAATTCCCAACAGTGGGAAACTCGGAGAAATACTTAAAAATATTATTTTAAAGGCAGTTCTAAATTTAAATAAGAGACTATTAACTTCTGCCATAGTATCATTTCAGTGGTCCTGAGGAAGTTCTCTGCAACTCCCAGCGCCCCTCCCCAGACATTTTTGGTGATGCCTTAAATTCCTTTAGCAGAGCACAAAGCCTTTAATTCCAGCTTGACTTAACGCTTGGTAGTTTCAGACTAAATTAAACTAAGGGGCAAATGACTGACAGTAGACCCTTGTCTGGTTTTAACTCTTTGGAGGGTTAGAGGAAGCTGAGCTTATAAGGGTCCATCAAAGTCAGAATCAGGCATAGAAACAGGGTAGGTGGGGAGACGGGAGGATGCTGATGCAAAACTCTACCTAGTTCACATATTTTCCTGCGTCCTCTCCAATGTCTCCTCAAGCTTGGCACAAAAGGAGATTATTGGAAAAAACTTTACATTTTATTTGTTCATTAATCTTCTGTACAGAGCTTAGCAAACCGCCAGACTTCCAACTTTCCCACAAACAACACAGAACACCTTCGGTAGATCAGTGGGGTTGAGCATGGGGACCAGGGAAAGAGCTGCTTTACACCTCCAGGCCCTATTCCATGTAGTCAGTTCTCTGTCACTTGTTTAATCTGTTTTTTCTGGAGTCCTGTATATATAAGATTTTTGTATAATTAAGGAACATGTTTAGGTAGGAGGATCAGGTACCATCCTGAGATTACAAGGTTGGGGAGTCATAGAAGGCTGGGCTAATTGCTCACTTGGTGAATGGGGTACATTCAGTCCCTGCCTAAGGCTTCACATGTGGCTTTGAAGCATATAGCAGAGTTCACAAACACACAGTCGGTCGTAGATTATTAAAAAAGAAATACTCAAACGGAACATAACTTTAATACTTGTTGCGTTCTTGTGGCCAGGTTTATCCATAAGAAGCATAAACATTATAGGAGACATATTTTGATTTTGCCTGTGTGTCACCCTTTACTCTGTGATTGTTAACAGTGCCCCATCTTTCTTTTAAAAAGTTACCTACATCCATTTTATGGGTCATGATGGAATTGTCAGTAACATATACTGATTTCCCATGCCTCTCCACCCCTGGTCCCACTGGCCCAAGTACCCACATGAGATTCAAGTTAGGCCAATCTGACTGCTGGGATTTTGAGTCTAAGTAGCTCACCAATGGAATCAACTTGGAATTGAGTCTTTCTGATGTCAGAGCCTCAAAGATATTTCCTTTGACATTTGATATTTTCCCTTAATACCATTCCTAAAAGTTATTTCTCAGTGATGTCTCCAGAGAGGTCTGGGTTCCTGTCCTCCTCAAGGCCTGGTTGTCCAGGTAGTTTTCTGATTCTATAGGCTACACACTGGTAGCTAATAATTAAAAAAATAAATTTTTATTGACATAGAATTGATTTATAATGTGTTAATTTCTGCTGTACAGCAAAGTGACTCATATATATATATATACACACACTTTTTCATATTCTTTTCCATTATGGTTTATCACAGGATATAGTTCCCTGCGCTATACAGTAGGACCTTGGTATTTATCTATCCTTGTATATACTAGTTTGCATCTGCAAATCCCAAACTCCCAATCCTTTCCTCCCCGCCTTGCTCCCCCTCGACAACCACAAGTCTCTTCTCTATGTCTGTGAGTCTGTTTCTGTTTCATAGATAAGTTCAACTGTGTCGTATTTTAGATTTCACATATAAGTGATATCATATGGTATTTGTCTTTCTCTTTCTGACTTTTCTTAGTATGATAATCTCTAGGTCCATCCATGTTGCTGCAAATGGCATTATTTCATTCTTTTTTTATGGCCGAGTGCATTGCATCTTCTTTATCCATTCACCTGTCGATGGACGTTTAAGTAGTTTCCACATCTTGGCTATTGTGAATAGTGCTGCTATGAACATAGGGGTGCATCTGTCGTTTTGAATTGTAGTTTTGTCTGGGTATATGCCCGGAAGTGGGATTTCTGGATCATATGGCAACTCTATTTTTAGTTTTTTGAGGAACTTCCATTTTGTTTTCCATAATGGCTGCACCAATTTACATTCCCAACAGCAGTGTAAGAAGGTTCCCTTTCTCCACACCCTCTCAAATATTTGTTATTTGTAGACTTTTTAATGATGGCCATTCTGACTGGTGTGAGTTTCTACCCCATTGTAGTTTTGATTTGCATTTCTCTGATAATTAGTGTTGATGAGCAGCTTTCCATGTGCCTGTTCACCATCTGTATGTCTTCTTTGGAGAAATGTCTATTTAGGTTTTCTGCCCATTTTTTGATTGGGTTGTTTTTTGTTATTGAGTTGTATGAGCAGTTTGTATGGTTTGGAAATTAAGCCTTTGTTGGTCTCATCATTTGCAAATACTTTCTCCCAGTCTGTAGGTTGTCTTTTTCATTTTGTTTATGGTTTCCTTTGCTGTACAAGAGCTTATAAGTTTGGTTAGGTCCCATTTGTTTATTTTTGCTTTTATTTCTATTGCTTTGGGAGACTGATCTAAGAAAATATTGGTATGATGTATGTCAGAGAATGTTTTGCCTGTGTTCTCTTCTAGGAGTTTTATGGTGTCATGTCTTACATTTAAGTCTTTAAGCCATTTTGAGTTTATTTTTGTGTGTGGTGTGAGGATGTGTTCTAACTTCATTGGTTTACATGTGATTGCCTAACTTTTCCAATACCACTTGCTGAAGAGACTGTCTTTTCCCTGTTGTATATTCTTGCCTCTGTTGTCAAAGTTTAATTGACCGTAGGTGTGTGGATTAATTTCTGGGCTGTCTGTTCTGTTCCATTGATTCGTATGTCTGTTTTTGTGTCAATACCACACTGTTTTGATTAATGTATCTCTGTAGCATTGTCTGAAGTCTGGGAGGGTTATGCCTCCTACTTTGTTATTTTTCCTCAGGATTGCTTTGGTAATTCTGGGTCTTTTATAGTTCCAGATAAATTTTAGGATTATTTGTTCTAGTTCTGTGAAAAAATGTCATGGGTAATTTGATAGAGATCACATTAAATCTGTAGATTGCTTTGGGGTAGTATGGCCAACTTAACACTATTAATTATTCCAATCCAAAAGCATGAGATACCTTTCCATTTCTTTGAATCACCTTCAATTTCCTTCATTAATGTTTTGTAGTCCTCAGCATATAAATCTTTCACCTCCTTGGTGAGGTTTATTCCTAAGTATTTTATTTTTTTTGATGAGATTTTAAAAGGGATTTTTGGTTTACATACACTTTCTGATGTTTCATTGTTAGTGTAAAGAAATACAACTGATTTCTGTATGTTAATCTTGTATCCTGCTACCTTGCTGAATTTGCTTATCAGTTCTAGTAGTTTTTATGTGGAGTCTTTAGGGTTTTCTATATATAGTATCATGTCATCTGCATATAATGACAATTTTACCTCTTCTCTACTAATTTGAATACATTTTATTTCTTTTTTTTATGTGATCGCTGGGGCTAGGACTTGCAATACTATGTTGAAGAGAAGTGGTGAGAGTGGGCATCCTTGTCTTGTTCCAGATTTTAGAGGGAGGGCTTTCAGCTTTTCACTGATGAGTATTATATTGGCTGTGGGTTTGTCATGAATAGCTTTTATTATGTTGAGATATATTCCCTCTATTGCCACTTTGGTGAGGGTTTTTTATCATGAATGGATGTTAGATTTTAGCGAATGTTGTTTTCTGCATCTACTGAAATGATCATGTGGGTTTTGTCTTTTGTTGCTGTGGTGTATCACATTGATTGCTTGTCGTATGTTGAGCCAACCTTGTGACCCTGGGATGAATCCAACTTGGTTGTCATGGTGTATGATCTTTTTAATGTGTTACTGGATTTGGTTTGCTAATAATTATTTATTAGCAATAAATTATTGGTAGCTAATAATGTTAGTAAATTTTAAAAATTAAGTTAGCCAGAATTGTTTTCTAATTTAAATTTGACTGCTGAATTGATACATATGTGGATCACTGGTATCATCTCATCCCGATAAGAGGGAGCCTCTGCCTCTGACTGGAATCTTGTGTGTCCAGTTTCAGGTTAGGCAAAGTGAGAGCGTGAATGAATTTTACCAAAGGCAGCAGTGCATGGTCTTGAGGCTAAGATGTGAGATATCTTTCTGTGAAACACCTATAATCCAAAACCTGGCCAACCCTTTAGTAGAGTCATTGATCCAAAGAGTTATGCAGGATGAGAAAAGTGGAAGCATGAAACACAGCAGCAAGAAGGCAGGAAAAGGGAGGTGTATCTTTACTGAAGAAATATTCTGAGTCTTGGAATCTAGCCAAAAGATATGTTTTGTAGTTGACCTATGCCTTCTCCCTGGCCAAGAGAGTTGTTCTATTGGCTGTTATTGATTCTGCTCAGAGAATATACTTCACTTAAGTCACATTGTACCAATGAATTTCTGCTTAATTTTGTACTCTTCTACTTGCCTTCCCACTTTGCCCCATTCCTTTGCTTGGGCTATTTTTTCTGTGTGAATTTTACTTTTCAGTTTGTCCAATGACATACTCATCCTTTGAGATTTCTCTCCTCTGAGAAAACTTTTTTTGATTCAGCAATCAGATATTAGATTTCACTTATTCATTACACTGCAAAAAAACCTTCACAGCATTATTTTATAGTAAGAATTAGGGAAAGTGGTGGTGGTGAGAGTATTCTAAGCAAATGAAACAAAGCATGTGCAAAAAGCAGGAGCTCAGAGAGTTCCTGGCATATTTAGAAACCTAAATATGTGTATTCATTACTTATTATTGGAACTTAGTTGGTGATGGGGTGGGGTGAGCTTGCTTAGCAGAAGAGACTGGAAAGGTTGATAAGGTTTGCTTGAAATGAGTGGACATAGTAAGGACTGTTAGAACCAAATGTTAAGGCATTAACATATCACAGTAAGAAAATAATGCATAAAAAAAGTGACTCGAAATTTCTAAATAAAATAAGTAGTCACAAAGTTAAAAAATAATGATTCAGAGGAGGGTAACTTCATCAAAAGAGTTTCAGCAGCTAAGATGCATTTGAGAAAGACGACTGAAATGAGATTGGGCAATTGCCCAGGTTAGTGGTTCTCCAATTTGGTTGCACGTTAGAATCACCTGTGGAGCTTTGTAAAAATTGAAATAGCCAAGTTACACCCCATACCAATTAAATTAGAATATCTGGGGTGCTGCCAAGCGTTAGTATTTTTAAAGATCTTTAGGTCATTAATACGTGCAGCAACATTTGGAAACCAGTGGCCGACACCAACGTTTACTTCATTTTATTTCCTAAGGTTCATTTTGTGTAACAAAGCTTTGCAGTCAAAAGAGAAATAGTGAGAGAGGACATTTAAAAAAATGTACTCATGAATCCTCTTGTCTGTACCAGGCACTGGAATGCCTAATGGAATTTTAGAACCATATTGAAAGTCAAATTGCTTTTCTTTTTTCTTAAATTGTCAAAATACCTATGCTATCTTGTCTATCATCATATACTTTAGGATAAGACATGACTGATAACTCATTATGTGCTGAAAATCAGAGATGACAGTAATGCATACGAAGTACTGTTCACATGACACAATTCCCGGTACCCCTAAGCCACAAGAAGATGTTCTTGTGAATTCCCACTTTGTCTGGTTAATTGCCTAAGACAATGACCTTACCATTCTTTTTATGAAAGAGGAAAGTGAGATGCAAGGAACTGGAGCTAGAATCTAGGTTTATTGATTCTCATGCCCCAATTACATCTGTTGTCCCTGCACTACCTGATAGACCAAGCCAAAGCTGGATGCTCACATGATGAAAGCTGGATGCCAGAAATGCTATTTTTAGAATGAAAAGTGGCAATTTGAAAATTTTGCTTTGAAATCAATCTATTTACCCCAAAGGCATCATATTTCCTATGAAACAGCTGGAGATTAAAGACAGGTCAGTGAGAAGGTAATGCTTAAAATATGAGGTAAGGAAGAAAGATTATTATTCCTGAGGATAATTCCAAGTATGTTATCTTAGTCTGGGCTGTTGTAACAAAGTACCATAGATGAGGTGGCTTACAATAACAGAAATTTATTTCTCACAGTTCTAGGGGGTGGTGGTGTGAGACTAGGGTGCCAGCACGGTCAGGTTCTGGTGAGGGCTCTTTGTGTGTTGCCGACCGATGACTTCTCATTGTATCCTCACATGGTGTAAAGAGCAAACTAGCTCTCTGGCCTCTTCTTACAAGGATGCTAACCTCATTCATGAGGATTCCATCCTCATGACCTAATTGCCTCCCAAAAGCCCCATCTTCAAATACCATCAAACTGGGGACTGGATTTCAAATACGAATTTTGGGGTGACGCAAACATTCAGTCTATAACATATATTAACCTACAGATAAACCAAGAAGTATTTATTGTACATCTACAGTGTCCTTAACATTCACCAGGCATTATGGTGCAAATAAAGAGTTGGTAGTTTCTTGTATAAGGAGATTGCAACATGTTGGTGAGCTATGACAGCACTTGCTATAAAGTGATCATGTATAGTGATACAGGATGTAATTGTTTGGTGAAGGTAAAGCACCAAAGCACATTTAGCATCTTCTAAGTTACTCCTTATTTTATAATATTTAATGAAGAGGGGAAGAAAAAAACTTTAAATGTGTTAATGTCTCTTTAGCTAATAAACTCCTCCATCAGCTGACCCTCCACCAGACTGTGAGTTCCTTGTTATAGAGATTTTTAAAAATCTTTGATTCCTCTGCAGAGTGTCCTGCGTATAAAAAGAATTTGATAATTTTAGAACTTCCCTTAAACAAATATAAAAGACACACAACTAACATCAAACTTAATGGTGAAAAACAGAAAGCTTTTCCTCTAAGATCAGGAACAAGAAAAGGAGGCCCACTCTCACCATTTCTATTCAGCATAGTAGTGGGATTCCTAGACAGAGCAATTAGGCAAGGAAAAGAAATAAAAGGTATCTAAATTAGAAAGAAGTAAAATGGTCTATTTTTGCAGGTGACATGATCTTATATATACGGAAAACACCAAACACGACCAAGAAACTCTTAGAACTAATCAACAAATTCAGTCAAGTTACAGAATACAAAATCAACATACAAAAAATCAGTGGTTTTTCTATACACAAACAATGAACTAGGGAAATGAAAAGGAAATTTAGAAAATCGCATTTAAAATAGCATAAAAAAAAATACGTAGGAACAAACTTAACCAAGGAGGTGAAAGCCCTTTACACTGAAATGTACACAAGAAATTGAAGAAGTCACAAACAAATGGCAAGACATCCCATGTTTATAGATTGGAAGACTTAGTAATTGTTAAAATGTCCATACTACCCAAAATGATCTACAGATTCAATGCTAGCCTCATCAAAATTCCAGTGGCATTTTTTGATGAAATGGAGAAAAATCCTGAAATTCATATGGAAACATGAAAGACCCAGAATATTCAAGATGATCTTGAGAAAGAAGAACAAATCTGGAGACATCACATTTTTTATTTCAAAATATATTACAAGGCTACAGTAATTAAAATAGTATGTTATTGGCATAAAGACAGACATATACACCAATGGAACAAAATAGAGAGTCCAGAACTAAATCCATTCATATGTAGTCTGTGATCTTCAACAAGATACCAAGAATACACAATGGTGAAAGAATAGTCTCTTCAATAAATGGTGTTGGAAAAACTGGATATCCACACGCAGAAGAATAAAACTGGACCCTTATCTCATACATACAAAGATCAACTCAAAATGGGATTAATGATTTAAATGTAAGACCCCAAACTATAAAACTACTAAAAGAAAACAAAGAGAATTAGCTTCTTGACATTGGTCTTGGCAATGATCTTTTTATGTATGACACCAAAAGCACAGGTAATGAAAGCGAAAATGGACAAGTGGAATAATATGAAACTAAAAATCTTCTGTACAGGAAAGGAAACATCAATACAGTAAAGGCAACCTATAAAATAGGGAAAATATTTGCAAACCATTTATCTGGTAAAGGGTTAATATATAAAATATATAATAAAAACTACAACTCAATAGAAAAAACAATCCAATTAAAAATGGGCAAAGGAGTTGAATAGGCATTTCTCTAGAGAAGACATGCAAATAGGCACCAGCTACATGAAAAGCTGCTCAATATGGAAATGCAAATCAAAACCACAATGAGTTATAAATTCGCAACTATTGCAATGGCTATCATCAAAAAGACTAGAGATGAGTGTTGGTGAGGGTATAGAGAAATCTGAACACTTCTACATTGTTGATGAGAAGGTAAAATGGTACAGCCACTATAGAGCACAGTATGGAGGTTTCTCAAAAAATTGAAAATAAAATTACCTTATGATCCAGCAGTCCCACGCCTGATGGAGAGATGAAATAAGGATCTTGAAGAGATACCTGCACTCCCATATTCACTGCTGCATTATTCACAGTAACCAAGATGTGGAGACAAATGTCCATCAACAGAAGAATGGATAAAGAAAATGTGATATATATATATGCAGTGGTATATTATTCAGTATTCTAAAAGAGGGAAATCCTACTATTTGCAACAATATGAATGACCCTGGAGGACATTAAGCTAAGGAAAATAAGGCAGTCACCAATGGACAAATACTGCAGGATTCCATTTATATGAGATATCTAAAATAGTCAAACACGCAGAAACAGAATAGAATGGTGGCTGCCAGGGCCTGGGGGGAGGGAAAATAGAGAGTTGCTTTGCAATAGATACAGAGTTTCAGTTATACAAGATGAATAAACCTAGAGATCTGCTGTACAACATAATGCCTATACTTAACAATACAGTACTGTGCACTTAGCCTGAGATTTACCCTCTTAACAAATGTTTAAGTGTTCTTACTACAAAAATGAAACATTAAACAAAAAAAAAAAAAAAGAAAGAAAAGAAAGCAAAACCAAAAACTCTAGCAAAGGGAGACAAAACACTTTTGGAGGTGACGGATCTGTTGATTACCTTGGTTATGGTGATGGTATTGCAGGTGTATGCATATATCTAAACTCAGCAAATTGTATACATTAAACATGTGCATTTTTTGTATGTAAATTACATCTCAATAAAGCTGTTAAAAATTAAGAAAAAAGATAGTGAATCATTAGTTACATTGTTCTTGGTCCACCCATTTTATTTCACAGTTTAAATTTCTCTTCAAATTACAGTTCCTGAGATCATTGACTTTGGGCTGCGTAGAGCAAACTGCAGATTTAAATTCTTCATTCTGCTATGAAGTTTAAATCTTTTAACTTATCATTTAGGTACTTTGACATTGTATAGGTACATCTTATATGAAGGTATTTTAGAAAATAATGCATTGACAATTCGCATCACATAAGGTGGTCTCAATGTGAATGAATTTTATAACACCGGGATGCATACATTTGCTAAAACAAGCCTTGAAGGTGCTAATAGAATACCACCACGTCTGAAATGAGGGAGTGTATTTTTTCTATTGTAAATTCAATTATTTATTTAGTTATCTTTGTCTACTTTAGAAGACCTTTAAATGTATTTTTAGCTCTGCCTTTTTCTATTTCTTAGAATGTATAAACTCTAGATCTTAAATGAAAAATTGCAGTCCTCTAGTTTTGTTAACCTTCTCTAATGGATCACTGGTTTTCCTTTCTGCAGTGGCAATGGGAAGACATAATACAGTGATACACATCATTGAATTTTTAAATTAAACTGGAAAAATTAAATCTTTAGTGAATTTACTTTAAGGGTTGATGAAAATCCATTATGCTCAAAGAAAGTTTAAAGGTGGTATAACTTGTTTTTACATGGTGCCCGGGAGACAATTCCTAAACATGGATCAAAAATAGAACAGTATATTTTAAGTGTAAAAATAAATGTATCTACCCGTGTACTTTAATATTACTGAATAAAATGTAACTGATATTTTTTGAATATCTACTCTGTCAGGAACTGTATTATTTTGTTAACCATATAGGGAAAATAATTCAGGGTGGGTTAAAATGATTCATTTACAGAACAAAAGTTAATTTGACCAGATTATTAGGTATTGATTGTTATTATTTTCCTTGTGCCTATTTTAAGTGTCCATTCCTGTAACCCCCACCATAATTAAAATATTGAAAGTTTTTATTACCCCTAAAAGTTTCTTCATGTCCATTTATAGAAAACTTTCCTCCAAATCCAGACCCAGGCAACCACTGATTGCTTTCTGAACTTTCCAGAAGACCTAAGCCACAGGAAATACTTCCTCTGTTTTGCATTTACTTGAATTAAATATAAATAAAATTATACAGTATGCATTCTTTTATATCTGGCTTATCTGTCAACATAATGTTTTGAGATTCCTTTGTGTGTGTCATTAGTTTGTTCATTTTTATTGGTGAATAATAGTCCATTGAATGGATATACTGAAATTCCTTTCTACATTCCCTTGTCAATGGCCATTAGGTTGTTCCCCAGTTTTGGCTATAATGAGTAAAGCTGCTGTGAGCATATGTTTTGAATTTCTATTGACTGAATACCTACGAGTGGAATAGTTGCATGGTGGGAGTAGTACATGCTTAACTCTTTGAGAGAATGCCAAATGATTTTCCAAAGTAGTTGTACTGCTTCACATTTCCAGCAGCAAGCCATGAAAGCTACAGCTAGCTCCACTACATCCTCACCAAAACCTGTGAGGAGTCTTTTCACTTCTAACCATTCAAGTGGATCTCATTAAATTTATACTTAATACTCATTTCCCTGACCTGTTGTTTTTAATCATCTTTTCATGTACTTAACTGGGCATTTATATATCTATTCTTGTGAAATGTACATTCAAATTTTGCCAGATTATATTGTATTTTTCTTATTAATAGTTGTAAGAGATTTTTAAAATATATTCTGGGTACAAGTTCTTTGTTGAATATATGTACTGAGAACACTGGGAATTATCCTTCAGACTATGGATTGTTTTTATTTTTTATTTTAATGCTGGCTTTCAAAGACCAAAAGTTGTAAATTTTGATGAAGTGTGATGTTTCAGTATTTCAGTGGTTGTATTTTTTTCTTTTCTAAGAAGTTATTATGTAACCCAAGTTTGTCTTCTATATTTTTGGGGGAGCTTTAATCCATTTCATATTTTTGCATGTAGTGTGCAGTAGAGTGAGTGTTCCTCTTTTCCTCTTGTGTATATTTAATTTTTCTAGTATTGTTTGTTAAGACTATTCATTCTCCATTGATTTCCCTTGGAACTTTTGCTGAAAATCAATTTATTATATATGCATAGTTCAGTGTTTGAACTTTCTACCTCCCTAACTATCCTCACATCAATAACACACTCTCTTGATGATTATACCTAGATTATTTCCAATGGTTATTTATCATGGAAATGGAAATGTTTACCACTTTCCTTTATATCCTATTATACTCCATTCCTAGGTTTTTTACACTACATTTCCGTAAATTTTAGAATCTGCTTCTCAAATCCTTGAAAACCTACTAGTTTGATTAAAATTATATTGAATCCATATTTCAATTAAGGGAGAATTGATATCTTAATATTAACAAGTTTCCTAATATAAGCTTTTGGATACTTTTATAATTTTTTTTAAACTTTTCCAACTTTTTGTTGTTAGTATATTGAAATATATTTAACGTTTGGGTGCTGTTCTTCTAGCCTGTAACCTTGTGAAAATCGCTTGTTGGTTGTAGTAGCTTTTTTGTGGATTCCTTAGGATTTTCTGTATGCATGATGGTATGAAGTGTGAGTGAAGAGATTTTACATCTTTCTTTCAGTCTTCCTGTCTTTTACTTCTTCTTATTGCCTTACATACTGTCTAGACTTCCACTGCACTGTTCAGTAGAAGTGCTAAGAATCAATATTCTTTCCTTTTGTTGATCTTAAGAGGAAAACATTCAGTTTTTCATCATTAATTTTTTCATATATATCCTTTATCAGGTTGAAGTTTATATTTCTAGTATCTATACTTTCTATTCTTTTCTAGGGAATACAAAGGCTTTTTTCCCCCAATCCTAGTATCTATTCCTAGAAAAATAGATACTTGTCTGTAGTTTCCTTGTCTGTAGTTTGCTTTCTTCTTCTACTCCAGTATTTTCCTCCTCAGCTGTTTGATAGGATTCACCATGGAAGCCTGTGGATATTGCTATTAATTGTACTCTGCAAATGTTGATGTGTTGTTGATATATTTTTATTACCATTCATTTCAATATATCTAATTTTCTTCTGTGACTTCTTAGACTCAGTAGCATTATTCAATAATGTGTGGCTCAATTTCCAAATATTTGAGGATTTTTCTATATTTGTTAGTGATTTCTACTTTAATTCAGTTGTGGGGATGTTTAATTAATTTAAAATTTATTATGACATTTTAAGGCCCAACAAATGGTCTGTCTCTATTACTATTCCATTTAAACTTGAAAAGAATGTGTATTCTGCTGTGGTTTGGTGGAGTTTTATCCCTGTCTATTAGGTCAGTTTGATTGGCAGTTTTGTCCAAGTCTTGTATATCACTACTGATGTCACGTTTACTTGTATTATCAATTACTGAGAGTGGAGCATTGACATCTCCAACTTAAAATTTTGGATTTGTCTACTTCTCCTTTACTTTTTTTCCATTATTGCTTCATACATTTTGAAGCCCTGTTAGTGGCACATAAATTATGGTTTGTGTATCTTCTTGATGAATTGACCCTTTATTACTATAAAATATCTCTTTTTATCCCTGGTGATATTTTTGTTCTGAAGCGTACCTTTTTTTCTGAAAATAAAACAGCCACTCCAGCTTTCTTATGTCTGGGGGTTTGTGTGGTATGTCGCTTTCCATTCTTTTATTTTTAACCTGTGTCTTTTTTTAAAGTGGGTTTCTTACAGATAAGGTATTGTGGGTGTTGATTTTTTTCTCCAAGCTGAAAATTTCTGCTTTTTATGTAATTGGAATGTAGACCACTTACATTGAATGTGGTTATTGATATGGTTATGTTTAAGTTTATAATCTTGCAAGTTGTTTTCCATCTGTCTTATCTGTTCTTTGCTCTACTTTTTTTCTCTTTCCTTGCTTTGATTTAGTTTTTTTTTTTTGTATTTCATTTTAGCTGCATAATTAATTATATCTCTCTCTTTAAAAAATATTTCAGTGGTTATATTAGGGTTTACAATATGAATCTTTAACTTACCACACTCTACTTTTGAATAGTATTATATCCCTTCACATATAATGTAAGAAACTTAAAACAGTATAGTCAAAGACAAGATGGAAAAATTAGATCTATTGCTGTGATAGTTTTATTTCCACATAAGATAAGCTATAAACTCCACAATATATTATAAGGTGGGTTTTTTGTTTGGTTGTTTGTTTTTGCTGTATCCAATTATTTTCTAGAGAAATTTTTTAATTTAAAATTTTTAAAAATATTCACATATATTTTCATCATTCTGTAGCTCTTCATTCCTTTTGTATAGAACCAAGTATCCATCTGGCATCTCTCTTCATGGAGAACTTTCTTTAATATCTGACTCCTTCCTCATTCCCTACCCCTCTCCCCTCATTGATCCCTCTTTCACTAATTTCCAAACTTTCATTGAGTATGAAGTAATTGGACTTGTTATTTGTAATCATTTAATAACAGATAACTAGTATTCCAAATGCCAAGGCCCTCTGTATATAAATTTAGGTTTATAACTAGGGAATGCATGGAAAGATAAGTTATGTTTTGCTGTGGTTGTGAGTTAGATATACATTATGGTCTAAAATATGAAATGGGGCTTCCCTGGTGGCGCAGTGCTTGGGAGTCCGCCTGCTGATGCAGGGGACACGGGTTCGTGCCCTGGTCCGGGAGGATCCCACATGCTGCGGAGCGGCTGCTCCCGTGAGCCATGGCCGCTGAGCCTGCGCATCCAGAGCCTGTGCTCCGCAACGGGAGAGGCCACAACAGCGTACCGCAAAAAAAAAAAAAAAAAAAAAAAAAAAATAAATAAATAAATAAATAAATAAAATATGAAATGAAATCTTTCTGGGAAAAAGAAACCTTTATTCAACTTACTTTAAGCTTGTTGAAAGGATTTAAAGAATAGGCTTTTAAAAAAATCTCAGGAATACATACTAGGAGAGATGTTTCTTCCATTTAGATAACTAATAATGCTCTAGGCATTTTTCATGATGTAGATTTGAGTTTACCTGGTAAGGTTCTCAATTCATGAACTAACTTCAGTATTGAGTTTATTTTTTCTTTTTCTGTTTGGTAACATGTGTGTCCCTTTGGTTTCCACTTAGGAAAAATCATAACAAAGGCTCAGCTCCCAATAGGAACATATTAATGTGAAATTGCTTCATAGTGCATTGCTCTCAGGAAATAGAAATAATCATTTTAGATGAATTTGGGGTAAGTTTTTATGGGGAGAGAAAAAATAAGGACTGTAAACCCAATATAGTACCTAGAGATTTAATGACAGCTGAAAAAATATGTTTGAGAATTTCTGAGCTGGTTTATTGATGTGGAGAATCTAGTTACATACTTTTCTTTTTTTGTTCTTTAAACAGTCTCAGTTTATTATACTTGTTTAGTAATATTAACAGTTAAGAAGATAGAAGAAAAAATATGCTAAGATTTTATGGTATCTTAGCTAATTCTCTTGACAGTATCTTAATAAAAAGGTAAGTACTTTTAGAGACATGTAAACTGAAGATCAGGGAGTTAAAAAGTTTGCCTAATAAATGGAAGAAATAGTATACAAATTCAGCTCTTCCCTTTCCACTTATACCACTCACAACCCAGTAATAAAAATGTGTAATTTAATGCTCAACTTTTTTCATCTAGTTTTCTTTTACTTTCTCCTTTCTCATTGTCTCCATCTCCCTGTGTCTCTGTCTCTGTTTCTTTCTTTTCCTGCACTTATAAAAATGGTTGATGAATGGAACCAGTGATTTATCAGGTCTAAAACCTTGGAATCTTCCTTTCCTCTTCTTCTTCTTACTCACCACACAGCCACTTGCTTAGGAAATCATGTTGGCTTTTACTTCAAAATATCTTCATTTTATGACCACCGTCAGTTCTTCCCTGGATTACTCCAATAGGCTCTTGTTAGTAGTCCCTGTTTCTGCATCCTACTTTCAAGATAGTAATTTGAAAACTTAAGATGGATCACGTTAATATTATTGGCTTCCATTGTTTCAGAGTAAAAGCCATATTCCTTACAGTGGTCTCTAAGGCACTGCATGATCTGACTCACCTCTCTAGATTCATCTGCTATTCTTCCTGTTGATCTACTTGTTTACTCTCTCCAAGCTTAAGGACCTTCTTTATATTCCTAGAGCATATTTACTTTATTCCTGCCTCATGCTTCTCTGTTGGCTGTTACCTCTGCTTAGTAAATTCTTCCCTCAGAGGGATAATTACTTCACCCCATCTAAGATTTATTTAAATGTCTTTTTTTTTCTACCAAGCCTAACGTGACCACTGTATTTAAAATTGCAATCCATATTCCCAATCTCCCTTACCCTTAATTTCCATAGTATGTATTACTTTCTAATAGACTATATATTTTAAGTTTTCATTTTCTTATTTATCTCTCTACATTCCCTTATAGATCTTTATTTCAGTCATTGATCTCTCCAGTATCCAGGAAAGGCTTGGGACAGAGTATATGCTCAAGTAACAAATGAATAAATAAGTGCTATAGTAGAGGGAGTTGTCATAGGTAAGAGTGTGGGATGGTGGGGGGCTGGAAGCCGGGAAGAGTGGGAAGATCAAGGTTTAAATCCTGAAGTGGGTAACATAGTTCCAAAGCATATCTGTGTAATTTTGATAGAAAGGGATTATAACTGCCGAAATGCATAGGCCCTCAAAGGGCCATGAAATAATAGTGATTTAGAGAGATGTCTTCTTTTTTAGATGATCGGTTAAATATTAGTTCTTAAAGAAGTACTGAATTCTTCCGGGGCCTTTATTCAACCAGCAGAAGGAAGGAGTGGAATCCTGAAAAATCTCCTATATTTACCTTAGATAATGGCTGACAGAACATCTTATTTCCTAGATACTTTACCATTCAAAAAGGGGGATGGGGGGAGAGATTTCTTTATGGCATCCAGAAATAAATATTTTGTCTTTTTAGTACTTTTGGGTGATAAGCTTGTAGGAACACAGGCACTCCTCTGACAACCCAACAGATTTTGTGTGGGGGGGAAGAAACCACATACAAATGAAAACAATTTATTCCTCACTCTCATAAGACAGATCACAAGATGCAGTTTTTGAGACTCCTCTGGGGTCAAGAGGTCAAGAAAGTGTCCCTGGAGGCAAATTGATATTAGTTTATGTTCCTGGGCCATAGCTATTCAACTAAGCAAACCTATCATTCAGAGACTCAACCGGGGAAGAAAAGTCAAGTGTGTTTTATTTCTAATTCAAAATATGCCCTTTTCAAAAGGAAATGTTTAGTGAAGAATATATTAAATTGAATTGACTCAAAAAAATGGCCATATTAAAACATGGACCTCAGTCTAATTACTAGTATCATTTTTTAACCCATTTTAAAACCCAACTGAGAGGTGGTGCTAAACCCATCCTAAACGATGAAAAAAAAAAATAGACTCTTTATAATTAAAAATACACTTTGAAAAATCTAGTGCAATATTATTCGAATTGCATCATTTTAAGTTACCTTTATTACATGTCGTTTACAAAACTGAGAAAACATCTCATTTACTATGTGTAGTAGCAACATTTAGATACCTATTATTCCAATATTTTGTACCTGAATTTGCATATATTAATAGGAACCAATTTTGAACTTACAAGTAGAAATTTTTTTCCTTTATCTTAACCTCTTATTTTCCAAGGCCTAAGACAACTCGCAGGTGAAATATTACCATCGTTTCATCTTAACTTTACAGAATTTCCAAGACATAAACTTATACAATTCTGTACCTCTCAACCTGTTTTGGTTGACTATATGCACAGATTTTTCAGCTTCCAGATCTTGAACTTCCATATGTATTTGTTCCTAAAATTGATCTTAAAACTGTCTGAACAGCAACTGTCTGCAAAATAATTTTTCTCCCATTTTACGGAAGATAAGCATATCCCTCTTCTACCCCAAGTCCTGCTAATGGATGTTACCCCAGGGTTTTAAAATCTAAAGAACAGCAAACTAAGAAAATGCTTTTTAAACCTCTCTTTCCCTGCGTATATTTATTTCTGCTAAGTGTGAAGCCTGGCTTTAAAAACAGGATATTGAAACATGTAGGGTATGTCTGAATTCACATATGTGTTAGAAATATGTGGTGTGATAGAAGTCATGAAAAATTCCAGTTAGCAACTATACCTCTTCCATCCCTTGATGGAAATGTCAAAAATGCCTGGCTTTAGAGCAAAGCAAAAACCATGATAAAAAATGGTAAATGCCAAAAATATCCCTTTACCGTGCTTAAGTATAATTGATACTTGTCAGTTCTCAATATTAATTTCTAAAAATGTCATAAATGAGTGATGCTGCCTCTTTCAAATATAACTAGAATAATTTTGGAAATACCAACATTTTTTACAGCACGTTGGATAAAACATATAGGCAAAGTTTTGTGTAATTTCTTTCAAAATTTACATGTGTAAATTCTGTGTAAGCTATAAGGTAGCTAAAACTATTTTATTAATCATGTGATAAAGAATTAATACAAATTTAGTCAATTCTCATTTTAAGTCATCGTGTAAGATATTTAACATTTTCTAATTCCTATGAACCAAACCTAACATTTAAGCCACCTGCCAGATTGCTTAGTTTTTAGCTACACATATCATTCTCTTCATTAAATTAAAAAGCAATATTTGTTCTTGATATAATTCCGTTAGTTTTTTCATATTTTTGATTTTGATTTTTGGTTCTTATTTAAGTAATCCCCAAAGAGTTCCATACACACAGTGACATGTCACGCAGTGACATCTCATTGTGGTGTTAATTTGCATTTCTATGATGACTAATACTTTTGAACTCTCTTTTCTGTACTTTTTTTTTTGCTATTTGGATATTCTCTTTTAAGATGTGCCTATTCAAGGATTTTTCCCATTTTTCAGTTAAGATCTTTTTTGTTTCTTATTGATTTGTAGAAATGCTTTAAATATTCTGGATATGAGTCCTTGATTCAATACATGCACTGAATATTTTCTCCCAGCTGTAGCTTATCTTTTCACTCTCTTAATGGAGTCTTTTAATAAACAAAAATACGTAATTCAATGAAGTCCAATTCATTATATTTTTTTATTTTTATTGCTTTTTGGTATCCTATTAAAGAAACAATTGTATTACCCACTGTGAAGGTGATATCAAGAATACTTATTATTTTGCCTTTCACATTTAGGTCTGCAGTAAATTGTGAACTAATTTTTCTGGCATGCTGTGAGAAAGGAGTCAAAATTTTTCTTTGATGTAATCATTGTTCCAATAACATTGACTGAAAGTACCATCCTTTCCCAAGTGAATTATATTAGTTTCTTCTCTGGAACTTAGCGGCTATGCATATGAGTCTTTTGCTGAACTTTCTATTCCTCACCGATCCTGGGAAGATACTGAACAATTGAAAAGTAGGTATATTCTAACGCACAACACTATTTTAACTTTAAAACTGTTGTTTATACCCCAAACAGAATATTATAATTTTATTTTTCTGGATTTAATCAACAGAAACTCATCAATAATATTTCTAAAAACTTGTTTTGCTTATCTCATTTTCAGTTTTGAGTTGTTAGTTAAAACGAATGAATGTAACTTGTTTGATAAGTATAAACTTTATCAGAAGTAAATATAATTCCTGGATATTTCAACTTAAAATAATGCTGTGAGTTTTAATATATGTACTTTAAATTTTTTTCAGTAATTTTTCAATTACTCTCATGTTCTGGAGAAAACCTAGTGAGGAAATACATAAAACATGTATATGGCTCACTTTTTTCCTTTTGCCTCAGGCTTCAATATGGCTTGGCACAGCATTTTTTGAATCCTTTCAAATTTACGTATTATGTTCATCACGGACTCTTTTGGCATTAATTATGACTTTTAGAATATTGTTTTAAAATATCCTTTATCTTGATATTGAGTTTTTTTGGCACCCCCTTAAATTTTGCATCTGAGGCCAAGTCTATCCGGGCCCTAATGTAACACTGTAGTTTTTACCTCTAGAAGTTTAATTGGAGTCTTTTTAAAAATATCTCTCATGTCACTAACACGTTTTAAATAAACTTCTTATTTTAAAATAGTTTTAGAGTTCTAAAAAACTTATGAAGATAGAACAGAGAGTTCCCAATACTCCACTCCCAGTTTCCCTATTATTAACATCTTACATTAGTATGGTACATTTACTGCAATTACTAAATCACATTATTATTGACAAAAGTCCATAGTTCATTAAGATTTCCTTGCTTTTTACATAGTGTCTTTTCTTTGTTTCAGGATCCCATCCAGGTTATCACATTACATTTTCCCGCCTCATCTCCTTAGGCCCCTCTTGGTTGTAATAGTTTCTCAGACATTCTTTATTTTTGGTGACTTTTGACATTTTTTGAGAAGGATTGGTCAGATGTGTATAGACTGTCCTTCAACTGGGATTTGTCTGATTTTTTTTCCTCATAGTTAGGCTGGGGTTTTTGGAAGGCAGAGCAGGTAGGTCAAGTGCCATTTTCATCACATCATATCAAGAGTACATACTGTTAACCTGCTGTATCACTGTTGGTCTTAATCTCAGTCACCTGGCTGAGGTAGGGCTGGTCAAATTTCTCCTCAGAAAAGTTACTCTTTTTTCCTTGTGTCTACACTGTACTCTTTGGAAATAAGTCACTATACACAGCCCACACTTAAGGAGAAGGGAATTACGTTCTTCTCCTTGAAGGTGGGGTGTCTACATAAATTATTTGGAATTCTCCTAAGGTGACTTGCCTACTTTCTCCTATTTATTTATCGAATCATTTATATCAGTGTAGACTCCTGGGTGTTTACTTTATACTTCGGGTTATAATCCTATTCTACTTTATTTAGTTGCTCAAGTTGTTTTAGCTTTGACCACTGAGGACTCTTTAAGGTAGCTCCTGTCCCTTTGACATATGCCCATCTTTGTGGGGTTTTTCATTTATAATTTTCTTACTTTCTGGCACTCTACGATGCTCCAGGATCACCTTGTGTATTCCTTCCCTGAGTTCTAGAATCACACGTTTATCCAGGGAGTCGTGGTTCCTCTTAAAGGAGAATGTTAATAGAAACCAAGATCTAGGCAATAGATGTTGCTATAGAGTGATAATGCTTGCTTGACCTCTCAGCTAACAGAGCATGAAAATTTATGTATTTACCAACTCATGTATATACACATCTATAAGTATTGCTATGTATTGCTGTTTAGATTTTTTAGGAGGGATAACAGCAGTGTCTATTCTAGACCTAATTAGTACCCCTGCTGAATCAAGACACTTCTGTGTATTCTTCCTTGAGATTTTCCCACATGGCTGGTGGAATGAGCACGTTCCTGGTTTGTATGAGTGTATGTTTCCACTAATCCTTTCATGTGATTATTTGTCTGACTCACCTAATTTCCTTACACACATGTGCTGATCCCCTGAAGATCCCTAGGGTTCTCTCTCTGTGCAGCCTTCTCCTCTCTGGTTCTCTTTCTTGAGGCCTGTAGCTACCTTGATCTCCTTGGACTCCAGGACCCTTTCTCAATCAGAGAGTCTGCTGAACTCCCCTGGGGTTCCCTCTCCCTGGGCAATGTCCTGGAAACTCTCTCAAGACGGTAAGCTGGAGCAGTCATAGGGCTGACTCACTCATTTCTCATCTCTAAGGAGTCCCTGTCCTTTGTTCCCTAATGGCCAGTGTCTTGAAAACTATTATTTCACATATTTCTGTCAGGTTTTTTAGTTGACAGGAGGGTAATTCCAGTCCTTGTCATCCCACCTTGGCCAAAAGTGGAGGTTCACGTGTAGCTAGTGGGCACTTCAAATGTGGGTAATGCAAATCAAAATGTGCTGTTTTGTGTAAAATACACATCTGATTTTGACGTCTTAGTACCAAAGAATGATGTAAAATATCTAATTAATAGTTTTATAGTGATTATATTTTCAAAGAACAGTTTTGGATATTGGTTAAATAATACATACGTAATTAAAATGGGTTTTACTTGTTCTTTTTAAAATGTGATCGGTGGAAAATTTTAAACTATTTATATATTCCCATTATATTTCCATGGGACAGTACTGATTTAGACGTTCCACAGGGCATCATGTTCATACACTGTAAATTAATAACAACATATTAATAATACTGGGGGAGCAGGAAGTGGAAAGTGCTTTGGATTTTGTGTTACAATACGTATGCTCCAGAGAGTGAGACATACCATGTTAAGATTTCAGGACCGACTACAATGATGAATTTTGCAGGGGCCAGTGTTCTTCTCACGCTCACACCTTGTGATGGGTTTTTATGACCGGAGGATAGACGTGGAAAATACCTGGGCCTGGTTCATAGATGGGTTAGCTTGATAAGTTGGCGTGAGCCAAAAATGGACAGTAGGTGTGGCCTTAAGGGCAGTGTTAAAGGGAAATCTTTCTATTGGAAATATCCTTAAGTAATACACTTGGTCTTTTGCTTGACATGGAGAGAGAATTCGGCTGAGGTAAAAATACATGTGGAATAGTCAGGAGCCCGGATGGAAAAAGATTGAGACAATTGAGACGGAGAGTTTTGCAGAAGGGTAGGCTCATGGGAGTGGCTCAACGCTTGCAGATTTTTGTATCCACGGCAGTGCCTAGGGTTCAGCATTCACTATAGAGGAGGCACTGAACAACCTACTGGATGTGACGATCTGTCCAGCCTCTGTTCATAAATATACCAGTGATTGTGTTTCAGGACCACAAACAGAGTGATTTTGGTTGCAGAATGGAGACTTTGCATTTAAGCCCAGAGCCTGAGTTCCCCATCACAGGTTCGTCGAGCTACTGATTTAGCTGCATATTGACCTGTCAGCAGCAGAGACCAGCACTGAGCCATTGAGGAGGCCAGCCAGTCCCTCTGGGGCAAGTAGCTTTCTTCTATCACATCCCTTCTACCTTAGAGGAAGGAGGTGTTTGTCTTTTGGTGACTGACATGTGTTCTGGGTATGAATCTGTTGTCCTTGCCTTCAGTGCTTCCCTTGGCACCACTGCCTGAGGGCTCAGACATTCTGGATATTTACTTGATCATCGTGGGACCCCATATGACATTGCTTACAATCAAGTGACCCATTTTGCAATGACAGTCTGACAATAGGCACATGGCCATATCCATATTAACCAGAAGCTACGGACCTAATCATTTAGAGAACTTTAATCTGATCCAGTAAATCAAAATCGGGTAAAATAGGGGAACATCCTCACTGCTGATGGAAAAATACTGCAGTGGCTCACTCGTAATGGGTCAGCGGTGGCATCTTCAGAATCAGGACAGTGCATTACCATACAGACCTACCTCAGGGCAGAAAAGTAGATGCCCTGCTTTCCTGAGATTTCTCTTAGCCTCCAATCAAGGGAAGAATGGCATTCATATTCATTTCCTATGCAAAGAATTGACTGTACAACCTTGAATATTCTTGTTTACACAGGTTATGATCAGGATTTCAGGTTACAAAATGACAAGCCTCATAGCAGATTATTAAATACTAATTGTGCAAGCTAAATTATCTGAAATACATACTATAGTCCAATAGCTAAATTTTATTTGCAGGATAAATTAAATCATCACCTTTCTACTTATGATTTTAACATTTACTTTTCTTTGGTACAGATTTCTTTTTCAAGCAACTTAGAGATAGAAGAGCCTGTTATTCAGCATGGCTCTAAATCAAATAGTGTACAATACATTATAATTACTTTCTGGGCAAATGTGTGTTCCAGAGGGTATGTGAGAAAGTATGATAGTTTCATGGAAATGGTAAGAGTGAGGTTGACCTAGCACAGTGGTTAACGCTGTCCTCACAGAGTGCTGTAGATGTGGATGGATGAAAGCATGGCTTTGAGAACTGGGGATGCATCAATTCCAGTATTATTTGAAAGGAAAAAGACTCAGTCCGAGTTTCTTGTGTTACAGAGTGCTAATCTAAATTATGATTTTTATAAACATATTATCTCTGGAATTTAGGTATTTCCAGTTATGTCCAAAGCAATGGTGGGATGTGGTTCACTCAGGACTTATTTCAGTAGGACTTAAAGATCTTTCAAAGACCTCATTCTCAGGGAATAGTCACGAAGCCACAAACTTGATCTGAGCAATATCCTTCAGAATTAGAGGAGAGGGGTGGTGAATTGTATTGCAAAATATGTATCATTCAGATCATTGTTAAAAATGATTCCAATAGACTACTATCTGAACCCTCAGGAGATGATACAGTAAACATAGGAAGGAAGCATATACTACCTGAAAGAGAGGAATACAAAGGCAATACTGCTTTATGACTCTTACTTAAGAGTGTAGCCTGTTGTTGGTGAGAAAAGGAGGTGAAAACTTGAAAGGTATTTCCCCCATTTGGTAAAACCTAGAACAAATATTAATTGCCCAAGTATAAGGCTGAACCAAAATATTTAGACACTATAAGTAGTAGTAGTAGCACAGCAGTTGCAGTAGCTAACCCTTCTGTTACATTTTCCATAACCATATACTACTCTCAAGCTTTTTGGTAAAGCAGATTTTCACAGAAGGCATTAGAGCACCAGAGAAAGATACTGTTGGCAGCCTTAGAGAGCAATTGGTGCCTGCAAGTCAAGCTAAAGGCATGTAAGCCTTACCGGAAGCTATGGATTAAATAAAAGGAAAATGATGGAATCATAAGATAGCAGAGAGAACTGTGTGCATGACCACATGTAAAACATACCCTGAGACGTATGGTCACCTTATCTTTGATAAAGGAGGCAAGGATATACAATGGAGAAAAAACAGCCTCTTCAGTAAGTGGTGCTGGGAAAACTGGACAGCTACATATAAAAGAATGAAATTAGAACACTCCCTAACACCATACACAAAAATAAACTCAAAATGGATTAAAGACCTAATCGTAAGGCCAGACACTATAAAATGCTTAGAGGAAAACATAAGCAGAACACTCAATGACATAAATCACAGCAAGATCCTTTTTGACCCACCTCCTAGAGAAATGGAAATAAAAACAAAAATAAACAAATGGGACCTAATGAAACTTCAAAGCTTTTGCACAGCAAAGGAAACCATAAGACGAAAAGACAACCCTCAGAAGGGGAGAAAATATTTGCAAACGAAGCTACTGACAAAGGATTAATCTCCACAATTTACAAGCAGCTCATGCAGCTCAATATCAAGAAAAACAAACAACCCAATCCAAAAATGAGCAGAAGACCTAAACAGACATTTCTCCAAAGAAGATATACAGATTGCCAACAAACACACGAAAGGATGCTCAACATCACTAATTATTAGAGAAATGCAAATCAAAACTACAAAGAGGTATCCCCTCACACCAGTCAGGATGGCCATCATCAAAAAATCTACAAACACTAAATGCTGGAGAGGATGTGGAGAAAAGGGAACCCTCTTGCATTGTTGGTAGGAATGTAAATTGATACAGCCACTATGGAGAGCTGTATGGAGGTTTCTCAAAAAACTAAAAATAGAAACTACCATACGACCCAGCGGTCCCACTACTGGGCATATACCCTGAGAAAACCATAATTCAAAAAGAGTCATACCACAACGTTCATTGCAGCATTATTTACAATAGCCAGGACATGGAAGCAACATTAAGTGTCCATCAACAGATGAATAGATAATGTGGCACATATATATACGATGGAATATTACTCAGCCATAAAAAGAAACAAAACTGAGTTATTTGTAGTGAGGTGGATGGACCTAGAGACTGGCATACAGTGTGAAGTAAGTGAGAAAGAGAAAAACAAATACCATATGCTAACACATATATATGGAATCTAAAAGAAAAAGGTCTTGAAGAACCTAGGGCAGGACAGGAATAAAGACACACACATAGAGAATGGACTTGAGGACACCGGGAGGGGGAAGGGTAAGCTGGGACAAAGTGAGACAGTGGCATGGACATATATACACTACCAAATGTCAAATAGATAGCTAGTGGGAAGCAGCCGCATAGCACAGGGAGATCAGCTTGGTGCTTTGTGACCACCTAGAGGGGTGGGATAAGGAGGGTGGGAGGGAGATGCAAGAGGGAAGGGATATGGGGATATACATGTGCATATAGCTGATTCACTTTGTTATACAGCAGAAACTAACACAACATTGTAAAGCAATTATTCTCCATTAAAGATATTAAAAAAAAACAAACATACCCTGAGGACTCTAGAAATAGTTATTGGTAGCAATCCTAAAGAGGGGGTTCAGAGGTTCTGTCATGGTGAGTGAGCATTATTTACCTTTAGCTTGGCACGATGCTGAGATAAATGTTATGTGAAGAAAAATGCTAGAGAAGAGCTCTGAGCCAGGAACTAACACCCTGCTCCACTTGTCTGGAATTTTCACTTCTCCATATTCAATTCAGATCTGGAAATGTTACAGTGGAGACTGAGGATGCCATCTGGGTTGCTCCAGCCTTGTAGTCTCCTAGCTCTCTGCTTTATGTCTATTCCTAGTAACAATAGTACTAATGGTTGTGATAAAGACAAAAAGTAGCTCCTATATATTCTCATTTACATGAAATAATTATTAAAGGGTGTTAAATATCTATACTGCTAATTATCATTTTTGGCAACTACCCTGGTCAGCTGCTCTGGAAGATGTCAGCTATGTTTCTGAGGTACTGCTAGATTCTCCCAAAGTATAATTTCAGTGTACCACATAGTTAATATGTAAGACAAAACATCCAGAGTTTACACTCTAATTTGGTATAATCCAACCCAGTATTTTCTGATAGTAGTGTAATGAATAGATAAATAGGAGCTTAATTTATATATTTATTACATGTAATACATTATATAATCAGATGACTAACTGAATTGCCAGAAAAACTGAATTCAACATGATGAAGCATTTGAAAATTTCCTTGTTCTTTGGAAACTTTCCTTAAACTTGTATAAGACGAAAGACAATAGGTGCAAATATTTTTAGAATTATTGTTCGGAGACTTACAGAAGTTTTCTTATATAATAAACCACTCCAATGCTAAACCTAGCCAAATTACTCTCTTCATTTGACTCTAAGATTAAGAAAATGATTCTTACAAAAAGTATAGTGAAGTGATGGTTGGGGATGCTGTGCTACATTGGAGATAAAGTGAATTAACTACAGTAAAGTTACAGGCTTTCATTAATGTATATCTTTAATGAGTGTTCAGTTTACAAAATCATAAGGTTAATGACCTTTTTAATCATAGGATAGTTAAGCCCATAATAAGCACTAAGTATGTTTCCTATCACCCTCGCAAAGAAGAGTTATTTATAACTTCTTGGAGCATTTGGACATTCTAATGGTATTTTCTGCTTTTGCTCAAAGACTCCTCAGGAAATAGCTTATTTGCAGTGCCATTGGCTCAGTAGTTGGATAGGTTGATTGGCTTTGCATGCATGTGAATTGGTCCCCAGCCACAGGCTGTACCCTTAATCCTCAGTCTTTGCCCTTGTGGCTTTCTTTGAAATGCTGTTTCCTTAAACTTTCAAAAGGCTGACTTCATGTCATTCATGTCTCAACTCAAATATCAGCTTCTCGGTAAGGCCTCCACTAGCTCCTCCATCTAAAGTAACTATTCTAGTCGCACTATTACACTATGTTGTCTTGCTTTTGTTCATTTCATTAAATATTAATTTATTCAGCAAATATTTTTTGGATACCTACAATGGGTCAGTCACTATTGAAGGGTCTGAGGATAATGTAGCAATAAAAGGGGATAAATCCCTGCTCTTCCAGAACTTACATCCTGAAATTCTTTTTAGCGTATTTGTTTACTTTTTACTCTACTTCCACAAGAATGTGTGCTCTATGAGAGCAGGGACCTTGCCTTTCTTGTTCTCCATTACACAGCCAGTTTCCAGAATTGTATCAATCAGTAGGTCAGTAGGTGCTCAATACACTGTTGAATGAATGAAACCAATTTGTAAGAATGTTTAAAACTTTCTACTTCACTGACTTATCAGCACCCAACATTATTCATTCCTTCTGTAAAAAAAAAAGAATAATACTGACTGAAGACCCTGAGAGTACCACAATAGTGGATTATTCTTTAATGTACTTGATTACTCTGCCATTCTTATTTGAGCTTATCCAGAATGAGTTTGCTTTCTCTCAAACTTGTTTATGAAAAATGTATTAGATTTTTGTTGGTGTATAACAAATCACTATAAAATTTGTGACTTGAAACAACATACATTTGTAATTTTATAGCTTCAGTGAGTCAGAGGTCTGGGCATAGCTTAACCTGATCTCTTCTTTCAAGGGCTCTCATGAGGCTGCAATTAAGTTGTTAGCAAGGGTTGCAGTTTCATGTAAAGGCTCATCCAGGGAAGGATGTACTTTGCAAACTCAGGTGGTTTTTGGAAGAATTTACTTCCTTGAGAATTGTTGAAATGAGAGCCTCACTTCCTAGCTGGTTATTGGTTGGACATCACCCTGACGTTATTGATGGCATCTTGTTTCATCAGAGCATGTAAGCCAAGAAGGCAGTAGAGTCTGATAGCAAGAGAAAAGTCACAATTTTATGTAAATTCCTCATGGAAGTGACATCCTGTCTCCTTTGCCATTTTATATTGATTAGGAGCAAGTCACTAAGCATCCCACACTCATGGGGAGGGAAATACACAACACTGTGAACACCAGGAGGTTGGGGTCATTGAGGACATCATAGACCCTGCCTGCCATGACAGTTGTACACATGCTATTCGGATCTTTTGTTTTAATTAATAATGAAAACAATGATAGATGAGTGGGAAAAGAGAATTGTTGGCATAAAAACTATGTAAAGACATGATAAAGTAATTTGGTAAATAAGATGCTTTTGAATTATTTGTGGGCTAGAAGATTGTTAAAAACATTAGCAATCGGTAATTTTATACATAGGTTTGTTCACAAGTGGCTAGTTTCTTGTCTTACTTTAGAAATGCAAATCCAAATTATAATTGATCCATCATGGATGTTTCTTAGGCAGCAATGTTGAAATTTCATTAACCATACTCAAAAAGGTCCTGCCATTGCAGCAAAAATATGGGTAGCCCAAATATTTTTAATAAACGGACTTTAGTGTAGCTGTTGGGGAAGAAAATCATGGGGTCCACATATTGAACACCAGCTAGGAGAAATTACCTGCTGATATGCATGCTGTTCAGAGACTTGTAGAAGAGTTAAAGTCACTTATCAATAGAGAAAACTGGATTAGAGAGTAACTCTACAAAATTGGAAAAACAGATCTAAATGAGAATATGTCATATTTACTTACAAAAATAATGGCACAAAAACCAGTGTATGCAGCATCTAGAGTCAGAAATTCAAAGAAGAAATCACAGCAGTGATGTAGCTTATACCCAAATTGCTATTTTTTAAATCAGCAAATTCTAGAGCTTTTAAAACATAAATATTTTATCTTTACCAGTTTAGTGCACCTCACAAAAATAAGCATGGATGTAGAGTGAGTTATTCAAAGAAACACGTGAAAAAAAATTAAGTTACATGAAAAGCTAAATTGTTTTAGATAACACATTTTCACAACTCAATTTGAAAAACTTTTAAGGTGCCATAAACACTTCATTTTTTTCTTGAATATGACATTCTTGATTCAGCCTAAGCATTAAGGAATTCTATAATATTTTAAAAAGATGATGCAGGCAGAATTTTTCCTGTTTTGGAAAAAAAACCAAGAATATATGTCTTATGGAATCATTAGCATTCATTAAACAAAGACTATTGTATTATTATTATGGGTTTAAATTCATACTCTAGCCTTTGATAAATAGAGATGAAAAATAATCACCTGAGACACACACACACACACAAATATATGTATATATATACAGAGAGAGAGAGAGAGAGAGAGAGAGAGAGAGAGAGAGAGAGAGAGAGAGAGAGAATAGAGTGCTATAACAAAGCCCAAACGACAAAAAATAGTTAACACTGTAGAGTATTAGCTGATTCGGAGACAGTTAAAGAGTGCAAAGATTTTCTGGAAGATGATACATAACAGAGGGTTTGTGGTAAATGTTCTGGCAAATTAAATTATTGAAAATGCAGAATTCCTACATGTATTGACAGAAAAAAACCCAGTTAAATATGAAGAAGTTACGAAATTCAGAACGAAAAGCTGCACATGGATTACTCAAAAAAGTCATAGATGTAATTGTACATTATATTGACTTACAACTGAATGAACCAACAATATACTGATAAAATTTTGGAGGGAGACTCCTAGAAAAGTATACTCCTTCTTCTAAATAACTTAAAATAATCAATATCATTAAACAATATCATTGCTTCATCAGGGCTGAGATGTCAATTTTAATAACTATTAAATAAAATAATGTATCTTAAATTCTTTTTTTAATGTATCCCTTTAAAACTTTTTAAAAATTTTTAAACAACTTTATTGGAGTATAATTGCTTTACAATGGTGTGTTAGTTTCCGCTTTATAACAAAGTGAATCAGCTATACATATACATACATCCCCATATCTCCTCCCTCTTGCCTCTCCCTTTCACTCTCCCTATCCCACTCCTCTAGGTGGTCACAAAGCACTGAGCTGATCTCCCTGTGCTATGCGGCTGCTTCCCACTAGCTATCTATTTTACATTTGGTAGTGTATATATGTCCATGCCACTCTCTCTCACTTCGTCCCAGCTTACCCTTCCACCTCCC
Organism: Phocoena phocoena; assembly: GCF_963924675.1. Lineage (NCBI taxonomy): Eukaryota > Metazoa > Chordata > Mammalia > Artiodactyla > Phocoenidae > Phocoena > Phocoena phocoena. The sequence continues at coordinate 29,101,220 of NC_089227.1, read as the reverse complement.
CGTGTCCTCAAGTCCATTCTCTATGTGTGCATCTTTTTTTTTTTTTTTTTTTTTTTTTTTTTTTTTTTTATGCGTTACGCGGGCCTCTCACTGCTGTGGCCTCTCCCGCCGCGGAGGACAGGCTCCGGACGCGCAGGCCCAGCGGCCATGGCTCACGGGCCCAGCCGCTCCGCGGCACGTGGGATCCTCCCAGACCGGGGCACGAACCCGCGCCCCCTGCATCGGCAGGCGGACTCTCAACCACTGCGCCACCAGGGAAGCCCTATGTGTGCATCTTTATTCCTGTCCTGACCCTAGGTTTCTCAGAACCCATTTTTTTTTATTCCATATATATGTTTTAGCATACGGTATTTGTTTTTCTCTTTCTCACTTACTTCACTCTGTAAGACAGTCTCTAAGTCCACCCACCTCACTGCAAATAATTTAATTTTTATTTCTTCTTATGGCTGAATAATATTCCATTGTATACAAGTGACACATCTTCTTTATCCATTCATCTGTTGATAGACATTTAGGTTATTTCCATGTCCTGGCTATTGTAAATAGTGCTACAATGAACAATGTGGTACATGACTCTTTTTGAATTACGGTTTTCTCAGGATATATGCCCAGTCGTAGGATTGCTGGGTTGTATGGTAGTTCTATTTGTAGTTTTTTGAGGAACGTCCATACTGTTCTCCATACTGGCTGTATCAATTTACATTCCCACTAACAGTGCAAGAGGGTTCCCCTTTCTCCACACCCTCTCCAGCATTCATTGTTTGTAGATTTTTTGATGATGGCCATCCTGACTGGTGTGAGGGGATACCTCACTGTAGCTTTAATTTGTATTTCTCTAATGATTAGTGATGTTGAGCATCCTTTCATGTGTTTGTTGGCAATCTGCATACCTTCTTTGGAGAAATGTCTATTTAGATATTCTGCGCATTTTTGTATTGGTTGTTTTTCTTGATATTGAGCTGCATGAGCTGCTTGTAAAATTTGGAGATTAATCCTTTGTCAGTTGCTTCATTTGAAAATATTTTCTCCCATTCTGAGGGTTGTCTTTTCGTCTTGTTTATGGTTTCCTTTGCTGTGCAAAAGCTTTGAAGTTTCATTAGGTCCCATTTGTTTATTTTTGTTTTTATTTCCATTTCTCTAGGAGGTGGGTCAAAAAGGATCTTGCTGTGATTTATGTCATAGAGTGTTCTGCCTATGTTTGCCTCTAAGCGTTTGATAGTGTCAGGCCTTCCATTTAGGTCTTTAATCCATTTTGAGTTTATTTTTGTGTATGGTGTTAGGGAGTGTTCTAGTTTCATTCTTTTACATGTAGCTGTCCAGTTTTCCCAGCACCACTTATTGAAGAGGCTGTCTTTTCTCCCTTGTATATTCCTGGCTCCTTTATCAAAGATAAGGTGACCATATGTGCGTGGGTTTATCTCTGGGCTTTATATCCTGTTCCATTGATCTGTATTTCTGTTTTTGTGCCAGCACCATATGGTCTTGATTACTGTAGCTTTGCATTATAGTCTGAAGTCAGGGAGTCTGATTCCTCCAGCTCCGTTTTTCTTTCTCAAGATTGCTTTGGCTATTCAGGGTCTTTTGTGTTTCCATACAGATTGTGAATTTTTTTTTTTCTAGTTCTGAGAAGAATGCCATTGGTAGTTTGATAGGGATTGCATTGAATCTGTAGATTGCTTTGGGTAGTAGAGTCATCTTCACAATGTTGATTCTTCCAATCAAAGAACATGGTATATCTCTCCATCTGTTGGTATCATTTTTAATTTCTTTCGTCAGTGTCTTATAGTTTTCTGCATACAGGTCTTTTGTCTCCTTAGGTAGGTTTATTCGTAGGTATTTTATTCTTTTGGTTGCAATGGCAAATGGGAATGTTTCCTTAATTTCTCTTTCAGATTTTTCATCATTACTGTATAGGAATGCAAGAGATTTCTGTGTATTAATTTTGTATCTTGCGACTCTACCACATTCATTGATTAGCTCTAGTAGTTTTCTGGTAGCATCCTTAGGATTCTCTACGTATAGTATCATGTCATCTGCAAACAGTGACAGCTTTACTTCTTTTCCTATTTGGATTCCTTTTATTTCCTTTTCTTCTCTAATTGCTGTGGCTAAAACTTCCAAAACTATGTTGAATAATAGTGGTGAGAGTGGACAACCTTGTCTTGTTCCTGATCTTAGAGGAAATGGTTTCAGTTTTTCAGCATTGAGAATGATGTTGGCTCTGTGTTTGTCATATATGGCCTTTAGTATGTTGAGGTAAGTTCCCTCTGTGAGTACTTTCTGGAGGGTTTGTGAATTTTGTCGAAAGCTTTTTATGCATCTCTTGAGATGATCATATGATTTTTCTCCTTCAGTTTGTTAATATGGTGTATCACATTGATTGATTTGCATATATTGAAGAATCCTTGCATTCCTGGGATAAACCCCACTTGATCATGGTGTATGATCCTTTTAATGTGCTGTTGCATTCTGTTTGCTAGTATTCTGTTGAGGATTTTTTTCATCTATGTTCAACAGTGGTATTGGCTTGCAGCTTTCTTTTTTTGTGACGTCTTTGTCTGGTTTTGGTATCAGGGTGATGGTGGCCTTGTAGAATGAGTTTGGGAGTGTTCCTCCCTCTGCTATATTTTGGAAGGGTTTGAGAAGGATAGGTGTTAGCTCTTCTCTAAATGTTTGACAGAATTCACCTGTGAAGCCATCTGGTCCTGGGCTTTTGTTTGTTGGAAGATTTTTAATCACAGTTTCAATTTCAGTGCTTGTGATTGGTCTGTTCATATTTTCTGTTTCTTCCTGGTTCAGTCTCAGAAGGTTGTGCTTTTCTAAGCATTTGTCATTTCTTCCAGGTTGTCCATTTTACTGGCATAGAGTTACTTGTATTAATCTCTCATGATCCTTTGTATTTCTGCAGTGTCAGTTGTTACTTCTCCTTTTTCCTTTCTAATTCTATTGATTTGAATCTTCTCCCTTTTTTCTTGATGAGTCTGGCTAATGGTTTATTAATGTTGTTTATCTTCTCAAAGAAGCAGCTTTTAGTTTTATTGATCTTTGCTATCATTACCTTCATTTCTTTTTCATTTATTTCTGATCTGATCTTTATGATTTCTTTCCTTCTGCTAACTTTGGGGTTTTTTTTTGTTTTTCTTTCTCAAATTGCTTTAGGTGTAAGGTTTGACTGTTTGAGATGTTTCTTATTTCTTGAGGTAGGATTGTGTTGCTATAAACTTCTGTTAGAACTGCTTTTGCTGCATCCCATAGATTTTCTGTCATCGTGATTTCATTGTCATTTGTTTCTAGGTATTTTGTGATATCCTCTTTGATTTCTTCAGTGATCACTTCATTTTTAAGTAGTGTATTGTTTAGCCTCCACGTGTTTGTATTTTTTACAGACTTTTTCCTGTAATTGATACCTAGTCTCATAGCATTGTGGTCTGAAAGGATACTTGATACGATTTCAATATTATTAAATTTACCAGTGCATGATTTGTGATCCAAGATATGATCTATCCTGGAGAATGTTCCATGAGCACTTGAGAAAAATGTGTATTCTGTTGTTTTTGGATAGAATGTCCTATAAATATCAATTAAGTCCATCTTGTTTAATGTATCATTTAAAGCTTGTGTTTCCTTATTTATTTTCATTTTGGATGATCTGTCTGTTGGTGAAAGTGGGGTGTTAAAGTCTCCTACTATGATTGTATTACTGTCGATTTCCCCTTTTATGGTTGCTAGCATTTGCCTTATGTATTGAGGTGCTCCTATGTTGGGTGCATAAATATTTACAATTGTTATATCTTCTTCTTGGATTGATCCCTTGATTGTTATGTAGTGTCCTTCTTTGTCTCTTGTAATAGTCTTTATTTTAAAGCCTATTTTGTCTGATATGAGAATTGCTACTCCAGCTTTCTTTTGATTTCTATTTGCATGGAATATCTTTTTCCATTCCCTCACTTTCAGACTGTATGTGTCTCTAGGTCTGAAGTGGGTCTCTTGTAGACAGCATATATACGGGTCTTGTTTTTGTATCCATTCAACCAGTCTATGTCTTTTGGTTGGAGCATTTAATCCATTTACATTTAAGGTAGTTATCAATATGTATGTTCCTATTAGCATTTTCTTAATTGTCTTGGGTTTGTTATTGTAGGTCTTTTCCTTCTCTTTTGTTTCCTGCCTACAGAAGTTCCTTTAGCAATTGTTGTAGAGCTGGTTTGGTGGTGCTGAATTCTCTTAGCTTTTGCTTGTCTGTAAAGGTTTTAATTTCTCTGTTGAATCTGTATGAGATCCTTGCTGGGTAGAGTATTCTTGGTTGTACGTTTTCCCTTTCATTACTTTAAATATGTCTTGCCACTCCCTTCTGGCTTGCAGAGTTTCTGGTGAAAGTTCAGCTGTTAACCTTATGGGGATTCCCTTGTATGTTAATTATTGCTTTTCCCTTTCTGCTTTTAATATTTTTTCTTTGTATTTAATTTTTGATAATTTGATTAATATGTGTCTTGGCGTGTTTCTCCTTGGATTTATCCTGTATGGGACTCTCTGTGTTTCCTGGACTTGATTATTTCCTTACCCATAGTAGGGAAGTCTTCAATTATAATCTCTTGGAATATTTTCTCAGTCCCTTTTTTTTTTCTGTTCTTCTTCTGGGACCCCTATAATTCAAATGTTCATGTGTTTAATGTTTTCACAGAGATCTCTGAGACTGTCTTCAATTCTTTTCTTTCTTTTTTTCTTTATTCGGCTCTGCGGTAGTTATTTCCACTGTTTTATCTTCCAGGTCACTTATCTGTTCTTCTGCCTCAGTAATTCTGCTATTGATCCCTTCTAGAGAATTTTCAATTTCATTTATTATGTTATTCATCATTGTTTGCTTTTTAGTTCTTCTAGGTCCTTGTTAAACATTTCTTATATTTTCTCCATTGTATTTCCAAGATTTTGGATCATTTTTACTCTCATTTCTCTGAATTCTTTTTCAGGTAGACTGCCTATTTCCTCTTCATTTGTTTGGTCTGGTGGGTTTTTACCTTGCTCCTTCATCTGCTGTGTATTTCTGTGTCTTCTCATTTTGCTTAACTTACTGTGTTTGGGGTTTCCTTTTTTGCAGGCTGGAGGTTTGTAGTTCCCATTGTTCTTGGTGTCTGCTCCCAGTGTGTAAGGTTTGTTCTATGCGTTGTGTAGGCTTCCTGTGGAGGGGACTTGTGCCTGTGTTCTGGTGGATGAGGCTGGATCTTTTCTTTCTGGTGGGCAGGACCACATCCGGTGCTGTGTTTTGGAGTATCTGTGACCTTATTATGATTTTAGGCAGCCTCTCTGCCGATGGGTGGGTTTGTGTTACTGTCTTGCTAGTTGTTTGGCATAGTGTGTCCAGCACTGTAGCTTGCTGGTCGTTGAGTGGAGCTGCGTCTTAGTGTTGAGATGGAGATCTCTGGGGGAGGTTTCGCCGTTTGATATGAAGTGGGGCTGGGAGGTCTCTGGTGGGCCAGTGTCCTGAACTAGGCTCTTCTACTTCAGAGGCTAAGGCTTGACTCCTGGCCAGAGCATCACTATCCTGTCAGCCACATAGCTCAGAAGAAAAGGGAGAAAAGAAAACTAAAATAAAAGTTATTAAAATCAAAAATAATTATTAAAAATTAAGAAATAATTAAAAAAAAGAAAGAAGGAAGAGAGCAACCAAACCAAACAACAAAGCCACCAATGATAACAAGTGCTAAAAACTACACTAAAAACAAAAAACCAAGAAACCAAAAAACGGACAGTTAGAACCCTAGGACAAATGGTAAAAGCAAAGCTATACGGACAAAATCACACAAAGAAGCATACACATACACAGTCACAGAAAGAGAAAAAGAAAAAATATATGTATATATAAATAAAATAAAAAATGGAAGAGAGCAACCAAATCAACAAACAAATCTACCAATGATAATAAGGTCTAAATACTAAACTAAGATAAACGTAAAACCTGAAACAAATTAGGTACAGAAAGCAAACCCCAAGTCTACAGTTGCTCTCAAAAAATATCCTTATACAGGAGACAAGACACTGAAAGAAGTTTGTAGGGTTGAAGACCAACTCCTAGATTCTCCCACAGTGGCATTAAAGATGATGGTAGCTGTGTGTTGAGAGAAGCAAAGGCTTCTGTACAAGTGAACACCATCACCAATAAGTGTCTGGTAATGACAATGCTGACAGAACTGTATCTCTGGTGGTGCTGCTGCCATTGAAAGCTGATTGCCTTTTTATATTAATGGTCGATTCTGCTGAATACATGGAGAGTTCTTCACTTCAAAAAATCTGCACTTCTACTTGTCAAAGCTATTTTCTTCCTCACCCTGATCATTTTTGGCTACAGACATTAAATATTTACTGAAGTTATATATAACTGGAAATTATTAGTGATTGACCACAGCTATAACCCATGAAATATTAATTATATAACTTTAAATTATTTATTTACATTACAAATGTACAGGCATCATAACAGAATAAAAGTTGAGCATATTTTTCCACTGAGAACAATAGAAATTCTTTACTCACATTCTTTTTTCTCCTTATAGGAAGCTGACAATATTAATAAACTATATATTTTTAACTTCTTTTGATAATGTCTTGACAGATATCAGGAATCCTCTATGAAAGACTCATGGGTAGATTAATGATAATAATGGCAAATAATAAAAATAATAACTGACACTTTTGTGGCACTTACCATGAACCCTACACTATTTTAGTAGTTTCCATGTGTCAGCTCATATACTCCTTTTGACAACACTGGGAAGTACATACTATAATTATGTCCCTCTTATAGATGGGAAAGTTAAAGCACAGAAGCAAGTCAATTGACCAAGAAGACAGAGCTTGAAGATGGCAGAGCTGGGATTTGAACCCAGGTGCTGTAGTTCCAGAGCCCATGCATTTAACCACTATAGCAAACTGCCCACTATACTCATAATCCTAGATCTTACTAGATATTGGAGTGAAGACACCTTCAAAAGGCTGGTCTTTATTAGAGCTGATCTACATAACTGTGAAGCATAGATAAGAAAATTAACATTGTGATTTCTAGCTAGAAATGTAAGAAGAGCATATAAACTTCCTGTGTTTTTGGCTTTGGCCCATAAGAAGTTTGTGGTGTGGCAGTAAATGGAAATTTGAAAGAAAGTGAACAAGTCTTTTTCAAAATTAAAGTGAACAAAGAAGGTACATTTTGGAATATTCAGAGGTGGGCAAAGTTTTTGTGAAGGTAGGTGTGCTCCAGAATGGATGCTCTGAGGAATGGAAGTCTGACACTCAGCTGCCAATTATGCCAATGAGGAAGCAGATGGGAAGGCATTAGAAGCACCAATTTGACTTCACAAGAAGCCACCCATCTTCAGATTTTAGAAGATCATGTGGCTTCAACTGCCAATTTACATATTTTTAGGAACCCTGAGTGAAATCTAGCCAAGATTTCCCTCCCAAACCCTGGCCCATATATCCAGCTGCCTGTTGGTTACCTCCATATGGTGTGGATTTACTCTCTTGGTTAATGGTATCACATCTTTCAATTTCCACTTAAATTCTTTCAGGCTTTATCTGGCTGTATAAATTAAAATGAGTTTGTGTTTTCCTTTAAATGTACTTAGTATAAGCATTATATAATTTTGTATAAATATTTTATCTAAATATTTTAATAAAATGTTTTCCAACTCTATTTAGTATATTACTTCCCAGTGGATTGATAGAACTGTTTTTTTTTAATTAGTTAATTTTATTTATTTATTTTTGGCTGCATTGGGTCTTTGTTGCTGTGTGTGGGCTTTTCTCTGGTTGTGGCGAGCGGGGGCTACTTTTTGCTGCGGTGCATGGGCTCCTCATTGCAGTGGCTTCTCTTATTGTGGAGCACGGGCTTCAGGTGCACAAACTTCAATAGTTGTGGCACGTGGGCTCAGTAGTTGTGGCTCACGGGCCTAGTTGCTCCATGGCACATGGGATCTTCGAGGACCAGGGCTTGAACCCGTGTCCGCTGCATTGGCAGGCAGACTCCTAACCACTGTGCCACCAGGGAAGCCCTGGTAGAATTGCTTTTTATTGACTAGTAAAACTTGTTGCTTATGCCATTTGCCTCAGGATTGCAAATTTATGTAAAATTTACTAGCCATGCCTGAGGAAATAAAGGTGAGATGAAGCCTGGCCTCATCCTTGATGCCTCTACCTGCCTCACCAATGAAATCAAATGTGACTCTAATTCTGTATGTGTCTCAATTCTGACTTTTCTCTAGAAGTTTACCACCTTAGATTAGAACCTCATCATTTTTCCCATAGATGATTGCAACAATCTCCCAATATATCCTCCTGCCTCTTCTTTTGCTACCATTCAAACCACATTTTCCTTGTCATCAGAATGATGCTTATATATACCAATCTTTAGGTTCTAAATAGAGTCAGCACTCCTGCAGGTAACACATAGAGTACTTTGATTTGGCTCTTGTCCAGCGACCAGACTTACCTGTCACCATTCTGCATCACCCTCTTGCCTTTCTGAAAGCCATCCTCCAGCTAATTGCTAAAGACTTATTCCTGCAAACTATGTCCTTCTCCTTTTTTTTTTTGCAGTACACGGGCCTTTCACTGTTGTGGCCCCTCCCGTTGCGGAGCACAGGCTCCGGATGCGCAGGCTCAGCGGCCATGGCTCACGGGCCCAGCCGCTCCGCGGCATGTGGGATCTTCCCGGACCAGGGCACGAACCCGTGTCCCCTGCATCGGCAGGCGGACTCTCAACCACTGCGCCACCAGCGAAGCCCTGTCCTCCTTTTTTCACAGTGAATGTGTGTGTGTGTGTGTGTGTGTGTGTGTGTGCGCGCGTGTGCACGCATACTTAGTGGTACATTGGGAGTTTTCCCATGATTATTATATGTCCTAATGAAATTTGTGACTTGAAGTATTCTTCCTGGGGACCTAGGATACATTTCCTGTGAAAGCTCCCCTTCTGATAAAATCGTATCTAAAGCAGTCTTCCGTCTTTGGTGCCAAATTGTATGGAATAAATCCACAAACCAGAGCAGAAAAAAAAAATGAGAAGTTTAAAAAAGATTACTCTGGCTGTTCTCAAGATAACACCCATCCAAGGGTTGAAGGCCTGTTTTGTAGATGAGAGCTTTGGCTAAATTTGTAGCCTCTTTTTGTATAACTTGGGAGAAGTCGTTTGGGATAATAGACTGTAGAAAGATGTTTTGACTTCATAAGCCGGCTTGTGAGGAAGTGTTTAAGTGGAGACACTTGAGAAGAGAGGGAGGTGGCACTAAAACGACACCCCATGCCTCCTTTCCTCTGAATATTCTTTTTGTATCTAATTCCTTTTTCACCTTAAAACGGTACATTTGACTGCCTTAGTGCATCGATCAGAACCTCCATTCTGGAACCATTGACAATCAATTAAAAATATGTATGTCTTCACCTATTTTTTGAGAAGAAACACCTGTGGACCTTACTCAATTTCTTATTTTCTATGTGTTCAGATTGTGATCTCACAAACTCTGTGCTTTTCCCCCTCGCATCATGTAGCTAATAGTCTATATAAAAGTTGATTAATTAAGAAATTGCATCCATTAAATTCTAGTGTTCCCCACTGACTATATCATTTATTTTTAAATAGTATTGATTCTTAAGCTTTAAGTTTAATATGTCAAAATAAGTCTTTTTTGATTGTTTGGTCTTTGACTATTAGCTTAAATTTTCCTCATTGCAAATTATTTTAGCTACATCTTATATATCTAAATATTGTATGTATGTTTTTGGTATTACTATATTTTAATGAACAGTTCCTTTCTGAAATAAGCATTTTAGAAAATAGGAAGTAATGAAGAAGTAATTTAAAGAGCACTTTTAACTCTTCCACTTGGAGATAACTATTAACAAATAATAATTTTGGTATATTTGTTTCTAGTCTCTTCTCATTGGCATACATGCTTATCTTAAAATAATTGCTATTTTATCTTATTTGTAAGTTTGTATCCCACTGTTTTTAGTTAACATTATATTATGTGAATTACATGCTTCCTAAATATGTTTTTATTAATTCTTGGTTATTAAGGACATGATTTTCTGAACAATTAAGCTTTAAAAATTTATATATAAATACCTTTTATCCAGAAGAATGGATGGGAAATGGCTGCTCGGTAGCTACCATTCTCACTAACTTGGGTAAATACAATTAGAGAAAGAGAAGTTTAGGAGAGAGAGCTTATATCAGCCATGAACTATGTAGGATGTCACTGATGAATGTCCAATCTCCAGTAATTTCTGCTACTTCATTTACATTAATTTTAGCCCTGTCTCTCACCTTTAAAATTCCTTTGTTATTAACCTATGGCTCTGTCTCAAAAATCAATTCACTTGACCTATTTTTCTTCTAAATGCTACTCATATTTCATACGATTAAGCAGAGTTTTCTTGAATCATGAGGTCCTAAATTAAGGATAATTATTGGACAACAAATCTTTTCTATTACTCTCTAAAGATAGAGAAATCAACAGAGATTTAAAAATTGCTTCATTCTTATCTGGCTTATTGGCTCTGAAAGAAGGACTGCACAGTTTATCTCAGATATGTTAGCAGCTTAGCACATTGAAGACACTTACCCCATAGTATTTAATAAAATACCGTAATTAAATTTTTTTTTTGTTAACATCCTATTAAAAATGAAAGAAGAGCATAGAAGAAAAAGAGACAAAAAAATTAGAAAATGAGTAGATCAGATGAAAGTTGGCTTGTGGATGTTTTGCGGCATCGTCTTGAACATATTTGCCTTCCTGGGTTCTGCAAATGTGTGAATCTAACCAACTAAGATGCATAAGCCAAATCAACTCAACTTAGCTCATCTTTCCTAAGGTAAAAATAGGCCAAATCGTTCCTCTTTTGAATTTAAGAATGCAACAATTAGAAAAGTATGGGTACAATTAGTTTTACATTATTTTAAAATAAAAATAACATGTAGTTTTAGAAAACAAATCTAATATAAAAATGTGTATAAATCATTTCAACTTATAAAGTCAGTTTGGATATAATCTGCCTTCCCAGATATTTACTGGGGGAAAATTTGGAAAGTACAGAGATCACCTGCAGTCATCACCTAGAAGTCAGCAGTGTTAACATTTTCTAAATATCCTTTTTCTTTTCCCCATATATATAGTGATGCACATTTTCCCCACTAAAATAGATTGTATCACACACATATTTCAACCTGAAACTTGCATTTTGTGTATTTCAAGTATGTTCTCATGGTTTTATTAAATAGCCTTTTTATACTATTCTAAAAATAATCTTGATGTGATATATTAAAACCAAGATTTGCCAGCCTGAAAATGATCTATATCTTAATTTTGATTACAGTATGTTGTGCCTTCAAGTTTTAAGGTATTTTGTTTTCCACAGGAAGTTTATACTTTTTTATTATTTTATATTGGAGTATAGTTGGTTAACAATGTTGTGTTAGTTTCAGGTGTACAGCAAAGTGATTCAGTTATACATATACATGTATCTATTCTTTTTCAAATTCTTTTCCCATTTAGGTTATTACAGAGTACTGAGCAGAGTTTCATGTGCTATACAGTAAGTCCTTGTTGGTTATCTATTTTAAATATAGTAGTGTGTACATGTCAATCCCAAACTCCCTAACTATCCCTCCCCCACAGCCTTCCCCCAGGTAACCATAAGTTTGTTAAGTCCCTGAGTCTGTTTCCGTTTTGTAAATAAGTTCATTTGTATCATTTTTTTTTTATAATCTGCATGTAAGTGATATCATATGGTATTTTTCTTTCTCTTTCTGACTTACTTCACATAGTATGGTAATCTTCCAGGTCTATCCATGTTGCTGCCAATGACATTATTTCATTCTTTTTAATGGCTGAGTAATATTCCATTGTATGTATGTACCACATCTTCTTTATCCATTCATCTGTCGATGGACATTGTTTTAAGGTATTTTAGATATATTTAAAAAACCTTTTCAGATAAATGTTATGATACCTAAGAACAAGTGAAGGGCTCCTTAGTATTCTTTTGTCTCTAACATTTGGTGGCAGTAACAATATGGACATGTAAGGTGAAATCTGAATTTGCAGCATAGAGCCATGCCTAAGACAGATTGGTGTGAAGAGTGAAACATTCAGAAATCTGTAGTTATTGCTAATGGTAAAAATAAGCAAATGAATAAACAAACACATCTCAATACACCCCGCCCACCCACACACACATGCACAGACACACACAATACCAGTGAACAGGTGTGAGTCACCTATACTGCTTGACTGAATTAATTAAAGCTCTCCATGTGAAAAGCCAATCTAGTAACAGTAGAGTCTTCTGTACACCTAGAACTGATTTTTTTTTTCTGTAAACCGAGTATTTCAACCTTGGCCAGATTTTAGAATTAACCAGTGAGTTTCTAAACTACAGAGTAGTCTAGCTCTACCTGTCAAAAACTGGTTAGTGGTGGAGCCTGGGTATTAGTTTGTTTTAGTAAGTTCATTGATGATCCATATTTTTAGCCAAGGATAAGAAGTATTACCTAAATGATAGTAAATTGCAAAAGTGAGCTTTGAGTGAGTAAAATATAATTTTCTGATTAAAGAGTATAGAAAAAGAATAAGATGAAGGCAATTAACAGTGTAAAAATATATTTTTAATTTTTCATGTTCACCTGGGCAGATATTCGCAATGCAGTGTTTAAAATAAACACAGAACATTTGTCTCTAGAAAAGTTTTTTCAGAATAATATTCTGAAATATTCTGCACGTTTTTTCAGAATAATATTACATATATGTTAATATCTGTTCTTTATTGATGGAAAAATCCAAAATGCAAATAATTTGCTGTTCCTATTAAAAAATAAATCTATATATTTATAATGGAGATGGTTAACTGCATAGAGTCTCATATTCATTTACTGACAGCAAACGAAGTAATTACTCAGTTTTTTGATGTTGTGAATGTATTCCAAAATAATTATTTTAAAATTTACATTTTATATATTACATAAAAAAATCACCTATTTTAAATTTGTGAACACCAGACAGAGGTAATGTCAAATAATTAAATTGCTGTTTTGGTTAAAATTTGATTAAATCGACTAGCCATTTTAAATGGGATTGGTTTAAATTAAATCCTTTCTTAAGTCAAGATAATAAAAATGTTCCAAGCTGATTGTAAATCCATTCTGAGAAATACTGGTAAATCCCTCTGTAATTAACTTACCTAAGGCAAGTTCAGAATGAAATTTGCTTTCTGGCTTCTCTACCACTGCCAGTAAAAATAGCCCCAAATCTGATTAACCAAATGTTGTTTCCCTATATTTTATATAAAACCTTCTACCTGACATACTTTCCATATGTCTTATTTTGTCAACTGTTCTTGAATATTAGTGTTCAGAAAGATTCATTTAGGGGTGTTAGTTAAAAATTCAGATGCCTGGTCTCCAACCTAGAGATTCCTAGGGATGGAATTTAGGCGTCTGCAACTTTTAAGCAAACTTCACTGTCTATTCTGATGTAAATAATTCTGGCTCTCACTTGAGGAAATGTTCATCTCATTATACTTACTCTCAGATGTTTTGGGCTCGTGATGCTCTGAAGTATACTTCTCAGGTGTTTGGAGAAAAGTTCATTGGCTGTTACTTTTATCCCTTTTACAGGTCCAGAGCTGTCCTTAACAAGGAGTAGGTCATCACCTGTGCCCAGTGATTTTTAGGGCAATGCCTACTTTTTCTCTAAGGATTTATACTTCTTCCCTTTGTTGATATTCTTTATATCCAAAAGGTAAAACCTTTAATGTGTGTTAGAGCTAAGGCTTAAATTAGAAATATCCATGAGAAAAAGGGATCACGCTTAAGTATAAATGAAAGGAATCTTTTCTGGAGAAAGAAGTGCAATGGAAAAGAAATTTAAGGTTGTAAGGGCACTGACACGGGACATCGACCAGGGGTGGGGCTTTAACAAGATAGGAAAAATGGCTCAGCAAGCAAAGTCTGCCAACATTGAAGAAACCATGCCTCTAACAGATTTACTCTGTTTAGGGTGGGGCATTCTCTACCTATCTATTGATATAAGTTTTTGAGGATAGGGTCTCTCTTTTACCTTGATTTTTCTGAACCCTTTTTGTATTTGACACCTAAACAGAAGACAACAATCACCTGATTTTAAATGATAAAGCCTCTGGGTCACTTTAAACTTCTTTCTCTCCCTTTTACTCCCTACCTTTAAGCAGACAGTGTGTGCTTCTCTCAAAATTTTATTGTGACCTTCTACTGCCATTTCCTTACATAGCGCTGTAGTCATTTCCTGCCTGGCTTTCCTGATGGAGGCTTTTTTTTTTCTTCTCAAATTTGTCTTCCACTTCAAAAGCAGTGTTACCTTCCGTGGTCTCCAATAGCATTCTCTGAATTGTGTTCCTGAGGACCCTTATTTCCAGAAATTGGAGCTCTATTTGAATTTGCCTATTCAATTATGTTTGAAAAATGGTTTCTTTTCATTGTGATCTCTTAGAGCCCTGAGATGCAATGTCCTCTCCAAGGAGTCGTGCTGGTCAGCACTTCCCAAACTTATTTGACCAGCAGTTCATCATCATGGAGTATTTCTTGGCCTGTAAGAAGAACTATCCATTTCTTACCGTGGCATACAAGCCCTCCCACAGCCTTTGTGTCTGTTCTTTTTCACCAACTTCTCCCATATGTTCCACAAACAGCAAAACTGAGATTCTTTTAATTTCTGAGACAGGATTTTAATTTCACATGCCTGTCCATGCTTTGTGGAGTCTGATTGCTCTGCATGGCATGTTACCTGCCTTTAGCTATCACTCCAACCTTTACTTTTCTCTTATGTCTTTATGTTTTTTTTTTTTTAACATCTTTATTGGAGTGTAATTGCTTTACAATGGTGTGTTAGTTTCTGCTTTATAACAAAGTGAATCAGTTATACATATACATATGTTCCCATATCTCTTCCCTCTTGTGTCTCCCTCCCTCCCACCCTCCCTATTCCACCCCTCTAGGTGGTCACAAAGCACCGAGCTGATGTCCCTGTGCTATGAGGCTGCTTCCCACTAGCTATCTATTTTACGTTTGGTAGTGTATATATGTCCGTGCCACTCTCTCACTTTGTCACAGCTTACCCTTCCCCCTCCCCATATCCTCAAGTAGGTGCTGTACTAGGTCTGTGTCTTTATTCCCATCCTACCCCTAGGCTCTTCATGACATTTTTTTTTCTTAGATTCCATATATATGTGTTAGCATATGGTATTTGTTTTTCTCTTTCTGACTTACTTAACTCTGTATGACAGAATTTAGGTCCATCCACCTCACAACAAATAACTCAGTTTCGTTTCTTTTTATGGCTGAGTAATATTCCATTGTATATATGTGCCACATCTTCTTTATCCATTCATCTGTCAGTGGACACTTAGGTTGTTTCCATGTCCTGGCTATTGTAAACAGAGCTGCAATGAACATTTTGGTACATGACTCTTTTTGAATTATGGTCTTCTCAGGGTATATGCCCAGTAGTGGGATTGCTGGGTTGTATGGTAGTTCTATTTTTAGTTTTTTAAGGAACGTCCATACTGTTCTCCATGGTGGCTGTATCAATTTAGATTCCCACCAACAGTGCAAGACGGTTCCCTTTTCTCCACACCCTCTCCAGCATTTATAGTTTGTAGAATTTTTGATGATGGCCATTCTGACTGGTATGAGATGATATCTCATTGTAGTTTTGATTTGCATCTCTCTAATGATTAATGATGCTGAGAATTCTTTCATGTGTTTATTGGCAGTCTGTATATCTTCTTTGGAGAAATGTCTATTTAGGTCTTCTGCCCATTTTTGGATTGGGTTGTTTGTTCTTTTGTTATTGAGCTGCATGAGCTGCTTGTAAATTTTGGAGATTAATCCTTTGTCAGTTGCTTCATTTGCAAATATTTTCTCCCATTCTGAGGGTTGTCTTTTCATCTTGCTTATGGTTTCCTTTGCTGTGCAAAAGCTTTGAAGTTTCATTAGGTCCCATTTGTTTATTTTTGTTTTTATTTCCATTTCTCTAAGAGGTGGGTCAAAAAGGATCTTGCTGTGATTTATGTCATAGAGTATTCTGCCTATGTTTTCCTCTAAGAGTTTTATAGTGTCTGGCCTTACATTTAGGTCTTTAATCCGTTTTGAATTTATTTTTGTGTTTGGTGTTAGGGAGTGTTCTAATTTCATTCTTTTACATGTAGCTGTCCAGTTTTCCCATCACCACTTATTGAAGAGGCTGTCTTTTCTTCTCTGTATATTCTTGCCTCCTTTATCAAAGATAAGGTGACCATATGTGTGTGGGTTTATCTCTGGGCTTTCTATCCTATTCCATTGATCTGTATTTCTGTTTTTGTGCCAGTACCATATGGTCTTGATTACTGTAGCTTTGTAGTATAGTCTGAAGTCAGGGAGCCTGATTCCTTCAGCTCCGTTTTTCGTTCTCAAGATTGCTTTGGCTATTTGGGGTCTTTTGTGTTTCTCTACAAATTGTGAAAATTTTTGTTCTAGTTCTGTGAAAAATGCCAGTGGTAGTTTGATAGGGACTGCATTGAATCTGTAGATTGCTTTGGGTAGTAGAGTCATTTTCACAATGTTGATTCTTCCAATCCAGTACATGGTATATCTCTCCATCTATTTGTATCATCTTTAATTTCTTTCATCAGTGTCTTATAATTTTCTGCATACAGGTCATTTGTCTCCTTTGGTAGGTTTATTCCTAGATATTTTATTCTTTTTGTTGCAATGGTAAATGGGAGTGTTTTCTTAATTTCACTTTCAGATTTTTCATCATTAGTGTATAAGAATGCGAGAGATTTCTGTGCATTAATTTTGTATCCTGCTACTTTACCAAATTCATTGATTAGCTCTAGTAGTTTTCTGGTAGCATCTTTAGGATTCTCTATGTATAGTATCATGCCATCTGCAAACAGTGACAGCTTTACTTTTTCTTTTCCGATTTGGATTCATTTTGTTTCTTTTTCTTCTCTGACTGCTGTGGCTAGAACTTCCAAAAGTATGTTGAGGGGTGAGAGTGGGCAACTTTGTCTTGTTCCTGATCTTAGTGGCAATGGTTTCAGATTTTCACCATTCAGGACGATGTTGGCTGTGGGTTTGTCATATATGGCCTTTATTATGTTGAGGAAAGTCCCCTCTATGCCTACTTTCTGCAGGGTTTTTATCATAAATGGGTGTTGAATTTTGTCGAAAGCTTTCTCTGCATCTATTGAGATGATCATATGGTTCTTCTCCTTCAGCTTGTTAATATGGTGTATCATGTTGATTAATTTGCGTATATTGAAGAATCCTTGCATTTCTGGAATAAACCCCACTTGATCATGTTATATGATCCTTTTAATGTGCTGTTGGATTCTGTTTGCTAGTGTTTTTTGTTTTTTTATTTTTTCTTTTGCGGTATGCAGGCCTCTCACTGATGTGTCTTCTCCCATTGCGGAGCACAGGCTCTGGACCTGCAGGCTCAGCGGCCATGGCTCACGGGCCTAGACGCTCTGTGGCATGTGGGATCTTCCCGGACTGGGGCACGAACCCGTGTCCCCTGCATCGGCAGGCGGACTCCCAACCACTGCGCCACCAGGGAAGCCCTGTTTGCTAATATTTTGTTGAGGATTTTTGCATCTATGTTCATCAGTGATATTGGCCTGTAGTTTTCTTTGTGACATATTTGTCTGTTTTTGGTATCAGGGTGATGGTGGCCTCATAGAATGAGTTTGGGAGTGTTCCTCCTTCTGCTATATTTTGGAACAGTTTGAGAAGGATAGGTGTTAGCTCTTCTCTAAATGTTTGATAGAATTCGCCTGTGAAGCCATCTGGTCCTGGGCTTTTGTTTGTTGGAAGATTTTTAATCACAGTTTCAATTTCAGTGCTTGTGCTTGGTCTGTTCATATTTTCTATTTCTTCCTGATTCAGTCTCGGCAGGTTGTGCATTTCTAAGAATTTGTCATCTTCCAGGTTGTCCATTTTATTGGCATAGAGTTGCTTGTAGTAATCTCTCATGATCTTTTGTATTTCTGCAGTGTCAGTTGTTACTTCTCCTTTTTCATTTTTAATTCTATTGATCTGAGTCTTCTCCCTTTTTTTCTTGATGAGTCTGGCTAATGGTTTATCAATTTTGTTTATCTTCTCAAAGAACCAGGTTTTTTATTGATCTTTATTATTGTTTCCTTCATTTCTTTTTCATTTATTTCTGATCTGATCTTTATGATTTCTTTCCTTCTGTTAAATTTGGGGGTTTTTTTTTGTTCTTCTTTCTCTAATTGCTTTAGGTGCAAGGTTAGGTTGTTTAGTTGAAATGTTTCCTGTTTCCTTAGGTAGGATTGTATTGCTATAAACTTCCCTCTTAGAACTGTTTTTGTTGCATCCCATAGGTTTTGGGTCGTCGTGTCTCCATTGTCATTTGTTTCTAGGTATTTTTTGACTTCCTCTTTGATTTCTTCAGTGATCACTTCGTTATTAAGTAGTGTATTGTTTAGCCTCCATGTGTTTGTATTTTTCACAGATCTTTTCCTGTAATTGATATCTAGTCTCATAGCTGTTGTGGCCGGAAAAGATACTTGATACAATTTCAGTTTTCTTAAATTTACCAAGGCTAGATTTGTGACCCAAGATATGATCTATCTGGGAGAATGTTCCATGAGCACTTGAGAGGAAAGTGTATTCTGCTGTTTTTGGATGGAATGTCCCATAAATATCATTTAAGTCCATCTTGTTTAATGTATCATATAAAGCTTGTGTTTCCTTATTTATTTTCATTTTGGATGATCTGTCCATTGGTGCAAGTGGGGTGTTAAAGTCCCCTACTACGATTGTGTTACTGTCGATTTCCCCTTTCATGGTTGTTAGCATTTGCCTTATGTATTGAGGTGCTCCTATGTTGGGTGCATAAATATTTACAATTGTTATATCTTCTTCTTGGATCGCTCCCTTGATCATTATGTAGTGTCCTTCTTTGTCTCTTGTTATAGTCTTTATTTTAAAGTCTATTTTGTCTCATATGAGAATTGCTACTCCAGCTTTTTTTGATTTCCATTTGCATGGAATATCTTTTTCCATCCCCTCAGTTTCAGTCTGTATGTGTCCCTAGGTCTGAAGTGGGTCTCTTGTAGACAGCATATATACGGGTCTTGTTTTTGTATCGATTCAGCCAGTCTCTGTCTTTTCGTGGGAGCATTTAATTCATTTACATTTAAGGTAATTATCGATATGTGTGTTTCTATTCCCATATTCTTAACTGTTTTGGGTTTGTTATTGTAGGTCTTTTCCTGTCTTTATGTTTTTAATTCTTCTGAGAAGGTTATTATTATTATCCATATTATCCTCCACTTTTTACTACATTATCACTATATCTGCTATGTGTCTTCATTAGAGCACACAACAGAATCTGTTTTTTATGGATACTTGATCTTCTCTAGAGTAAACTTCCTAAAGCCAGCAACATTCATATTGGTCTTCCAAGAAATGGTCCTCAATATATGCCAAATAATAAATGCACACATAAATTTTCAGCTCAACTGATACTGGATTACTAACCAGAAATTCTGAATTAAGTGAAGTTTGCCTTTATAAAACTTCCAAATTCTACTTGTATCTAGATTAATATGGTTAGAACATAGGTTTGATTACAGATTATTCACATCATCATTCAAATGTCCACTTGTTTCAACCATTGTTGTCTCCTGGACAGTCCTGGAGTGCACACTATGTGTCTCCTGGATGTAGATATTCTTGGAAGAGTGTGCTGTGTTTGAGAACAGATTAGTTATTTTTATAGGACTCTGAGATGGAACACTTACGCTTATTGAGTTTTCCTTTCTCTTTTATGGTTTGGTTTCTTAAAGTATAATATCTATCTCAGAGAGCTCTCAACCTCTTTATTTTATTCTTATTTAATCAACACATAGGGTATATACTATGTATTCGTTTCTAGGCAATTTAGAGATATTAGCTTATGTTATTTTTATAAAAACTCTATGAGGCAGAAACCCTTGTTGTCTCTTTTTCACAGATGAGGAAACACAGGCACGAGAGGTGAAGTAAATTAAGAAGCAAGAATAGAATTTGATCCCCAGCAGTGTGGCTCCCGGGGTTGGTAGTCTTAAGCAATCAGCCATGCCACCTTTCACTGTGCTCGAAGTTTGCAATATTTTTCAACTTTGTGCAGAAGAATCCCTGAGCAATTCTTAGGAGCTCATATCACTTTACTGAAATTGCTTAAATTTTCTGTGAAAAAGAATATATTTTAAGTTTAGCTAGTTGCTAAAAAGGATATAAATCCATAAAGAAAAGTAGGGGTTATTAATAGGATAGGATTTATGTTTCCAAATGTAAGTGTAAGGACTTCTGAAGTCAAGAAAGTAAAAAGATTTTTCAAATGGGGATATTTCAAGTCAGTTATAAAATATTTCTTTAAAGATTTAAAAAATATATAACTGGTTTAGTTATATTAATGGATTTTATCTGCGACTCAGTGATCTTAAAGAGCTTAAGCCAATGCCAGAAACCTTTACATGAGGAAGATGGACAGGTCTGTTGGCTACAGACTATTTCAATGCCCAATAAATCTTTCTAATGATAAAATAACCAAGGCCAGGTAACTTCAAAAATACAGGATGCCGTGGTGGTGAGGAAGAGTGGCAGAAAATAATAGAAGGAGGGGAGAGAATTATAAGCCGTAGAAGGGCTGGGCCCCATCTGTTCATTCACCTATTGTCTGTATAATATGGTCTATATAAGAGCAAATAGTTGGAGTTCAATACATATGTCTTAAAAGAATGCTTAAAGGCGAGGGAAAATGAAATAAATGGATATAAAACAAAGAGGAGAAAAGAACTGACATGGAGAATGTAAATGTAGGGAGGTAGGTAAAGAATGGGTAATAAAAGCAGCTACAATCACAGAACATTCAGTATCAATGAGGAACTTTAAGTTATCATCTTATTTAATTACTACCATGGCCCATGGGGTAGATGCTATTATCACATGTTATTACTAAAGAGTCAGAGCCATGATTCACACTGAGCTGTTGGGCTTCAGAGTGCTCTTAACCACGATGCTATCTTAGTTCTGAGAGGAAGGAGCCTGAGAGGCAACCACATGAGGGTAGAAATCAAATAACGGCATCTTTCTTGGAGTTCATTATTGAACTAGTTACTAATTACTCTGAAACATAGCAGCTGAAAGCATCAACTATTTGTTATCCCCCAGAGTCCAGGAATTAGGAATCTAACTGGGGTTTGGCTAGGAGCCTCTGGTTCAGGATGTCACGTGAGGTTGCAGTCAGGTTGTTAGCCGGGACTGAAGCTGTCTCGGTGCTCCGCGGGAGCTATAGAATTCTCTTCCACACTCACAGAGCTGCTCCAGGTCTCCCTTGGAATATTTCTTCCTAGCTCACTCCTGTGGGCACTGGCGGCCTTTACTACCATGCTCTCCCTGTGGGCCTCTACATAGGCTACCTGAGTGTCTCTACAACAGGGCGACTGGTGACTCCAAAGAGGGATAGAGCAAGAGTGTGCCGAAGATGAAAGCCACAGTCTTTTTGTAACCTCTTCTTGGAAGTAACGTTTCATTGCTTTTGCATGTTTTATTTGTTAGAGTGAATTGATAGGCCTAGCCCACAGTGAAGGTGAGGGAATTACCCAAGAGAGAGGATTCAGGATGTGGGGATCACTGGGGAGCACTTGAGAGTCTGCCGACCAAAATTGTAATGGGTTTATTAGATATTGTTCCTTTTGCCTGAATCATGTTTCTAATACCTTCAGGATCCTAACAGAGGATGCTTGGAGTTGAAAGAGTTAATGTGTATTAAATCTGAGTTAATTACTTTTAAAACCAGACAAGTATTCAGTGTGGTTTTTCTCTGTAGTGTCATTTTAAAGTTTTGTCGCAGTAAAAGAACAACTTGTCAGGTATCTCAAGATTAAAGATAGGATAAGAAGATTACGAAAACCTGGATGTACTATTCTGTGAGGTTGACAGGTTTCAAAAAAAAATTGTGTGTCTTTTGGTTAGTACAAAGAAACAACTTGCACCAAATAATTTACTGAATTCATTTTCATAAAGAAAATTCAGCAGAAAGTCAAAGCTGGAAACATAGTCACATATCCTGGTAGCTTGTAGAGAAATTTAATGGAATGAAATAATTATTGTTTCCTTTTGAGGGATACAACCGTAATAACATCTAATTAATATTCATGTAGGATATAGTTTGGAATTTGGGTAAAGTATGGTGAACATCATTCATCTCAGGAGATCTTTGATCAAAAATGTTTTTTGAGACCCTTCTGTGTGCAAGGCACTGGGGAAATGTCAGTGAGATCCCTGAACCCTCATGAGTTGCAATTCCTTCATTCATACTTATTCGTCCGGGTGTTAGCAGAGAGCCTACTATGTGTGCAGAGTAGTAATAGTAGGGTGGACACAGATGTTTAAAATCCATCAGTCTGATTTCTGCCTTCCAGGATTTCATGCTCTCAGATTTCAATCTGAATCATCTTTGTATATTTTATAGCTCAATTACTGTATTTTGTTCCTGGTGGAAATTTAGTAGACCCATGCTGAATTATCTATTAAGCTTCTTTCAGTTCATCAATGTGTCTTACTCTGTGCACTTTCTACCACCCTTTTGGAAGGTGCCTACTCATTTTCAGTTTTCAGTTTAGAAATCATTTCCTCTGGGAAGTTTTCTCTGACCACTTCAGGCTGGGTTTCCTGCCCTTCCTTTGTGTGCTCCTAGCCATGTGGACTGTTCTTATATTGTTCAGTGCCCATTTGCTTTTGAAATCCATGGATCCCATTCTTGTTGTTTTGCTCATCTTGTTATCACTGCATCCCTGTCTATTCAATAATATTTATTTAGTGTCTGTTATAGGCCAACCACATCTCTAGGCACTGGGAATGTAGCAGTGAACAAAATATAGATTCTACTTCTTTCTGTTCAGTGGAATGAGACAGACAATAAGTAAATAAATGTTTCTTTACTTGAGAAGTGCTATGAATACAAATAAAGAAGGGTAAGGGGACAAAGGGAGTGGATTTGAGGGAAGGCAGGACTCTTTTAGATAGAGGTGTTAGAAGTCCTCTTTGAAGTGATGATGAGCTGAGAACTAGAGGAAGGGGCAGAGTCTTCCTGGAAGAGGGATGGTGAGTCCAAAGGCCCTGAGCTGGGAGTACATTGAGGTATTGAAGGGGCAGCAAGGAGGCCTTTGTCCCTGGAGCCAAATGACTGCCAGCGGGTGGGGCAGAGGGTGTTGAGGTCAGAAAGATTTCCAGAGGTCAGGTCCCATAGGACATTACAGACCAGGACACCTGCAGCACCTAGCCCACACAATTGGCATTGAATGAGCATACACTGAATGTTGTTAGATTAAGGTTGGGAGTATAGGAGCAGTATTGTCTCATTATATGTTAGCGTTATTCTCATTAAAGTACTTGGAGCGGTGGATTGAAAGCTTTGCTGCTCATTAGAATTACCTAGGGATCTTTTAAAAAGGCTGTTTGGTTCTAGGTCACAGGGCAGGCATGTGACATCAGGATCTCTGTGGGTGGCATCTGTATTTTTAGAACTTATTTACAGAACAGAGAGAGACCCACAGACACGGAAAGCAGACTTAGGTTACCAAAAGAGAAGGGAGGGAGGGATAAATTAGAAAATGGGGTTGACATGTATGCACTACTATATATAATATAGATAACTAACAAGGACCTACCTTATAGCACAGGGAGCTGTACTCAATATTCTGTAATAACTTGTAAGGGAAAAGAATCTGAAAAAGAATATATATGTATGTATAACTGAATCACTGTGCTGTACACCTGAAACTAACGCGACACTGTAAATCAACTATACTTCAATAAAAAAGGATTAAAAAAATAATAAAGTTCCTTAGGTGATTTCAGACAAGCACGAGGATCGGTAACTTAGATCAGTGGTTCTCAAAGTGTGCCCACCAACCAGCAGCCTTGGAGATAATTAGAAATACAGTATTTGGCCCCAACTCATACCCATTGAGTCAGAAACTCTGGAGGTGACACTAAGCAATCTGTGTTTTGAGAAGTCCTCCAGGTGCTTCGGCTGTGTGCTAAAATCGGAGGACCACAGTCTCAGAGAAATGGGCCACATGCGGACAAGGGCAAAACAGATGATAGATTTTGTGATGTTAGTTGTAGAGGGCTGTGTTTCTATATGTGTGCCCTGGCAAGAATACCTAATATTTTACCATTTGAGAATTATTTCTTTGGATTAAACTTTCTCTCATATCCCTTTGTTTAAGTGAACATTTCTCTGGGTAACATATCAAGCCATGGTTATTTAGTAGTGCTTTAATGTAAAGGAGCATGTTAGAATCACTTAGCTGACATAATGAGCCATTCTGAATACAGGAATGGCGGCAGCTAGAAAATGTTTTTCAAAAAGGATGGAGATGGGATGATGGCACAATTTTCCTGTAGTCTCGAAAGTATGATTAGTAATCAGTATTTCATAATATTCAGGAAGTATTTAATAAGATTTTAAGATAATCTAAATACAATTTTCTAGTATTTACTCAGGGATATTTTGAGAAACATATTTACTTCTCTTTTAGCTGACTGTACACCTGACTCTGTATTACCTAAGTCTGGAAATGATGATTTAGATGTTTGCAAAGTTGAAATAATACCAATATTTGTAATAATTTAAGAATGGAATGTTTGTCTGGATGCCTTTTTTTTCCTTAAAGAAATCAAAGTCTTGCTGCCTAAGTTTCTCACTGGCATCACTCTTCAAGAGATTTCCATGTGGAAACTCTCATCATCATTCATCCAGAGAACGTTACATTTTCTTTCACAAAACTCGAATATTAATATGTACGTTAGAGTTTCTTTTCCCTTTCTTTTTATCTGAGAATAGTAATGAATGAGAGGAAGTGAATTAGATAGCTTTGGGGCACTGTTGAAAGGAAAGCTTGAGCAAAATGCTAATTTTTGTTTTAGTGTCCTTATGAAGCCAGCAGGTTCATTCAGATTTAAGAATGTGGTGTGAAAGTCTTTTGTTGTCCTGCTACACAGGTTTTCTCTTTTATAGACAAATCAGCTTTTTCATAAAGGCTTAACCAGAGGCGATACCCCGATATTGTCTGCAAACTGCAAGGAATATATCTTTGAAGCAATTGAATAATATTAGTACCTTAGCTGAGAACAGGAGAAAAAATAATCTATAAAAATAAGGATAATATGATTTTAAAAGAGAACCTTCTCATGCCAGAGGATTTCATTCAGCTTGGTCACAAAGGACTCCAGATATAAGGAGTGCTTGAGATGGAGCAGATGTAAATGTAGAAAGTATGTCTCGATATCGCCAGTTTGTGTCCTCATATGTTCCTGGTGTATTTGACTGATCAAAACATTCCTGAGATCTGCAACCACACATCACAATCTGTTTGCAGGATTTAAAAAAATGGTTTTTTTCTTTTTTTTTTTTTTTTGTGGTACGCGGGCCTCTCACTGCCGTGGCCCCTCCCGCCGCGGAGCACAGGCTCTGGACGTACGGGCCCAGCCGCTCCGCGGTGCGCGGGATCCTCCCAGACCGGGGCACGAACCCGCGTCCCCTGCATCGTCAGGCGGACTACCAACCACTGCGCCACCAGGAAGCCCCTAAAAAAATGTTTTTAATTGAAGTATAGTTGATTTACAATGTTGCATTAATTTCTGCTGTGCAACAAAGTGATTCAGTCTGAGCTGTTCAGTAGGACCTTGTTTATCCACTCTATCAATATATATAATAGCATACATCTGTTTGCAGGATTTTTAAATGAACAATTTCCCTCTATATCATTCAACCAAGCCATGTGCTTTCTTAATTTTCCCTCATATTGTTATTTTGTTAAGGTAAATCTGCACCCTTGCTGGGGAGGTGAATGTCGCCTCTGCAATGTTATATTGCCCTTCTGGGAACACTTCTGTGACAAAACAACGTTCCCTTAAATGTCAAACTTGTCTTGTGGACTCTTTTTGCATCAGAAGCCAACTTTAGCAAAACTGGAATCGTTTTTTTCCTTCCCCTATTTCTTTTCAGCCCACCTAAAGCAGTGTCATTTAATGTAGCATTCCATAGTTAGATGTCTTAAATCTGAATTCTCCAACTGTAAGTAGCATAAAACTGTCAAATGTCCTTTCCCTTTTGCATGTTTAATGGCTTTGTTACTACATTTCATCAGTCTCTGGCATTTATTAGAAGCCATCAGTGGCCTCACACTTTTTATTACTGGATCACAACGGACAAGTGGAGATGTGTCTATATACCAATAACTCTCCCCAGAGTTAATGTAAGCTATCCCCCAAACCACATAAAGGTAGTTTTTATATAACAAAATATAGAATCATTGTACAACTGATTGGAGCTACAGAGGTAATGAAGTAGTGATACAGCTGTATTAATTCATCATCCAGAATTATGTATCTGTGCTTCCTACGTAAGACTAAACGACTCATTCTTACAGGTTGCACGGAATACACACGGTACCCCTACACAGAGACACACGTATTTTTTCTCACTTTTTCTCTTTCTTTTATACACATTGTGGATCAAATGCATCAGGTCTTAATGTCTGTCACATATTATCCAGATATTTACTCATCAATTTTTTTTGTTTGACAAGTATTGATCGAAGACGGGGTTCTATGCTGTGGATATAGATGTCTGTGCATACAGGTCTGTGTGCTCAGGGAGCCTATTCTCTAGTGGATGAGGCAGAAAATAACCAAGTAAACAAATAAACAAGGTAAGAGGGGTTCTTAAGTGGGAGAGTGAAAACAACAGAATAATGTAATAGAGATAGGATTGTGGATGTTATATTAGATTAATAAATACACACACATCTACAAATGGCAGGACATTTGAGGTGAGTCCTTAATGATGACAATGAACCAGTGAGGAGAAAGCCTGGCAGAAGAGGGAACATATTCAAAGTCTGTAGGTGGGGAAGGGCTGGGTATATTCAAGGAAAAGAAAGAAGGGGTGTAGTGATCAAGGCAGGACGTGCTCTGAGATGATAGTGTAGAAGTAATTAGGAGCCGGACCCTCAAGGCCTTGTGGGCCAAACAGGGTTTTATTCTATGAGCAACAGTGAAAATCTGGAGAGACCTATATAAGTTTCTTGGTGATGGAAGATAAAGTCTTGGACAAGAATGTTGAGAACAAATATACCAAAGATATATTTTAAAGACAGAAAAAGATTGACTATTCACAGTTCCCATACTGTTTTCCTTAATTATTATTTTTAGATACGCTAAACACAGCACAAAGGATGTTCCTTTTGAATGTCTAAAAAATTACCTTGCAACAAAGATTGTTTAACTCTCAAGGAAGTCTTTTTGATAAAATCAGTTATTTAATGAAGATAGTAGGAAATGGACAAAACAGCTTTAATTTAAGGCCAGATATTTCATACACAGCTATTAAGTTTAGTGTCCCATATCATGGTAGAGTCAAAATATTGCACAGGAAAAATACAGTTTTAAACACACACACACACATCTGTGTTTTATATCCACCTCATATTTATGAATGGAAGCATCATCACTTGTTTCAAGTGATGATTTCAAGAAGTGTTGTATTCACCTCTGCTATGGACTGTATATTTGCCTCCGCCCAAATTCACATTGAAATTCTAACTCCCAAGGTGATGATATTAGGAAATAAGGCCTCTCTTCAGTCGCATGAGGCTACAGTGAGAGGACAGCCATTAAGCATCAATAAATTAGAAGCTGTGCTTTTAAATTTTGACAGTGTTACAAACAGCACTTATCTAGACTAACTCAGAGAGGGAGAAAAATCATACATATCCTTTTGGAATGTGGTATCAATGTCCAGGGGCAGCAGGCTTGCATTACATGCTGACGACCTCCTGGGAACATTAGTTCCGATTGACAAGCCAGGAAGAAGTATATGATGCATAAATGGAGGAAACACAACCCAGATGCATTAATTTGATAAATAAAAATATGAATGCAGCCTAAGAAGGGATCATGTGAAGCGCATGAGAGCACTGGCTTTGGGTTCCCAGAAACCTGAGTTTTATTCGTGACTCTAAAACCTACCTAGTTACAGCATGATTTTAAGCAGCTTGCTTAAAATGTAGGTCATGTAGGTCATGATACCCCAAGACTGTGAGAAAAAAAGGAAAGAAACAATACACGAAAGTGCTAGCAAAGTTCAGGTGAAAGTTCTCCCAGATGACCTTATTTAAAGTTGTAATTCTTTCGCCTCTCCCTGTGTTCTCAGTCCCCCTTACCTTGCTCTACTTTTTCTTTTTTTATATAGCACTTTATCACCTTTTACTATACAATGGGATTTAATTGTTTATTGTATTCACTGTTTATTGTTCTCTACTGGATAATGTAAGCTTCACAAGAGAAGGGATCTTTCTTTGTTTTGTTCACTCTATGTTCCAAGACTCTAGAACAATGCCTCACACATCATAAACACGAATGAGTGTATTCAATGTACATACTAAAATCCAGCTCATAAGTAATGATCAGTGTTGACTCATTTCTACTCCCCCTAGACTCTCACTCTCCTCACAGGGAGAGTCCAAGTCCCTGCACAGTAAGAAGAGAGGAAAGAGAAAAATCTAAATCAGTGGTTCTCAGCCTCGGCTGCAGGTGAGAATCACCTAGGGAGCTTTAAAAAAAATCTAGATTTTTCTCTATTTTAAAAATTTTCCATTATGGTTTATTACAGGATATTGAATACAGTTCCTTGTGCTATACAGTAGGACCTTGTTGTTGATTTATTCTAAGTATAATAGTTTGCATCTGCTAATCCTAAACTCTGAATCTGTTCTTCCCCACGTGACCGTGGCAACCACAAATTTGTTCTCTACGTCTGTGAGTCTGTTTCTGTTGCATAGATAGGTTCGTTTGTGACATATTGTAGACTGCACATACAAGTGATATCATATGATATCATATGATATCATATGATATCATATGATATCATATGATATCATACTTGTCTTTCTGACTTACTTCACTTAGTAGGATAATCTCTAGGTCCATCCATGTAGCTGCAAAGGGCATTATTTCATTTTTTATGGCTGAGTAATAGTCCACTGTATATATGTACCACATCTTCTTTATCCATTCTTCAGTCGATGGATGTTTAGGTTGCTTCCATATCTTGGCTACTGTAAGCAGTGCCGCTATGAACATTGGGGTACATGTATCTTTTCAAATTATGGTTTTTCTCCAGATATATGCCCAGGAGTGGGATTGCTGGATCATATGGCAACTCTATTTTTAGTTTTTCAAGGAACCTCCATACTATTCTTCATAGTGACTGCACCAATTTACATTCCTACCAACAGTGTAAGAGGGTTCACTTTTCTCCACACCCTCTGTAGCATTTGTTATCTGTAGACTTTCTAATGATGGCTATTCTGACCGGTGTGAGGTGATACCTCATTGTAGTTTTGATTTGCATTTCTCTAATAATTAGTGATGTTGAGCATTTTTTCATGTGCCTCTTGGCCATCTGTATGTCTTCTTTGGAGAAGTGTCCATTTAGGTTTTCTGCCCGTTTTTTGATTGGGTTGTTTGGATTTTTTGTTGTTGTTGTTGTTGTTATTCAGTTGTATGAGCTGTTTGTATTAAAAAAGCTAGATTTGTAAATCAAGACAACCAAACTCAGTAGAGATGGGAATCAGGCATAATCATTAAAATTTTTTCTGTATTTCACTGTATAGACAAGCTGGAAAACCACTGATCTAAGCCATAGGCTGTTACAGTTGCTCTAATTCCCAACCAGTTATGCTGGTCAATGAGACCCATCATTTCCCACACCAGCTCCTTCTTCCTGAGCAAAGTGTGGAAGGGTGATGGTAAGATAGTGTTAGCTTGCAAATTCCTGACATTTTGATATGACTTTTAAGCAAATTGATGGGATAAACAATAAATACGGTGAGGACCCAGCAGCTGAGAGCATGCATACTCAATATTAATCCTTTTTAATTCAAATTCTTTCCTGTCATTATCTTACCCCTTCTTAAGAGACGTCTCTTCAGATTTCCTCCAAGACCCTTGTATCTCTGATTCAAATGACTATTTGCTTTACCTGCATGTGATTTATCGCATTGCAAGACTGTTATGACAATGTGTGGTGACCTCATTGTCAGGACGACTGGGAGGGGTGTCTGCTCACCTTAGCTGAAGCTTGATTCCCCTGGGTCAGCTGTTTTGTTGGTTATTCTCAACCCCACGCATCCAAAGATGTGAAAACCTCTGCAGTGCTGCTAGCTTTCCTCCTTGTTTTGTCTGTTTTGCCACAAAGATTGAGTGAATGATACATTAGTTCCCTTAACTTGTATTTCTGTTAAATATATAAATATGTTAAAAATTTGAGCTAAGTATTTACTTTACCTGCAATATTACTGTAACTACTAATGAGGGAAATGTGATTTGCTGAACTTCATTAGTCAGTGGTAGGATTAAACCTAGAACATAAGCATTTTGTTGAAAGATGAAAAAAGAATTATTCAATTCCACATCCCTATGCATAACATAACGAATGTTGAAATTTTTTCTGACTCCTCTCTCTCTTTTTTTTTTTTTGCGGTACGCTGGCCTCTCACTGTTGTGGCCTCTCCCGTTGCGGAGCACAGGCTCCGGGTGTGCAAGCTCAGCGGCCATGGCTCACGGGCCTAGCCGCTCTGCGGCATGTGGGATCCTCCCGGACCGGGGCACGAACCCGCGTCCCCTGCATCGGCAGGCGGACTCTCAACCACTGCGCCACCAGGGAAGCCCTCTGACTCCTATCTCTTTATTGTTATCATTATTAATCAGATATATCCTCAGAACCAAGTGTGGCAAAGATTATCTAGCTGCTCACCAAACCAGATTCCTCCTCTTCCTTAGTCCATAGATTACATTTCCTAAAAGGACTTGCAATTAATAAGCCCATGTGACTGAGTTCTAGCCAATAGAATGTGAAGAAAAGTGATGCACACCATTTCCAGGCTTGGCCCATAAAAACTCCAACACACAGTTCATTCTCCTTCCCCATTCCTTGCCAAATTCACATGACTCTGAAGCCCAAGAAGATAAAAGGGTCCGGAGCATGACCCCTTGGAAGGCTGTCCACCAATCAAGGAATATCTGTTTTGGACTTCCTGAGAGCAAAGGAATAAGCTTCTGTTATGTAAAGCCACTGAGATTTGGAGGTTTATTTATTACATTCATTCATCAAAGAAGTTATTCTGACTAATGATCCATGATTTTAAGAATGCCCAGTGGAGCTTAATGATAAAAGTGCCCCCTTCCATATATTTCTTTACAGTATTCTCTGACATTCAACTCTTCTTTCTTCTTTTTCATACTCTTCCATTCTCTATGGAGACAATCTCCAAAGAAATTCATGGTTATCTGTTCTTCCTATTTTTGAAATATCTTCAACACTTAAGAACTCAAATAATCTTTCTACTAATGCTTCACAAACCTGTCGAATTTAGCCAAACCACTCACCCAACTCAGATGAACACATATAAGTTTCTTAACTCACTAAGTCTACTCTTTCTCCCATTGAT
Organism: Phocoena phocoena; assembly: GCF_963924675.1. Lineage (NCBI taxonomy): Eukaryota > Metazoa > Chordata > Mammalia > Artiodactyla > Phocoenidae > Phocoena > Phocoena phocoena. Next base: position 29,069,624 of record NC_089227.1, on the reverse strand, counting down.
TTATTACTTAATTGGTATGCTATTCAATTTTTTTTCATGTTCTACTTAAGAACTGTTACACTTATTAGCTTTATATTAATTTTAGAATTTATCTGCCTGGAATAATTCTTTTTTTTTTTTTTTTTTTTGCGGTACGTGGGTCTCTCACTGTTGTGTCCTCTCCCATTTCGGAGCACAGGCTCTGGACGCACAGGCTCAGCGGCCATGGCTCACGGGCCCAGCTGCTCCACGGCATATGGGATCTTCCCGGACCGGGGCACGAACCCATGTCCCCTGCATCGGCAGGCGGACTCTCAACCACTGCGCCACCAGGGACGGGAAGCCCCTGCCTGGAATAATTCTTACCTAATTTTATAATAAAAAATCTTTAGGTTTAGGTAGCCTGGGCACTGCATTTGCTCATGTTTCTCCCTTCTCTCTTCTCTTCTACATCAGTGCAAATTTTATTTTATTAGCAGAGGTACAAATTTTACACATTCTTCTAGGTTTCAGCTCATGTTCTAATTTCTCCCTTAGTACTTTTCTTTGACGTAGTCAATATTTACTGTGAATAAATCTTGGAACTTGCTCCATCTAGATGCTCTCTGAGGGCAGGGGCTCAGTGTTACATTTCTTTGGTTATAGAAAGTACAAATACACATGAAGTAGAAGCAATAATACCAAAACCCTAATGGCTTTAATATCTTTGCTTCCTCAAAAGCTTTCATTTAATTCTCAGGGTTCATATTCACTTTCTCAAGACAAACCTGAATTAATATGCTCTGTACCTAGAATGTTTCTTGACCTTGAAATCATCAAATTCTTGTTTCTCTTTGGTATACAAGTAAAGTGTTTATACATTAGATTGATTACACTTCCACTAGTACCTTTCACAGATCATACCAAACTGTATTATTTTCCCCTAAATATCTGGATTATAAATATTCTCTATCCCTGGTGAGGGATCTCTGGGAAGCTAGATTTTTACGTATAACTCCTGGGTAGAACTGAAGAAACCTTTTTGAGAGGAAACCTCAATCTCTGCAATTAAATCTAATGTAAGTTTATCTCCTCATGAGCTCACAGAACTAAAATAAATGGATTTCCTAATGCTTCTCTGAAGTTATGCGGTGCCAAAACTTTGGTTTCTTTAGAATCATTCATCCAATTTAAAAGCTGTATCAGGCTCTTTCTAGATTATATTGGACAGAGTCACCATGGCTCTGAACTAAAGATAATTATTAAAACATGTATTTGCAGGGCAGTTTTCTTGATGAACATATCCTTCTCTTTGATATTGCAAATTTTGGAAGAACTTTTTCAGTGGAGGAGGTAAAGAGATTGTATTGTTTGAGGAGTTTATTTATTTATTTTATATCTTTATTGGAGTATAATTGCTTTACAATGTTGTGTTAGTTTCTGCTGTATAGCACAGTGAATCAGCTATATGTATACATATATCGCCTGAGGAGTTTATTTAAAAGTTCCGTAATTAACAGCATGACCTCAGCTGACGATCAACTGTAGGTAAGCAAAATTTAAGCTGCCCTTTAGTACATTATCAATTGATACATGTTGGAGAAAAAGTAATTACTAAAGAAGTAATTTTCAGTCAATTCAGTTTCATCAGCTCTTGGTGCTACTTAGGCAAGATCTTGGGTTGATTCTTGTATGGGACTCGTGAGCTGTACAAGCCATAGATGATGTCACCAACTCCAGTTTATCCTTTAAAACCTTTTTACTAATAAGGAGACACCAACTGGGGTTGGAAGGAATATTTACCACATTGAGATTCATCACAGAGACTAGAAGATCAAAAAAGTCCATTGAGTGTCTGGCACAGTATGTCATTTAAGAGGCCCTCAAAATGCTCCATTGAACGTGAATTCATTACAGAATGTCAGTGGCTTAATCACCTCAAATAATGAAGTAGCTCAAGGTAGAAGACAAGTCTGAATAAAACCTCCCGTCATTAGTGGATTAAAACAAGTTGTTTTTGCAAATTTGGAAACTGTATGCAGAGAGTCACATGAAGTAAACAGGTATGCATAAATTTTTTAAAAATTGAGCTTCCTCTCATGTTGTTATATTATTGTCTATTTGCTTCCATATATTTTCATCAGAAGAGGTGCTGAAAAAATAATGCTGTGTCAAACTGAGTGCTGGACAAATAATTATTTGAGCCTCACAATTGGAATACTACCTTGCAGTGACATAGAAACCTCAGATTGAGGTAACCGCAGATTTTGTATGATACGAACTACACCCCAGTGACTCGGGAGGGATTTGCTGGTCCTCTTTTTTTTTATTGAAAGAAATAATGAGAAGATGAAGTAAACTAAGAGAAAAACATGCATATTGAGAAGAAATGAATTTATGGGAGGGTGAAACCAAAGTGTAGTTTTAGAGACCTTCCTAATTTGGCATTTCTATTTTTTTTAACATCTTTATTGGAGTATAATTGCTTTATAATGTTGTGTTAGTTTCTGCTGTATAACAAAGTGAATCAGTTATACGTATACATATGTTCCCATATCTCTTCCCTCTTGCATCTCCCTCCCACTCTCCATATCCATCCCGTCTAGGTGGTCACAAAGCACCAAACTGATCTCCCTGTGCTGTGCGGCTGCTTCCCACTAGCTATCTATTTTACATTTGGTAGTGTATATATGTTAGTGCTACTTTCTCACTTCATCCCAGCTTACCCATCCCCCTTTGTGTCGGCAAGTCCATTCTCTACATCTGCATCTTTATTCCTGTCCTGCCTCTAGGTTCATCAGAACCTTTTTTTTTTTTTACATTCCATAAGTATGCGTTAGCGTACGGTATTTGTTTTTCTCTTTCTCACTTCACTCTGCATGACAGATTCTATGTCCATCCACCTCACTACAAATAATTGAATTTCGTTTCTTTTTATGGCTGAGTAATATTCCATTGTATATATGTGCCACATCTTCTTTATCCATTCATCTGTCTGTAGGTTGCTTCGATGTCCTGGCTGTTGTAAATAGAGCTGCAGTGAACATTGTGGTCCATGACTCCTTTTGAATTATGGTTTTCTCAGGATATATGTCCAGTAGTGGGATTGCTGGGTCATATGGTAGTTCTATTTGTAGTTTTTTAAGGGACCTGTATACTGTTCTCCATAGTGGCTGTATCAATTTACATTCCCACCAAAAGTGCAAGAGGGTTCCCTTTTATCCACACCCTCTCCAGCATTTATTGTTTGTAGATTTTTTGATGATGGCCATTCTGACCAGTGTGAGGTGATATCTCAATGTCATTTTCATTTGCATTTCTCTAATGATTAGTGAAGTTGAGCATCCTTTCATGTGTTTGTTGGCAACCTGTATATCTTCTTTAGAGAAATGTCGATTTAGATCTTTTGCCCATTTTTGGATTGGGTTGTTTGTTTTTTTGATATTGAGCTGCATGAGCTGCTTGTAAATTGTGGAGATTAATCCTTTGTCAGTTGCTTCATTTGCAAATATTTTCTCCCATTCTGAGGGTTGTCTTTTCGTCTTGTTTATGGTTTCCTTTGCTGTGCAAAAGCTTTGAAGTTTCATTAGGTCCCATTTGTGTATTTTTGTTTTTATTTCCATTTCTCTAGGAGGTGGGTCAAAAGGGATCCTGCAGTGATTTATGTCATAGAGTGTTCTGCCTATGTTTTCCTCTAAGAGTTTTATAATGTTTGGCCTTATATTTAGGTCTTTAATTCATTTTGCGTTTATTTTTGTGTATGGTGTTAGGGAGTGTTCTAATTTCATTCTTTTACATGTAGCTGTCCAGTTTTCCCAGCACCACTTATTGAAGAGGCTGTCTTTTGTCCACTGTGTATTCTTGGCTCCTTTATCAAAGATAAGGTAACCGGGCTTCCCTGGTGGCGCAGTGGTTGAGAGTCTGTCTGCCGATGCAGGGGACACAGGTTCGTGCCCTGGTCTGGGAAGATCCCACATGCCGCGGAGCGGCTGGGCCCGTGAGCCATGGCTGCTGAGGCTGCGCGTCCAGAGCCTGTGCTCCACAACGGGAGAGGACACAATAGTGAGAGGCCCACGTACCGCAAAAAAAAAGAAAAAAATGATAAGGTAACCATATATGCATGGGTTTATCTCTGGGCTTTCTATCCTGTTCCATTGATCTATATTTCTGTTTTTGTGCCAGTACCATATGGTCTTGATTACTGTAGCTTTGTAGTGTAGTCTGAAGTCAGTGAGCCTGATTCCTCCAGCTCTGCTTTTCTTTCTCAAGATTGCTTTGGCTATTTGGGGTCTTTTGTGTTTCCATAAAAATGATGAAATTTTTTGTTCTAGTTCTATGAAAAATGCCATTGGTAGTTTGATAGGGATTTCATTGAATCTGTAGATTGCTTTGGGTAGGAGAGTCATTTTCACAATGTTGATTCTTCCAATCCAAGAACATGGTATATCTCTCCATCTGTTTGTGTCATCTTTAATTTCTTTCATTAGTGTCTTATAGTTTTCTGCTTACAGGCCTTTTGTCTCACTAGGTAGGTTTATTCTTAGGTATTATTCTTTTTGTTGCAATGGTAAATGGGAGTGTTTTCTTAATTTCTCTTTCAGATTTTTCATCATTACTGTATAGGAATGCAAGAGATTTCTGTGTATTAATTTTGTATCTTGTGACTCTACCACATTCATTGATTAGCTCTAGTAGTTTTCTGGTAGCATCCTTAGGATTCTCTATGTATAGTATCATGTCATCTGCAAACAGTGACAGCTTTGCTTCTTCTTTTCCTATTTGGATTCCTTTTATTTCTTTTTCTTCTCTGATTGCTGTGGCTAAAACTTCCAAAACTATGTTGAATAACAGTGGTGAGAGTGGACAACCTTGTCTTGTTCCTGATCTTAGAGGAAATGCTTTCATTTTTCACCATTGAGAACGATGTTGGCTGTGGGTTTGTCATATATGGCCTTTATTATGTTATGGTAAGTTCTCCCTGTGCCCACTTTCTGGAGAGTTTTTATCATAAATGGGTATTGAGTTTTGTCGCAAGCTTTTTCTGCAACTATTGAGATTATCATATGGATTTTTTCCTTCAGTTTGTTAATATGGTGTATCACATTGACTCATTTGCATATATTGAAGAATCCTTGCACTCTTGGGATAAACCCCACTTGATCATGGTGTATGATCCTTTCAATGTGTTGTTGAATTCTGTTTCCTAGTATTTTGTTGATGATTTTTGCATGTATGTTCATCAGTGATATTGGCCTGTAGTTTTATTTTTTTGTGACATCTTTGTCTGGTTTTGGTATCAGGGTGATCGTGGCCTTGTAGAATGAGTTTGGGGGTGTTCCTCCCTCTGCTATATTTAGGAACAGTTTGAGAAGGATAGGTGTTAGTTTTTCTATAAACGTTTGACAGAATTCACCTGTGAAGCCATCTGGTCCTGGCTTTTGTTTGTTGGAAGGTATTTAATCACAGTTTCAATTTCAGTGCTTGTGATTGGTCTGTTCATATTTTCCATTTCTTCCTGTTTCAGTATGGGAAGGCTGTGTTTTTCTAAGCGTTTGTCCATTTTTTTCCAGGTTGTCCTTTTTATTGGCATAGAGTTGCTTGTAGGAATCTCTCATGATCCTTTTGTATTTCTGTAGTGTCAGTTGTTAGTTCTCCTTTTTCATTTCTAATTCTGTTTATTTGAGTCTTCTCCCTTTTTTTTTGATGATTCTGGCTAATGGTTTATGAATTTTGTTTATCTTCTCAAAGAGCCAGCTTTTAGTTTTATTGCTCTTTGCTACTGTTTCCTTCATTTCTTTTTCATTTATTTCTGATGTGATCTTTATGATTTCTTCTGCTTTCTTTCGGTTTTTTTGTTCTTCTTTCTCTAATTGCTTTAGGTGTAAGGTTAGGTTGTTTATTTGAGATTTTTCTTGTTTCTTGAAGTAGGATTGTATAGCTATAAACTTCCCTGTTAGAACTGCTTTTGCTGCATCCCATAGGTTTTGCATTGTCGTGTTTTCATTGTTATTTGTTTCTAGGTATTTTTTGATTTCCTCTTTGAGTTCTTCAGTAATCTCTTGGTTATTTAGTAGCATATTGTTTACCCTCCATGGATTTGTATTTTTTACAGTTTTCTTTTTCTGTAATTGATATCTAGTCTCATAATGTTGTGGTCAGAAAAGATACTTGATACAATTTCAATTTCCTTAAATTTACCAAGGCATGATTTGTGACCCAAGATATGATCTATCCTGGAGAATGTTCCATGAGCACTTAAGAAGAAAGTGTATTCTGTTGTTTTTGGATGGAATGTCCTATAAATATCAATTAAGTCCATCTTGTTTAATGTGTCATTTAAAGCTTGTATTTCATTATTTATTTTCATTTTGGATGATCTGTCCATTGGTGAAAGTGGGGTGTTAAGTCCCCTACTATTATTTTGTTACTGTCGATTTCCCCTTTTATAGCTGTTAGCAATTGCCTTATGGATTGAGGTGCTCCTATGTTGGGTGCATAAATATTTACAATTGTTATATCTTCTTCTTGGATTGATCCCTTGATCATTATGTAGTGTCCTTCTTTGTCTCTTGTAACATTCTTTATTTTAAAGTCGATTTTTTTCTGACATGAGAATTGCTACTCCAGCTTTCTTTTGATTTCCATTTGCATGGAATATCCTTTTCCGTCCCCTCACTTTCAGTCTGTATGTGTCTCTAGGTCTGAAGTGGGTCTCTTGTATACAGCATATATACGGGTGTTGTTTTTGTATCCATTCAGCCAGCCTGTGTCTTTTGGTTGGAGCATTTAATCCATTTACATTTAAGGTAGTTATCGAAATGTATCTTCCTTTTACCATTTTCTTAATTGTATTGGTTTTGTTATTGTAGGTCTTTTCCTTCTCTTGTTTTTCCTGCCTAGAGAAGTTCCTTTAGCATTTGTTGTAAAGCTTGTTTGGTGGTGCTGAATTCTCTTAGCTTTTGTTTGTCTGTAAAGGTTTTAATTTCTCCATTGAATCTGAATGAGATCCTTGCTAGGCAGAGTAATATTGGTTGTAGGTTTTTCCCTTTCATCCCTTTAAATATGTCCTGCCACTCCCTTCTGCCTTGCAGAGTTTCTGCTGAAAGATCAACTGTTAACCTTATGGGGATTCCCTTGTATATTATTTGTTGCTTTTCTCTTGCTGCTTTTAATATTTTTTCTTTGTATTTAATTTTTGATAGTTTGATTAATATGTGTCTTGGTGTGTTTCTCCTTGGATTTATCCTGCATGGGACTCTGTGCTTCCTGGAATTGACTATTTTCTTTCCCATATTAGGGACGTTTTCAACTATAATCTCTTCAAATATTTTCTCAGACCCTTTCTTTTTCTCTCCTTCTTCTGGGACGCTTATAATTCGAATGTTGGTGCATTTCATGTTGTCCCAGAGGTCTCTGAGACTGTCCTCAATTCTTTTCATTATTTTTTCTTTCTTCTGCTCTGTGGTAGTTATTTACACTATTTTGTCTTCCAGGTCACTTATCTGTTCTTCTCCCTCAGTTATTCTGCTATTGGTTCCTTCTAGAGAATTTTTAATTTCATTTATTGTGTTGTTCAGCATTGTTTGTTTGCTCTTTATTTCTTCTAGGTCCTTATTAAACGTTTCTTGCATTTTCTCTATTCTATTTCCAAGATTTTGGATCATCTTTACTATCATTATTCTGAATTCTTTTTTGGGTAGACTGTCTGTTTCCTCTTCATTTGTTTGGTCTGGTGGGTTTTTACCTTGCTCCTTCATCTGCATATTTCTCTGTCTTCTCATTTTGTTAACCTACTGTGTTTGGGTTCTCCTTTTTGCAGGCTGCCGGTTCATAGTTCCTGTTATTTTTGGTGTCTGCCCCCAGTGGGTGAGGTTGCTTCAGTGGATTGTTTAGGCTTCCTGGTGGAAGGGACTGGTGCCTGTGTTCTGGTGACTGGAGCTGGATCTTGTCTTTCTGGTGGGCAGGGCCATGTCCATTGGTGAGTTTTGGTTGTCTGTGAATTTAGTATGATTTTAGGCAGCCTCTCTGTAATGGGTGGGATTGTGTTCCTGTCTTGCTAGTTGTTTGGCATGGGGTGGCCAGCACTGGAGCTTGCTGGCCATTGGGTGGAGCTGGGCTTTAGTGTGGAGACAGAGATCTCTGGGACAACTCTGGCTGATTGATATTATGTGGGGCTGGGAGGTCTCTGTTGGTCCAATGTCCTGAAGTCAGCTCTCCCACGTCAGAGGCTCAGGCCTGACACCAGGCTGGAGCACCAAGACCCTGTCAGCCACACGGCTCAGAAGAAAAGGGTGAAAAAAGAAAGAAAATAAATAAAAATAAATAATAAGTAAAAATTATTAAAATAAATACAAAATAATAATAAAAAAGAAGAGAGCAACCAAACCAATAAACAAATCCACAAGTGATGACAAGTGCTAAAAACTAAACTAAGATAAACATGAAAGTCAGAAACAAATCAGTCGCAGACAGCAAACCTGAAGTCTACAGTTGTTCCCAAAGTTCACTTGCTCAATTTTGGGATGATTCATTGTCTTCTCATGTTTTCCACAGATGCAGGGTTTATCAAGTTGATTTTATGGATTTAATGCACTGCTCCTGAGGCTGCTGGGAGACATTTCCCTTTCTCTTCTTTTTTTGCACAAATCCTGGGGTTCAGCTTTGGTTTTGGCATATAGGCCACCCTCAGGCATCTGTTCCCCAGCCAGACAGGAGGAGGTTATAGCAGTGGCTGATTAGGGGGCTCTTGTTCACTCAGGCCTGGGGGAGGGAGGGATACGGAATGCAGGGTGAGCCTGTGGAGGCAGAGGGTGGCGTGATGTTGCAGTAGTCTGAGGCGCGCCGTGTGTTCTCCCGAGGAAGTTGTCCCTGGATCACGGGACCCTGGCAGTGGCGGACTGCACAGGCTCTTGGGAGGAGAGGTGTGGATAGTGACCTGTGCTTGCACATAGGCTTCTTGGTGGCAGCATCAGCAGCCTTAGCGTTTCATGCCCGTCTCTGGGGTCCGAGCTGATAGCTGCGGCTTGCGCCCATCTCTGGAGTTCCTTTAGGTGGTGCTCTGCCTTCTGTGGGCAGACGAGAAAGGAATCCTCTCTCCTCGCGCACCCTGAAACAATTGTTTCTTGCCTCTTTGGCAGCTCCAGACTTTTTCCCAGACTCCCTCCTGGCTAGCTCTGGTGCATTACCTCCCTTCAGGCTGTGTTTACGCCACCAACCCCAGTCCTCTCCCTGGGATCTGACCTCCGAAGCCCGAGCCTCAGCTCCCACCCCACACCCACCCCAGCAGGTGAGCAGGCAAGCCTCCCAGGCTGGTGAGTGCTGGTTGGCACCGATCCTCTGTGTGGGAATCTCTCTGCTTTGCCCCCTGCACCCCTATTGCTGTGCTCTCCTCCGTGGCTCCGAAGCTTCCCACCCTCCCCCCGTCTCCACCAGTGAAGGGGCTCCCTAGTGTGTGGAAATCTTTCCTCCTTCACAGCTCCCTCCAAGAGGTGCAGGTCCCGTCCCTATCCTTTTGTCTCTGTTTCTTCTTTTTTCTTTTGCCCTTCCCAGGTATGTGGGGAGTTTCTTGCCTTTTGGGAGGTCTGAGGTCTTCTGCCAGCGTTCAGTAGGTGTCCTGTAGGAGTTGTTCCACATGTAGATGTATTTCTGGTGTATTTGTGGGGAGGAAGGTGACCTCCACGTCTTACTCCTCTGCCATATTGATGGTCCCCCCTGGCTTTTCTTAATTGGTGTGGAACTTCTATGCAATTTATACCATAGAGTTTGCCTGAATGTTGCATAGGCAAATTCAAGTGTAATTCCTGAGCATATATCCACTGTACCTGAACAACATTTTCACTTTCTGCCATTTCTAACAAACAGTATTCAAAGAAAAGATATCTAAGACATTCAAAGTTACATGAGGTTAAAAGACATGTTTTTTGCTCCTTGGTGTGTAAAATGTTTTGTTTATTAGTTGATTACAACTGACGTCCACTTTCACTTACTTATTGAAAACAGAATTCTTCATATCGCTTTAATAAATACTGAGCAAAGCACTTACTAGACTCTTGGGGCATTAAAAGATAAGTGAGACACAAAATCTGCCCTCTAAGAGTTCACAATTTAGTGGGTGCTGAAAATCACTCCTCAAACTGAATTATCTATACTGTAAGTGTCAAAAGGGAGATGGGACAAGATTTTATGGGTGGGAGAGACTGTATTTAGCTGATGGGGGATCAAGCAATGCTTGAAGGTAGCAGTGGCATTTAAGGTACATCTTGAAAGAGTAAGTGACATGTCAAACGAGGGAGAAAAGCGTTGAAAGGTCAAGGTAAAATGTCTTAGTGAACACTAGGCATATTTAGGAAATCATAAGTGGTTCTGTTCAGGAGAGTAACCTGAGATACAATACAGAGTATCATGTTTATTTTGAAAATGTGAAGAAATCCACTTACACGTTTTATTTTTTTGTTTTAAAATTTGAAGTAATTATGGACTCATAGGAGATACCTAGAAGAAAGTCTCAGGTACCCATCCCTCAGTTCCCTCCAGTAGTGACATCTGTTGGACGAGGTGATAAGATGTGATAGATGTGACCAGTGGTTGACCCACGAGTTGCATCTGGGCGTTTAGAGACTCCTCCCTTCGTCCCCTGTCCTTGGAATGTACACTCTGCCTACTGTCCCCACAGTGTGAGCTGTCCCAAGGAGAATAGTCTTGCAGCTGCCCAAAACAAGCCTCCTAAGTAAGTTCCCTGGCTCATTAAACCTGCCACCTACTGATCTGGTGGGGTCTCCTTCTTTGTTTGGTCCCTTCTTGCCCTGTGTTTCTGAGAGCTAGTTTGTGAACCAAAAACATATTATAGAGCTATAGTGTAATGTCAAAACCAGAAAATTGACTTTGGTGCATTACTGCTAACTAAAATTGCAGACCTTATTCAGTTTTCACTGTTTTTTAAAAACTTGCATTCTTGTGTGCGTGTGTGCTTGCACGTGTGTGTGTGTGTGTGTGCAGTGTTTTTATTTTTTAATCAGGGGAAACCCTTAAACAAGGGTTTGGGGTGTTGACCCTCCCTGCAGTCAAAAATCCAAGCACAACTTATAGTTGGTCCTTCACGTCTGCAGTTTTTCCACATCCATAGTTCCACATCCCCAATTCAATCATCCATGAACCCTGTAGTACTATAGTATTTAATATTGAAAAAAATCCACTTGTAAGTGGACCCTCGTAGTTCAGTCCTGTGTTGTTCCAGGGTCAAGTGTAACTAGAGTTGGGCTCTAAGAAGATTATCTGGCAGCATTCTACAGGCAAGCTTGGAAACAGAAAGATCCAATCAGAAATAATTATCATAGAGCAGAAGAGGAATGATGGGACCCTTAATGAATGATGCACAGCACAATGCTGGATACAGGGAAAGCGCACAGTGGCTGAGTAAAGACACATTTTCAGACTGCATTTTTCAAATATAAGGGAAAAAATATGATTTCTTTTCAATCTGACAAGGTGTGTGCACTGGCAGAAGTCAGAAGAAGGATAACACGTAGAACCCGGTGAGGCTCTCAGTCCAGCACAGTGAATGATACACTGCATGAGCCTAATAGAGGGAGATTGGAAAAACAGGACAGTTCTCAAGTGGAATGAGGTGAATAGCACAGGTTAGAAAAAAGATCAGATCAAGAATCCCAGGTCACACAACATTTTAAATCAGCTATACCCCAATAAAAATTAAAAAAAAAAAAAAAAAAAGAATCCCGGGTCGTAAGTCGGCAATTAGAGTCGCGGTGTGAGAAAAATGAAGAGGCATGCGTTTCCTACCCTAATTGCTAGTTGATCATTGTTTCTATCTTAGCTTGCTAATAGCTAGTTGAAATTTCAAAATCAAAAATCTGCTTTTTAAATCCAAGACCTTTTAAAAATCCTATATCCTAGGAGAAAGCTCAGATATGGTTTCTTCTTAATGCTAACAACATTTTCCAATAGTGCATTTCTCCTCCATTATTCCATGTAAGGATTGGTTAACTTTGTTTCCCTTATACCTCACCATCTCCTATGAAGGTCAGTTATTTGCTGGGTAGGCAAACTGGGAGTTACAGAACTTAAATACGTCTTTTGCTGGCTGAGGGATTATGAGCAAGTTATTTAAACATTTTCTAAAAGTTGATGACCTCATCAGTAATACAAAAATGTTGGAGTCAAAGGGCCTTTTCCATCCTAACGCTCTCAAAAGAAATCTCATCTTATTAATTCCCACATACCTTTTTATCGCTGTTCAACTTTTGTTCAGCATTTAGCGTGGTGACTGGTGACTAGCACGATATTCAGTGCATGTTTTCTGAATGTGACATTTGAAGAAACTTAAGTACAATAAATCTTCCCTCAAGAATTTTAAGTAGTTTTTAGATCTTAATAGAGTAAAATTGTTTAAGCTTGAAATCTTTACAACTTTGCCTTTTTGTCCTCTATTTTTTATGTGTTTAAAAATATGCAGAGTCACTTAATCTCTTTTGGACTCCATGTTTTTCTCTGACATAAGAGAAGTGAGCTTTAAAAATAGCTTCTATTTCTACAAATCAGTGGTATTAATTAGTGGAAAAGTTATGCACATGACATGTAGCAGAACTTCAAATGAAATTCCACTTCATTCCTTAGCTTCTTTTATAAACTGCAAATGTACTTTTAGTAAAATTTATAAAATAACACATTTAAATTAAATTTGTCTAAGCATTTAATCATGTTACTTTATAATATGTATAAATATAATGAGCTAAAAATAAGAACTAACATTTAGTGACTCTTTTGCTAAGTTCCAAGCATTGAGGTATCACTTTATGCATTTTACTGATGAAGAATCCAAGGCCATAGAAGTTAAATAACCTATCCAAGGTCATACATCCAATAAAAGGTGTATTTGGGATTTAATATAAGGGCTTTGGCTCCAGAGCTGTGTGGTTCAGTATCACTGTACATCGTATGTCACTATATGCCACTTCCTAGATGGAGAAAAAGGTCCTGAACAGTATTTTTTTAATTTTTATTTTACATTGGCGTATAGTTGATTAACAATGTTGTATTAGTTTCACATGTACAGCAAAGTGATTCAGTTATACGTATACACGTATCTATTCTTTTTCAAATTCTTTTCCCGTTTAGCTTGTTACAGAACATTGAGCAGAGTTCCCTGTGCTATACAGTAGGTCCTTGTTGGTTATCTATTTTAAATATAGCAGAGTGTATATATGGGAGAAAATATTCGCCAATGATGTGACCAACAAGGGATTCATCTCCAAAATTTACAAACAGCTCATGCAGCTCAATACCAAAAAACAAACAACCCAGTGAACAGTAATTTTTGAGTTCGGAAGCAGGCAGGCATTGACCCACAATAACTTGAACTCTAAAATTTTACAGCCAGTCTCTAACCACTGACCCTGGAATCTCTGGCTGCAGTGTAAACCCCGTTTGTATTTGGAGGACAGTCCAACTATGGGATGAAGATAATTCAATAACCAGAAATAACCCTTTACTTTATCTTAAGTGAGAATCTTTCATAAGTACCTGCTTGCTCTTTTACCATCAAAACTCTTTATTTAGTGTCTTTATTTGTCCTGAATTATCCCTCTTCTGAAACATAATCATATACCTGGCAAATTATTTCAGTTATTAATGAGTCTCTTTTCAATGGATACAGAATTTCCTAAACACTATGTTCCACATTGACTTGCTACACAAGAACGTAGATTTCTGCTGAGAAGTTTGAGAAGGAATCGTTTATCTGTTTGTGAGTCTTCTAGGAAATAAGGGACCTGGTTTTCACGATATTTGAGGTATGCCCTAACTGTATTCACTATATACATCTTATAAAACAGAGTGATTTAATTCTGTTTGTGCCATTAAGTCACTATATGATTTTGTGTCAACAATTCAGTCGTCATATATTAGCATGAGAAACCAAGTGTTGTATTTAACAAAGTAGTTCTCTCTTGGGGGCTCTCTGGCTGTCTCTTTTTCTCTCTCCTCAAAGAATGATTCAATTATACTATATAGACCATTTGGTTCTTAATGACCTGTATGGTAACACAATACTGAGTAGATTGTCTTGAATGTGGATTTCAAGTCTTTGACACGTCCTGGATTCCACAGATAGCTTAATAGTAAAAGAATTTTTAAAAAAGCATCCGAGTAAAGAAAAGAAAACAAGTACTGTTACGCTCATTTTGCTGCCTAGAGCATTAAATCCCGAAAGCATTACATAGAAAAATAATTCCTTGGACTCTTAACAGATATAACTCCCAAAGGTTTAAGAGACTGGTTAAATAAGGTTGAACAGATTTCTCTATTACAGAACTCCACACTGTCTTTAACATATAATGTGTTTAATTAAATGCTTTCTAAATCTCATTTCCCCATGAACATTTTATGGGCATTGTTTCCTGGAACGCTGATAATAATTGAGATCAGTAGTTCTCAAACGAAGCTGGACATTACAATCACTTAGTGAGTTTGTGAAGCATATCCCTGCCAAGAGCAATTAACTCTGCGTCTTTGGAGGGTGGGAGCCTGCAGTAAGCAGAATAATGGCCTCCCAAAGATGTTTATGTCCTGATTCCCAGAACCTGTGAATTCCTTACTTGCCAAAGGGGAATTAAGGTAACAGATGGGATCAATGTTGTTAGTTGGCTGACCTTACGTTAGATTATTCTGGAATATCCAGGTGGGCCCAATGTAATCAGAGGCATCTTTAAATGGGGGGTGGAGGGAAAGAATCTGACGAGTCAGTGTTAGAGTGATACAGCAGGAGGAAGGCTCAACCGTTGTGGGCTTCGAAGAGAAGGGGGCCGCCAGCCAAAAACTCCAGGCAGTTTCTGGAAGCCAGAGAAGGCAAGGAAATGAATTCTCCTCTAGAGCCTCTAGAAAGGAACACAGCCCTTCTGACATCTTGAGGTTCGTCCAGTGAGACTCATTTTGGACTTTTGGCCTCCCGGACTGTAAGTTAATACATTTATGTCGATTTGAGCTGCTGAGTTTGTGATAAGTTGTTACAGCAGTGATGGGAAATGAATACAGGGTCCAAGCACTGGTCATTATTATTATTTTCTTTTGCGAGTACGCGGGCCTCTCACTGTTGTGGCCTCTCCCGTTGCGGAGCACAGGCTCCGGACGCGCAGGCTCAGCGGCCATGGCTCACGGGCCCAGCCGCTCCGCGGCATGTGGGATCCTCCCGGACCGGGGCACGAACCCGTGTCCCCTGCATCTGCAGGCAGACTCTCAACCACTGCGCCAAGCACTGGTCATTTTTAAGAGCTACCAGTTGATTCTCAGGTGTAGCCAAGGTGAGAGCCCTGGGTTAGGGGAATACCAGCTCCCTGGAATCACCTAAGAAGCTTTTTATCAAACACTAATGTCTGGCACCCACCACTAGGGATTCAATTCACATTCAACATATTAACTTATTTAATCCCCACACCTTCATAAGATTGGAATTGTTATTATCAAAAGCACAGATTATTTTTTATTTTTTGTCTACTATGACCCAGCTACTAAATGGTGGGCTTCAAACCCATGCAGGATGGCTCCCATAACCTGCATTGCATTAACTTAAACTCTTGTGTAGAGCCCAGTTAGTCCTGTTTTAAACACGATCATTAAAATTATCAGCTATTTTCTGAGTTTCTTTTTCACAGAAAAAGGAAGTTAGAAATGAAAGGTGCCAGTGAAAATAAAAACATACTTGGCAATAAACTAGTGATCGACAGACTAACAGTGAGGGCTGAGAGTAAAGAATATAAAATCCATCAGTGTTTAAAAATATAAACACCTGAGAGCTTTGGGGGGTGTAAATGTTACTACATGCAGCAATATTTAGTGTTATTTGAAAGTATTACTCAGAGTAGAATTCATTTCAATAACTGATTTAATAAGAAAGGTTCATTTTTGTTCTGTGTATTTCCTTCACAAGAGGAGGTATATATTTATAATTTCCTAGTATTAATATAAGTAAATAAATGTTGATACTGTGAGAGAGACGCATTAAATGAGTATTTAATAGGTCAGCCAGGAGTTTTCAGAAATTCAGTAAAATGTATTATGTACATATGTTAGATATCATATGGAAAGCCTGCCTGTTTGCATATGAGATCTATTCAATTTTTTAAAAGTTAACGGCCATTCAAAATCAGCTGAAATGTCAACATACTTTGACATTTTGGTGACAGACTTAGGAGAAGCACAAAGACACCAAAACAAAGCTATAAAATCCAGTATTTATAATGCATTCATAATTTAAGAGTGAGGAAGGTGGAGATAAACAGCAAAACCAATTCCCTTGTGCTCAGGTATTTGCCATTTCTGTTCATCCCCTTTAAAGACGATAATCCTGGTATATGTTAAATCTTGAAAATTTTCAGCCCTCTGTTCCTCTGAGTGTTCTAATGAAAAGAGCACTGAAATAAAGGAAAACACTAGCTAGTTGTGTGACAGTGAGTATAAGCCATAAAACCAGGGCAATTTTTCCATCTGTAAAGTGACTTTTTCACTTGCTTTTTCAATCACAAAGGATTGTTAAAAGTCAAATGACAATGCATGGAAAAGTGATCTTGAAAATAATAAACCACCATGTAAATAATTATTCCATGCAATAATTTACAGTCAGTCTGGACTGCAAAAGTTATTTATGCCTGCATAAAAAGTTACCCCAAAATGTAGTGGCTTCAAACAACAGTTATTTGATAGTACCTTAGGGTAGAAGGCTGCGTATGGCTTCATTCAATCTCCTGCTTCAGAGTCTCTCACAGCTGCAGTCAAGGTGTCTGCTGTAGTTATAATCATCTCAGGGTTCAAGTGGGGAAGGATCTGCTTCCCAGATGATCTGACTGAGGGGCTCAGTTTCTCACTCACCGTTGGCTGTAGGTGGCCCATAGTTCCTCGGTACATGGGCTTCTCCAATATGGAATCTTGCTTCATCAAAGTTTGCAAGCCTAGAAGGCAATAGAAAGAATACAGAAAGATGGAAGTTAAAGTCATTTGTAAGCTAACTGTAGAAATGACATCTCATCACTTTGGCCTTTCTCTTTTCCTTAGAAGCAAGTTAGTAGGTCCATCTCATACTCAAGGGGAGGTGACCATATGATGTTGTGAATATTAGGGGGTAAGGGTCATCTTGAAAGATACCTCTTATGTGGACTGCCTCTCGTTCCTTAAACATATCCTGGGCTTGGCTCTCACTGAGTTACTGTTTGAGGATTTCTTTCTTTCTTTAAAAGTTACCTCAAACCCAGCTCAACCTTCAAGGTCCAACTCAATTATGATACCTTTAACGTGTGTATGATTTCCCTTGAATCTTCAGTTAGACGGGATCTTTGCAATATCTAAATTCCCAAAGCATTTGACATTCATCTCTTGCTTATCTCACATACTATCTCTTGATTTTTTTTTTAACACAGTCATAGCTTTCAGACGTATCCATTTATAAGGGCGCTGAAGGCAGGAGTTGGGTCTTATACCTCTTTGTATTCTCCCACAGGGCCAAGGACAGTCAAGACTACAAGATGAGCAATCTATACACATTTACTGAAATGAGGCAGTTTTTAAAGGAAAAGGTTAAGATCAGCTGTATTTTGATCTTCTTTCTGTCAAAGGCTTACATGAAGCCATCAAGAATCGATCAATAATATCAGTTCTGAAATAGTTTAAGTTCAGGGATTCCTGCCAGTTTCTTGTTTTTCAAAGGACATCTGTGGTCTGCCCTCGAAATGGCTTGATTCACTGAGAGCATGGGCCTCAGGAAAATAATGGAAACATGTGACCTCGACAGGAAGGTCCTCGATTTTCTGGGGCCTGTGCATGAGAAGTGAACCCTTTTGTTCCAAGAGTTCTTCTGTGGCTACATGCTTCGTTATTACAGTGCTCTATAGCAAGCTTAATCTTAAGGCAATATTTCTCTTGAGCATGAAGTTTCAATAAGAAATCTTTCATTGACATTAACTTATTAAAAATTTATTATATGGGTAATATTTTTTAACCATACCCTGTTTGCATGTACATAGACCTACCCTCCAAAGAAATCACTTAGATAATAGCCTGGATAAAAGAGTGTCTGGGGATACACAAAATTATATTGGCACAGTGGACCCTGAGCCAAGATTTCTACTTCTTTGGGGTATTTATTTTTATATGAAGTTTGGCCCAACATTCTTACCATTATTATTTTACAAGGTAACAGAAGAGTAATTCATTTCAGTTCAACAAAAGATTTCAAAGGGGGGCTTCCCTGGTGGCGCAGTGGTTGAGAGTCCGCCTGCCAATGCAGGGGACACGGGTTCATGCCCTGGTCTGGGAAGATCCCACATGCCACGGAGCAGCTGGGCCCGTGAGCCATGGCCGCTGAGCCTGTGCACCTGGAGCCTGTGCTCTGCAACAGGAGAGGCCGCAACAGTGAGAGGCCCACGTACTGCAAAAAAAAAAAAAAAAAAAAGATTTCAAAGAACATTTCAGTAGCTTGATAATCTGTTGAAATTGGCCCCCAGGGGTTTTGGTTTAGACTCAGTCTACTCTTAGTTTTCTGAGCTCAATCCAAAGAAGGCTTGGGGAGAGCATATTTCAGGGCAACTCGCTGTTAAGTTCTCTACAAATCCCTTCATCAGCCTCCCCGACCACACCTGCTACTTGTCATTACCATTTATTCTGGGGAGAATTTCAGGAGGTCTGTGCTGAGTTTTGCTGTTTTTCAAGGCTCTCCCCCATCAGTAGTCCCTGTGTAGGAATTGGCCAATGTTCGCGGTTAAATTTCTGGCTCAGCAAATGGGACTTAATCCATTTGTTCAGTGGTCCATGTATTCTAAAGTACCATGGGGTTTGATTCAGTGTTCTGAGCACCAAGTCACAGGAAGCAGTGTGATATTTCACTGCATTTTATGCTTCAGTGTGTGGGAGAGAAAAATTGTGAACTGATGGGAAAAATAAAATGGGGCAGAAAATTGAGAGAGAGAGTTTTAGTGCAGGCCACATTCATAACTTCACCAATGATATAATCATCCTTTCATTCATTTGATGAAAAATACTTGGGCATTACTGAGTTTAGTACTGTTTTAGGCAATGGGATCAAGCAGTGAACCCAGAATGTCCCAGCTCTCATGGATCTTCTATGTAGTCCAGAAGTGGATAATGAACAAATAATCAAGTAGACCTACGTTAGGCCAGGTGGTGATAAGTGGTGTGCAAAAATAAATACGTAAATCTTGTAAAGCAACAGAGTAACAGTTGGACATGGGGGTGTGTGCTATCATAGATAGGGCAGCATATGAGCAGTGACCTGAAGAAAGCGAGAGGAAGTTTATATGAGTTTGGGGAAAGGGGAGGTTCTGAAAGCAGCAGAAAGTAAATAGATGCTAAGGTGGGGAAATTGTGTGTCTAAAGAGCGTGAAGAAAGCTGGAGTGAGCAATCCCACTACTGGGCATATACCCAGAGAACACCATAATTCAATAATGTTGTGTTTATTTCTACTGTACAGCAAAATGAATTAGCTATACATATACATATATCCCCTCTTTTTTGGATTTCCTTCCCATTTAGGTCATCACAGTGCATTAAGTAGACTTCCCTGTGCTATACAGTATGTTCTCATTAGTTATCTATTTTATACATAGTATAAATATCAGTACCAATCTCCCAATTCCTCCCATCCGTTTCCCCGTTGGTGTCCATACATTTGTTCTCTATGTCTGCATCTCTATTTCTGCTTTGCAAATAAGGTCATCTATACCATTTTTCTAGATTCCACATTTATGTGTTAATATACGATATTCGTATTTCTGACTGACTTCACTCTGTATGACACCCTCTAGGTCCATCCACCTCTCTACAAAGCAACTATACTCCAATAAAAGTTAATAAAAGAACCAAAATTATCCTGGTACAGTTAAAAAAAAAAAAGGAAAGAAAGCTGGAGTGGAGATACAGAGAGAAGAGAAAGAAATGAAATCAGAGAGGTGGGGCGTGGATGTGGATCATATTGGGACAGGTAGACCATTGTATTGGAGATCTTTGAATTAGATTCCGAATGAGATAGTAAGCCACTGGGGAGTTTTAAGCCAAGAGGTGATTTGTCTTAAAGCTTAAAAGGATCAATCTGCCTGTCATATGGAGAACAGACTTCCAGAGAACAGAGAAATCAGGAGGCTGTAGTAATAATGCAGGTGCAAGAATTGTGACTCTTGGACGGAGGCAAGGTTTAGAGAAAGTGAAGTGTCAAGGATGACCCACATGCCACGGGTGGAAGGATGAAGTTGCCATTAGTGTAGATGGGAAGACTGGGGGAGGGACAGATTATGGGGAAACCAGGGGACTCAGTTTTATACATTTCGATTATGAGCTAGATTATTAAATGGGAGATAAATTCATAGTTGAATGTATGAGTTTCAGACTGAATAAATACAAGCGCCCTCAGCAGTTAGATAGTATTTAGAGTCAAGGGACTGGTTGAAATAATCTAACAAAGAAGTGAATCAATAAAAAAGGAGTTCAAGGACTGAGTTCTGGGGCAGGCTAACGTTTAGAGATAAGATAGATATGGAAGACGCCATGAAATAGGGGAAATGAGACGATGTGTAGAGAATTTGAAAAATGTATTGAAACCCTAATGTATAGGAAGCACTGTGATAGGTACTGTGGTTCAGTGATGAATAGTTTCTGCCCTTGAGGATTTCACAGTTTACTGGTGCCTTAATAGTTATTTATATAGAGAGTTCTATAGAACGTCCTCTGGGCTCAGGGAAGACTAAGCTGCTATCTGTGCCTTTGAACATCAAAAGCCCTTCAGAAAAGAGGGCACATTTGAGCTGGCAGAGAAACATGAGATGGAGTTTTCCACGTAGATCAGGAAATGAAGGCCATTCCAGGTGTGATGAATGGTGTGTAGGAAGGTGCAGACTTGGAGCGCCTGCGTGTTGGTGAGGGTTACAAGGAAGTGGCATAGTTGTAGAACTAAACACAGGCATTGGAATGTCGGTGAACTGACATCTGTCACCCAGTGGCTGTTCCATTGGGGGCAGCTTATTTACCTGCATGGCCCTTTGGTTCCTTATTTCTAATTCATGGTAATACTGTCTTCCTTGCATGGTTGCAAGAAGGATTGGGAGTCAGTGTCTCTAGTCCTTGCCTCCATAGTTACAGTACAGGGTGGTTCTGCTGATGTTGTTATTACTGTATCTCCCTTATTCTAGGAGAGTTGCATCGAGAGACAAAACTGAAGGAGCTGGATATTTTGTCTTCACAGGGTAGAATTTGAAAAATTTAAGCCCCAAATGTTATGGGCTTTTGTTATGTGAAAACACCTCTCATAATTGCAAAGAAAGAATTAGAAGGGGAAGGAGGGAGAAATGAGGTGAATAGAGAAAGTGAGAGAGAGGGAGTAAAGGAACAGTCAAGGAAAGGAGGAAATAGTGAAAAGGGGGTGGAAGGAAGGAAGGGAAGCACAAAAGAGAAGAAAAAAGGAAGAGAACGTTTCAGTGTTTATGATGTGTCATTCGTTATGCAAAGTGTCTCAACAGACATTACCCGACAATTACGTGAAATAGGTATTACTACCCCCATGTCTACATCGAGGAAACAGATTCTCAGAGAGGCTACATAATTTGCCTAAGTTTTCCCAGGAAGTAAGTAGGGTGGAGGCCGGAGCACAGGGATTGTGCAGAAAGCCAGCATTCAAAACAAGGCTTGTCTAGTATCATATGATATCACTTCTATGTGGAATCTAAAATAATGATACAAATGAACTTACTAACAAAACTGAAACAGACGTACAGGCTTAGAAAATAAACTTACGGGTTACCAAAGGGGAAGCCTAGGGGGGGAGGGATAAATTGGGAGGTGGAGGTTAACATATACTCACTACTGTATATAAAATAATCAACAAGGACCTGCTGTACAGCACAGGGGGCTCTACTCAATACTCTGTAATAACCTATATGGGAGAAGAATCTGAAAAAGAATAGATACATGTGTATATATAACTGAATCTCTTGGCTGTACACCTGAAACTAACACAATATTGTAAATCAAATATCCTCCAATATAAAATAAAAATTAACAACAAAAAACAAGGCTTGCCTGGCTCTAAACACTAGGCAGAAACATGAGATGGCTCTTTACTGTCAGCGAGGTCCAAACTAGAGCCGGCAGGGTCAGTCTGCAGGAAAGGGGATGATTTGGCAGAGAGATCCAAATTATATCAGCTGAGGCATCGCCAGAGTAAAAGCTCTGTAGCTTGAATAATAGATTGGATCGTGATGATTTCGTTCATTGAAGAAAAGAGGGAGGAACGTTGAGGGAAGTGTCAACTTATTAAAATTACACCATCCGTGATGGATCAAGATGACTTATTTACATCAGTTGGATCAACTAAGCTTTTTGTTTATTAGCTCCATTAAAAATCTGATATTTGGACCCCTGGAATTTTGATTAAGACCATAACATGCAGAGTGCTTTTTCTTCAATTTACGTACAATTAAAAGGACTCAGATCCCCTGGAGTTCATTTAAAACTTTGAAATACCTCAGCATTAAGCTTTGAAGGCAAGTCTCCCCCACTTTCCACACCCCCTCCACGTACCCCAGAACAGAAGCTGTACCCAAAGGTAGTTCTCTCCAGGAAAGAGGGTACAGGAACTTAAATTGTGAGGATTAGAAGGATGCAAGGGAAGACAAGGCTTAAGCAATAAAGTGATTAAATTGCCTTTTGATTTTAATTATTTTAAAATTTCTGAAGCTTGAAGCTGGACATTTTTTTGGGTACAAAGCTCAAGTTGTAATGCTCAGACCGCTCTCCTGAATTCCAGACCTGAATATCTTTCTATTGGGAAGCTCTATGTGAATGGTCCCCAGGAAGCTTGCGTGCCTCAGAGGCATTTAAACCCAACATGTTCAAAACTGAACTCACCATAGTTTTGTAAGATTTCTTTTTTTTTTCCCCCCGAAAAGCCAAGTCAGTGAAAGGTAGTAACATCAAGGCGATCAGAACACTTCAATCGTTCCTTGACTTTTCCATTCCCTCCCTCCCTCCCTCCCTCCCTCCCTTCCTTCCTTCCTTCCTTCCTTCCTTCCTTCCTTCCTTCCTTCCTTCCTTCCTTCCTTCCTTCTTCATTCTCCACATCCAGTCAGCTATCAAGGTCAGGCTCTAGTTTTCCTAGCACATGGTCAGCTTTCCTAGTTTATCCAAACCAGGATCAACCCCTGTCCTCAATCCCCACCCTTAGAGTCCTTGTCATATGAAGTGTCCATGAGTAAGGTATAGAGTCTACATTGTGTGTGTGTGTGGGGGTGGGTCGGGGATGGGGGTGGACCCATACATATATATTGTGTCCCTTACTCGTGAGAAGAGATGTCACTGTCTGAAGATTACTAGGTCTCCTATAGATCCGCTCTGCTGTTTCCATGAGCTTCTCTGGGGAAGAAATTGAGGTGATCTTTAAGGTTACTTAGAAAAAGAGCAAAAGGCCCTTAGAGGCTTTTATAATTCTTCTAGGCTATGCAGAGTTTGAGAGATTAAGTGCTTTATATACACGGTCATATATAAAAATATTGTATTTGGCTTCTTATGTTTAATTGATTATTATTATTAACAGTAATATTTGCTGTAGCCTCACCAGAGTAGTCAGACTTTTTGAGGTCTGGGCGCTTCCTGCTCCAAAGAAAGTAAAAGTGGCCTTTTGGGATTTCTGAGAGAGAGAAGTGTTCTATATAGTATATGGGAAAATCAGGCAGACACCTAATCCACGTGTCTTTCTGCTAAGATGGTGTAAAGTATTGGTCCATTAAGCAAATTGGTTGAATGTTGAGAGAGAGAAGGAGGGAGGCAGGGAGGGAGGAGAGATATTTCTGTGCTTTGAGGTTTGGAGGGAAAAGTTGCCCTTCACAAACGGGTGGAATTCCTGAGACTGGAATATGGGAGACAGGAGGGGTGGAACCTTGTGAAATTTTGAGAATTGGTTCTTGAATCACTGAAGCATCCCTGAAGTGATAGAATTTTGAGAGTGATAGATGGTGTGATGTGGAACTCACCGGAGGAATAGAAAGCAGCTGTCTTCTCATCATGCCTCGGGCCTGAGCAGGGGCCAAAGGCTCCAGTGACTGCCATGAAAGAGCAGGGGTGGGAGTGGGGAGAAGGGCTTCACTTAACTGTACGGTGCAAACCTGTGTTCTCATCTGATCAATAGTGGGGAGCAAGACCTGAAAATGAATTGATAGTGGCTTTAACTATGATGATTGGCAGCTAGAATTCAGTTTTGATTGGATTGAAAATAATAAAGAAATGTGAAGTATCTGGCATTCTGAATGCTGTGGACGAATTCGTGCTTATTATACACAAATTCATAGTGATCAATAGTTCAGCTGAGGTCTGTCTAGAAAAATAAATGACTCATTTGAAGTGTTGATGGGATATTTGATAACATGAGCTCTTGAGATTGTGGTAGCACTAATAATGTTTTAGGGCCTGAGGAATAGTGAGAATTCAAGCTTTTGATGCTGGAAAACAATTAACCCTGGGTATCGTCCAGGAATCATACTGAATTTTTTCCAATTTTACTTCATTTCTGAACCTCCGCAAATGAGTATCCTCAATGCAGATGAATTGGTTTTCCTACTTGACGGTCATGGCTGAAAATTCCAAGTACTATTTCTTAAGATACCTCTTTGCAGAGTGAGTTAATAGAATAGAAAATCAATGACTTGCTTGCTCATCTTGGAAATGAGGTAATCTTTGCAGTTCAATTACACAAATATATATCGAGTGCCTACTCTGTGTATTCAAGAGACTAGGCAGTAGGATCTAATGCAAAGAGGATGAGATAGGAATTTACTGGAAATGATAGTACCTGGGTTTGTAATCTGAGCCCAAATAATTACTAGATGAGTGGCTATCAGAAGGTCATTTAACTTTATCTTCTACACTGATGTTGTTAAAACAGTGATGTCGGGCTTCCCTGGTGGCGCTGTGGTTGAGAGTCCGCCTGCCGATGGAGGGGACACGGGTTCGTGCCCCGGTCTGGGAAGATCCCACATGCCGCGGAGCGGCTGGGCCCGTGAGCCATGGCCGCTGAGCCTGCGCGTCCGGAGCCTGTGCTCCGCAATGGGAGAGGCCACAACGGTGAGAGGCCCGCGTACCGCAAAAAACAAAACAAAACAGGGATATCTGTCTCACAACGTTAGGACAATTTTCAACATGTAATTTTGCTTCTTATTTGTTCAGTCTACAAAATGAGGCAAAATTATCACCCCTAGTAGTTCCTCTAAATTCTGTGATTCCCACAAAAAGAAAATACTTTGGAAATTCAACAAAGGGGTATTTCTTAGAGCTATTTATTCAGGAGATGTAAGTCTGTTCAGTAGAAGTGTGTTTAAGCTTATCTCATTGCATATGGGATCTATAATGATAATCTAAAGAAAATAAACAATGGTTATAAATGGAGATATTGACAAGTAAATAATTTGTTTAAAATCATAAAAAAGATCACAAAGACATAATTGAGCCAGTTATATTGTGCCCCCCACAAGCTTAAGGATCTCATTTGTTTACATGTTTTCAAGATAGTGAGCATTTGATCAGTTGTATTAAATTAAGTGAACCCTCAATTTTCAGCTCATTGTTTGGAACCAGTAATTCTCAAACATTGCCTTCAGTGTGATTCAGCGTCGCCTGGCATGGCTCATTAACGTGCAAATGCCCATCAGAGCATTTGATTCAGCAGGTCTGATAATTTGCATCTCAACAGGTTCCCAGGTGATGCTGTTCTTGCTGCTCTGAGGAGAACACCTGAGAACCAGTTCTTCTGAAACACCAGTTCATCCACTGGTGAGATAGGGAGGAATTACCTGCAAAGACTTTATTTATTTAAACATCTTTATTGGAGTATAATTGCTTTACAATGGTGTGTTAGTTTCTGCTTTATAACAAAGTGAATCAGTTATACATATACATATGTTCCCATATCTCTTCCCTCTTGCGTCTCCCTCCCTCCCTATCCCACCCCTCTAGGTGGTCACAGAGCACCAAGCTGATCTCCCTGTGCTATGCGGCTGCTTCCCACTAGCTGTTTTTTTTTTACATTTGGTAGTGTATATATGTCCATGCCACTGTCTCACTTTGTCCCAGCTTACCCTTCCCCCTCCCCGTGTCCTCAAGTCCATTCTCTGGTAGGTCTGTGTCTTTATTCCCGCCTTGCCCCTAGGTTCTTCATGACCATTTTTTTTTTTTTTTTTAGATTCCATATATATGTGTTAGCATACGGTAATTGTTTTTCTCTTTGTGACTTACTTCACTCTGTATGACAGACTTTAGGTCCATCCACCTCACTACAAATAACTCAATTTCATTTCTTTTTCTGGCTGAGTAATATTCCATTGTATATATGTGCCACATCTTCTTTATCCATTCATCTGTTGATGGACACTTAGATTGCTTCCATGTCTTGGCTATTGTACCTAGAGCTGCAGTGAACATTGTGGTACATGACTGTTTTTGAATTATGGTTTTCTCAGGGTATATGCCCAGTAGTGGGATTGCTGGGTCATATGGTAGTTCTACTTTTAGTTCTTTAAGGAACCTCCATACTGTTCTCCACAGTGGCTGTATCAATTTACATTCCCACTAACAGTGCAAGAGGGTTCCCTTTTCTCTACACCCTCTCCAGCATTTATTGTTTGTAGATTTTTTGATGATGGCCATTCTGACTAGTGTGAGATGATATCTCATTGTAGTTTTGATTTGCATTTCTCTAATGATTAATGATGTTGAGCATT
Organism: Phocoena phocoena; assembly: GCF_963924675.1. Lineage (NCBI taxonomy): Eukaryota > Metazoa > Chordata > Mammalia > Artiodactyla > Phocoenidae > Phocoena > Phocoena phocoena. The sequence goes on along the minus strand of NC_089227.1, from coordinate 29,042,894 downwards.
CTTTCATGTGTTTGTTGGCAATCTGTATATCTTCTTTGCAGAAATGTCTATTTAGGTCTTCTGCTCATTTTTGTATTGGTTGTTTGGTTTTTTTGATATTGAGCTGCATGAGCTGCTTGTAAATTGTGGAGATTAATCCTTTGTCAGTTGCTTCGTTTGCAAATATTTTCTCCCATTCTGAGGGCTGTCTTTTCGTCTTGTTTATGGTTTCCTTTGCTGTGCAAAAGCTTTGAAGTTTCATTAGGTCCCATTTGTTTATTTTTGTTTTTACTTCCATTTCTCTAGGAGGTGGGTCAAAAAGGATCTTGCTGTGATTTATGTCATAGAGGGTTCTGCCTATATTTTCCTCTAAGAGTTTTATAGTGTCTGGCCTTACATTTAGGTCTTTAATCCATTTTGAGTTTATTTTTGTGTATGGTATTAGGGAGTGTTCTAATTTCATTCTTTTACATGTAGCTGTCCAGTTTGGAAAGACTTTAAAACAGATTCTAGGCCTTAACCTCAGATTCTGTTTCTATGGGTCTTGACTGGGACCAAGGCATCTATGTATTTTAAAAATTCCCAGGACATATTAATAATCCAGTTTGGGAAACTCCTCGATATAGAGCTAAAGGCTTGTTGGGTTTTTAAGATGTACTTGAGCTTTTCTTAGGTTTGAAATTTCAGAATAAATCTAGCAATAAAAAATAATAAGACAGCATTCTGACACAAAGGGAGAGAGCAATAGAGTTAGTTCTTATTTAGGGAAATACTGGTTTATTTGATTTTGATGAAATTGAAGACAACATGGCATTTATATGGAATATAAATTCCCTTCCAAAGGACGATGACATTGCTTTGGGTTTCATGTCCTTAAAAGCATTTGGAAGCCAGATTTCACATATATACAGTGATATACATGGCACTGTATAATAACTGACATGATTCTGCTCTCTATCTCCTTAAAACTTATTGAACAGGGCTTCCCTGGTGGCACAGTGGTTGAGAGACCGCCTGCCGATGCAGGGGACATGGCTTCGTGCCCCGGTCCGGGAAGATCTCACGTGCCGCGGAGCGGCTAGGCCTGTGAGCCATGGCCGCTGAGCCTGCGCGTCCGGAGCCTGTGCTCCGCAGCAAGAGAGGCCACAACAGTGAGAGGCCCGCGTACCGCAACAAAAAAACAAAAAAAATCGTATTAAACAAAATTATTACAGAAGGTGTTTGGTTGATTCTAAATTTATCAGTTATCTGCTGGAAGACTTAAAGAGACATTTCTCCAAAGAAGATATACAGATCGCCAACAAACACATGAAAGGATGCTCAACATCACTAGTCATTAGAGAAATGCAAATCAAAACTACAATGAGGTATCGCCTATACCAGTCAGAATGGCCATCATCAAAAAAATATACAGAGAATAAATGCTGGAGAAAAGGGAACCCTTTTTCACTGTTGGTGGGAATGTAAATTGATACAGCCACTATGGAGAACAGTATGGAGGTTCCTTAAAAAATTAAAAATAGAATTATTACCATATGAACCAGCAATCCCACTACTGGGCATACACCCTGAGAAAACCATAATTCAAAAGGAGTCATGTACCACAGTGTTCATTGCAGCTCTACTTACAATAGCCAGGACATGGAAGCAACCTAAGTGTCCATCGATAGATGAATGGATGAAAAAGTTGTGGCACGTATATACAATGGAATATTACTCAGCCAGAAAAAGAAATTGAGTTATTTGTAGTGAGGTGGATGGACCTAGTGTCTCATACAGAGTGAAGTAAGTCAGAAAGAGAAAAACAAATACTGTATGCTAACACATATATATGAAATCTTAAAAAAAAAATGTTCTGATGAACCTAGGGGCAGGACAGGAATAAAGACGCAGATGTAGAGAATGGACTTGAGCACATGGGGAGGGGGAAGGGTAAGCTGGGACGAAGTGAGAGAGTGGCATGGACATATATACACTACCAAACGTAAAATAGATCGCTAGTGGGAAGCAGCTGCATGGCACAGGGAGATCAGCTCGGTGCTTTGTGACCACCTAGAGGGGTGGGATAGGGAGGGTGGGAGGGAGATACAAGAGGGAGGAGATATGGGGATATATGTATATGTATGGATGATTCACTTTGTTATAAAGCAGAAACTAACACACCATTGTCGAGCAATTCTACTCCAATAAAGATGTTAAAAAGAAAATAAAAAGTTATCTGCTGAACAGTTATCCAAGACCTGAGAGATGAGGCAGGTACAGTCACATAACAATATTCTGATAATTAATTGTACTCAGTTACCTGCTAAAGGGTGCCACACTTAATCTTTTTTCATGGCCCTTTAAACCTTCACTGTTTATACTTCTCCATATCAAATGTCTCATCTACATGCAAAGGTGATTTTGTTTCATGACCAATAGCTTCATAAATTCTACATGGCAACCTCAAGCATCAAACTTTATCTTCTGTAGGATATCTTTGGACAATAAACATTCTCAACCAGGATTTAGCTGCTAGCTTGGCAGATAACGGAAGAAAAAATCTAAGCTGACTGTTCTGTAACTATTTCAGTTGTGTAATACAGAAATGAGTAAATGTTTATTTTGGTCGATAAAGCAAGCAGGTGTGGCTTGAAGATAGGACGGGGTGAGCTAAGTTAAGTAAAAGTGGTAATTTTACAAAATTGCTTTCCTGACCACCATGAAAATTTATCCTGCATATTTGAGATTAAAGGTTTTTCACAGAGGACTAATCCAGGGAAATTTATTTTCCAAATAAAGTGTATATACTTTCTAGTTTTATTTTTCATTTCACACATTCAGGCAGGATGAAACTTAAAATGATGTTTAAAATTTCTTTAGATCTTCTTTTACAGTCCATCTTAAAAAAAAAAGAAATCTGGCCTTGCAAGGAATGGAAGCTTTATAGTGGTAAGGACCAAATTTGCCATGTATTTGCCATGAATGTACTTGAATCATGTGAAAACACTGAAAAATAGGATTTATGAAGCATTAGAAGACCATGCCTGGAAATAGTTATTCAATAAATGTTTGCTTCATTTCTATATAAAATAATTGGGCTGAATTTGGAATTAAACACCCCTAGCAAAGGGTCACACACATCAGTACACACATCAAGACATCAGTAAATCATGTATTTATGGGCCACAGGCACAGTGAATGCTGAGGCAGTAGACATAAAGGTAAAATCCTTGCCTTTAAAGAGTTTAGCTTCTAGAAAGTAAGAGAGGTGTGCAAAAGGGCAGTCACAATGGGACCAGTTATATGACAAAATGCCATATGACAGATTGACTAGGAGTCAGTGCAGGCTTCATGGAGACATAATTATCAAGTTAAAAGATGTGGGAATGTTCAGTGCAGCCAAGATGAGTGAGGGAATTATGTACCAGAGAAATTCCTGAGAGAATATGGTGCATTTGGGTAACACCAACTTAGTCTTTATGAAGGTCAATGGTTGGGGGTAAGTTGGATGGTGGGCAGAGAAAGATCAGATCACCTGTACATTAAATATAGGTGCATTTGTGTTTATCTCTTAAAACCTGGGTAATCTTAGACTCACATGGTAGAAAGTCATTTGCCAAGCTTTTGCTGGCCATTCCCAGTATCATGGTTTTCTTTGCAGATGTAGTCAGAATGCACACACGTGTAAATGCTGCCAAGTCACGTGTGACAGAGCAACCACTAGGTGGCAGAACTGTACCAATTCTGTGGCCAAGGCCAGCTAGCTGATCCCTTGACACCTTCGTCCTAGTCTTTGTTCAAAGCCAGGTTGGCTCCACACTGACGCTAGGAGTCTAGGTTTGTCTGGAAGCTTTGCTGAAGACCGCACAGCAAATTTTAAGGAGCTTTTGTCACTGCAGACAACCTGCAGCCACTAGCCCTGCTCTTTTCTCCTCCCGGGGGACATCAGTTGTCAGAATGAATGCAGCCTGGAAATATATCTTAAATTGTTTCTTTGGTTTAAAAACATAATCAAGACCCATATATTATCAACAGTCACACACCATATTTCACATATAATTAGCTCATAACTAAACTTAGCAGTGTGCAAAAATAAAATGTCAATCTAATTTCTGTTCTGTAAAACTTTCCTGCTGCCAACATAGAATAAATCCATCACCATATGGCCCATCAGTTCAGCAGAAAACATGGGGTCTAATGGTATTTTGTTAGCAAACTCTTGTAATTGATTTATTTTTCTAGGCTACCAGCTGGGTTGTTGTTGTGTGTTTCTGGTTAGATCATCAATAGATATACTTAACTGCTTTTTTGCTGTTATTGTGGTTCCTATTTTGAAGAACATATAATCAGAGTTCAAGAATTCTACAGCGTAGATTTGCCAGTTTAGAATGGGAGAATGTCGATAACAGGTTGATAATATTAAACATTTCAGTGTTTCTCTTCAATATAATGTAAACGTTGTATAAATGTAGGCTCTGTTTAGGCAACAGTTAGTCATGGATGATCTGTTTGGACTGTTTTTTAGTTAATGGTACATTGATTAACTTAACTTACTCATTAAATCCATTAACCAAACTGTTAGTTTGGTTAATGATTCCATGAGCATGTTCCTTTGATGATACAGTCATGATCTTAGCCTGATTTTCTAGTAACAGATTAATGTGGAGGTCATTAATACCCTGAAGAGGTAATTAATATCCTGCTGCTCCAGGTAATATTCAAAATAGTTTTATAGCGAAGATTCAAACTTCGTATAGGCCTTTCCAGCATAGGAAAGGGATTAAGGGAATGTGAGTTTACTTTGCATGGGTGTACAAGCATACAGGAATGAGACTTTCAAATATTTTTCTTTAGGTGGGACACATGTTAATATTTTAAATAGAGCTTTTTCTTTAACCATAAATTCTGTAAAAACTCTTCTCTAATTAGACTTTTATGGATGGAGAGATGTTAGAGTCTCTCCAAAGCCAGTTAATTTGTAGTAACCATTTGAAACAAGCACACACATGCATGCACACATACCCCATCCATTTTCAGCACAATAGTCCCAATATCTTTATGACCAACCAGCAATTCATAATACAGACTTTCAAATTACATACGTTACTGAAAATAACAAGAATGCAGCACTGAAATATGTAACTGGTTATGTTAAAACATTATTTATTCTGCTCTCTTGCCTACTATATTTCTCAGGGAATCATTATGTCTTGCTAGAAATACATAATTATACAAAGCTTCGATATCTCAACAGAGAATAACGCAAGGTGAAATTGGAGGGCTATAGGTCAGCATGGTCTCCTATCATAATGTTTTTCTTCTTTTTTTTCCTCCTTCTATTCCTTTCCCTTTCCTTTCTTCTTTTATTCATTTGTTTGCTTTCTATAATCAAGAAAAAAAATTGAACTGGAACGGAAAATGTGTATCCCAAGTTTTTTCCCCTCTTTCCCAAAATAGATACAGTGTGCTGAAAGCTTTATAAATTATTAACAAGCAAACTAGCTATTTAAAACTTATTTTAATAAATGCTATGTGAAACACAAATCTTCTAAGGCCAAAAAATAATACAACTTTGTGAATTCAGAGTCTCTACAGGCTGGAATTTTAAAGCAGATATTCCTTACTTATTTTTACATTACAGCTGCCTAGTACTCCACTCTGAGGACAAATTATAGTTCATTCAACCAGTTCCCATTGTTGTATGAAGATTCTTATACATAAGCTTCTTAAAAATTTTGGCCAGCGTACCTCTGGGGCTGATCCCTAGAAGGAGAATTGCTGGGTCAAAGTGTCAATGTGTTACCAAACCATGTTCCTTTGCCGGACATGAAGCAAGCCAGACTCTGAGATGCCGAGGTTTGCAGCAGGAAATGGTTTATTCACAGGGGCAGCCAAATGAGCAAACAGGAGAACAAATCTGCCTCCCCCAAGGCAAGGGGCTTAGGATATTTCTGGAATAAAGCTGAGCCATAGGGAGCCTGGAAAAGGTAACTGGAGATGAGAATAAGGTGAGGTAATCATCCTTCTGTGCAGGCATGACTAAGCTACAGGCTTCTTCCTGAGACATGTGCTCAGAAAATGATGGTGTGAACCTGTTCTTAGGGTGGAGTTTTGGCCTCTGATGTCAAAAGTTCACTGAGTGGACATTCATGCATGCCCAGTTGGAGGACCTGTGGTCCTAACCAGTCTTAACCTGCTTGACCTGGAACTGGACAACTTGGGCAAAAACATCTTATTGTTTAGGCTACATGATGTTTGGAGGACATAAGTTTTTTGTAAAAACAAAGCGAGCTTGATCAGCGAAGGTGGGTGACAGTTTCTTATATATTAATGGCAAACTGACCACTACCCTTGGTTTCAAACGCTTACATAATTTTGCCAGGTGTTGCCTCATCAAATTCTTTATCATATGGGTTCTCCTACTTTGCATCCCTACTAGCAATACCTGAGAATGATTATTTTACCCAATCTTGCCAACAAAGTATAATGTCAAAAGTTTTTTCCAATCTGTAAGTGAGAAATGGAAACTCAATTTAGTTTTTTTAAAATTAATTTATTTATTTTTGGCTTCATCGGGTCTTTGTTGCTGCGCGTGGGCTTTCTCTAGTTGTGGCGAGTGGGGGCTACTCTTCGTTGCAGTGTGCAGGCTTCTCATCGCGGTGGCTTCTCTTGTTGTGCAGCATGGGCTCTAGGCACGTGGGCTTCCGTAGTTGTGGCACGTGGGCTTCAGTAGTTGTGGCTCACAGGCTCAGTAGTTGTGGCTCACGGGCTCTAGAGCACAGGCTCAGTAGTTGTGGCGCACGGGCTGAGTTGCTTCACGGCATGTGGGATCTTCTTGGACCAGGGCTTGAACCCGTGTCCCCTGCGTTGGCAGGCGGATTCTCAACCACTGCGCCACCAGGGAAGCCCTCTCAATTTAGTTTTAATTTGCATTCAGTTAGGATGAATCAGGTTGAGTATCTTCTCATCTGGTTAAGAGAGATTTATATTTCCTTATCTGTGAACTATGCATTGTTACCCCTAATTTTTCTTTATTTTTAGAAATGTGTACATTTTAATGACTTTAGTATTTTGTCTATAAGTTGGACATACATTATTATTATGTAATTATGGGGTTTTATTTCATATGCCACTACGGTGGACTTTCCTTTGGCTATGAAACATACTTTTATTTTTACATAATCTATTTTTCAAATTTAAGTCATTTTCTTTTGTGTATCTGGATTTGAGTCCTTGGGGAAGTATTCCCATGGCTAAAGTACAGAAGAATTTACCTATGTTTTTGTCTAATGTTTATATAGTTTCCTTTTTTCACTATTCAAATTTCTGATCTCTGAGGAATTTATCCTTCTGAATGGTATAAGGAATGGATCTTCATTACTTCATGACTATAAAAGCATTAATTACATCATGGTATACTAAATTTACATACAAACTTGGGTCCATTTAATTTTAATCAAATAAAAATTGTAAGTTATTTATAGTGTACAAAGTAATGATTTAATATAGGTATTCATGTATAAGGAGTCCCCATCAAGTTAATTGACATATACGTCACCTCACGTATTCCCTCCCTTTTTTTTCTGTGAGATCATTGAAGTTCTACCCTCTTAATTCTCTTTGAATAGTCTGTTTATTCACGTGCTAATACTCTACAGTTTTAATTATGGTGGCTTCATAATATTTATTAATAACTGGTGGAGCTATTCCTCTATGATTGTTTTAATGGGGGGGGTTATCTCAGGAAGATACATACTTGAACTTTTAGTATTTTTAACCCCTGTTATATATATTTTTTTTAATTAATTTATTTATTTGTTTATGGCTGTGTTGTGTCTTTGTTTCTGTGCGAGGGCTTTCTCTAGTTGCGGCAAGCGGGGGCCACTCTTCATCACGGTGCGCGGGCCTCTCACTATCGTGGCCTCTCTTGTTGCAGAGCACAGGCTCCAGACACGCAGGCTCAGCAGTTGTGGCTCACGGGCCTAGTTGCTCCGTGGCATGTGGGATCCTCCCAGACCAGGGCTTGAACCCGTGTCCCCTGCATTAGCAGGCAGACTCTCAACGACTGTGCCACCAGGGAAGCCCCCTGTTATGTATTTTTAACTCCAAATCCTAGCTGCTCTTAACACACAATGAAAGCCTTAAATGTAAATGTCTATAGGTCAAGGTGTTAAGCTCTAGTGGTTTCTTTTAGCTTTCGTGAACTTGTATGTTGGAAGAAATAAGTTAGTTTTAATGGTTCTCTCCTATAGGCTTTGTCATCTATTGGGAAATCGTTTATGGCATGGAGAGTCAGAAGACCTGGATTTCAGAACTGGGTCGTTAATTAACAATAGAGGGAAAATAAATAAGTTCTAGGGACATAATACACAACATGATGTACTTATGTAACACTTCTCTGTTTATATATGTGAGTAAATCCTAAGAATTCTCAACAGAAGGAAAAGATTTTTTTTCTATTTAATTTTGTATCTCTATGAGATCATAGATGTCCACTGAACTTCTTGTGGTAATCATTTCATGATGAATGTGAATGAAATCTTTATGCTGTATATCACACTTACACGGTGGTGTATGTCCATTGTATCTCAGTAAGACTGAAAGATGAAAAGGGACAAGAAAGTAGAGGGAGAACTTAGTGAAAGAAGCCGTTTAACTTCCTTTGCCTTCCTCCTCTTATCTATATAAAAGAGATTTTGTAGAGGGATTGCATGCATCATTTAGGAATAAGTTCAGTGGCATGTAAAATTCAGTGTAATCAAATACGGTGTTTTGTTTGTTTTTTTGCATAACAAAAAGTTCAGGGTTAGAAAATAAAGTGTTGACCTGGTAGCTCCAGGAAGCCATCAGGGCTCACTTTTTGCTCCATCAACTTTAGAGTTGTTCTTATGCTTTTGTTCTCAGCCTTTAAAAACCTGTGGTTGCAAGATGCCTTCTCTGACTCGCTTCTGTGTCTCTACTTACAGGAATGAGGAAGGGGAAGACCAAGCATAAATATCATATCCAAAGTGCATCAGCCTTTATTAACATTTTTTCATAAGCTCTGCTCAGCCATTTCTGCTTAGATCTAATTGACCAAAACTGTGCCCTGTGGCCATTCCTCATTCCAAAGGAGGCTGGAGAATTAAGTGGGATTATTGTATTTATTAATGTGTTGGATTTGCAGCTGAGAGCAGTGCTATACCAAGAAAAATTATGATTCTGTTAATAGAGAAGAAAGAAAAGTATAAATTTGCCACAGTGGATTATAAAGGCCCTTCTATAAATATCACAATAAACAAAGAAAATATTTACCTCTTTTCCTCTCCCCCCAATATTTCTTTTCTCATTTATAAAAAGGTCTTTCCTATAAATAACTCAATTTTTCAATGCACTGAACTTGTAAACTGTCCAAATAACTTACATGTTATAAGCATTTTTCAATGTTAGAAGTATGAGAAGACGGTCAAAGGAATGGGCGCAGGAAGAATGCTGTGCACACGGGGGAAAGAGAAATGGAGAAAAGCAAGCAATATTCAAATGTCAGATCAATAGAACAGGCTCCCTTTGTTTTCTAGTCATAAGTATTGCTGAGTTTGCTATTTTAAAAAAGAACCAGATTATGAAAATAATTGTTCAAAGGCATATGAAAAACTGCTTTTGAATTGCTCCAGAATCTACAAATTACCCACCTATTTGTTAACTTCAGTGAGGTATAGTCTCTGTAAAGTGCCCCATTTTAAGTGTGTGGTTGGATGAGTTTTGACAAATTATACGCCTGTATAATAACTACCCCAGTAAGAGTACAGATCAAGTCTGTTATCCCCCAGAGATGCCTTATTTCCCTATGTAGTCCGCCTCTCTAACCCAGGAAACTACTGATCTGATTTCTGTCGCTATAGATTAGTTTGCGTTTTCTAGAATTTCATACGAAAGGGCTAAACATCACATATTCTATTGTATTTGGCTTCTTTAGCCCAGCTTAATGATTTGGAGATGGATCCATGTTGTTGTATCAGGGGTTCAGTCATTTTTGTATTGGTTAGTAGTATTCTGCTGTGTACACACACACACACACACACACACACACACACGCCACAGTTTGTTTTATCCATTCATGTATTAATGGACATTTGGATTACTTTCAGTTTTGAGCTGTCATGATGAAGTTGCTATGAACGTTCACGTACAGATCTTTGTGTGGACGTGTTTTTTCATTCTTAGGTAAATGTAAATGTGATTGTTGGGTCATATGGTAATTGGACACAGCAATTTCTGATGCTGCCAAATTCTTTTCTAAAGTAGCAGGTCAAATTTACGTTTTCTCCACCAATGTGTGAGGTTCTAGTTCTATGTACTACAGTCTCAGCTGTGCATAGTACGGCCAGTCCTTTTAAATTTTAGCTACCTCGTGTTTAAGGGAATGCTCTGAGTTATAAAAGCAGCAAACTCACAGTTCCCTTTTGCAGATCTGTCTTTCAAGGGTAGATTCCTCTGGTCTCTGCCTAGTGTCCCATTAAGCTTCATGAGCTCTTCCTCATGCACGAGTAATTTCACTGTCAGCCAGGGATTCGAGCAGGGTTCATACTGAGATTTTGGACCGCATTCCTTCAGTTCTCTTGCTGCCATGATTTCTTCAAATTTCCAGCTGTTCTTCCAGCCCTGAACTCTGTTCCCTGGCATCCTGAGTTGCTGACGCTGAGGTTTTCCATACCTCCTGTAGCTGTGGTGGTTGAGGAGACCCCTTTTGTCCTTGTCTTTGTATAAGAGCTTGAACCTTTAACATCTACCCACTGCTCTCTGAACCCATGCTCATTTTTCTCCCTCACAGTTGCAGTTTATAATCTCTTCTCTAGCTTAGGTCAATCAAAAAAAATTTTTTTTCTAGTGCCTTTAGACATTGGGTACACATTCCCAGCAAAGTCTCCACAATTAGGTTTGAAAGCAATGTCCTGAACCCTAATAACTGATAATGAATGTAACTGAAATAAAGGATTTATTTAAAAATCTAACCCAAGTTCTGGGGGCCATGCAGTTTAAAATGAAAGCACTAAAGAAGAGCTTCTTTACTTCCTTGGGTCAAGGATGGTCCAAAGAACAAGTTAAAATGTAGCGAAAGTTTAACAGTGGTACTCCTCTATTCCCTTTCTGCTTTCTTCTACTTCTCTCTGTACGCGTGGATGCCGTTTTGTCACGTTATATTCTCAATGAACCCATGTTGAGGTCTGACTTGCCTCCTTGAGTTTTTCTCACCTCCACCCTGCTTTGATGAGAACTCCAATTCTCCAATGCAGTTCCTCTCTGCTAAATGTAAAAGAGGTGTTTCTTCACGTTCCCAGAGGCATTTTCATTTTTAGAAGTAGATATTTAATATCTTAAGTTTTTAATAGAGAACATTTGATGACATAGCAGAATATAGTAAATTGTTTAGTTCACATGGGAAAATGTATTGGGGGCAGAGGGCAAACATGTAGGCATGGGAATCTTGTAGGAATGGGGATCTTTACTAATGGTTAGCAATTCTGGAATGTTTCTGATTTTTTTTTTTTTTGTCTCTTACCTCTTTTCATCTTTAAATCTAGAGATTTCTTAAAAGCTTCATGTATTTGGTTGTATGTTTGGTTGGTTGATTTCAAGTAGCCACTGATGGCAGCGACTGGGGATTCACAGGTGGGGGATGGCAGGTAGCAGTAGTATTGAAAGACTTTTTTGCTAATAGGTGAACTTGTCTCTGAAACTCTCCTATATTCTGTTCTGCTGCTTTTCTCTACGTCCCATTCCTCTCTCTCCAGGCCCTCAGTGGATGAATTGCTCCTCACTGAAAATAAGAGTTTTATCAACTATACTTCTATTTGATCATGTCTCAACATTTCTGGAGAATGGGTCTCTTTCCAAGTTTAGTTTGGTCCTTCAAAATTTGACTCTCACCAGTGCCTCATGCAGTTAAAGCAATGTAAAACAGCTGTATGCTCAACCATACTCTTTCTTTGTCTACAATCATTCCTAACTTTTGCCTTAATCACGTTTGCTTTTCAGACAGCTTTGAGGTATTTTCTTTCATCACTGCAACTCGCTGTTTCTAATCTGTTGAGTAATTTTTTATTAAGTCTTTGTTAAGACTTTATTAAGTCTTTTTATTAAGTCTTTATTAAGTCTTCTTTAAGGTCTCATGGCACGTCACCCTCTTTGGTTCCGAGAAGCCACTCTGAGTTCTCATCCTGCCTGCGGTGCTCCGGCCTTCTCTTTTCTCAAGTCCCCTCTTGATGCAGTGGGTGAATTCTACCTGCTTTGAGCGTTTACCTGTTCTGTCCTATGCGGATTGAATGCCGTCCCAAACACGTGCTCTGCTACTAGCCTCACACGAATCCTGTTTTTTCATAGCCTGCAGAATATGATGACAATGAATCCCTTCTTGCCACATATGATGCAACACAGTAATACCATGTTTCAGAAGTACTAAGTGAATTACAAATATATTTCACACATAATCACAGAGTGCTTTAGACACTCTTTTATACACTTCGTTTGCATCACTCATTTAATCATATGAGTAATTAGGTAGGTACTGTAAGTACTTCCTTCTTATGCAGTAAAAACCTAAGCAAGGAAAGCAAAGTGAGTTAATGGATTCCACAAAGCTACGAGTTAAGAGAAGGAGATTCAAGGGCACGTACTTTGGCTTGGAAACTTGACCCTGACCTCTTACACTGTTTGGTATATGTGAAACTAATTGCTCTAGACAGCTGTCCAGTGGGATGCTGGTATTAACACCATTTGTAGTTGAGGAAGTGGCTACCAAGTGAGGTTAATTTATTACTCCCTGTTGCCTGACTAAAGCGGTTCAAATGGCCCTAGAACGTCAGGCGTCAGTTCCTTCAGAAAAGCCTGTTACTGCCAAGAGTTCATGTTGCTTCTCTCTCTCTAGATATCCTACAGGAGACAAGAGAGCCAGTAAAACATCAAACTGAGGTTATCTTGTTTTAAGCCTCGGAAGCAACAGCATTTGAAGGGTACGGAAAGAAAATTAGATACATGACAAATGCATTGATTAAGAACTGAATCAAATTCCCTCCGCAAACACTGTTCTCCCAAATGTTAGAGCAACTGCTTCAAAGCCTGCCAGTAACAATCACTGAAAAAAAAAAATACACTGTGTAGCGCAATGCCTAGTTAGTTGTCTTTTAGGACTAAATATATATGACTGTTTGAGAGCCATGATCTGATGAATGAAACAGGCGGAGCATTCAGCCCCAATGCCTCTCGACCAGAAAAGTGATGCTTACCCCAGAAAGTTTACCTTAGGAAATCCTTCATTAATTAAGGATGTTTTGTCCTGTGTAAATATGTGCACTCCTTGGAGGGAAAGCATTTTAAGTCTCACTCATTATTCAGCCTCTGGTGGAGCTAGTTAATGCTGGCTAGTTGAAAGTCTGGATAAGGAGGTAGAGGGAGAGACTGTGCCCTGTGCTGAAAAGACATAGGTTTTAAGGTCAGATAAAACAGGACCTGAATCCAGATCTCTCCCTTAGAATCTGGGTAACAATGAAGAAATTATGAAACCCCAGCTTCCTTATCTGTGAAACGGTTATGATGACAGAGCCAGGAACTTGCAATTGTGTAAGATAGCATACATAACACACCTAGTTTATAATATCTACTAAAATGTTAGTTCCATTTTCTCCTAATGCTTCTCTGGAAGATGTGTTGTAGAGGGTAAGCAGTTAGGTCGCTTCTGATTCCAGAGGGCTGGGCTGCGGGGAAAGGAGGAAGAAGAAGGACAAATAAAACAGGAGAGTTTTGGAAGGAGGTTATAGTTACCAAAGGAAAAAATTAAACTATTTTGAGCTTCTGTTCGTGATTGGATCTGATTTATTCTCTCTGTGTGTCTGTCTCTGTGTCTTTCTGTCTCTGTGTCTCCATCTATATGTTCTCCCATCTCTCTTTCCTTTGTACAACTCTCTATTTAAATATATTACATTATAGGTAGGATCCCCATAAATAATTCTCAAAACTTCAAACCCTTAGTTGCTACATTGGTAATACTTTGCTATTACAGAGATACAAGCTAAATCCCATTCGTGAAGTTACATTTTCAAGACTGGTTAGTTTAAACACAATACTGGATTTTGGAAGGAAAGAAAAACTCTGTATTTGTGGGGGGCAGAAACTATCTACTTTAGGTAGCAAAAGGTTAGGTAAAATTTGTTGGCATGTTGCTTCAAGTTCTGGAAATGGGTGAAGGCTATAATACTGTAATTGTATTGTAACTTATTTGCAGTGAAATTCTTGCATCCATCACCTTTTTTTTTTTTTTTTTCATCACCTTTTAAAACAGACCTGCATGTTGTGGAGAACAAAACAAATGAAAAGGCCGAAAGCATCCCTAGCACTTCCTTCACTGCTTGGCTTTAGAGAAAGGAAAGAGAAGAGAAAAGTTAACACATGACTACGTGAAGTGTTCTTTTGAATCTCACCACCCACTGTATTTTATACTCACCCCTTCCAGTTTTTCTTGTTTATTCCTCCCTCTTCCATAAATAAGGTTACTCAGCCAAGTTAAGGTCACAGTTCCGCCAGGGGCTATTACTATCAACAGGGAACAGAGACTTAAGCTATGTGACAAAGTGAGAGAGTGGCATGGACATATATGCACTACCAAACGTAAAATCAGTAAGTAGTGGGAAGCAGCCTCATAGCACAGGGAGATCAGCTTGGTGCTTTGTGACCACCTAGATGGGATGGATATGGAGAGTGGGAGGGAGATGCAAGAGGGAAGAGATATGGGGATATATGTATATGTATGACTGATTCACTTTGTTATACAGCAGAAACTAACACACCATTGTAAAGCAATTATACTCCAATAAAGATGTAAAAAAAGAAAATAATACCAACCCACAGATGAGTACTGAGGTGATGGGAAGGTTTTGGGATCAGGACCTTCTGTGAAATTGCCTTCACAAAGGAATTAATCATTTCCACCTGTGTGCTTTGTAACTGGTTCTACAACAGTTGACTGACCACTGCTTCCATTTCAGCTTTTCCTTCTCTCTTTGATTCTTTCATTTTCCTTTCTCCTAGGAAGCTGAGCAATTTTGTAGGAGACCCAGGTCTTCCCAGAGGCTTTCCTGAAGGTAAAACTTCTGATTATATTTGGGAGTTTAAATGTTAAGTTGACATAAGTCATATCCATCCTACATGATATTCTTTCATTTTTGACCTTACTCTATTTATGACTTTTGTCATATATTTGACAGATATTTCTGCTACTGTTTCATTGAAACGGAAGAAAGCCACTAAGGTAAGTTCTAGAGAGAAACCCTGCAGTGCACATTCAGAGACACGTACTTGACCAGCTCCTGAGGAGATCAAGGTAAGGTTTCATCAATTACTAGTGTCTTCATTCCCTTATGTACTGTTCCAGGTCAGTGTTGGTATGAAGATTCTCCCCCCAGTGATTCTGGTCTAAAGTTTTAAGAGAATGTGAAGTGTTGGAGAAGATAACCTCTCAAATGGTCCCCACCCCTAACCCACATCCCCAAATACACAGCAACAGCAGACATTGTGTGCTTTGTCCCCAGAGAGATGGGTCAACTCAAAGACATTAAAGATTAAACATAGAAGGAATGTTTTACTGTGGTGATAATGTGATAAATTTCTGTACTTTTTCTCTTTCTTTTGATTGTTATGATTGTTAAGACAAAATTTTTTTTTGTAGGGGGGTAGATAAAATAAGGTTTTTCAATTCAGTTGAAAAGCATACATGTTAAAAATTCTAACTGAAACATGGTAGTTAGGTGAAAGTAGCCAACTGTTTTCATTCATTCAGGAATGACGTGAGCATCTTCTGTGTGGCCAACCTTGTTCTAGGGGCTGGGACGCAGGGATGAGTAAAGCAGATGTCTACCTCCTATTCGCTGACATTATTAGGGGGAGAGAAGCAGAAAGTAACCAAGTTGACAAGTACACGCAGATGATAGCATTTCAGATAAGGAAAATTTTTTAAAAACTAGAGAAAGTAAAGGATGAAGTAACCTCTCCGTGGAGGGGGGCTACTACTTTAAACTGGGTAGTTACAAAAGGCTTCTCTGAGAAGGCAAATACAGAAGGCATAACTAGAAAGTATCACCAAGAATTGTGTTTAACTCTACAAAATACAATGCGATATTCTGATAATTTGTGTAGGTTTTATAAGTAGTTGTTTTGAATTGATCTTGATATAGGAAGATGACATTTTTTTGCCTGTTTTAAATGAATAATTTAGGCATTTGCCTCCAATCTCTAGAATTCATAAGTAGCTGTTATATGCAGTGTTCTTTGGCTTTCCTCCACTCAGTCTTTACACTTTGTTCAATCCCAAGTAGAAATTGTTGGAGAATATTGCTTTGGGTGCCAAAGTATTAGCCTTCCAGGGAATGTGTCTGTATGTCATGATTGTGCTTTAATAGGGTAGAAAAATATAAAAGCAAGTTAGAGGTTTAGAACTTAGTTTTTTCTGTAACATGGTCAAGTAGCTTCTGCATCTGGGATGATTTTCTGACTTTTAGTACTTCTTTTCTTATACCTGTTGATAACTTTTTTTTCACCATTTTATACTCTCCATTATTTTTCTTGAGTAAGTGTCTGAAAAAGACTCTGATATTGTACATGCTCTACTTAGTTGACCTAACCATTAAAATGCTCATCTTAAACTAGCTATCTGGTCTCTACCCCCATTATTTATTGCAAAAACTAGATAATAATTTTCACAAAAGATAAAAGGCATTGTGTGATGGCTTGGCTGAAGATATTAACAAAAAATAATTTAGCTCGGTGTTGTGACTGTAAGTGATAAAAGATAATGAACTGGAACTTTCCCATTCAAGTTAAATTCCTCTGAGACTTATTAGTATCAGTTGTAATGGTGTATTTTTTTTTGATGTGGGCACTTACCCACCATCCTAGATGGAGCTGATGCATTTCACACAGGCTGCCAGAGAGCTGTGTGTAAGTGTTTCCTCTCTCTGCCAACTAGCAATTGGTCAAATGGCTCCCGCAAGCCTAAGGCTGTTCCATCTGTTTCTGGGGCCGAGTAACAAGAATAAAGTAAAGTGATGTAGCATGAGTAAAGGAAAAATCAGACTTGTAAAGGGCTATGAAAACTAGAAGTTAAAACATCAGAAGTGCCTTTTTGCAATGTTTGAAGTGTCTCAACGTTAATCAGAGCATAAAAAAAGATGTACTTTTTTCCCCCTAATGGCAGATACCTGTATGTTTTTCTCATATAAATCAGTGACTAAAAGGGAAAAGAAAATGCTACAAGGATGTTGTGAGACACCTGACTGTGGAAATCTTTTGAACATTCGTGTGGATTTTTGATGTTGTACACACATCCCCGTGTAGTTTTTAATGACAGTATATGCAGAAGTGTTTTAAGAGCAATGGGCTATGCAGCTATCCACATAAATTTTTATTACATCTCTAAGAATAAGTCCAAACTGTGTAGAGAAATTCAGTACAATAAAATATCTCAGAGACATTATAACACCAAACCTAAGTACTTGTAACAAAGCGTGCTCCAGTCTGAAAGTCCAAGGTCAGAGGTGTTTTGCTAACACAGAGTTTTAAATATTTCTTAGCCAAAAGGAACCTGTAGAGTCTCTAGACACTTGGTTTAAGGAAAGATAGTTTCAATTAGAAACAATCCTGAGCTCTTAGAAATAATATTCCCCCAAAGCAGTATATTATAGCTAGCATTTAATTTGATTTTTCTGTTTGTACATAGATCCATAATTTATACCTATAGAATACTTTTTGCTAAGTTGACCATGTGCTTTATAAGCAATGTCTAACTAATCTTCAACACATCTATACATACTGGGGATGGGATCCTGGTTTGTCAGGTCAGCTTAGCAAAGGGAAAATGAATTTCAAAGGAATTAGGTGACTCCAGTAAGGAAAGCTCATTCTACACCCCCAAATATGGCTGTTTTTCAGCAAAAAATAACAATTTAAACAAATGATGTTGCCTCGTGGTACCTCTCTCTGATTCTGTTTCTTTCAAGGATTCATTGTGGCTCTTTGTTGCTTTATATATACATCTGCATGGTTTATACATTGTCCAGCTCTGCACATCATTCAAATATGGCTTCCTGTATCATTCTGTCTTTTAAAGACAGACAATTCATTTTATGTTGTCAAATGGTTTTGTCAAGGATTCTTGGTACAATCATATTAAAAATACTGTTTTGAAAACAGGTTGGAACATGGTAAATCCAATTCTGCTTCATCACTCTGAGAACAATCTGATCATTTCTTGGTCTTGGTTTTCTTAGGAAATCAATGGATGTGGTTTACAAAAGGTCAACTGTGACCTTTCATCTACCATCCCACCAATACCTTCAGATCTGCAGGCTGTTTCTACTTAGTAGTACTGCTCTTGCTTTAACCTGGACGTGACTAAACATAAAGTTCCCTCCTGTATTCCTCCTCTTCTACAGGCAAAGCAGTATCTGTTTCTCAGCAAGTCCATTGTTAGCTAACATTCCACTGTCTGAGACCTGAACTCCCTTAAAAAGAATTGCCTTTGACTCTAATTTCCCTCTAGCAGCTCTGACTAATGTGTCTCCAAACTCCGATATCCTAAACTGAGGAAATTTCTCTCCTCCTGTTGTATCCCCTCTAGCCCTTGAACCATGTCTCTCTGTCCTGAAGGCTCTACACTTTGTTAGGAGAATTGTTTGCATTTTGTGTTTCCAAGTCTCACCTTCCATTTACTTTTTTTTTTTTTGCGGTACGCGGGCGTCTCACTGTTGTGGCCTCTCCCATTGCGGAGCACAGGCTCCGGACGCGCAGGCTCAGCGGCCATGGCTCACGGGCCCAGCCGCTCCGCGGCATGTGGGATCTTCCCAGACCAGGGCACGAACCCGTGTCCCCTGCATCGGCAGGCGGACTCTCAACCACTGCGCCACCAGGGAAGCCCCCATTTACTTTTTAACCTCCTGCAAACTGGCTTCTGTACCAGGTAATAGCTAACTCCAATAGAACATTTTTCATTTGTACCCAATTGGATTTCTTTACTGAATACTTTAATCCTTCCTTTTAGAGACCCTCACTTCGTCTGTTTTCATGACCTATTAGCCTTTGGTTTTACTTGTATCCCTTTGTCTATATATTTTTCTTATATGATATGCATGCATTGGATAGGGTCCACGAGGACTCATTTGTATCTGCTTCCCGCTTTTGGTGATGTCCGGAGTTGTGATTTTCGCTGAGAGAGATGAGAGTTAGCCATTCAGGTGTTGGGAGGAAAGCAACATTAACAGACAAAAACATGAAAAGTAACAGAGGTTTAAAAGAATATGATGTGGGGCTTCCCTGGTGGTGCAGTGGTTGAGAGTCTGCCTGCCGATGCAGGGGACACGGGTTCGTGCCCCGGTCCGGGAAGATCCCACGTGCCGCGGAGCGACTGGGCCCGTGAGCCATGGCCGCTGAGCCTGCGCGTCCGGGGCCTGTGCTCCACAACGGGAGAGGCCACAACAGCAAGAGGCCCGCGTACTGCAAAAAAAAAAAAGAATATGATGTGTCTGGAAGAGGTTTGGCATATTGGTAAGATGCATGTGGTGCACATCTGGGGGTAAAAATATAAAGGTGGGTTAGAGTCAGATAATTATCTCAAATGCTCCGCGAAGGGTTTGGACATTGTACAGAATGCTTGGGCTACCACTGGTAGATTCCAGGCAGTGAAGTGATAAAATCACATTTGAATTTTAGAAAGACCACACTGGTGAAAATTTGGAGAATAAACTGAGATCGTGCAACATTGGGAATGGAGACAATCCGGGTTGTCTTAAAATCGTAGGAAATTAATGATGAGGGTCTAAACCAGAACTCTGGCAAGGAGGTGAAGAGAATGGAATAAATTCTTTCTGGGTTGCAGAACTGACAAAACTTGGCAATCAATTGGATCTGGAGTGGGGCTGAGGGAGACAGCAGTTGAGGATGAGTCTCACAGATGAGTGGTATTGGAGGAAGGGAAAGGAGATGACGTTTTTGAAAGAAAAATGACAAAGTTAGTTTCGGTGATGGTTATCAATTGCCTGAAGAGCAGCCAGATCAAATTGTCCAGGAGGCATGGAGAAAATGCATATAGGGACTAGGTGATTGTTCCCGGTGGCGAAGAAGATTTTGGGGGAGGAAATAATTAACATACAGGTGGCAGCTAAAGCTATGTGTACAGAGCTAGAGAGTAGGAATAGAGTGAGGAAATACGATAGCTCTATCAGTCCTCGTGGATGTGCTTATGCTGTAGCACAACACCCTCGAACCTCAGTGATGCACGGTAAGCAAGCTTTACTTCTGTTTTGTTACGTATCTATGGTGGTTGGGATTTGACTTTAAAAAATCTTCGGATACAGCCCTCCTGAACAACTTGTATATGGAACCTCATTCATCATTATGCAGAGGAAAAGGAGAATGGGATGAAGCTTGGATGGACCCTTACAACTTCTGCCTGTAACACATAAAACTTCTGCTCACGTTTCCATGGTCAAAGCAAGTCACAAGTTGTGACTTCTGAGGGGTCGAGAAGTATAATCCTCTCCCAGGATGGAAAGCAGACATTTGGTAAATAAAAATGAAATTAACCAGGATTGCCAAGTCAGAATCTAAGAGAACATAAATGTTTAAGTTGCTCTTGGAAAAAGGAGTATTTTTGAAGAAAGCTGAAAGGGAGTGGCCAAAAATATAAGTGGAAAACACAGAGGAAGTGTTTTTCTTGAAATAGACTAAATGATTTCTTCTTTTTAAATTCATTAATGATTTTTGAAATTTATACACCAAGGGTATATTTGCTTTTAATAATTCATATTTGGAAGGGTATGGGGGTAAATTTTGTTATTATCTTAAAGATTTCTTGCAGAGAAATCATCCTGCAAGATGCATTGCCATAGGCAAATGTAAAGTGCAAAGAGAATGCCTTAATACAGGGTTTAAATACACGCTCATACAAAGGTAGACATACGTTCCAAATTTCTCTTCATAGTTAAAACGTGTTTTCCTAGAAAATATAAGGATAGTTTTAAATTTCTTATACTCCACACGGTTGAAGGCCTTTAACCTGGTTCTTAAATTTGCTCCTTCCATTTCAGGCAAAATGGAAGGTCCCAAAGATGGAGGTAACATTTATATCTTTGATTTTATGAAAGATGATGTTCATTTTTTTTTAGCATGTGAATAAAGTACGAATCCTTGCTCTCTTGTGAAGAGTTGGGCAAACTTCCAGTACCAAGACCTGAATTTGCTGTCAATAAAAGAACAGTGAGACATTAGGTACTGAGGTTGGTTCTGTCTTATTCTGAAATTAAATGTGGAATTAAGAATCGAGATTTTAGTACATCAGAGCTCTCTGAAACGTTAATTGGCCTTAGGTAACTCTGTGGAGTCACAATTAACTCATGAACTAACTATTTGTGGATCAAAAACTGTATTGAGTCTCTATGGGCATCAACTGTGCATAGAAGATACAAGGCCCCTCTCCAACACGGGACTTATATTAAACTTGGGCAAACATGTTAATCCAATAGTCCGTGCCTTACCTGAGGTTTCACTTTCTGTGGTTTCAGTTACCCATGGTCAGGTATGATCTGAAAATTCCAGAAATAATTCATAAATTTGAAATGATGTGCCATTCTGAGTAGCGTGATGAAATCTCTCAATGTCCCGTTCCATCCTGCCCTGGATGTCAATCATCCTTTGTCCTGCATACTCTGCCCATTAGTCACTTAGCAGCCAGATGTATGAGAGGATATTTTGACTCTGTATAGTTTCTATGCAAAGGCATTACTGTTGTGCACACGGGCCCTGGGTAAGTGCAAATACCATTCAGTTTAGAAGAGAGATCTAGAGACTGTGTCTCTTTTTGCTCCAAGATCAAATTTTCTGGGTCCTAGGGAAAGTCAATTAATTATGAAGTTCCATTCTCTGATATCAAGTTAGCCATTCTTGCCTAGCTTCTTCTTACACAGAAAGGATGTTGAGGGAATATTCAAATTGATTGGGCCATTGGGCTTTGGGGAGTAGACCCTTCAGTGTTAAGCGTTTTGCTACTGACCACCTGCACATTTATCCACAGCACACAGTAGTGATGACATTGATGATGCCTCGTAGACACTGAGTCCTTACCTTGCGCCACACGCCATTCTTTGTGCTTTATGGATATTCATTCATTTGCCTCCTAACACCCTAGGTACTATTATTACCGCTCTTTTACAGATGAGGAAAATGAGTCATAGAACTCTTCCATACTTGCCTCAGTGTGTATAGCTGGTAAACGAAAGAACCAAGATTTGAATCCAGAGAGTATAGCCATGCAGTAGGGGCTCTTAAACACCTCACTAGAGGACTGGACTGTCGTGAATCCTCCTGTGCGGAGGCCATAAGAATTTGACTGGAAAAAGGCAAAGGTTGTGATTTGGGGATAAACTGCTTTCACAAAAAGCCAGAAGTGCCTCATAAGGTATAGTCCTAGGCCTGTTATTACAGCTGGTGTTTCCCAGAGTGAGTGGCTCTGAGTGGGATGCTGGTGATGATTATTCCCCAGGAGTCAGGAAGAGTCCAACCCCTTAGGGATCTTCAGGCTACAGATTGTGAGATCTTAGCGTGAGGAAACGATGCCATATTCATCTCTGTATTTCTAATGTCTGAAAGAAGGCTTGAGGAATTACACATATTAAGTGTCTAGTGGATAGAGAAATGAATCAATCAATCGATCTTGTAGTTACAAGTAGTTCCCATGTGTCTTTTTTTTTTTCCTGGTAAAGTGTTGAGGACGGAGGTAAACTGTGTGAAGCTGAGGACTGAGTCTTTAGTCAGAAGTCTCTCACGTTATTCAGAATCTCGTATAAAGTAAGAAAAAGGCAGGCAAAAATAAACAACAGTAACAAAACATCTGGTTATGATGAGCCTGTGGTATATTCCAAAGAGAGCTGCAGATGCTTTAATGAAGTATAAAGGTTAAATTCACTTGAGGACGATTACAACATTTTGGCATTATTTATAGATATTTTCCCCTTAAAGTCTTCACTTAAACCTCACATCATCTGCTGAGAGGCAAGGGGAGATGAGATTATCACCCGTTTATAAAGCAGATACACAGAGCAAGTAGAGGAGAGGTGATTTGCTCTCTTAGTGAACTGAAAGTCAAGTGGAATTCATTCATCCCATGAACCCATACCAGGGTTTTAAATTCCTAGTTGACTGTACTGAATCTTGAGTAAAAGATACTTCCCACTGTCATGCACTATAAGAAACCTATTAAACTGCTCAGTTTGGTGTAACTTGTCACTTTCATTTTAAAATGCTTCAGGCCTGTTCATTTCTCACTTTACTGGCTCCACTCAATCTGCCATAGATTCCGGGGACTGTTCGACAGTGAGTTCTGAGTTAAGTCAGATCTTTGAAGCTTGTGAGTTGGCCGGGCTTAATATCAGCAACTGTATATTTTGAATTACAATCTTGCAATATCTGTTTATTTTTTTAAATATGAGAATTATATACTGCTTATCTGGTGTGAGATAATTATTTAACTGGAATTTATTATGAGAGCAAGTAAAATTTTTCTTCAAATTTACCTTATCTTGTTCAAAGATCTTGTAGTTCCTAAAGAGTTCTACCAAAGTTACTAGATGTATTTTTGTATCTTACTCTGTGAGCCTTTTAGAAGCTTCAGTTTTCAGTGAAGTCACGTAATGCGGTTGGTCTGCTTCTTTGATCTTGTTTGGGAAATAGATTTGCCTTTCTGCTGATACAGATTGATTTAAAATCAATCAATTTTAAATTCAATTACTCATTGATTTCCTATTGAAAGCTTTCTACGGGACTCATGTAGTGCTGTGTCTGAGGTCCTAAAAGAAATACTACACCTACAGGCAGCAAGAAAGAGAGGAAGAGAGAGGAGAAATGGAGAGAGAAGCAGGAAGTCAAGTATTTCCTATTTTCCTGAATGTAATTTCCCTAAAGACACAGTAAATGATGTATTTCATTGGATGTCCTGTTACAAATTACAAGTTTGTTTCCCTTAAAATGTAAACAATGTTTCCTCTCTTCAATCCTGCATGTATTGGATGTTGATTTTATGTTAAGGTCAATTACAGTATCATTAATCTACTATACATTCGAGTTATTTCCAAGTCTTTTAAAAAATGACATAGCAGTTAACATCTGTGGCGAGAATCGTATGCAGTATTGGAGAAAAAATGAGAGATGAATTCTGTAATTGACTTTAGGATTTGCTGATCATTAGAATCGAGGGACATTAAGGACAAATTGGGAAGAAAGTTGAGTTATGGAGGTAGAGGCTGATTCAAGATATGGGTACTGTGATGTACCATTTGCAGTGAACTTGACTGCTTGCTTTAGCATACTTGCTCATACACTATGTATTGGTGTGTCAAGAAGCACCTTGGATTCTGTGACTAATTTCTTATCCGTACACTTTTATTAGATACAGAGAAAAATTTGTCTTGTGACCCAATTCTAGTTTTCCCAATTACTTGAAAATACATGGTTTAGGAGCCAACTAGAACATTGCTTCTTTGCTCTGGAAGTGATCTTTTTGAAACGAGGGGGATAAAATGAAAGGAAAAACAAAACCGGTACCTGAGATCTGTGAATTTTCATGGTGCTAGAAAGCTTTAGGAAAGAAAAGTAAGAGGTTTGGGAAATAAGGACCAATTTAACATGAGAAATTTTACCTGGCAGTACTGTTTATCTCACCAATATAATGGCCTAGTTAAGAGTTTTATTTTAACACCCTATTTATTTCAGCAGCACTTATACCCTGAATGGGTTTGAGAAGTGAGTAGTCTTTTTTTCCAGCAAGTTCTAAAACTACATAAAGATTTAACGAGGTGTTCAAAAGTCAAATAGGCTTTATAATTTACAGAAGCCTTTTTCACAGTTGAAAAGAGAAGGCCTCACCGCCTCTACGCTTGTTAAAATTGTAAGAAAACCTGTACATTAATCTTGGTAGCTATTTTAGAGGAACAAGGAAACTTCTATTCATAGTGATGCAGTTTTAGACCAAGAGATGACATGTGGGACTTGGCTAAAAGGTCGGTGGTTTTGTTTAAATTGAACAGTAGTTTCTTGGTTGCTTTCCCTTTGCAACACTCAGATCTACTGAGAAGCCAGACTGTGTTCTATCTATGATGAGGTGGTAGGGGAATGGAGTAATTTCATTCAGAGGTGGATACTTGCTCCTGATGAAATGCTCATTTTTGGAAAATATAAGTGTACTCTGAAAATTGAATGCCAGATTTCACGAGCAATATTCCGGGTATTTTTTTTTTTTTTTAAAGAGGTACGAGTAAGAAAAAAAAAAAAAGTCTTAGAACTTTGGTATGAAGTAGGCTGAAAAATAAAAGGTAGAGAATTTGGGATAAGTCTTTGAAGATGAGATTGAGATCAGTGGTATCATCGTAGTTTGGGTTTGGCCAGAAGTAGATGTTAGAATGGAGATTATCAAGCAAGTAGTTGGATAAGAGGGACTTGGGGACCAGCATCTGTGAGCGAGTGAGGGGAACAGGACTGGGTAGGGGGAGGAGTTGAACTGTGACAGTTGCGACAGAGGCTTCGTCTGGCACAAGTGAAACTCTGGATCTGGGCTAGTCCTTCAGAGATGTCCAAAATCGAGGTAAGGTTGTCAGAACTTTCGGAGCAGCTGTCCCTGCAAAGAAGTTGTAACCTTGGGTGAGGCAGAGACCTTCCTCCGAGGGCAATTCAGCTCTGAGCTCAGCAGACGACCATCTGTGCAGCTGGGGAACGAGAGGTGGCAATTCAGTGGGGCTCTTGCTTCGTCCCCTTGGAGAAGTATTTACTTTTTATGAGAATAAGACATCCAGAATTGCAGAACCTAGAATTTCAGGAACTGGAAGCACTAATTTCCAAAGAAAGGAAACCAGGATTCACAAAAACCATGATCTCTTCTACATCTCCCTTCTTGGTTCCATGTATTTAACCTGGTAAAGAAATATAACTGTAATTGATTTGGGGTATATGCTGGGTCCTGGACGATGACGCCTTATATGCTCAAGATGATCATTTCTCAGCAGGTAGCTGCACCTTTAAAAATCCATGTAATTGTTTTATCGGGCCAGCAGCTTCTGTATGGTACGTCGTAGAACCACTCTATCCCATGATCATGTTCCCACAGCAATTCTCCTCTGCTGGGAGAGGTTCTTTAATATTCAGTATGATGTTATACGGATCTCATATCAGGGGAGCAAACGTTCTGTTGACCTTTACGTAGATATTAGTGCTCACTGAAGCCCTGTGGGTAGGAGAAGCAGCCAATGATGGAATATATACATAATTATTGATCTCAGTCAAGATGATTCACTGTCTATTCTCGGATGGAAAGTTTCCAGTGTAATCAACTTGCTACCATGTTCCTGTTGGTCTCCCGGAAGGATGGTGCAGTACTGGCAGTGTTGTGCTAGAGTTGGCTTGAGTTGTGTCTCAACTGGTGACTGTGCCCATCTCTTCAAGTCTCTAAGTTCAGTAATGTCCTGTTGGTAACTTCAAGTTCACCATGCTGAAAATATTACACCACAGAGATGAGGGCTTTTTTTTCTTTGATAACCAGTTGTTAAATAGTTACTAATGTCCTACTGTATTTTGGAATCTGAGATTTGATCTCTGTTGCTGAAAATTTAGGCATTCAATACGGGTAGTAGCTAAATCAGGCTTAGTGGAAGGGACCCCATGTTACTGTTCACAAGTCCAGAGTATTGTGATGGCCAGTGACAGAGGCTGGCAGTTACCAAATGACTGACTCATTCTGTCTATGTTATTGGTGCCATTTCTTTGGTGGATGCTCTTGGGTGGCCTTTCACATACAATACAGAGAAGTTCCCATAGATCTATATATACATTTTCCCCAGCCCTCCTAGTTTTCCGGCCTTTATCTTTCCATGTCCCTGACCTGATAGCCAAGTCATTCGTGGCTGCCTATGAGATTTCAGATATTCTTATTTCAGGCCATTTTCCCTGTATGAAGTGGATGGTCTACCCTGTCCAAAGCTCTGACCATTCCAAGGACTCTCCCCTATGGCTGACTTTCACCCTCATTCCCTGGGTGAAGATAACCTGCATTAGCAGTTTTTCAAATTCACATACTGAGCTGATGTATCTATGATCCCAGGGTGACTTAATGTTGTTTTTTGCCTCCATCATCTAGTTTTTGGTTTTGTTTTTTTTTTTTGCGGTACGTGGGCCTCTCACTGCTGTGGCCTCTCCCGTTGCGGAGCACAGGCTCCGGAGGCGCAGGCTCAGCGGCCATGGCTCACGGGCCCAGCCGCTCCGCGGCATGTGGGATCTTCCCGGACCGGGGAACGAACCTGCGTCCCCTGCATCACATCATCTAGTTTTAAGGGATCTCCCTGACATAGTCATAGTTCTGAGATGAGAGAGACAAAAATCTGCTTCAGTTGTTAGTGAACCAGACCCTTGTGCCTTCTGTACCTACTCAAGCCCCATCCCACATGTTCCGTGTGATCTTACAAGGTGTTATTGTTGGGTCCACCCTACATTAGGACGGAATGCAACTCATTATGAGGTATTCTGGCTGCACGGTCATTTGCCGTATCTCCACCAAGGCCCAGAAGGACAATGCAGGTCACTCTTCAAATGATACTCAACTCCCTGCTGCAGATGGCATGGCCTTGATCAAGGAGTCTAGGAGTCTGTGTTGTAATTTTACTGCTGGAGAATTCTCTACGTTGCATCTTTTCCCGCCGTCCATACTTCTAAAGCCATGGGGTATGCTGGATCATATGGTCCAAGAGGCAGGGATGCTTGCACTGAAAACTGGGCCTGCTGCAAAGCTCTGTTCTCTCCTTGGTCCCACTCAGTGCTGGCAGCCTTTTGTGTAATCCGGTACATGTATTTACTGAATTTGGAGCAAAACTCCCAAATCTTGCCTCTAGATCCTGAAGAGTCCAGTCAGATTGTGTTTCCTTAGCTGTGGGATATGTGATGTAATAATGTCCTTTAATTATTTTGGTATTTTTCTAACTTTGTGAAGTTCAAGATTAATAGAAGTACATTTAAAATTAATACTTATCTGTTAATAAATGGTAATAGACTCAAAAAAAATAATAATCTGTCCTTTGTAAAGGACATGTCCTGGAATGCCCCAGACCATAAGACATATAAAAATTTCACTGATACTAATCTTCTAGAGTATATATACTTTATGAAGGCCTCCAACGTATTTAGGACAAAAGTATATTTTGGTTTGATTAACATGCTTTCATTTCGTTCGATTAACCAAACGGATGAACCAGTAATCTTGTTTGATTAACACGTTGTCATCAACGTATGGACTAATATAATATTGTGAAGATGATCTAAACGTTGCAGAGTACTTCAGACAATATAATAGAATGCAGGAGGGTAAAGCTAGCCCTGGGGGGAAACTCAAAATAAATACTGTTGTCAGTCCCATGTGAATGTGATCTGCTTCTTGATAGATTTAGGAAAAAAATACATTCTTCAAATTCATGGTAGTTTACCTCAGGTCTGTTGATGTAGCAAAAATAGCACATCAGGCTCAGGAATTGCAGTTGGGGTTACTGCCTTATTGAGTTTGCAGCAGTCCATTGTTATCCTTCAATCCTGTTTGGTTTGTGTAAGGACCAGCATGGAAAGTAAATGAGGATATGATGGGACCATGAGCCCTCTATCTTTTAAATACTTAGCTAGTTATTCTTTTTTTTTTTTTTAACATCTTTATTGGAGCATAATTGCTTTACAATGGTGTGTTAGTTTCTGCTTTATAACAAAGTGAATCAGCTATATGTATACATATATCCCCATATCTCTTCCCTCTTGCGTCTCCCTCCCTCCCACCCTCCCTATCCCACCCCTCTAGGTGGTCACAGAGCACCGAGCTGATCTCCCTGTGCTATGTGGCTGCTTCCCACTAGCCATTTTACATTTGGTAGTGTATATATGTCCATGCCACTCTCTCACTTCGTCCCAGCTTAAACTTCCCCCTCCCCGTGTCCTCAAGTCCATTCTCTAGTAGGTCTGCATATTTATTCCTATCCTGCCCCTAGCTTCTTCATGACCATTTTTTTTTTCTTAGACTCCATATATATGTGTTAGCATACGGTATTCGTTTTTCTCTTTCTGACTTACTTCACTCTGTATGACAGACTCTAGGTCCATCCACCTCACTACAAATAACTCAGTTTTGTTTCTTTTTCTGGCTGAGTAATATTCCATTGTATATATGTGCCACATCTTCTTTATCCATTCATCTGTCAGTATACATTTAGGTTGCTTCCATGTGCTGGCTATTGTAAATAGTTAGCTAGTTCTTCTTGAGATACAATCTAGGTACTTAATTTAATCTTGGCTGGAAGTGGGGTTAGCTTCAGAGGTTCCCATCTGGCTCTCCCCACTATGAAGCTCCTGCCTCACAAACCATGGAACCAATGTGGGAATTCTGACAAATATACTGTGCATCCATTCCAATTGTACTTTTAGGGACCAAGGAAATTACCATAGAATATGCTTGTAGACCTAGTTGGCAACTGTGTCCTGGCCGCCAGGACACAGTTACTGCCTGGCTTCCGCATTCTTTCATTATAGCAGTGGTGAGGGTAGGGAGAGGACATGTTGCTACTTCAGTTTTCTGGGTATAGTTCTCAACTCAAGCACCGTCCAAGAGTCATTAAAAAAAATCTCCCTCTTCCCTTTTCCTCAATGTGAAGTTACTTTAGTAAATGGACATAGGTTCCTTTGGTAAAGTGCTGGAGAAAATTTTACTACACACCCTTTCTGTAGTAGGACAGAGTCCTTCCTCCTGGAGACCTGACCAGTCCTTTAATCAAGGGGTTCTGGATCTGCAAATTGGCTCAGGTCTGGGTCCTCTGCAAGGGATTGTGAGTTTCATTGCGGTAGCCACTCTTAGTCTCCAGATCATCCATCCTTCATTCCTCTGTTTGTGTTGATGGAGCAATACCCTACCTCTCCCTAGGAACACCGTGTTCTGTTAACCATTTCCAAGGCATATGAGTCGGGCCACCCTGACTGCCAGTTCAACCTTGCTGTTTATTAGGATCATGGCTCCAACTTTGTCTCTGATGGTTAAGTAACACCATATGGCCTTTACTCTTTGGGAGATGATATCATCCCCACTGCTATCAGGGAACTCATTTCTGTAAGAGAAAATCCTACCGTTATCCTTGTCCTACAGAAGACAGCCACCACTGAGCTTCTTAAAAATGCCGGGGCTCTTCTCACAAACACATTTCTTAGCACTTCGCTAAACAGAGGGTCTTCCATGTTTTCTCTGTGAAACCCAGTTACCTTGTGGATTTTTTGACTTTGCGTAGTGTACCTACTGTAGCACGTCTAAACTCTGAGCCTTTTGAACTCTTCCACGAATTTTTCATAGCATTTTTGTTTCACTGAGTATGAGCCATTGCTTTTTCCATGATTCTAAGAGCTATCCTAATACAGTGTTAGCATCTGTCTCTGAAGGTCCTTGTTAGGAATTTATTTATTTATTTATCTATTTATCTATCATTTATCTATCTATTTATTTATTTGATTTTTGCAGTCCGCCGGTCTCTCACTGCTGTGGCCTCTCCCGTTGCGGAGCACAGGCTCCGGATGCGCAGGCTCAGCGGCCATGGCTCACGGGCCCACCTGCTCCGCGGCATGTGGGATCTTCCCGGACCGGGGCATGAACCTGTGTCCTCTGCATCGGCAGGCGGACTCTCAACCACTGTGCCACCAGGGAAACCCTCTTGCTAGGAACTTAATTATGGCATCATGAACAATGCCCCCATATAAATAAATTCTAACTTTATGATCCGGCAGTAGGAGGAGCCCCAGCCATTGGCAAAGAGCAATGAGCCACTTCTGCAGGACCAAAGGGCTCTGGAGCAGGTGGGGCCTTTTGTCTGTAAATAACGATTTTTCCAAACTTAATAATTTTAGATTCCCACTCCTTCCCAATAATGAACCTGACCTTGGCATAGTAGATTTGCTGGAGGTGAGAATTCAGTCCTCTTGGGAGCTTTTCTACTCTTAAGTTCTGGGTCTGATACTCAATCTTTACTACCTCTAGGATGCAGTAGATACGGTACTTTTCTATTTTACGGGGACGATCTTCCAGCTGTCATACTTTGCCTTGAATTAGTAAATTATCATCCTCTGCTGTTCTGTTTATATTTTTCTCTAATGCATCAGCAGCATCCAGCAAGAGCCGTTTGGTTCTGTAGTAATTATAATTGCCACTTCCCTTAAACTCTGGGAATGTCTGAGACAGTGTACTCACCAGAGCATTCCCTTCCATGATACCCTATTTTAATTCACCAGTGGAGAAAATCACATGCCAGAGACTCTTTGTTTTATCTAACACTAGTGATGATGGTATAGTTCTAAAATCTCATTTTAGTGCCTGTTTTCCAGCACTAATTTTCATAGGTCATTTTGCCCAAGAAATAGATTCTAAGATAGACATTTACATGGTGTAGCTACATTAGGAAATACTGGTAATTCCTGTAAGAGAGTCAGGGAAGTGGGGCTGGGCAGAGGGGGAGTTTGAAAAGGGTTGTATTTTTAGCACAGGCCTTACCAGACCCCAGTGGAGGTCTGAAGCTGTAGTCTTTCAGGGGTATTTGAAATTGTGCCAAGGAGGTTGAGCCTCCTCGATTCAACAGGCAGAAAGGCCTCGCATCTGGGGGATGAATGCTTCAGCTCTAAAGAGAAGATCTGGGTGGCATACCACAGTACCTTCTACAGTGTCAGAAAAATCCATTCATATTGACATTA
Organism: Phocoena phocoena; assembly: GCF_963924675.1. NCBI lineage: Eukaryota > Metazoa > Chordata > Mammalia > Artiodactyla > Phocoenidae > Phocoena > Phocoena phocoena. Next base: position 29,011,124 of record NC_089227.1, on the reverse strand, counting down.
TGGTACATTTGGTAGCATTTATATTTTCCCAAATCATAAATGAGAGCAACTGCTCTAATATTGAGCCTTTAAACATTTCAAGACAAAATTTTGAAATTGGCATTGGCATTTCAGTATATCGCTATTTTTCAAAGGAAAATATCCATGAAAGTCATTCTTGTTTATGTATTCAAACTGTTCTGAGGTTTTTATATCTAGAACACTGAAGTAACAATTTTTTATACATAAAAATAAAGAGAAACTATTATGAACTAGTCATTTCTATGTAGTAATTTAAACGTTTGTGAGACAGTATTAACATTGTTTAAAGGCAAGGCGTACTAATGACAGAATAACCACTGTGAACAAGATAGGTGAAAATTTCATAATATCAGAATAATGCAATTTATATATATATATAATTTATTTAATGTTTTACCGTATTAAGATCCTACTGGTCATTTTTCTTTGAAATAGGGGTATCCTATATCCTACAGAGAACCCAGTAATAACAAAAGAAAAAAATGATAGAAAAAATAATAAAGTGTCATGATAGCCAAAACATTGCAATGAATAACTGATAATTAAATGCTAAGGACACCTCATTAAAATTACAGACGTCACATTTGTCTAAAGAAGATCAAACTTGGATAAAATTAAATGGATCTTTTTTTTATATATACCACATTTCCATTGTGTCAAAATAACTTTGTCTGATATGTTCCAGTGTGCCTTTTTGATGGTGACTGAACATCACTCATTTTTTTCTGCCCAGTAACACTGTTATCAAATGTAACCCATGCCACTATGAGTTTTCAATTTCCAAGGGTAAATTCAGGCCAAGTTTTATGCTTTCAGCAGGTATGGCTGTCCTCCAGCAATAACTACTGTGGATACTACTCTGGTATAATTGCATGGGTGCTTGGCAGCAATTCAGTTTTAGTATTAAAACAACCTGAAAAAAAATAAAGTTTTTTTGTTGATTATAAAAAAGGTCACCTCTTTTAATGAAAAATTCCAATTTAACGTTTAAGAAAAATCTATTTAAATTTTTGAAGCACATGGTGTTTTTAAGGAAACTAATGTATGTAATGACAATACTTGCATCCCACTTAAGAATCTCAATATAAAAGTAAAAATGTCTTATTTTCTATCATGAGAAATATCACTGTCTTGATGTCACTATTTTCATGAAATGGCCTTTATTTGTTCCTTTATTCATTCAGTCTTTATACAGCCCTTCACTTGAAACTCTTCATGATTTTTTGAGTCATAGATGTGCAGAACAAACTTATGGTTACCAAGGGGGGAAGGGGGGTAGGATGAGTTGGGAGATTGGGATTGATATACATATACACTACGTATAAAATAGATAACTAATGAGAACCTACTGTGTAGCACAGGGAACTCTACTCAATGCTCTGTGGTGATCTAAATGGGAAGGAAATCTAAAAAAGAATGGATATAAGCAATGTATGTCTGTTTCAAGAGGATGTGACAGAGCTAAAAAGCAAACATTGTTGGATTTTTCAGAGGCTAACATATGAATCCCAGTCTATCCTGAAATGTTTAGCTATGTGACCACACACAGATCAGTGTTCATATCTGCTTGGAATTGTTAAAACATATTCTCTATCATCAAGACTGTTAACCTCAACGTTAATATCTATCACTAGAGAAATAATCTTATAATCAGAATGATAAGTGCCTTGGCTGAACTGATTTACCATTTAATAAGACCTCAAAGAGCTGTATTTCAATATTCTCTTTGATTTCAAATTGAATAGCAATGAGCACTAGGTCTATGATAGTATTTTTTTAATGAGTAATACAAAAGTAATTTTGGATTCCTTTAGTATTACTTATTAATTACTGGAAACTTTTTTTTTTAAAATAAGTCCTACTGCTAATAACAAAAAGGTGACAAAGCAAATATGCGTATGGATTTCAAAACACGAAATATACATATACATATATATATATATCAACCCAGAATGGGAACCATGAGGTGGTTATAAATTCATGTTAAAAATAGGTACTAAGATACCAACCTTCTACTCTTTCTAAAACCTTCTATGTGCTCCTAAAGCCTATTCTGAATAAAAGAAAGTAAACAGCTGGAAAAAAGAAAATAAAAAAATATAAAACTCTCCATGAGTTTTGACTTCATCTGACTTTCCAAATGTAGTAGCTTCATAAATTCTATTTTGCTACCAGAAATGTTCCCTGTTCAGTTTCATGGCGTTGAGGATGAGGTTGTCTCTTGGAGATTAACTGAGTTGATGGATAGGGGCGGGTGTCACTGTGTTACAACTGAAGTGTCAAGACCTCCACATTCCCGAGGGGTAGGGGTTCTGCAGTTAGTTCATATTCAATTTGGCAGTTACTCTGCCCAACAAAAGAAGTAGGATAGAAAACTTTTTTTTCCCCATCTCTGCTGTGTAGGCAGAACCCTGAAACAGATGGGTGGAGAACACAATGTCCTAAGATTAGAGACAGAAAAATTCAGGTCCCCCCAATAGAAGGAAATCAGTCCACAGTAACAAGTGATACAGGCCAGACATTTTGTAGAGCATAACAGAGAGGAACAAAACTAGCTTAAACATCACTTTGATTAAAAAAAAATAAAAAGAACTTAAGGTAACCTTAAAGCAGAGACTGAAGAAATTCGGCAATGCAAGGGTGACAACACTTAGCACAGAGTGGTGTGGCATGAGGACAATGTGAGGGACAGCACTGAAGCCCAGAGCAGAGACGTCCTTTTAGAACGTGAACAGATTATTCATATTAAAAACCCATGCAAAAGACTTTTCTCAACTCCTGATCAAGTGGGAAGTGGACATAGGGCTCTGTTCTTTCTACTGTATGATTATGCAGTATTTTGGTTGATTTTATATAGTGCTTATTGTTATGTATGAATTCAGTAATTCTTAACAAATCCACTTATTATCTATATTAAGTGCTGAGGTAAAGAGGGCTACCTGGATTGGACAGGCTCTCCTGACACTTTACAGTACCCATAGAGGACACAGCAAGTGGCAGTAGCCTTTGCACCACGCAATCTGAACCATTTTCCCTTCGACTAGCTTTACACTGCCTTGCATGTACTCTGCTTTCCTCCTCGTGCCTGGGCTCAAGGTATGTCATGGCCTGGAACAACCTTTCTGCCATTTGCACAAGTCACGATCTTGCCTGTCTTTTTAAAACCTAGCTCAGATGTCATATTCATATTTATTCATTCATCCTCAGCGGCACTGAATACCTCTTACATTCTTAGGAATCAAATAATAAGAACCATAGATAAAACAATAAAAACACCATTTATTTTATTCAAAAATAAATTGGGTTTGTAGCCATAAAATTGTTACTTTTTTCTTTTAAAGCTTGCAGGTCACTTTTATTTCTTATTTTATTGAGATATAATTTACATGTAACATATTAGTTTCAGGTGTACAACATAATGATTTTTTTGTCTGATTTTGGCTGAGCCGGGTGGCATGCGGGGTCTTAGTTCCCCGACCAGGGTTCGAACCCATGTCCCCTGCATTGGAAGTGTGGAGTCTTAACCACTGGACTGCCAGGGAAGTCCCTGTTACTGTTTTTTTTTAATTGCATATTAGAGGAAGTGAGGAAAAGGAATTAAAGAGTTTTGTTTTCTGCAGGAGATGACACATAACCTGTGTCTGAAGAGATGATGTTAATTAGTTAGAGGGGGTGGGAAAGTATAATTGAATAGAGAAACATGAAGAAAGTCAGAGTAATTGGAAATAACCTGATATTTGTGGAGAACTGCAAATAATTCAGTGTGAGCAAAAAAGAGTGAGTGAAGAAACAGTGAAAGCTGAAACTGGAGAGGTCCTGGAAGATTGAATTCAAATTCCATAATACTAACTTGTAAGTTATTGGGATTCACTGAAGTATTTAAGCAAGAGAATGGCAAGGTTGACTTCTCAGCAACAATTACTCTTGTAGCTAAAGCAGAGGAGAAAAAAAAATGAGTGTGTTAGACAGTAGTAGGTCAAATAGGAATCAGTTCTGTACCTACTGAGGGTAAGGGTACAGGAGGAGAAGAAGGTACGAGAGGAAGATTATGAGTTCAGGTTGAACAAGTTGATTGGAATTGTCTGTGCTACAAAAGATGAAAATCTCAAGCAAAGTACACTTAATGGAGTTTTTAGACAAAGCATTTGCTGGAAGATATTTATTTAGGAGTTATCAACTTACAGATAGAAGTTAAAATTATGAAACTCAATGAGATCACCCAGGCTGAACAAAAAGAATAAAATTTTAAAGCAAAGGTGGAAGCAGTTCTTAAATTGAGTTAAAAATATTTACAGTCAAGAATGCTAACACCATTTTGTCAGGCGGTAAAGGACCCTGCCATAGGTCATTTGGCTGGTAACAATGAAAGTGAAGTTCAAATATAGGACTTGACACTGCCAACATTTGTGGTCTCTCCTATGTAGCCATGTACACACTAGAATCACAAGAAATTCAAGTAAAATTATTTTTAACTAGAATATTTTGGGGGAAATAATAAAGTTTTTAAAATTTACATTTAATTTCCCAGTGTAGAGTAAGTCAAACATCAGAACTAAAGGAAAAATGAACATTCTAACCTTGGTTCTGAATTCAGAGCCATAATTCTTATTTCAAGCTGAGTGACATTTTTGTTTTTTTCAACTCACAATAATCATTTGGATGACCTTGAGAAGATAATATATCTTGTTTATTTCAATTTTTAAAAAATATAAATGAGTAGTTGAATCACAAGGGTCATATTTATTTAAAAAAGCAGTTACATGATAGAAAAATGCAGTTGAAAAAAATACATGTAAATTCCGAGGAGAGAAATGTTCTTTATGTGCTGTTAGTAAGATGCTTATTACCAAATTGTTTGATTTCGTTCATATTAAAGTTTGAAGGATTCATGGAGTAGAGTGGACACGTGGATTGAAAAAGATAAAATATACTTCTTATCTACATGCTTTATATATTTATTAAAGACAGTGATATATTAAGATAATGGGGTGTGTGTGTGTTTCAGTTTAGTTTTAAAATTTTCAGTGACCATTCGGCTATCTGTTCGAAAACTCCATACTGGGCACATAAAAATATCTTACCTGGTAGTAGGATATATTGAAGGCGTCCTCAAAAGATTTGCCAACTATTTAAATATACAAAACTATACAGAGGAAATAACTGTGTACCTAGTTAAGACAGTCAGTGTGCTCTATTAATTCCGACCTAAATACAATTCTAGAGCCAAATCAAGCTATGAGAAAAGATAAAGTAATATTACCTGAAATACAGTAATTTAAAAAATTGTGCTAAATTAAGACAGCACCAATGTATTTTGTAACTGCTCTGTCATGACCTGTAGCGTTGGGTTTATTTTGGGCTTATATGTTATTACAACAAACAAATAAGAAACTTTCACATAACAGAGATAAAAGCCTGGAATTGTGAAGGGCCAACTCTACCATTTGAATTTTGGGGAAAGAACTGGTGATATGTAGTTGGAACTAACAAGACTACTGAAGAGTTATACTTCTATCCTCCAAAGTGGAAGGGCTGTTACTTAGAAGCTATTATGCCTTTTCTTTATCATCCTGGAATCTAGATCTGAAGGCTTAGAGTAAAGGAAAACCCTAGAGTGAAAACCCTAGAGTGAAACAAAGGTCTGTTTGACTCCAACGCTGAAACGGATTCAGAGTAGCTTTCCTAGAATATATTTAGGGGCTGTCCCCTTTGTACCTGCTCCTGGGTACGTACATTCTCTGTGCCTCTTCTGTAGATTCACTTTTGACATTTTGTTCCTGTAAGTCCACTTTGGTTTCTTTAACTGTTTTCCCTTTTCCCTACTGTCAGGGGTATTCATGGTTGAATTTCACTTTTGACCTCCATCACCTTGAACTTTGCTGTCTGATCAGAAACAGTAGAGACAGATTTTCTAGATTCCTACAGAGAGGACATTGTGGCCACTAGAGATGTATTTTACTTTTCTGTATATCAGATAAATATGTCTTATGACTTTAAGGGAGAGTTCAAGGTTGAATTTACATTCCTAATCAGTAATAAAAATCTGAGATTGTTACCTCAAATTCTGGTCTAATAGCATCAGCTTCAAGTATCTTACATTTGGCCTTAAATAAAATTATAGTTGAAATCGGAAGGCATCAGTCTCAATGGGAAGGTCTATGTAAATTAAATGACAAATTCTGGTTTAGTCGTTAGTTATTATTTAGATAAGAAAGAATATTAGTGTCTATATAAATTACTGTGAAATTTAAGTTAAACCAGTACTTATTCTTGATCAAATCATTACTAAGTTGAACTTTTGCCTATTAACAGTGGCAAAGAGCTTTGCTATAGTATTAAAATACACGTTATAATTGAATGACTGTTGCCCTGTAACCCAAAAACTATAAATATTTGTTGGGGGGGACATCCTTTGTGGAATACTGGCTTTAAATGATTGGGTTCTTATACCTAAATTAAAAACATTTTTGTCATAAGAAGCTTATTTTACAAGCCAAACTTGAACTATTTCTGATTTCATTAGCTAGCTAACAAATCCAACTGATATAAAAGACTATGTGATTCTCTTAAAATAAAAATTTGAAAAAAAAATTTATAAATAAAGATATTTTCCTTGTACAAGTAAAAATTAGTTTACCAGATGACAGTAGATTCACTTTAAAACCCAAGTGGGAATCTCAACTTTCCCCAATGGAGAGTTTTATTTTTCTTTCTTTTTGCCAACAATGCAAGTTTTTACTTGCATACCAAAATAAAATAATTTCAGTGATTATTTTACATGTGCATGATTTACTTCATTTCCTTAAACTAAAGAAGTTAACAATAGATATTGCTTTCTCTTGCTGATCATATGTCTCGGTCCTAAGACAGGCAAGTGGAAATTTTGTATTACCTTAATGTGTAGGTGAAATTCTAGGTCTTGAAAAAAAATAGAACCTTAATTCTTGTCTGTGGGATGAGCAGGCCTTCATAAGAGCATTTTTCGAAGACTTAAAATAACTGGACAAAATAGACTGTATGTGCAAAAATGATTAAGTTTTAGGCTAGTAAAACATAGCCAACTAAAAAGAATGAAAGTATAGAAAATATGAAAGCAGTAGTAAAATGTACCTCAAGGGATGCTATTACCACAGCAGTATTTCTTGAACATTTGGATAAAGCAATTCAGAAAACTGATTACTGAGAAGGATTTTAATGCCAGCCAATGTGGTAAGTAGTACTAGATGCATTCTAGAACTTTCATTTACTGAATTATTTTTACCCAGTACCATTTCCATCACACTGGATATAAATATTTTGTATAATAACTTGCTTTTGCCGATCATGATTTTGCTAGCCACTTGGGTAGACATAAAATAAACTCTGTTACACAGCTGGGAGTTCCAAGCTGTACCACCCAGACTATTCTGACTGGTAATAGCATCTTTTCAACTAAAGCAAAGGTTCTGTGATTTCCAGATGAGGACATCTTGTTACCTGGGTATGTTGGTAATTTCTTGAGACTTTGATTCTCTTTGAATTGTCCAATTACAGCAACTAAAATAACTTGTTGAGAAAAATTTGTGTTTCCTCTTCTGTGCAAAACTTTTTGTAAAGAGAATGAATTGACATAGCGTTACGTGTGCTTTTGTCATGAGCTTCGATATCTGCATTCTTTCAGAAGTTGGAGGCTTACAAAGGTGCAGAAGGGTTAACATAAAAGTTCCCTTTAAATTTAGCAGCCTGTGAGTTTCTAGGCAGTTGGCTTTGTAATCTAAATTAACCAAATTTCTTTTCTTTTTTTTTTTTTTTTTAACGTTTGGACTTTATATTTTGTTTCTCCTCATGGTTTAAATAAATATTCCTTGCTCAAACTGTAAGACCCAGTTTTAGATCATCATTGTGAAGAAATGTTAGTTTTCCATCATGTTAGTCTACATTTATTCCCCTTGACACATTCACGATCATATAGTTTAAGTTCAGACTTCCATTTGTAAAATCCCTCATATTTATTTAGTAGCACAAAATATTTTAAAGCCTATCTACATGTATTAATCATCAATGTGGTTCGGTAATTTCTGAACAGTCTGTGCCGACTCCAACTACTTGATTCCTTTTCAATACTGCAATCTGATTGTCTACTATTTCAATTATGCCCTATATATTAACTTAAAATACCTCAAGAAATGTTAGCATTGTTACCCCAGTTAAATCGTTGGAAAAATATATGATACCAGCTAATTGAAAAGTATAGTTCTAAAATCATATAATGCATCTTCAGTCATCTATTTTGTCTTTCATTGAGCTATACTTTTGCCTGGTTCAAAGTCTAAATGTTTTATAATATTAATGCCAAACATTAGCATAGAGCCGGATATAAGATAAAATAAATATTTAGCATCTCTGAATCTTGAAATGGCTTGAACTACTGTTTTTATTTTAATTTTTCTCAAAATTTTAACAAATACAAGGTTATAACTTTACATAAAGACCATGAACACAGAGAATGACATTTTATTACAAGTCAAAGCTATATGGAGTAATGAGGAATCATCACAGAATTGAGTTGAATAGTAGACAGGGCTGTTTTTCCAGGACCTAAAATATTTTTGCTATGTGTATGTTGCTAAATTCTTTAGGTAACTTTTCGTACCCAAATATTATTTGACTGTATTGGTCTCGATTTTGAAGTACAAAAACTTGAATCCCTTTGGAAGTAAACAAAATTATTATATGAGAACTTGTCACTACATAACGTAAAAAACACTTTGTTCTGTTTGAAGGTTTACTAAGCATTTAGGACTCAAGCAGAATGTCATATAATGTTGTTGAATAAATCCTGTTGTATTGTCTCAACACTGAAGAGTCAGCCTACCTGTATTGTCCTTGATAATGCTTCAGTAGAAATGCAAGTAAACAGTCTTCTCTCCTGTGAGTTTTCTTTTTTCTCCAGAGAACCAACTCATCGTTCCAGTGTACTAAATACACTGTGAATATGAATAAATACCTCTAAATCAAAATTTAATCTAATTACTGCAGAATATTCTTGACAGAGTAGATCAGTCAATGCCAGCTACAGGCAAATATATGACATCCAGCCTGCTTTGCTCTCTGTTCTTGACAGTGTTCTACATGATCCTCTGTGGTGGGAACTAATCGAAGGATCATGTTTGAGCAATGTTTTATCTTTCTCTTTATTGCTATCTTGTCTGTGCCCTCATTTTCTCCTCTACATTCAACTCAGAATGAAAGACATTAATTGTTCTGATCATGTTTGAGCAATGTTTTATCTTTCTCTTTATTGCTATCTTGTCTGTGCCCTCATTTTCTCCTCTACATTCAACTCAGAATGAAAGACATTAATTGTTCTGAAGTAGGCTATTACGAATTGACTATCTTTTACTTCATATAGATCAATAGAGCAGTCTGCATGTTTTCCCTCTAACTGAGTTACAATTTCTGTTAGGCTCCCAGGAAAAGAGATTTGTATTTTATTACAATAAGAGTGACAGTGTTTCAATGTATACTGTACCTGTTTTTGGTATTTCAGTCACCTATTCAGTTAAGAAGCACCTGTCCCTCTTCTATTTCTTCCTCGTAGCAGGAATTTGTTTTTATGAAGCCCCATGTTCATCAACTTCGGTCACTGTCTTTCACACTAACTCATGGAATGACTCAGGGATGACTTGTACGTGGCTTAGAAATTGAACTAGTCAAGTCGCTAGAGACCAAAGGGAGCCCGAGCTCTCAAGTTTTAGACCATTTTTCAGGAATTGTATTTAGAGTTTAGAAAGTACTTCATCGTTATTCAAAGTCTACCTTGATTACTAAGTGTGGATAGGAAATTGTAACTTCATTTTGAAAAAGAGTGATTATCAAGTTTCCAGTTATTCCTGGTGCTAATTTGAATCTCCAGAATGAGTCTTCTTTTATTCTGAAATCGTACTAAAGTTTGTCTAATCCTAAAAATCTTTATGTAATATTCGACTAAGTTTTACATAATTTCTGCCACTCCCAACAGTATAAATGTTCATCAAAGACTTCAAAGAGTGTTGAAAAAAACGCATCGCGCTTCTCCCTTCTTAGGGAGAAACATGTATGTCAGGCTGTGTCAGTGCTCCAACACACGCACAACTCCTAACCAACCAGGGGCACGCCAGGGAAGGAACTCAAAGATTTCAGACCGTGTGCCCTATTTATATGATTATGCTCTGAGCTAACATCATAATTCTGGGCCCCATTCCATTTTCCTAGTCCCTAAAGAGGACTGGAGAATAGGAAAAAGAAATAAGACTCATTGTTGTGGATTATCATTTTGTTTTTAATTTTAAACTGCAGGTTCACATTCTCCTTTGAGTATCCTCCACCGCTGAGTTCTTTCTCACAGACACTTGGGAAATTTCAAATGCTGGATCTGCTTTTCTCAAACACGATGTGCTGAAATAAACATGGGGCAAACTGCAAGGACTTGATGAGAGACTAATAAGCAAATGCATGTGGGATTGAAAGTTAAGACTAATCTATGATAATATCATTCAATCACAGTGAGTTCCTAACAGAAAGACAAACTATATAATGAAAGGAAAATATATCGTTGAATATGTGAAATTCAGAACGTGAAGTGTTTTTTGGTGGCGGTATTGTTAGTCTCAAAATCTCTATTGTTAGTCTAAAAAAAAAAAAATCAGTTTGTCGGAGTAGTTTTCAGACAGGAAGGTAGGATTTAACAACTTAAAGGTCTGTGAAATTGCCTTAAGCTCGATATAATGTTGTTTTAAATTTCACTTTATTTTTATTTATTTTAGGGACAATTTTGAACAGAGCACCACCCTCCACCCCCAACACACACAATTCTAAGGTATAAAGTTTTTTACAAAACAAATTTTACTCTCCCCCATTTTAATTATTTATCGATGCTTCTGCAGGTGTGGAAGTCTTTTTATTTTTTCCCTCATGATTTCTTGGTAGAATAGAAAAGCTCAGTTAGGAAAAATTTAATCATGTTTTAATATCAAAAAGAAACTTCCTGCCAACAATGAATAATGCTTTTTGTTTTGCAGGCTTGGTATACAAGATACTCTAGATTACTCTGAAGGTTTCTCATGAAAGAAAGCAAGCTATAATATTTCTCCTTTATCTTCGTTTACTTAAATATTCATGTGCCAAATATAACTTCGCATACATTTAAGACAGGAGAGATTCGGCTAGAAGTCAGGATTATTGTGTCAGCGTGTTTGCTATTAAAGGAACAAAGAGGAGCTTCCGAGAATTATGACATGCCCTCCTGAGCAAGCAGATGTTTCAAGCTCTGTCCCAAGCGTGTGACCCAGTATCAAGCCAATATGTATTTGTAAATTTTAAAAACCAAGAGAAAATAAACACAGGTAGCTTTTGTCTCCTCAAAAGCGACCATGACCAAGTGTAAATGTCCAAGCTATATCATGGGTTCATGTAGTCAGTTGGCAATGGACTAAAAAGAAAAGCACAATTGCAGGTTATATTGCAATCTGATGTTTGCAAAACCAACTGTGTGGACTTTTCAAAAATATATGAACGTATCAACGTTTCTGACCATTCACTGGAAGATGGATGTCAATAAAGCTCCCTAGTAGAATCTTTTGGTGAACTAAATCAGAGCCCATATGTCATGATAATAAAGAGTCTGGGCATCAAAGTCAGACCACAAGGACCTGTAGCACACTCTACAACTCACTGTGACCATGGCAATCGGCTGCCCATAACTGACTCATAGTAACTTCAGTGAGTTGTCATGGGCGTTAAATGAGACAGTGTACATACTCAGTTTTGTGCGGAGCTTGACCCCTACAGGGATCAGTGAGATAGGGCTCAATGTATGTGCTGCCGGTGAAGGTGTTCATCCACTCTAAAAGTGGGATGTAGTTCCCTCCCTTGAATCTGGGTTTTTCTGACCAGTAGATTATGGCAGAAGTGATACTATGTGTCTTAGTCCATTCGGGCTGCTATAACAAACAGAGAGGCTTATGAAAATTATTTATTGCTCACAGTTCTGGGGGCTAGGAAGTCCAAGATCATCAGGGTGCCAGCAAGGTCGGGTTCCGGTGAGAGCCTGCTTCCTAGATTTCCCTTTTTGTCACTGTATCCTCACATGGTGGAAGGTGCCAAGGAGCTCTCTGGGGCCTCTTTTATAAGGGCACTCTCTCGTTCCTAAAGGCTATGCATTCATGACCTAATCAAGTCCCATAGGCTCTGCCTCCAAATACCATCACATTGGGCATTAGGATTTAACACTAATTCTGGGGGAACGGGAATGCCGGGTATATAGCATTGTGGTAGTTAGAGAACTAGTATCTACGGCCTTCATCTCACGGAGCCCTGACCTACAAAAGAAAAGAAATTTAAGCAACTTCTAAAGACAGAGGTCACAGCAAGGGGCACTGAAGGGCCAGGCATATGAGTGAAGAGGTCATATTGCACGCACATCTCAGTTGAATCTTCAGATAACTCCAGTACCAAGCTTTATCTCACACTGGCACTGGAGACCCCCGAGGGCTACTGCACTCTTCCAGGGATTTAGCACTAAATAAAACAAAACTGCTCCCTTCATGCAGGCTGCAGTCTAGCAGCACTGGAGCTCTCTAGTATTGAGTGTTCTGTGGTAGAATGTTCTGTGGTAGACTTGTTTTGACTGTGATAATAAGTTGATTCGTGGACAGAGATTCAGGGTAGAATGTGAAAGTGATATGTCAAGGATCAGACAATCCTTGAATGGCAGAAGTGGTTTGCTGTAGAACAACAACAACAAAAAAAAACAGAAAAAGAGAAATGAAGCTTAGGTTGATATCCTGCGGAAAGACAGTTCACCTTTATCTTTTCAATCATTTATGTACAAAAGAATTGTCATTGATAATACTTTCAGTAAGTAAGAGTATTCAACACTCTTCAAGTGATATGAAAAATACAATTTTAATAGTGGGGAACCAGGTTCTTTTTGGTGAAGAAGCAGTGTGTTCTACTGAGTTAATACAGGGTGGAAGATAAGCTCCTGAAGAAGCAAGTTGGGAAACTGTAGGAAAGATACCCAAACACTAAGAGATGAATGTAAATTCAGTGATGGGAGTAAACAAATGAGAATAATGAAGGGAAACAAATAGGGGAAGAAGGCAAAGCAATGGGGTTAGGGGCTGAACCTTGAGGAAAAGCATGTCCAGTAAGAAATTTCCCACCCTGGACGGGCAAGGGAAGTGTAGGAACAGGGGTATGTATTGTTCTGATTTCTTCCATCTCTGCAGCATGTGCCTCTGTTGCTTATTAATTAGTTTTTTGGTAGAAATCAGGGGAAGAAGATTTTTGGTATGGGGACCCACATGGAGTTGAGAGAAACACATGACAGCAGGTGGTGAAATGTAAGGGAATTTGAGAGTTCACTGGGGCACAAACTAGTGTCCAGTCATAACCATGAATGTAAGCTCTTAGGAATTTGCTGAAATTTTAGAGAGGGCATTGGATTTTACATAAAATGTGATAGAGAAGAGTAAGGTAGTTTTATCTAAATATCCCAAGGCAGGATGTCATTAGCTGATAACCTGTCAGACATCAAACACGAGGGGACGTAAATGATGGGCCCTATGAAAAATAATCCTTGAGAGAAAAGTTTGGTAGTGAGGGTAGGAGTGGTGGGCAGGAAACTAATATTTACTGAACACCAACCAGGTACTAAGCTCTGTGCTAGGTGCTTTGCTTATTTTTATCATCTGAACTTAACAATGACTCTCTGTATCAGTTATTGTAATCTCCATGTGGCACATAGGAGCTAAAAGACTGTGACATAGCTAGTAAGTGACAAAAATTGGATTTGCCTTCAAAACCTTTTTCTCTCTCTCTTATACCTCATTCTATATGAAGTAAGAATAGGACTGCAATCCCAAGAGGCCTCTGAATGCAGACTCACCTAATTCTAGAAAAGTATTCTCAAAAATATTCTTTCATCAGACGTTGGTATCGGATAACGAATAGTGATATTACTGGTATTTTTAAATGGCAAAGTCTATAGTAATTCTAAGTAAGTGGGACTTACTGTCTGGCTGGACGTCCTCCTTGAATTCCTCCCTCTAATGTCCTCATGGGAAGCTTTAATGAGGCTGCCTTGAGCAAAATAACACAGTGGATATAATGTATTATTAATTTATTTTTTCTTCACATCTCCTCAGCAATGTTCTTTTCTTCCGTCTTTCTCCACTGCATCAGTATCAGTGCTCTCAACGTCACGTTTTATCAAAGCCTGCCCTAAGGTGAACAGAGTGTCTGACTGTGCTATTTCAGGCGCCATCCAGTGCCCTGGGGTTTTATGGATAATCGGGCCTCTTTTGGGTGCACACGAACTCCGATTTAGAATTAGCAAAAAGGATTAAGTAGAAGTTAAAATACAAGCACTAGAGCAATAGACAAGAGAGAATATTCATTAAAAGCATATACAGCAAAAATACTGAAATAGAGGTTAGCCCGTTTAACTGTTGACATTCTGTTTGTTTTTATTGTAAATTCTAGGAGTATTCTCAGAAAGACTTCTTTGCCCCAGTATAAAAATGAACAATAGACAACATTATAGGCAATGGAGTATGTGTTTCTTTGAGCATCTGGCACGGACATCTGTTGGAGATGGGACACCAGCTCATTGCTCTTTTCTTTTTTTTTTTTTTTTTTTTTTTTGCGGTATGCGGGCCTCTCACTGTTGTGGCCTCTCCCGTTGCGGAGCACAGGCTCAGCGGCCATGGCTCACGGGCCCAGCCGCTCCATGGCATGTGGGATCTTCCCGGACCAGGGCACAAACCCACATCCCCTGCATCGGCAGGCAGACTCTCAACCACTGCGCCACCAGGGAAGCCCCATTGCTCTTTTCTTAGGTGGAAGGTCTAATTAAGTAGCAGACAACCCAAGAAGCCCTAGAGTGTAGTTCAGATCAGTATCCAAAGGTTTATATGTGCTCACAAACCTCTTAGATCAGTAATACTGAAGTGTGAGTCTCAGCAAAACTAGCCCAAACTTTCCGGCCTAGCATATGCAGAAGTTGAAAGAACTTTTATGAGGCACTACGTCTAGCTCCAAGATGTGACAGAGAATGACTAAGCTAGAAGGAACTTCAGTAAGTCAAGTTCTCAGCTAAGGCTGCTACTTAAGAACATTTAAACTGGCTCAGAAAGAGAGCTGTTTACACTTTGCTAAATAATCAGCAGTGGCTGAGATTCTGCATTAATAGGTCACAATCTTTAGAATCAAGGACTTTTGTCTATTCACTAAATTCTCCTCCTATCTTTTTTCTGTCATCTCTTCCTCTCTTTCTTCTCCTTCCCTCCCTCCCTTCCTTCCCCCTCCCTCCCCCTTCCCCCCTCCCTCCCCCTTCCCCCTCCCTCCCTATCTCACTTTCTGTCCCCCTTCCCCCTTCCCTCCCTCCCCTCCCTCTCCCCTTCCCCCTCCCCCTTCCCTCCCTCCCCTCTCCTCCCTCCCCCTTCCCCCCTCTCCTCCCTCCCCCTTCCCCCTCCCCCTTCCCCCTCCCTCCCCTCCCTCCCTCCCTCACTTCCTCCCTTCTTTCCCCTCCCTCCCCTCCCCCTCCCTCCCCCTTCCCCTCTCCCTCCTATCTCACTTTCTGCCCCCTCCCTCCCTCCCTTCCTTCCTTCTCCCTCCCTCCCTTCCTTCTCCCTCCCTCCCTTCCTTCCCTGATTCTGATTGCTGTTTACAGAGGAATATATATTTGACTCCATATATCTAATTGTCTTTTATCAGTCCTCCTTCTGTTAGCTCATCTTTACTCTAAGGAATTTAATTTGTTTTCAAATTCTTTAAGTTTTGCTCATAGGGTCAATTTTCCTAATCTCTGTTTGCTCTTTTTGGGGGGCGGAACCATCTAGTTTACTTATCAGACCTTGACACATTCTCTTAATGTTCACAGAGTTAAATCTTCTGTCTGCTCTTTCTTTCTGAACTATCACTCTCTTAGAAATTGGACTCAAAGCTATTTCTATTTTAAATTCATCAAAATATCACTTTGATACATGGGAATTTATTTTCCCTACAAATGGATATCATTGAGAAGAAAATAAAAGGTTTTAGTAATTTTATATTTTCTAAATTGAACTTTGGACTAAAAATGGAAAAGATAAAGGAAAGTTATGAATAAATGTGAAACTATAGACCCAGTTGGCTCCAGGTCTCCAAGTGGACAATGGAGTCTGGGAATTCACCTCTGAGTGGTACTTGGGACTAAAGAACAGCAACTCAAGATGAGAAAATAAACCTGAGTCACTCATGAAACCAGTGCCAGAGTGATAACGACCACTGCTCCCCATCAAAGAAAAGGAAAGCAAACTAATGTCCTACACGTGCTGCCTATATAGAAGTGTGGGCCTAGTGACACTGGAGAGCCCAGATATACTACTTTTAAAGCTAGCATCGCGGGCTTCCCTGGTGGCGCAGTGGTTGGGAGTCTGCCTGCCGATGCAGGGGACACGGGTTCGTGCCCCGGTACGGGAAGATCCCACGTGCCGCGGAGCGGCTGGGCCCGTGAGCCGTGGCCACTGAGCCTGCGCGTCCGGAGCCTGTGCTCCGCAACGGGAGAGGCCACGTCAGTGAGAGGCCCGCATACTGCAAAAAAAAGCTAACATTGCTTCCCTTACTGCATGTACTATAGACTCAAACTTTGTAAAAGTCAGTCTAAACCCCTATTTTAAGACCTGCTTCTTAACTTAGAGTGTGGGGAGGTTGAGGTGCTGGAGGTAATTTCAACATGACCAGACCCAGAAGGATGTGCAGGAAATGAGGGGAGAGGGCAAGAGAGAAGGGAGAAAAAACCCTTTTTGTGTAGAGCAGATTCCTGTAAACCAACATTCCATCCCTCATGAAGACAAAGCGTCTAATGATGATAACGCACGTATTTTAACTTGGTGAATTAACGCAGGGGGAGAGATGAACAAAGAGCATGCTAAGTGAAGCAGAATCAACAATCAAAAGATAAATTTACTCTAAACGAAACTGACTTTATAAAACAATCTGATAACGTTCAAAAGGAGCATGTTTAGAGTTTATTTGAAACGTGATCGCATCTGTAGAAAAAATCGTGAAGCAAAATAGAAATGAAACAAGAAAAGGTGGGTAGGAGAGAGAACAAAGTATCTCAAAATTAAACCAATATATTCATTAAAATAAAAAATTCAAGAGGCAGGAAAAGCTTTAGACTGGACCTAACATAGGAAATAGGAAAATGTTACCAATGACTTCACTAGAGTACACATCACTGATAAAGGGACAAATAGTAAATGAGAGTCATGGGAGATATATCAAGATTCTAAGAGATCTGGACACAGAAACTAAGAAAGTGAGAAACAGCAGTATTGGAAGGGATAAGAGCTGAGAGTTTTCAAATATTAGAGAAGGTTTGATCTTCACCTTAATGTATCTCCTAGACTTTTGGGTAAGAAAAATTAAAAACGCAGAAACAAATATAACCTAGACACATCACAGTTGAACTGCAGACTGTCAAGATTAAAGAGAACATTTCAAAAGCTGCCAGATGATTGACAAAATAAATGAGAATTAAAACACAACAAAATTCTCTTCAGCAACAACCTATACTGGGATGCAGTAAAACAATATTTTCAGTTTTGAGGAAAAAGAACCTAGAGATGTATGCCCAGCTAAATTATCATTCACGTGTAAGGAAATATTAAAGATACATTGTGATATTGGATAACCGGAAAATGTTGTTAAAGAACCATTTTAAAATATACTGCAGTGAAAAGGAAAACGAAGGTGGAGGGAAGATGTAGGATATACAAGATACCAGAGTAACGTGACAGTTAACAATTTTTTGGTGAATTTAATTTATTCTTGACTATAAAAATACTCACTTTGTAAAAAGATAGAGCTAAAAATAAGCAAACAGTAAAGTAGGATATTCAGTGTGTGAAACAAAGAAGCTAGCATCTTTATGTTGAGGAAGAAAATAGCTTGAATTTTAGCCTTTAAAAAAAAAAGTATGCAGGTTCAAATGTAAAGATATGCATCAAAACATTAGAAATAAAACTTATATTTCCAAAACATCTGTTTAGAAAATAGTATTTTGCTCTCAAAAGGCAGAAAGGGGGAGAATCAGAAAAGAAGATGATAAACATAAAAAGAAAGATGTTAAACGGAGGTCCAAATGTAGCAGTTATCAAAAGTAATGCAAATAGATGAATATTATCAAAACCCTTAAGATCCTTAAGTTTGGCACTAATTGATCCCACCCAGTCCAGAATGTAACATTGCTTTAGATTTACTGTTTTAGCTATGTGAGGGAAATTTCAGAGGCTTCAACCCACTTGTGTTTTCCGCTACAGTAACTCTTACCTCACATGCCAAGGACTCAGTGTGGGAATTGCATCAGTTGCCAAGTATGTCAATCCCCGTTACACATTCAGGAAGTGCAGAAAGCTTAATGAGTGGGTCCACAGGCTCAGAACACCCATCACAAATCAGACCTTGGCCAGGATTCTCTTTTTTCCAGATTCCAATACACTCTCTGCTGTAGCAGCAGGGCCAAGGTGACACTTTGTTTTTCCAGATATTAATATCAACTCACATCCTTCCTCATATTCCTTGAAATACATGGGTGTTTTGTTCTTCCTGAAATACAGTTTCCTGACTATCTGGCCATGTGTAGCTTTGGGAAAGGACTGAGGAAACACGATCACTTGTGGTTTTGCAGGATCCTTCTTTTGGAGGAGAACGCAAAGGTTGTCAGGTGTGAATGCGTTTCGGTTCTAGCAAAGGGTTCTAGGTGTAAAAACTGACTTGGGTCTGTAAACTTGGTCAAGTGTCAAGACTTCTTATGGGACTGACTGGTCTCAGCCGCTCTGTCATCCCTGTACATGCTGAGCGATACTCTTGTTGGATGACCATCCATTTTGCCCCTGGGATTGCTATGGTTCTGTTAGCCTATTTGATAACTTTCTAGATGTCAGGCCTCTTTGGCTGCACCCTTATCAATCAATAAGACACTTGCTTATATCCTTCAAACTCAGCTACTTGGCTTCTACTGTTCAAGTGTCTGTGATCCTGGTTGGTATCAGCAAGCCAAGCTCTGTACAAGTCTCTCTGATCTTCAGCTTTAGTAAAAGAACCATCCGTTAACTCTTCAGTTAACTTTTTCTATTTTTTTTATTTAAAAAAAATTTTAAACATCTTTATTGGAGAATAATTGGTATGTATAACTGATCCACTTTGTTATAAAGCAGAAACTAACACACCATTGTAAAGCAATTATCCTTCAGTTAACGTTTTATGCCTCTTGCCAGCAGCATTTCTTTTGGCTTTGTGTCTTCCTATGGAAGAAAATCATCTGGTGGGGGTTCTAAACACATAGTGTATATTTATTTACGAATGCCCAGTTATCTGAGCCTTCCAATTTTTTCTTTCACCATCTGCCAAGGCAATTCAACTTTGCTTAATACAGACCCTCTCTTCACTTCTTTTCTGTGTTATGAGGAACTGTTTCCTGAAATCTTTGTTTGTTTAAAATCCCGTATCTTAGGAGAGTGCTTGCAAATTTATAAACTCTTCCGTGTCCACCTTTTTGTTTCTGTTCTGGATCCCCTGAACAAGCACTCTTAGAATCATTTCCTATGCGTATTCCTCCAGCTTCCTCAGATCCGCTAAATAGGTCTGGTGGTTCCTTTGGGATATATGATCTTGCCTTTCCTAACAGGCCTGGTATGTCCCCACCTAGTCTATACCACGACTTAAGCCTAGCTATGTGCCTAGTTAGTCGGGAAGGAAGATGGGACAGATCCTTAGGGAGAAACTGTCGCCTTGATGGGGAGAGGCCTGCCAGCATGAGGGAAGTGCTAGCTCTTAATAGAGGTCAGTCACTCTGTAGGCTCAGAAGGTTCAGTGGTATCTGGGGTACCTGAAATCTTAGAGGATTTCTCCCAGATGTCTCCTTTCCATATGTCAGACTCCTAGGTTTTCCCAATCAGGACTTTTATCATGACCTAAAAGACTTAACTGGCTAGAACGTTTACCCTTCTGAAGCTCAGCCCCTCAGACTGTTATATCCTGGGCTTGGTCTTCTGTCCAGGATACCATATTTTGTCTGTACTCCCGATGTAGCAGGTGAGGGCTTTGTATGCTACCAGAAAGGCCCTCTGGCTTTCATACTTGGTTTTAAAATGCTTGATAACTGCCTTCAGCGTTTCTTTATTTTTCTCTTCAGCATCAACATCAATGCAGTTTAGCAACAGCCGTCCAATCCCTCTGCACTTGTAATTGTTCCCTCTGGAAGTTTCAAACGCCAGCTAATCCATTCCCTTGACCGGTATACTAGCCCAATTCACCAGTGGTAAAAGTTTAACAAGTAGAACTGCATGAACTGTTTGTGTTCAGCCAGTGATTTGGGCAGGTACAGGGGTAGAGGGAGGGGAGAGTCTTCATCTAGGCAGGGAATGATCCAGCCTCAAAATACCAAATTATTATCTATACTTTTGAACCACCCCTAGACCTTAGCTTCAGGGAGCTTAGGTGCTTGAAAAGAGTTTCCTCTGGCACAGACATTTTTCTGGATTTACTTTTATAAAACATCTTTGCCTCTGAGTATTGGCTCCTCCTGGCTACAGAAGTACGTACTCAGCCTGGAAATTCTGAAGAAGAGAGTAATGGGATTTGCACTGCAGCCAAGCCTAAGTCCTGCTCAGGAACTGTCCCTCCTGCTGATGTTCTAGAAGGAACATCGTGCTTTAAAGACGGATTTTATTCTTCCATTTGTTCCTTTACCTGCCTGCCTCCTGTCTCAGAGGTGATGATCAGAAATACAATCATTTCATGTTTCAAAATTTACATATTGTTGAGAAATCTCTGAAGATTGCCAGGAGAGACATTCTATGTCCCAACTGAAATGAAAAAACGACATTTGAAAGTATATTAGCTGTTTTGGCTGAATACAGCTTTCAAACAGCAGGTGATCTTTGCTACAGCTGACAGAACGCCTTTAAAATGGGTTCTGGAGTTTTATTTTTTTCGTCATGCACGTGGATAATTGAATTGCAGTTTGCTAACTGAGACAACACTAGTTGGTGTCATGTGTACCATTCGGACATTTTAAAGGCATCCTGGGTTTCTTTAGCCACTGAAAAATAGGATACTAAAGGCAGAAGGTTTCCAGAAAGTGGATTTTTAGACTGACAAATGATTACAGCTTCAGTGAGAAGCTCTTAAAAGCTTTTCAGTGTTCTGCAAATCAGTTTGTTCTTTTATTTCTCTAGAGACTTGATGATATGCTCAAAAGCAATGCTTTTAATTTCAGTAGTAATACGGCAGTACTAATAACTTATTGAACACATACCATACCCCATGCTTTAGTTAGAACATGATATACATTATCCCATTTAATCTTGTTTTACACTAGAGGAAACTGAAGCTTAGATAATTTGAGTATTTGGCCTATGATCATTTAGGAGGGAAGGGTGATGGATGGTGAACCCAGGTCAGTGTGCAATAAGTCCAGTGCTCTCAACCACTGTGCTAAAATATTCCACATTGACTCTACTTCCTGTTTAATCTCTCAGCTGTTAGCACAGCATCTGAGACTCAGGGAATACTCAATAATGTAGAAAATAAATGCTCATAGAATTAAATGGAATCTTAGTTATGGGGAATGGCCATTACTATATGTGATGTATTGTATGAAAAGAATTACTTGGCTACACTGAGCCTGTTTTAAAGAACTATTCCTCTAACTTCCCTCTCAACCTGTTTTTCTTGAAATGTTTTGTTTTCCTACTTTTTGTTGAATATAATTAACATACAATAAATTGAACATATTAAATAGCATCATTTGATAAATTTTGACATATGTGTACACCCGTGAAACTAAGACCACATCAAGAAGTGAACAAATCCATCAACTGGAGAGTTTATCTGGACTAATTTATACTCCCTCTATCCCATCCCTCCCCATCCCAGACAACCACTGCAGTTTGTCAGTATTCTTTTTTGTGCGGATTATACTCATCACAGTAATTTGGAGATGCATCCATGTTGCTGCATATATTGACAGTTTAGTTCTTTTTACTGTTGAGTAGTATTTCCTTGTATGGATATACCACAATTTCTTTATCAACTGACCTGTCGATGAACATGTGGCCATAACCAGAAGCGAGAGAATTAGGAAGTGAAAAAGCTCACTGGTTAAAGGCAAGCATAGAGTAAAGGTAGGAAATCATCCACATACAAATCTAGTAGGGAGGTTAAAAAACAAAAGTAGCAAAATCATCTATACAGGCAACGGGCAGTTAAGGGATACACAAAACAGATGTAAAATATGATATCAAAAATAGTAATCAGGGGAGGAGAGTACAAATGCAGGGTTTTTAAAATGCATTTGAAATTAAGAGATCAGCAACTTAACCATATATATATATATATAGACCGCTCTACAGAAACCTCATAGTAACTGCAAAACAAAAACCTGTAATAGATACACACCCCAGAAAGAAAAAGGAATCCAAACATAGTCATCAAATCAAATCGCAAGAACATGGCTGTTTTCGATGTTGACTATTACACGTCAAGCTGCTATGAACATCACTGTACACGTGTTTGTACGGATATATGCTTTCTTTTTCTCTTGGGTGTATCACTAGAGGTATAAGGGATGGATGATATGATACCTACATATTTAACTTTTAAGGAAACTGCCAGATTGCTTTCCAAAGTGGTTGTACCGTTTACTTTACAGCAAATGTGTTGAGAGTTCCCACTCCTCTCTCTCCTCAACAGCACTTGATAGAGTCAGGCTTTAAATTTTAGACATTCTGATAGCTATGCAGTGTTATTTCAAATGGTTTTAACTTACATTTTCTAATAAATTGTGTGGGTAAGTTACATTTTCTAATGAATCATGTGGGTCATGTTTTCATGAGCTTATTTGCTGTATAGCTTTCTTTTTGTAATGAAGTCCGTTTTCAAATGTTTGCCCATTTAAAAAACTGGTTTGTTTTCCAGTTACTGAACTTTGAGAGTGTTTTATATATATTCTGAACACAAGTCCATCAGATATACGCTTCTCAAATATTTTCTCCCAGTATGTGGCTTGTCAGTTTATTCTTTTAATAGTATCTTTCAAAGTGCATACGTTTCTAATTTTGATAAAGTTCCATTTATCAATTTGTTCTTCTGTGGTATGTGCTTTTTATGTCATAACTAAGAAATCTTTCCCTCACCCAAGGAAGCAAATATTTTATCTTATGTTTTCTTCCACACGTTTTACAGTTTGAAGTTTTATCTTTAGGCCTCTGAAACAAACTGAGTTAAGTTTTGAATAAGAAAAATTTTTTTGTATATCCAATCGTTCCAGCATCATTTGTTGAAAAATCTGCTTTTCGCCTATCAATTGCCATTGCATCATTGTTGAAGGTCAGTTGTCCCTGTAAGCGTGGGCCTGTTTCTAGATTCTTCTTCTTGTTCTGTCAATCTTTTTGTCTATATTTATGTCAATACGATGCTATCCTTATTATGTAGCTTTACATAAGTCTTTAACATACATGGTGTCACTCCTCCAAGTTTGTTTTTCTATTTAAAAGTTGTCTAGTCCTTTGCATTTCTATACGGATTACTATATTTCATCAATTTCTTCAAAAGCAGCTGCTGGCATTTTGATTCAACAGGATTTTATTGAATCAATAGATCAGTTTGGGAGAGTTGACGTCTTAATAACAGTCTTCTGACCCATGAAGATACAGATGATGTCTCCATTTGCTTAGGTCTTTAATTTCTCTCAGCAGTATTTTGTGGTGTTCAGTAGTTTCACATACTCATTCAGATTTATCCGTAAGTATTTCGTATAACTTGATATTATTATCAACAGGATTATTATTTTCTACTTCTAATTGTTGTTAGTGTATAGAACTCCAAATGATTAATGTCTATTGGTATTATATTTTGCAACCTCGATAAGCATATTTATTAGATATCATATCATCGGTTTAAAGACAGTTTTACTTCTTCCTTTCCAATCTAGATGCATTCTGAAACCTCCAATGAATGTTCTGTCCAACTGGGGATGGCAGACATTATAGTCTTAATCCTGAACTTAGGGGAAAGCATTCAGTCTTTCACAATTAAATATGATGTCAGCTGTAGGTTTTCTGTATACGCCCCTTATCAGGGTGATGAAGTTCTCTTCTATTTCAATTTTTCTGAGGGATTTTATCAGGAATGGATTTGGATTTTGTCAGTGCTTCATAATTGTCTGTTGAGATGATCATGTGATATTTTTCTTCTTCAGCTTACTGATAGAGTTAATTACTTTAATTTTTTAAATAAATTTATTTAATTTTATTTATTTATTATTTTTGGCTCTGTTGGGTCTTCGTCGCTGTGTGCCGGCTTTCTCTAGTTGCGGCGAGCGGGGGCTACTCTTCGTTGTGGCGTGCGGGCTTCTCACCGCGGTGGCTTCTCTTGTTGCGGAGCACGGGCTCTAGGGCGCGTGGGCTTCAGTAGATGTGGCGCGTGGGTTCAGCAGTTGTAGCTCGTGGGCTCTAGAGTGCAGGCTCAGTCGTTGTGGCGCACGGGCTTAGCTGCTCCGTGGCATGTGGGATCTTCCCGGACCAGGGCTCGAACCCGTGTTCCCTGCATTGGCAGGTGGATTCTTAACCACTGCGCCACCAGGGAAGCCCTACTTTAATTTTTGAATGGATGAACCACACTTCTGACATTATGTCTGTCGTGCAGTTGTATGGGTTTTGACAAATGCTCGTACTGGTACATATCCGTCATTGCAGTATCATACAAAATAGTTTCAGTGCCCTAAAAATCCATGGTGCTGCATGTACTCATCCCTCTTCTCCTCTCTCTGACCTCTAGCAACCACTGCTCTTTGCACTGCCTCTATAGTTTTGCCTTCTCCAAAATGGCATATAGTTGGAGTCATATTGTGTGTGGCCTTTTTGAACTGGTTTCATCTAGTTAAAATGCGTTTAATGTTTCTCCATATATTTCCATGGCTTGATGGCTCATTACTTTTTTTTTGTTGTTGTTTAAAAATATTCCAGTGTTTGAACTGCAGTGTACTACAGTTGATGTGTGCATTCACTCATTGAAGGACATCTTGGCTGCTTCCAAGTTTTGGCAATTAAAATAAAGCTACTCTAAATATTTGTGTGCAAGTTTTTGTGTGGACATCAGTTTCCAGTTATTTGGTAAAATACCTAAGAGTGTAATTGCTGAGTTGTATGGTAAGAGTATGTTTAGCTTTTTAAGAACCTGTCAAACTGTCTTCTAAAATGCTATATACCATTTTGCATTCTCACCGGCAATAAGTGAGGGTTCCTGTGCTCCATATCCTAGTCAGCATTTGGTACTGTCAGTTTTTTTTTATTTTAGCCATTCCAATATGTTATCTCATTATTGTTTTAATTTGCAATCCCTTAATGATATATGACGTTGAGCATCCTTTCATACATTTGCCATTTCTATGTCTGCTTTGGTTAGGCATGTGTCCAGATGTTTTGCACTCTTTAAAACTGTCTTTCTTATTGCTGAGAATTAAGTGTATTTTGCATGTTTTGGATACAAGTCAGTTTTTAGGTATATGTTTCGTAAATATTTTCTTTCTTTTCTTTTTGTAAATATTTTCTTTCAGTTTATTTTTCTTTTCATTCTCTTAACAGTCTTTGCAGAGCAGAGACTTTAAATTTTAATAAATTTTAATAAAGTCCAAATTGTCATTTTTCTCTTTCATGGATTATGCTTTGGTGTTGAATTTAAAAACTCATCACTAACCGTAAGCTCAATCAAATTTTCTCGTAAGTCTTCTAGAATTTTTATAGTTTTACATTTAGGTCTATGATCTCTTCTGAGTTAATTTCAGTGAAAAGTGTATGATCTATGTCATATTCATTTTTTGGCATGTGAATGTCCACTTGTTCCAGCACCATTTGTTGAAAAGACATTCCTTTTTCCATTGAATTGCCTGCTCTTTTGTTAAAGATCAGCTCACTGTATTTCTGTTGGTATATTTCTGGCTTCTCTATTCTATTTATCTATTTGTTCTCTTTTTTTGGCAGAAATACACAGCAACTGTAATTTTCGTACATTGTTGGTGTAAATGTAAAATGATATAGCCACTTGAGAAAACAATTTGGAAATTTCTAATAGTTAAACATACACTTACCATACAACTCTTATTTTTCATTCTTAAATATTTACCTCAAAGAAATGAAAGCATAATTACACACAAATACCTGTAGGTTATTTGTAACAAGCTGAAATCTGGAAATATTCCAAACGCATGTCAGCGGGTGAATGGACAAACTGTGGTAAAACCACACAATGGACTCCTCAAAAACAAAAAAGAACGACTACTCATAAATACAATAATAGGAATGTATTTCAAAAGTGTAAGTTATATGCAGCATAATTCCATTTATTCTGGATAAAGCAAAATCATGGGTAAAAACATCAGATCATTGGTTGCCAGGGGGTGGGGCTGTTGGGGGAATTGACTATAAAGTGTCAGAAGAGAACTTTCTGTGGTGTTGAAAATATCCCATATCTTTAATATGCTTGTAATTAGCAAGTGTATACGTTTCTCAAAAGTCTCTGAGTTCTACACCTAAAAATATGAATTTTAATGTATGAAAATTATACTTCAATATACCTGATTTTTGAAAACTTCCTCAGTTATTCTTGATTTTAAAAAACTTCAATAAATCGGGCTAGATATTTTCTTAATATAATTAAATATTTCTTAGCCCAAGTCAAGCATCGTGTTTTTAAAAACAAACTTTAGCTTTTTAAAAATTGAAATATAGTTGATTTACAATGTTGTGTTAGTTTCAAGTGTACAGCAAAGTAATTCTGTTATACAGTACATACATATATATATTCTTTTTGTACATTCTCTTCCAGTATGGCTTTTTACAAGATATTGAGTATATAGTTCCCTGTGCTATACAGTAGGTCCCTGTTGGTTATCTATTTTATATACAGTAGTGTTTATATTTTAATCCCAAACTCCTAATTTATCCCTCCCCCTTTCCCCTTTGGTAACCGTAAGTTTGTTTTCTGTGTCTGTGAGTCTATTCCTGTTTTGTAAATAAATTCATTTGTATAATTTTTTGAGAGTCCACATATAAGTGATATTATATGATATTTGTCTTTCTCTGTCTGATTTACTTACTGTGATAATCTCAAATCCATCCATGTTGCTACATATGGCATTATTTCTTTATGGTTGAGTAATATTCCATTGTATATATGCACTGTTTTCTTTATCCATTCATCTGTCAATGGACATTTAGGTTGCTTCCATGTCCTGGCTATTGTAAATAGTGCTGCAATGAATACTGGGGTGCATGTATCTTTTCGAAGTATGGTTTTCTCTGGATATATGCCCAGGAGTGGGATTGCTGGATCACATGGTAGCTGTATGTTTAGTTTTTGAAGGAACCTCCGTACCGTTCTCCGTAGTGGTCGTACCAATTTTCATTCCCACTGACAGCAAAGGAGGATTCCCTTTTCTCCACACCCTATTATCATAGATCATTATAGAGTTACTGTTGGAATTACCTTTAGGAACTTGATTCTCCTTCTTAATTTGTGGGATGATATACAACATTTTACTGTATTTTAATTGTGTCTTAATCATAGAAAGCTAATGCTTTATAAAACTTATTCTCTGCCAAGTAACATTTGAAGTATCTTAGGTATAGCAACTTAAGTAATGTTAAAAACAATCTGACGAATTGGGAGATTGGGATTGACGTATATAGGCTAATATGTATGAAATAGATAGCTAATAAGAACCTGCTGTATAAAAAAAAAATAAAATTCAAATAAAACCCCCCAAAAAACCCCAATCTGATAAAGTAAGCACAATAATAATCCCCATTTAAAATTGAGAAAGCAAAGGAAAAGAGAGGCTAATGTATTTCTCTGTTAACCAGCAGAGTCGGAATTCAAACCTAGGCAGGATGACTTGAGTCTCAACAGCTAATGAGCATTCATTTCTGCTTACTAGAAGTGGTACGTATTAGTATTAACAGCCCAAGTGAATTACAGACACTTTGAACACTGGCTGATATCACGAGGGCTTCACTGTTAAGACATCCTGATCTATTCAGGTACTTGCCAACTAAATATTTTGCTTTAGAATTCTTGAGGATGATATGCTTTATGCAGTAACACAAGATGAGGCTGGTGCAACAGAAGTCCACAAAGGTTTTGATAGTCTCCAGAGAAGCCCTGATCTCTGAAGCCCTGAAACTCTGACTCTTTCTTCATTCAGCCTTTGTTTGTTTTTCTATAAATTCTTCCCCTACTTCCCAAATTGTTTGGGAGAAATATATTCACTCAGTATAAATTTGGAGGTTTTAAAAAATACCATTTAGTGAGTAGTTAATAACTGTTAGTTTTTCTTAGAATATACATTTATGAAATGAACGCCTTCAAACGGGCTCTATAAATTGTACTGAATTTGGCTGTGAAATATCAGGGAGATGAATGGAACAATCTGAGACTTGAGTATGTTCAGAGAAATATGAGGAATTTTACCAAAGCTTTTTAAATAAAAGTATAAAGGCTAGCTAATAAGATGAATGATCTCTGACATGCAGGTGAATTATGTGGGCACACGTAAGGAATACAGTATTAAATGAAGAGCATAGGAGAGACTTTTGTGAAGTCAACTACCTGCATTTTCAAGGTCTCCTTGACACTTTACATACAATAATCTCATTGAATTAATTTTCTTCAATAATCTCGCATACCCAAGGTTAACTGCAGGTAATAGTTAACATTTGGAAAAACTGTTCCCCTTTAAGTCCAGAAAATACTCAGCAGCAGCATCTGTGGTGTCTGGGAAAGGTGACACATCCTTCTGATGACCTCAGTGATAGCTTCATTAAACATTTCGGTCCGCACCACTGACTTGCAACTGATTTCCTCTGAGGTTGGAGGGTACCACTAGGCTTTCATCAAAAGGAACTTGATCTTCTGCCCAGTTCTCCACGTGCTGCTTCGACCCTGTACGCTGTCACTTACATGGGAATTAGAACTGACTTGAAGAAACATTTTGCCAGGGAGAGTTAATAATTTAAGCCCAAGAAGCGGGGAAGATGCTGGCAGTTGTGTTTCATGAGCCTCTAAAAATCAGTAGGATCTGTATAAATTGCCATATTGTAGGTGCACAGGTTAATCTAGAGCCAAGGTATCTGCTTGGCACTCCAGTTTTACATGGGTACCTCGGGGCTTTGCCAGGCACCACCACCTATATCAATTCCTGCTCTCAACGGGTCTGGCTGTCATTGAGCCTTTTTACAGTCCTGCTAAGTCATTAGCACCTGCGACTCAGGAAGGCCACAATGTACAGCTGCTGAGTTGCCCTGGAGTTGCGCCACGTGGCATCCTTTCTGTGCTCTACTGTGTTCTATGCAAAAGGAGAATGCCTCACCCTCTTTTTGTGTTGCACTATGTTAAACAGGTACACGCCCCTGCGTCTTTATGATTAAAATCTCCCAGAGTTACTAATGAAAAAGAAATCTTGGATTTTTCTTTCCTGCAGCCCTAATTCTAAAAGGAAGGTAGGGTAAACCTAAGCCCGAGAGGCTTTATCGCATGGGTCCTAACATACATTTACGTTTCTTTTTTCATCTTTATATGTTCTTTCTTAGGAGCTTCTTAGTCCTTTATTTAGTGTCAAATGGAAACGGTTGAGATGATCCGCCTATGTAGTCACTGTCTCTGATGACGGATATTGGCAACCATGACCTGCAGTTCACAATTATTATCTATCGTTGCATCCTTCTGAAGGATGTGATTTAAGAGTGCACCTTCGGTGTGCTGGAATGGGGAATGATAGCACAATTCTTTGACTTTGCCTGTGGATTAACTGTTGTCCTTTGTATGGAGATAGTGTAGGTTGACCTTTTAACTTTGGAAATGTGACCATAGTTTCTAAGAGTTCAGAAAACCAGAATGCTTACAAACACCAAAGCCAGTGTGACCAAGACACCACTGAAAAAGAAGGCCAAGTAACGCTTACTTTAATGGCAGATGGAAGGACATACATAACTAGGTTAGGGAGATAAGTAACAGAACATTTGTTATCCGGCATGGTGCCGAAGGAGAGGTGAAGGCGTGTATGGAGACTGCATCTCACGAGTCTTGGAAAGACAGGCAAATACATCTAAATAAATTCCCCTAAAAGACACCAATGCTCCGTTGGAAATAGTGGCTGCTGAACTAGCTTGGGAACACCCCACTGATGAACATGGCGATATCATCTTGTTACCTCGATTACTGTGTGAAAGCCAGTGAGGTTACGTTTCCTGATTAAGAAATTGCAGCTAAAATGCTCTGTGGGAAAACAAAAGGGGAACTTTCGATCGTTCATAGGTTACCCCTTTACATCATAAAGTTCATTCTGTCAAATCTAGCTAGTTTCCTTTTCAGCATTGGGAATATTATGACCATGTTTTTAGTTTCACTTTTTAAAATTTCTTTTCTTGAAGTATAGTTGATTTACAATGTTGTGTTAAATTCTGCTGTACAGCAAAGTGATTCAGATATATATATATATATATATTTCTTTTTCATATCCTTTTCCGTTATGGTTTATCACAGGATATTGAATATAGTTCCCTGTGCTATACAGTAGGAACTTGTTGTTTATCCATTCTATATATAATCGTTTGTATCTGTTAATCCCAATCTCCCAATCCATCCGTCCCCCACCCTCCTCCACCTTGGCAACCACAAGTCTGCTCTCTATGTCTGTGAGTCTGTTTCTGTTTTGTAGAAACATTCATGTGTGTCATAATTTAGATTCCACATGTAAGTGATATCATATGGTATTTATCTTTCTCTTTCTGACTTAGCTTCGCTTAGTATGATAATCTCTAGGTCCATCCATGTTGCTGTAAATGGCATTATTTCATTTTTTTTTTATAGCTCAGTAGTATTCCACTGTATTTATATACCACGTCATCTTCGGCCATTCATCTGTCGATGGACATTTAGGTTGTTTCCATGGCTTAGCTATTGTAAATAGTGCTGAAACGAACATTGGGGTGCACGTATCTTTTCGAATTATAGTTTTGTCTAGATATATGCCCCAGGGTGGGATTGCTGGATCATATATGATATTTTTTATGTGCATGTATGTGCCACATTGAAACTAATTTTTTGCATATTATGCTGGAGACATTAAGCTCATTCACATTTATTGGTAGGTTTAGTTCAACTGCATTGTAATTATAATTATGGGCCTTTTGTTATATGTGCTATGTTTCTTTATCTATAGGATGTGCATTCTCTGCTCTTTTATAAAAAAAACTGGATATTGAAGAAGGTTGAATGGTTTGTCTAGGGGCTACCTGGGTACTTAGATCTCCTCTAGTGACTTTAATTCCCTCTTTTCTTATTTTATCTTTCACTATCTGCTTTATCATTTTTTTTGGGGGGGTGGCATCCTTAAATACATAGTTATTGTCTATAAACAATGAGTTATTTGTGGCTTTCTTTTTTCCTCTCCCTTCTCCTCCCAAATTTTAGCTGCATTATTTCTGTTATCAAAATACATAACATGAAGGTAATCAAAAGGCACAAGCTTCCAGTTATAAAATAAGTTCTGGGGATGTAACGTACAGCATGCTGACTGTAGTTAATATTGTGTATTTTGCAAGCTGCTAAGAGAGTAAATCTTAAAGGTTCTCATTACGATGAAAAAACGTGATTGTGTGGTGATGGATGTTAGCTAGACTAATAGTGGGGATCATTTCATAATATATGCATATGTTGAATTACTGTATTGTATACCTGAAACTAATAAAATGTTATATGTCACGTTTATCTCAATTAAAAAATATATAACCTTTTTACAGTAGTCTCCCACTTCTCTCTCCCTTTATGGGTATATTCATGCTTTTAAAAAAAGTCTTGCTATCTGTCCTTTTTTGAAAATTTCAGTCATAATTTAGTTGGGTGAAGCTTGTGCTTTTATAAGAAATCCATTTTGATTTTTAACTTTTGATTTCTGATCCCAAGTGACTTTTCATATGTTCGAATGCTTGTTTCAGTATTTTTAATTCTGTTCAGTGGGTAGATTTATACTTTTCTTTGGGTTGATGCTGTTTTTGTATACGTGGCGGTGGGGGTGGGGTGCCTTATTTAAGTTGCATGTAAGGTTTGTTACTGATTTTCTGCAGTACATCTCTGTGGACTTTTCTTGTTTTCGTTCTGAATGATCCAGATATTTTACGTGAGTTTTATTTTAATGGCACCATCTTCCGTCAGTCTGGCAAGGGAGAGTAATTTAACAGTGTTTTGTTGTTTGCTTTTGGTGCTGGAGGAGAGGTTGACAGCCTCTCCACACATAGAACTCTGCGTTTTCCACTTTCTCTTGCTCTTTTCCCTTTCACAACCTAATTGACAGAGCTCACGCCTTCCTTTTGTTTTTCCCTGTTCTGTTCAGGAGCTCTGTGTTGGGAAGACTTTTTTTTTTTTTTCAGTCATGCTTTTTGTTCCCCCAACACAAGCCTTGGATGAGATAAGAAAACACATCTAAATAAAGGAAAAATATTTTGTCTCCCCCAAAGACACTAATGCTCAGTTAAAAATCGTGGTCACTGAAGTAGTGAAGCAGTCTGGGAATATCCCACTAATGAACAGACATTATCATCTTGTTCCCCTGATTATTCCATGAAATTTAGAAAGTCACATTTGCTGATTAAGAAACTTGCCCCATTAAGCAACTTACCTCTTTAAATTGGACGCCTGAAATGGAGTGTATCTCTTTAAATCCTGCACCTGTCTCTTTTTATAGTGTTGGACTCTTTAAGAGCAAGTACTTTGCAATCTCGTTCCTGGAGGTTTGTTGCATGATCGTCTTTTTGCTTTTTCCTCTTAGTATCTTCAAATTTAGTGTCGATTTCATCTTTCTCTGGTTGCTTCAACTTCCCCTCAGTCTCCTTAGTTATTGGCGTCCCTCCTCCATGTTTCTCTGCCACACAGCACGGAGGTGCCTGGCGATGGTTGGGAGCATTTGGTACCTTGGCACCGATTCTCTCGTGTTCTTTCTCTTTTTTATTAACACTAAATTTGCATTCTCCACCTTCAGGTAATGTTAAAGGTGTGACTTTGCCTAGACTTTTCACAGGTAAACAGTGCAGTTAACCCTGTCCTCTGGGAAAAGACTCAGGGCGACTTTTCCTACACAGTCTCCGTGGTCAATAGCCCCTCCAAAGCTTTTTACCTCTGAGTTTATAATTTCCTTGGCAATACAGATCCCTTAAAATTTAGTAAGCACCTAAACTTGGGCTTCCAGCCAGTTCAATTTTGCTTTTTGGTCCCCTCGTCCTCCCTTAACCCAGCAGTGGCCCTAAAGAAGCAGATGTGCAGGCCACTCTTTGACTCTGGTTTTGTGATCCTTGATTCACTTTATGCAAGCGAGGGTCTTTTCTGGCTCTTTTTTGCTCAAAGCCATTTAACATTTAACCTCTTTGGTCAGGGTCTGAAAATATTCAGCTTTTCCAGTTCTTCAAATGTCTGATACTTTTCGTTTTTACGTGCTGAGTGACCCATTCTTTTTTGTTGAGCTCTTTTTAGTATTAGCAAGAACACCCTAAGGGCTAGGATTTTAAAATCACTTTTGCTAGACCTCCTAACCCACTAGGCACATGGTTGACCTCTAATATCATGACAGCAAGAGTTTGGCTAGAAGTTTTGCTGCTGTATATCATGGATCACAGCATCTCTATCCTTCATTATCAATTTCCTTTTCACACTGTAGCCATGGTTTAGCAAATAACTACCTGTGGGCCAAATCTGGCCTTTGGCCTGTCGCTGTAAATGAAATGATGTTGGAACACAGCCATGTTCATTCATTTATGTACTGTCTATGGCTGAGTACAGGATTGTTGAGCAGTTACAACAGAGACCATAGAGGCCTGTAAGCCTAAAATATTTACACGCTGGTCCTTTGCAACATTTGCTGACCGTTGCCACATACGTTATGGTTTTGTTACAGAAGAACACCTCTTCAAAATTCAAATTTCTGGATTATTTGGAGTGAATGAGTCATTCTTCTGTAACTGATGAACTCTGAAATCTCGGGGTCTTGACATTCATAAAAGTATATCTTTTCACTAACGTGAAGTCCAGTGCCAGGTGGATTCCTGGGCAGTTTTTCTCCAAATGTTGACTTGGGATCTAAAGTTCTTTGATCATGTGACACTGACATTCTGGAGGTTTTTTTTACTACCAGCCACATAGGGGAGAGAGAAGAGGGAAGAAGACATGATAGATAATTACTCACGTTGGCATGGAAGATATACCCACTGCTTTTATTCATATTTTATTGGTCAGCATATTCACATGACTAACCTTATTGCAGGAGAGGCTGGAAAATGAGTTTGCAGGTATATTTCATGTTAACTCTCTAGGTTTCTTTAATAGGCGGATACCCAGCACAGCTCCTTTACCTCTCCTTTTGCAGTTTTTAATTTGTTCATGGCCACACAGAAGTTTCCATGCTTTGTGTTGAGATCAGCCATAGCCTTAAACGTTTGTGTAGTGGTTTTAAAATATGTCCACATGGGGCTTCCCTGGTGGCGCAGTGGTTGAGAGTTCACCTGCTGATGCAGGGGACACGGGTTCGCGCCCCAGTCTGGGAATATCCCACATGCCGCAGAGCAGCTGGGCCCGTGACCATGGCCGCTGGGCCTGCGCGTCCGGAGCCTGTGCTCCGCAACAGAAGAGGCCACAACAGTGAGAGGCCCCCGTACCGCAAAAAAAAAAAAATATGTCCACACATTCTCTGGTACTCTTTCTTTTACAAGGTGGAGTTTAATTCCCATCTACTTGATTGTTGGCTGTGTGTATTATTCTAGGTGTCTCTGGTATTTGGACAGTGTCTGATATGTAGCATATGTTTCTTGTTGTTGAATAGAAAACAGAATTTTGCACAATTTATTGAAAAGCATACTGCCACAGAACTTGATAAATACTGTACTCAAAGGGAGCTTCACAGAATTGCAGATGGAAAACTAAGACAATTCTGTAAATAGTAATAGATAACTCGAAACAAAAAAATATAAAAATGTACAATGCAAGGAACAAGATGGCCATGAAAAAGAGAAGAGGATTAGATGAACCTGGGCAAACAGGCGTCCAGAAACAAAAGGAAAAGTGATGGTTCCTTATTCATGCTGAATAAAGAATCTCACCAGATGCCTAGAGAGAAACTAAATATCGACATCTGAATGCATTCATGACTCATTGCATATATTAATATTTAATTGTCTTCTTTATAAAACTCCAAGTTGGAAAATACAAGCGTTTTTCATGTTAGCTTGTGTGAAGCATAAAGCAACATTTAATAATGTCGGTGAGTAATGTGGTGTATAATTGAGATCGGAGCTATTTTATATAAAGTGATCAGGAAAGGCTTCTCTGATAAAAAGCACTTTTGAGGTTGAGTTCAATAGGAACTAAGGAACTAAGGTTTGTGGGTACCTGGAAAAACAGTGTTCCAGCAGAGGGAAGAATAAGTGCAAAGGTCCTGAGGCAGGAACGTGTTTGTCGTGTTTGAGGAAAAGCAAGGGATCCAGAAAAATAGATGGAGTAACCAAGGAGAGGTTCATAATTATTTAGGTCAGAGGAATAGTAAGAGTTATCACCTGTAAAGCTACGGTTAAAAAAAAAATTTAACTTTCAGTGAGGTAGGAAATTTGAAAACATTACAGTGCTTTGAGCAGAGCAGGGGAAATATTTGGCTTATATTTGAAAAAAAATATTTGGGCAGTTCTGTGAGGACTATAGGAGGGTGTTAGGATGTTACTGCAATAGTTGATATAGACAAATGATAGTGTCTTCTACTAAGGACATAGTAGTGAAGCAGGAAGAAGGTTAGATTCTTATGTATTGTCTTACAATATCATCATCTACAACTTAATTACAGCTTTCTCTAAAACACAGAGTTCATAGGTAATCCTGTAGTACTAAGAGATTGTCACCTCCACAAGAGAAGGCATCTCAGTACCTAGAATAGTTTCTGTCATGTGTGAATTCTTCAGTAAATATGTGTGGAATGAATGAAGAAATAAATGAATGACTGAAAGAATGAACAGGTGAACACCACATATTTTATGCTTGTTGCAACCAGTTATATCAATATTATGGTCGCATCCTAGGCTAACTCTGTGTAACATGGCTAAAATATATTTATTTCCATTTCTCAACTCTGCATTTCTTTTCGCTGTCTTGACTGTGATCTTCATAATGAGAGGTTACGATGCCCTTTGACAAAGAAATAAGCTGCATAAGTCTTACTGAACTTTACATAATTGCTCACTATCTCACTAGATCTTTATAAGCAAATAATATACCTTCTGAGGGGACTTGACTGCAAGGACACTGTAATATGAGTTGTATGCGAGGTTTCC
Source organism: Phocoena phocoena (assembly GCF_963924675.1). NCBI lineage: Eukaryota > Metazoa > Chordata > Mammalia > Artiodactyla > Phocoenidae > Phocoena > Phocoena phocoena. The sequence continues at coordinate 28,974,675 of NC_089227.1, read as the reverse complement.
TTTTTTGTACTGACTCACATAAAACTCATCCAATCCACTGAAATCATTCTAGAAACAAGATGAAGTATAAATCAATAAGCAGAAACTATTGACAATAATGAGTACTCATTTAAAAGACTTTTATGTAATGAGAGTAAACCCCTATTGAAACACAATTACGTATCCATAAAAATTTATCTTCCTTTCACTCTTTAGCAGCTCCAATCCTGGGAAAAGTTTTATTTTTTGTATCTGTTAAGTTTATTACTTTACATAATTCTCATCACTGCTGAGGTTCCTGCTTATTTGTAGGGAGATTATACTTTGCATTGATTCCATATCCCTTTTTGTTCTAAAAGCAATTATTTCAAACGATTATCAGGTCAAAACATATGAAATTTTTTAAGGGCAAAATGGGAGAACGCTGGCGATTTTATATAGTTCAACCAAATGTTTCTCTCTGTCCTAGCAATGAATTCATGCATGGTGGTCCCATAACTGCTGAAATTTGAGTCTTCTTTCAAGGAGAAAGGAAGTTTAAGCCATAGCTATTTTATGGTCTAGCTCATCCTTTATTCTACCCTTCAGAGACCATAAGATTACTGGAGGCTTATCAGAGTTGCAGTGATCCTGGGTATTTAATTAATCTAGAGCCAGGCAGAGAAAACTGAGGAATTTGCATTACATTAATCACATTCTCTCAATTCCTGTTGACTCCTGTGTAAGCTAGGATTAATTTTCTGCTGGGAAGGACTGACCTTGTCTTGATTTACGATGTAACAATGCTCTTTGCTAAGGGAAATATTCAATTAAAATCAAAATAACCACAGCAACAATTGTACCAGTAAAAAATACTCTTCACCAAAATCAAAATACCTATTGCATAAAATTTACTCTTTTTTCCTGGAACTCTTTGCTGTAGTGTTTTGCAAGATCTTTTATGTCAATATAGGGCTACGTACTGCATTCTTTCAAATATTGTAAGCTGAAAAGTTTCTTAGGATGTGCAGATTTCTATTCGGTAAATAGTCTGTAAGCCATAAAATAAACAAACAAAACGAAAACCAACTGATGTAACAGTTGCTAAAAAGTGATGAGAAAACTCTGGTAGATATCAGAGAGGAGGGATTTATGTTCTATGATTTACCTTTTACCAATCCATTTTTTATGATTTGTCTATGTTTTACATTCCACATAACAGAAATTACTTATTCACAAAGGTATTGAGTGACTATATTGTGATGGATTTTTAAAAAAATTTTTCAAAGTGAAAGATCAAGTAGAGCATTTAATTAAACTAATATTCAGCTGTGTTTAAGACATTTTAGTTGATGCTGTGGGGGACGGAAAGAAAGGACTCCCCTCAAAGAAATTATAATAAAATTTGGAAGACAGGCCCAAAGCACAGAAGTGAAAACCTACAAAACTACGAAAAATTTTAAAATATTTCTTTACAGCATGAGAGGGCGTATCACATAGTAGTGGTGATTAATCATAATTAATTTCGCAAATAATAACTCCCTTAAAATCTTAGCATTGGGAGAATTTACTTCAGGTATGTGGTCAGTGGTGAGAGAAATTTTAAACTCTAACAAGGTATTATATTTGCAATACATTTGCCATATCTCATCCTAAAGGTATGAATCCACCTGACTGGGAAAGCATGGGGACAATTTTATAAAAAGATGTGAGTGGTTTTTAAGAAAAGCACACTCTATATTCATAGTTTTATAGTGCCTGCAGAAACTAATAAAATTGGGCTTATCTTGTTATCTACACTTCTATCACTGACAGAGAGGAATATGGCAGGGGAATGGAGCCTACTGATTAGAAGATTTTTCAGCATTCTTCTCAATCTCCTTGAAAACTGAGGTGTAAAAACATTTAAGTTAGTGTCTGCCTGTTGTTCAGTAGTGCTAAAATCCTCATTTAATTTAAAGGATAATTGGTCTACTCTTTATCAGTGTTGATTTTAAATTCTATTTCCATAGCTAATTCTCACAGTGAAGGTTTCCTGTTTGTTTCTTCATTTTAAGCAGGCTGATCTATTAAATATTTTTCCTTCCTTCTCTGATGAATAGGATGTAAACTTGAAACTCTTTTAATTATATTTTTCCTGATTTTGCTATGATTTCACGCCTGCTATAGAGGTAAATATAAAAAAAAAAAACTCTTGAAGCAGATGGCTAATATAGACTAGGTTGGTCCATTGCACGTTTTTAATTAGATTATAATCGTTTCTATAAACACATACCTGTACACAGCTGAAAACCTTACACAAATTTGATGGCAGTCAAACTAAAATAGTCAGGGCTGTGCAATTGATTTCTGTTGCCCCAGATACAGGAAAGATCATGATCTGGATGCTCTACAGAGTCAATCAGTTACAGGAGGCCACCTTCTCTCCAACCTAAGTGCCCTCCTACTGGTAACTAAGAAAGGTCACTTCAGTTTTTTTTCCACCCAGGGCTTGCTTGATTAAAAGGCATTATAGTTAAGTATTCTCTCATGAGAATCTCACTGAAATTAATTTATAAAATCTACATATTAAGTACAAACTTCTTCTGGCAAGTATAAGCTTATCAGACAGTGGAAAACAACGGAGTAGAAAATGGCACTTTGAGTGCCAAAAAAGTCTTCTGCATATCTTTGTTTCTTTTGCTAGATTCTTTTCACTACATTTCCCAGTATTCTTTGTGACGAAGAATCTTTATCATGTACACGATGAACTTCTTTAAGCAGATGCTTCCTTTGATACTTGAAAGTCCAAAATGAAAATAGTATGTGCTGCTCAGGAAGGCATGCATTTCTGCAGCAGGCATCCTGCCGTCTGTTCCCTGACTTAAAAATTGTCCAGCACTAAGTAGCTTCAGTAGAATTCTGTTGAATTATGAATAGTCAGAAAAAAATACATTAAAGAAAAATTGGCTAGCTATTTGCCTTATAAGGGTTCAGTCACATTTGCTATTTTCCATTTACATTTGTCCACATATTCTCTTAATGTAGGTGAAACACTGAATTTCATCAGAGTAGAATTATATCCAGCACAGTATTAGTTCTCTCATAACGTGGACTAAAAAAATGCCTAAACTCAGTGAACACACTCCATAATGCGCTCTGTGAGGGCCGGTTATGCAAAATCGGAACTTATGCTTTATATTTTTCATTTTATATATTTAAATATAGCTTACTGAGAAATGTCTAGGGAGATTGGTATAAAAGCAATTCAAAAAACCCTAATCTCACACATAATCCCAAAAGGGCCCAGCAACTTTATGGCTTCTTAGTGAAGTACTGTAGTTTCAGCAAAGAGAAATTAGTTAAGACAACTTTATCATACGGGACATGAACTTTGTAATTTTGATCGAAGATAGGAACAGGGTGATGAAAATGACATAAGGATAGTTATAAAGCAACAGGGCAAATAGAAAATAGAGTAAAATCCCAGAAAATCATGCTAGCAGTCCCAGATTTGAAAGCCTGAGGGCCAGAGGTGAAGATGAACAGTGGGAAAGATGGTTATCACAGATGGAGCCCGTTTTATTGCCATGCAGCAGAAAGCTCAAAGACTGTAGCAGCAAGGATATAAAAAGTACGAGGCCATGACAATAATGTCTGACGTGGCTTTCCAGTGTGCACTGGGGGTGGGAAGCAAGGGGATAGGGCAAGCCACGGGAAAACAGAGAGCACACTGCTAAGAAACACTTTTAGTCTATAGTTTTACAACCAGAGATTTCTGTATATGCACTAAAAAAAAAGAGAAAAAACCCTGCAGATAAAAGAGCATGCTGTTTGAATTTTATGATCAGGGTTCCTTTAAAATTGGAAGTTTTATGTCAAGATATGATGGGACTTTCTAGAAAAATATTGATTCAATAGGCAGAAATTAGAGGAAAGTCTAGAAATACCTGTGCTATCTACGTGCAGAATAGAGAATACAAAACTAAATATGGGGCTTCCCTGGTGGCGCAGTGGTTGAGAGTCCACCTGCCGATGCAGGGGACACGGGTTCGTGCCCCGGTCTGGGAAGATCCCACATGCCGCGGAGCGGCTGGGCCCGTGAGCCGTGGCCGCTGAGCCTGCGCGTCTGGAGCCTGTGCTCCACAACGGGAGAGGCCACAACAGTGAGAGGCTCGCGTACCGCAAAAAAAAACAAACAAAAAAAACCAAACTAAATATGGAAATACGGCATTTTGAGAAATGGGTTTAAGGAATAAAAGTAAATATGTATAGAACAACATTCCTTTCCCATGAATGCCTAAGGTCTCTGCTGCTTCTCTAAATATAGCAGGAGGCAAAGTAGCTGAAGTGATGGTACAAAATTTCATCACCAAGACCTACACGAATTTTTCCGGTAGCCTGATGCCTATGTTGTATCTAGAGTAGAAGAAATTCCTAGATTTTGTTACTGTCACTCCAACTCACCACCTACTTGCCTGTGAATGTGGAAGAGATCAACAAAATGAAGAGAGTAATCACAGGACTAACTTTTCCTGAGAGAAGTGGAGACTCGGGAGAGCAGGACCAGTGGACTTGATGCCAAAAACGCGGCCTCTGTGAACCGGTGCTGAGCCAGATTTCAGAGAGCAAGTTTCGGGTGAAGTAGAAAAGAATAGCTTTATTGCTTTGCCAGGCAAAGGGGAACACGGTGGCTCATGCCTCCAAAAACTGTGTGTCCCAACCCGGGAGGATTTGGTGAGGAGTTTTGTAGCAATGGTTCAAGGGCGGGGTTGCTGATAAGATTTGGGTGTGTGCAGGGCCCAGCACTCCTTTAATCTGGTCCCAGTTTAATCTCTTGAAGAGCTTCTCTGGTTCCTTTGATCTGGACTCAGGTGGTCTTCTCTGGAATGAAGAACGCTACAGCTTCCATTTGTTGGGGGTTTTAGTTCTGTAAAGAGCTCAAAGATAGTGCTACGTGTATCCCTTGAGGTGGAACCAGGACCCTGCCCCAAGGCCGCACTATTGTTTACTGACAGCTCCTCCCTTGTCTCTGCATCTCCTCCCTTCCCTGATTAGCAACTATTTGAATCTGCCCTTTGGGACTCAGGGAAGGTCATAGAGGCTGGAGTCTATTCCCTACAAACAAGAGATGGGGGGCACAGAAAGGCATCTGTGCCCAGGAGCCCCACAGGGTCCTGCTTGGTTTCAGACTCACCTTGCATTGGGAAATGGGTATTAATTGTGAGGGCACACAATGGCTCCAAAGCCTAAATATGCGTCCAGTTTAGAGAAGTGAGCCTTGTATAGCAGTTAAAACAGAATTAAAACGCAGTGTGATATTTTGCTTCTGGGAAGATGGAATAGATGCGCTTTCCCTTATTCTTCCAGCTACTGACAACTAAAAACTCTGGACATTCTATGTAAAATGAACATTAAAAAGACTGAAAGGTGGAAAGATGTCAGACAAGCTAGGAACATCAGGGCCCAAGAAACAGCAGGGCAGCGGGGATGTATCAGTGGAGGCCTAGAGGGGAGCTGAGACTCCCACCAAGGGCAAGGAAGATTATGAGTTAAGCACTGAGAGGTTGCATGTTAGACAGGGCTTCTTTCTGCTGCTTCTGCTTTGAGTCAACTTAGGTAATAAATACTGTGTAATCGCCTATCTACATTTTCCACACTCCTTCCATTTGATATCACTTTAGGTGTTGGGTTCTCCCAGCAGGCAAACTGCATCAAGCTGCCAGCAGCTATCAGGCTGTCAGAACCCACCCTCATTAGACAGTGATCCATACTGGAATATATCCTGAATTTTCTGACCATCAATAACAAGGAATGATGTCATGAATACTGCAGCAAAAAAAAAAAATTATTTTTAACTTAAAAGAGAAAAAAAATGAGACTATCTTCCATCTTCTCAACAGCCAAAAATTGGTTAAGGAAGATTTAAGAGACAGAGGAGGCCCTAGTTGATCACCTGGTTGGCCAAGTATATTCCTCCCTGCCCCCAAATATTACAGCAGCTCTATCTCCTTGTGATGTTCAGGGTCAGTTACTCCTGTCCAATGGTTACCCTTTTCCTTGCCTTCTTGTGTGCATAAGATCAAAGTGACCGTGCAGTGGGTGAAACTTAAAATTTAATGTAACATTTACAGAAATTCTGGTGCAAGTGGTTTTCCTTGTGGGAACAAGAGACAGAGAGCACACATTCTTCAAGTTAAGTCATAGGAAATGATTATAAGCAGGACACCGCTGTTGCCAAACTTTGGTTCCCAGAACCACGTATTCTCTCTATTGGGAGCAGCGTATATACAGAATAATGGTTCTCGACTTAAAGAGTATAGACTGCATGCTGGAGGATGGTGTATCAGGAAGGATGGTAAAGATCATAGGCAATATGTCTAACTTGTCCTTTGCACTGCACCTTCAAAAAGCAGTCTCATCACTCTGTCAAGCCAGCAGCTGCCGGTGGTACCGTATGTGATAGCACCAGTGTATCCCATGACCCGCTGCACCCCATTTTCTTTAAATTGGGTGCCTTATGTTAGATTTATGCAGTACCTCAGTTTCATGGACAAAAACACTCTGCGAATCCTTGGATAGAGGCACTGGCTGAGAGGCTGTATATGCAGGAATGTTGCACTTAGACCCATACCCAGAATATTTGATTCAAGAAGAATCACTGCTGCTTCCACGAAAACACAAGGTCCATGTAATCCAAGCTACCCTCAAAGGAGGGTATCACATGCTGGGGGCTCGGTACCCGGTAAGTTCAACTGTCATCAGTAGCAGTAGCTAGATCAGCCAAGGCAGACAGGAGCCATGCTATCCCTTCTTGGCTACATTTTCGATGTCTGTAGTACAATATCCAACTCAAGGAACTGACGTTGGTATAAGGTATCTGTGTAGTTTCAAGTAACTTTATCACATGTGTAAATACATGTAGTCACCACTGCAATCAAGATACAGAATTATTGTATTACCACAATGATGTCCCTCATAATACCTCTTTATAGACATACCTACCTCCTTCTACCCACCATTCTCAATCCTTGCAATCACTAATGTGTTCTCCATCTCTATACTTTTGTTGTTTGGAGAATATTGTATAAATAGAATCATGCAGTATGTGAGCCTTTGAATCTGTTTACATAATAAGATGTAACCAATAAGGGATGCAGGGTGAAGGTTACACGGAAACTTTCTGTACTATCTTTGCAACTTCCTATTACTCTAAATGATTTCAAAATTAAAAAAATAAAACATATGTTCAAGTTTGATAATAACAATACAGTTTGTTTTTGAAAAATAAAGAAGCTCACTGTCTAAAGCCTTATTTTCCAGTATAATTTTAATGAAATGAGGATTTTATCAGGAATATTTGGAAATAGAGACTGAATAGAATTTTTAGAAACTAAGCTATAATAAAAGAATAAACAGAAAGGAGTTCAAGATTTTTTGCTTTCTTAATTGATTTCTATCTTTTAGTTAATCACACAGTAGGTAGGTGTGATTAACTAAAAGATAGAATGGGGCTATATATGGAAAAATGTTTTAAATGTTCCACACTTGACACATACACACTACTACATATAAAATAACTAACAGGAACTTACTGTATAGCACAGGGACCTCTACTCAATACTCTGTAATGGCCTATATGGGAAAAGAATCTAAAAAAGAGTGGATATATGCATATGTGTAACAGATTCACTTTGCTGTATGCCTGAAACTAACAACATTGTAAATCAGCTACACCTCAATAAAAATATTTTTTAAAATGTCCCATACTTGGTCCTACAGAACAAAAATAAATATGTCCCAATGCATGTTATAGGGTCTTTGTGAATTTTTGTATATTAAGTAAAAGATATGTGAAGTCTATATTGGTAAAACATGGTAAGTATAGCATAAAACACTTGAGTTATGGAAAATCCAGATTCATGTAAAAATTAAAGATGACTTTCCGAATAACACCGTTAAATCATTTTGATTAATCTTTTAATGATATAAATTTAATTCCTTGTGATCTCCTTTGGCGACTTGTTTTTAAGCTGGAAAGTCAAAGGACTGGGAAACCAGGCTATAGTTTTTTCAAAAAAACAAATCAAAAACACAAAAATGCTCTGCTATGTATTAAATAATGTATTTTTACGTCTACTTTTCATTTGAATTTTCAGATTCTTTTCTTCCCCCCAGCGTATATTTGTTCTGATGTCTGAGTCCTTGTATGTTTGGTGCAAACAATAGCAACGGGCCACGCAGTGCTGTTCAAAGCTCAGCCATGAGCAGTAGTGACAAGTGTATCACAATTGTGGGTGGGCTTTGAGGGAGGATCCCTAATATTTGGGTTTGGTTCTTTTAATCTACATCATAAAGAAAGCCTCAACATATTTAAAATTATAAACAGAAATTCTAACAATTTTTCTGCAGTCTAATGGATCATCTCATACATCTTCTTTGGGCACCATTTCTTTTATGTTATGATTTGTCATTTGCTGCCAGTTTCGCTTCCTGTTTATTTAGACAACAATAAGAATCTGACACGAACACTCATGTTTATAGTAATGAAATTTTAAAAAATCAATTTTAGATATGTTGCACAGCTTGACATTTTATTTTAAATGGTATCTGATAGAAGAAAATGGAATTGTTTGGACATTAGATCAATTTTATATTCAGATTCAAATAACATTTGCTGAGCAATAACAAAGAGATTGCCACTGTATGTATTAAGCACTCCACATAATCTATTTTAAATAACCCTTATAGTATCTATGTGAGGTATTACTAGCATCTGATTTTATGCATAAAGAAATTGAGACTGAGAAGAGAAATAATTTCTGAGTATCTTAAACATAAGAAGAAAAGCAGCCTTTTAAAATTTTCCTGATTCCTGAAATGTATTTGGTTGCATGTTTATGTAAACCTCTAATTTCTGCCTTATACAAGACATAATTACAATAACGCAATGAGACTGATTTGTGACTGCAGTTTACGGAAATCAGACTAACTGCATTTAAACCACCAGCTGGAGAAAAGACATATACCTCTATTTTTGATGTATGGTTTACTCACAAAAGGCATTTGATAGAAAGATATCTGTGTTTATTTCTTTGCAATCTAGAATTAGTTATATATTTATTTTCAAGTAAACTTGTGAACTACTCTTATTTAGGACTGGTCTATTAAGGAATCATCAATAGGTATCAGTTTTCAGCTTTTAACAGTTGCTTTAATATCACATTCAAAGACTGCCTTCAGATCCTTTTGCATTTCACTTCATCTCTCACTAGTCTTGCTTTAATTGTTCTGTGTTAAAGCGCTTTTATCAATTTGTTTCAAGTTTTAAATCCATCTTGAATATCTTATTAAATTCAGTCATGCATTCTCTTTGGTCAAAAAAGGTAACTAATAGAAGAGGTTTAAAAGAGCTTAAAACGAGTAGAGAGACTTTTTCAAAATTAAGTGCTATTACTAACATTTAATAAGAAATAGAGATGCAACAGAAAAAAATAAATTTTTTTGGCAAAGATTGTTTTCAAAAATGGTGTCAAAATAGAGAGTCTGGAACTTTATGCAGAATAAAACAAGTGCCTTAACTTGAGCGTATGCAACTTATTCATTTCAAACTTGAATGAATGGCCAGTGTTTAGGGAAAAAAACAGTACAGATATATAAAAGAAGTGGCAACTATTGAGAAGTAGGACAGCAGAATATAATTCCTCTATTGTAAAGTACAGGTATTTCTTAAAAAATACGTTTGTCCCATTTGAAAATGGGAAAAATGCATTTGGTACCATATAGACCTTTGAGATAGCTCCTGTTTCTAAGAGGAGGCTGAGAAACTATGGGCAGAGCAGATATTTTGGCAAGTTTACTGGGATTAGTGGAAGAAATTGGTGATCAACACCATCTCAGGATGAGGGCGTCTGATTTATTACCCATGCTTTAGGATGGTTTCCAAAAAGACTACACTTGGGAAATAAAGATGAATTTAGAAATACAGTGGTCTTAAAGTCCTACTTTCAAAGTATCTCAAAACTTCTTTTTTTGTTGTTAATTTTTATTTTATATTGGAGTATATTTAATTTACAATGTTGTGTTAGTTTCAGGTGTACAGGAAAGTGATTTAGTTATACATATATTCATTCTTTTTCAGATTTTTCCCCCATATATGTTATTACAGAGTGTTAAGTTCCCTGTGCTATACAGTAGATCCTTGTTGATTACCTGTTTTATATTTAGTAGTGTGTGTATGTTAACACCAAACTCCTGATTTATCCCTCCCCTCCACCTCTCCCCTTTGGTAACTTCAAGTGTGTTTTTGAAGTGTGTGAGACTGTTTCTATTTTGTAAGTAAGTTCATTTGTATCATTTTTTTAGATTCCATGTATAAGTGATATATGCTATTTGACTTTCTCTGCCTTACTTCCTCTCTAAGTCCATCCATGTTGCTGCAAATGGCATTATTTGATTCTTTTTTATGGCTGAGTAATATTCCATTGTATACATGTACCATGCTTTCTTTATCCATACCTCTGTCGATGGACACTTAGGTTGCTTCCATGTCTTCGCTCTTGTAAATAGGGCTGCAAAGAAAATTGGGGTGTATGTTTTCGAAGTATGGTTTTCTCTGGACAGATGCCCGGGAGTGGGATTGTTGAATCATATGATAGTTCTATTTTTAGTTTTGAAAGGAACCTCCATACTGTCCTCCATAGTGGCTGTATCAATTTACATTCCCACCAACAGTGTAGGAGGGTTCCCTTTTCTCCACACACCCTCTTGCATTTATTGTCCGTAGGCTTTTTGATGATGGCCATTCTGGCCTGTGTGTGGGGATACCTCATTTAGATTTGATTTGCATTTGTCCAGTAATTGGTGATGATGCGCATCTTTTCATGTGCCTATTGTCTTCTTTGGGGAAGTGTCTCTTTAGATCTTCTTCCTATGTTTTGATTGGGTTGTTTTCTTAATATTGAGCTGCATGAGCTGTTTGTGTATTTTGGAGATTAATCCCTTGTCCATCTCATCATTTGCAAATGTTTTCTCCCATTCTGTGGGTTGTCTTTTCATGGAGTTTATGGTTTCCTTTGTTGTGCAAAAGCTGTTAAGTTTAATTTGGTCCCATTTGGTTTTTTTTTGTTTTTATTTGCATTACTACAGGAGGTGGATCCAAAAGAATACTGCTGCAATTTATGCCAGAGAGTTTTATACGTCTTTAATCCATTTTGAGTTTATCTTTGTGTATGGTGTTAGAGAATGTTCCAATTTCATTCTTTTACATGTAGCTGTCCTATTTTTCCAGCACCACTTATTGAAGAGACTTTCTTTTCTCTATTGTATAGTCTTGCCTCCTTCCTTAAAGATTAGGTGACCATAGGTGTGTGGGTTTATTTCTGGGCTTTCTATCCTGTTCCACTGATCTATATTTCTGTTTTTGTGCCAGTTTTGTGCCAGTCCCATACTGCTTTGATTACTGTAGCTTTGTAGTATAGTCTGAAGCCAGGGAGCCTGATTCCTCCAGCTCGGTTTTTCTCCCTCAAGACTGCTTTGGCTATTCAGGGTCTTTTGTGTGTCTGTACAAATTTCAATACTTTTTGTTCCAGATCTGCAAAAAATGCCATTGGTAATTTGATAGGGATTGCATTGAATCTGTAGAGTGCCTTGGGTAGTATAGCCATTTATGATAGTACCATTATGAGAGGATGGGGAAGGGAATCATCTGCACTGTTTTTTTTTTTTTTTACAATTTTTCTAGGAATTACAACTCAAATACAAAAATACATGAAATATGAAATAAAGGATTGGGATAAAGATACATTGTACTAATATAAAACAGAAAATTGAGTATAGCTCTTTCATAGTGATTAAAGGGATTAATTCCCAGGAAGATATAACAAATTATAAATGTGTTTGTGCCCCTAATAACATATCCCCTGAAGATAAATAAAAGGAAAAAATGGCAAGTCTAAAATCACAAAGATTTTATTATACCTCTTTAAATGTTTGAATAGGAAATCAAAAATAAGGATATAGAAACTTTGAAAAAGATGTATCAACTTAATATAATTGAAGTATATATAGAATAGGCTCCAAACTCCACTGCCTCCTGCCAAAGTGCAAAACAAACACTCATTCTTTTCAAGTTCATTTGGCATATTTACACAACATGCTAGGCCAAAAAGGGAATTCTGAAATAAATTCTAAAACTTACACAGATAATCATTCATACAGATTATATTTCTAGTCCCATGGAAATTAAGGTCGAAATAAAAGATAACTACAATATCTCTTCATATTTGGAAATTAAGCATCATTCTATATAATCAATGTGTGAAAGAAATTTAAGGGGCAAAAGGAGCAAATACAATCTTGAAGGGGAAAGACGAAATGGAAGGACTTACTCTAACAGGTATCAAGAATTATTATTAAGGTGGTATAGTATTTAAACAATGTGCTTTTGGTACAAGGATATACAGCAAGACCAATATCGAGTGTCCAAGCAGACCTCCACAGACAGACAGACATATAAAAAAGAGGGCATTGAAGAGCGGTGGAGAAAGATCAGTTTAAAAAGTCGTGTGCTATCTATCACTTGCATATCTATATATGAAAATAATGAAATCTGACCCTTTTCCCCATCTTCCCCCCATACTCAAAAATCAAGTTCAGGTGAATTATCCAAATATGAAAGAAAGAGTAAAACAGGAGTCTTTAGGAAATAAGAGCGGAAAATAAGTTCACAAACTCAGTGCAAGGAAAAATTTATAGTTAGAAGTTTTAATCTCGCGTTTAATAAAGGAAGTGATTGATAACTTAAGCATTTATATGAAAAAAGTTCTTAAGAGATTAAAAATGTAAGACCTACAGTGGGGGAAGACAATAACAGCATATATAACGAAGTTATAGAAATCAGTAAGAAAATACCAGAAAATATATGACATTTTTGAAAACCCAGAAATGTATGGAATTATTAACAATGGTATTATTCATAATAGAATTTTTAAAACGTTCCAAATGTCCAGTAGCCAATGGATAAATACGCTGTAACAGTTATACAAATCCTATACAGCAATTAAAAAGGAACATAAAAGAAGAATAAATCTCACAGACACAAACACAATTTTGAGAAACAGAACACTGACACAAAAAGATATCAGCTGTGTGATTCTTTACATACAGAGTTCAAAAACCAGCAACGCAAATCTGTATTGTTACGTTTCAGGATAGGGGTTACTTTTGGAGAAGAGGTTAGCAGCAGAGAGGAAAAACTGGGGCTCTTCTAAAATGATGGTAAAGTTCTATTATGTCAGATTTACTTGGTGGTAATTTGTACTGTACACTTGTGATTTGTATGCCTTCTATTGTTATATATCAGTATGAAAAAATAAAATTTACTCCCTACAAGAAATACAAATACTGAAATGTAATAAGTAAGTAATAATCCTCTAGATAAAAGTCATTCATAGGTGAGGTAATACAGACAGAACAACACTGAGGGGGTCACTTTTTTCACCTATTACTTTGAAAAGAAACATTTTGGTAATGCCCAGTATGGCCCAGAACATGGGTTAACAGGGCATGAAGGCTTTAGTGCTAAGACTATGCACTTGTGCCGCTGGTTTGGAAAACCATTTAGCAACAGCTACAAAACTAAAAATGCATATATATGTTTGGTTAGAATCTCCACTTCTAGGAGTCTTTTCTATGGATATACTCACACACTTCTATGGAGTCCTATGCACATTACCCCATTGTTTTAAGAAAATAAACGAAATCAACTTAAATCTTCAAAGGTAACAAGTTAAATACCCTACAACCCTTTTAAACCACTAACATTTCCATATTTGAACATAGGGATTATAAAACAAAGTACTCAATTTCTACGAAGATAAAGGGAATAGAACTTTCCATTTGACTTACTTTTATTCTGTCATATGCAGGTTCAGGCCTCTGTACAGGACAGTTAGTATTCTGAATTTAAAGCAGTTGATCATCAGGTAAAGAAAATGAGTAAAATATCGATGAGTTTTAAACTACCCTTTGCATATTTTGCCTACTCGATAATACATATTCAAGATGACGATCTAACATTTAGCTGGAGTTTACTGTCTCTGAATTTTATTTGGGAGAATAAATAAATTCTTATATTCTGTAGTTCCTGGCATATTTTTCTCATTGCTGATAACACCGTGGCATTTTCAGCGGTACCGGTTTAGAAAGATCCGGCAAATTTAAGATCTGCAGTAAAGTGAAAACAGTGCTATTTTCTTGAACACTTAGGGCTTTGTTAGACGCTCTCATAAATCCTTCTGAGACTACAGCAGCGATTGCGGTTACTACTTTGTTATTAACACAGCACGTTGATATAGTCTCGTAGAGATATTTATATATATATGAATTTGTTATGTATCGTACATACATATGTAACAAAAGCCCGAGGGAAACACTACCTGCCACTTGGGTTCAGAGCTGTCCTTCAGCTGTTCAAGCTTCAGAAGTGTCTTGGCTTTCTTTGTTCCGCAAGAGGCTTACTGGCATCACAGCACACTGTGCCAAGCTATAGGCAAATCGTTTATCAGCACATCCCTTTGAAACTGTCATTGAACCGCATGGACCTAAGGGGTGATAAGCACGAATAATACCGTGTTCCTTTTATGCCTTCTGCCTTTCAGCTTGCTTGCCAGATTCTTTAGCTAAACTTAGGTTTTACAATCCAGACAAAGGCAATTCCCCTTGCCTTCAAAAGTGGTGCTTAACCTAGCTTGTACAGATGTAGGATTTTTTTCTAACTACTTATTTTCTAAGATAATCAATACTTTCTTGTAAATGACCTTGAGCTTTACTTGGAAAGTGTCAGTATCATGGATCACAGAACATCTGAAAAGAAACATCACATAAAAAGGCTCTCATTCCCCATAAATTATTGGATATGTTTCTATGCATGGTAGATCGTTGTTACATGTGGCTCCTTTGTGTGAAGCAGGCACGCGTATCTGCAGACACCAGACACACTCATTTACAGGCTTCATACTGTCAAGTGCAAAGTGAGTTGCTTGAATTGCCTGTGGAAATGGTTAAAGGTTGGGACATGAGAAATATGTCTTCTGAGGCTTTTTTTGGTTTGTTATGTGAGATGTGAGAATTTCAAAGTTGTAACTTTATTCTCATCAGTATTTTTATATTTTAGGTATCTTAAATATAAAATATATACATATATTGAAAACCGCAATATACAAACTGCTTTACTTTTGTCAAATTAAAAAATAAGCGAGGTATACTATTTTATTTTGCATAAACATGAAACAGTAAGGACTTGGTTTGAAAGACTGTTTTCTTTGTTGTTGTCTTAAGATATAAAAACAACACTACAAAAACTGTATGAAAATATTTTCCCGTTCTTCTCAGATTATTTTTCATGTCCAACATGACAGAATTATGTATACTTATGAAACTAAATGAATTGTATTAACCATTATGTCACAGTGATAAGATGTCATAAATCACAAGACCATCTAAGGGATCTATTATTCTCAAATTCTTACTTACAGCGTTTGTTGAAATCAGGCTAAGGATTAGATATAAACCTTGAAACATTTCTAATTGATATACAGATATAGATATAAAACAGGTAATTTAAATAAAAAAACATACCCAAACTACCAATGGTAGATGGCCTTTGAAAAAAACCAATTTTGTCTGTTCTCTATCTTTATGGATGCTCCTCCTTTAGCCATATGCTTAAAAAGGTGTTTCTTTGAAATTGTCTTAGCCTAAGACTATATATATATATATATATATATATATGTGCTTTACAGAAGCAGGGGTTGTATTGCTAACAGATAAGTAACCCTAACAAATAACAAATAGTTCTTTCCTGTACACTCTCTCCTACTGGTCCTGGATCCCACAATCTGAAACAATGCTCTCCCTAAAATTCTTGATACCTTCATATCTCTTTCCTCCAGCCACACCTTCCAAGCAAAACTGCGATCAATGCTGAAATTAAACTTTCTGGCTTCTAATAAAACTTGTAAGACTATACCTCAATTAAAAGTGTAATTAACATAACAGTAGTTTCAAGTGTACAGCAGATATTTGTATATATTGTACAATTTTTACCACAATTAGTCTAGTTAACATCCAAGGCTATACTTTCTAAATGTATCAGTCAACTTTGTAAACATAAACCACTACCAGTTCATGGTCTGCAAGTTCATCAATACCATTAGCACTGCCCAATCCTTTTTCATCAATACCATTAGCACTGCCCAATCCTTTTTCATCAATACCATTAGCACTGCCCAATCCTTTTCTTGGCCTTCATTAGCTATAGATCACACTGAGTTCCTCCCTTCTGGCTGCAAAACTTCACTTCTCAAGGTCACCATTCTCCTTCTCTCTAACCAAACTTGCTTGCTTCCTAGTTTACTGAGAAAATTGAGAAAGCCAACATCTCTCTGAGCTTCCTGCCCTACCTACCTACGAATGTATATACAACCGTACCGTAATTTCCGTTTTTCTACTCTGGATGAGGGGCTTGAACAAGGGCAACCATCCCAGTTAAGCTTTCAACCTAATTCCTTCCCCTCAGTCTTCTCTTCTGCATCTTCACTAAGTCTCATCTCTTCTAGAATATTCTCCCTTTAGCCTTTGTGCTTGTCTCTCTTGTCGTGCAGTCTCTCCCTCCCTTCCTCATTTAATTCAGACTTCTCAAAAAGTAGTGTATACTTACTGCCCGTTTATGTGAAGTCCGGTAAAATCTGACTTTTGACCCAACCACTTCACTCAAACTGCTCTTGGTAAGGTCATCGATGGCCTCCTCTTGTTTCCATTCCTACCTTATTTGCCTCTCTGGGAACATTTGACAGAATTAATCATTCCCAAATGGATACTTCCTAGTTCCTTGTTTTAATTTCATATATATATATATATATATATATATATATATATATATATATATATATAATTATTTATTTATTTTTTTTTGCGGTACGCGGGCCTCTCACTGTTGTGGCCTCATCCCGTTGCGGAGCACAGGCTCCGGACGTGCAGGCTCAGCGGCCACGGCTCATGGGCCCAGCTGCTCCGCGGCATATGGGATCTTCCCGGACCGGGACACGAACCCGTGTCCCCTGCATCGGCAGGTGGACTCTCAACCACTGCACTACCAGCGAAGCCCTATAGATATTTATATATAAATTTTTATAGAATAATTTTCACTCGTTTTCGATGTAAACCTTGATGATGTTTAGTAATTATATGTATTTAACCATCACCACAATGAAGGTATAGAATCATCCCATCACCCTCTAAAGTTTCTGCCCCTTTTGCATGCCATGCACTTGCCTGACCCTGGTCCCGGGCAACTAGTGATATAACTTCTGTCACTATAGTTTTGCCTTTTCTAGAATTTCGTGTGAGTGGGCTCAAACACTATAAAGTCTTTAGTGTTGACTCCTTTTACTTAGCGTGATGTTTCTGATATTCACTGTGCTGCGTATATAGTAATATTTTGTCCCTTTTCATTGCTGAGTAGAATTCCATGTTACGGAGACCAAAGTTTGTTTATCCATTCATCCTTTTGTTGTTTCTAGTTTATTGATTATTGCAGATACTACTTCTGTGGATATTCCCCTACAACTTTTGTGTGAACGTATGAACACTTTCATTTCTCTTGGGTGAGTATTTAGAAGTGGGACTGCTGGATCATATGTACATATCGGAGGGTTCCATTTGCTCAACATCAGAGTTTCTCGGCAGCAGCACTACTGCCATTTGGGGCTGAACAATGCTGTGTTTTAGGAGAACCTCCTATGCATTTGAGACGTTATTATAATAGTATCCCTAGCCTCTCTCCATACTGGATTCCAGTAGCAGAGCTCCCAGTCCCCCAGCTGTGATAACCAAAACTGTCTCCAGATAATTTTTGCCCCGAGGGAACATTTGGCATCATCTCCGGTTGAGAACCCCTGCTCTACTTGCTCACTAACACTTGGAACTCTCAGCCATTTAACTTTATCATTTGAGTGTGTGTGGCACAGTAGCCCCTTGTGAGGATAATTTGCATTCTCCTGATGACTCCTATGGAAATAAGCAAAGAGTAGCCAAAGGAGGAAGGAGCTATAAGAAGGGAGTAAGCCACCAGTACTGGAATGTGGCAGACAGTCAAGGGCAGGTAGAGTATAAAAGCTTTCGGGTGGAAAATTGGAAGGCCCTGATCAGAGACTGTTGGCATGGGGAAGACAGAGGTGGGCTACTTGGTGGGGCATCTTGTGTGGATAGTCAGGAGAGCCTATTTGGCTTTCTTTAGTTGGTTCTAAGTTAGAAATAGAGGCAACAATTAGGGAATCTGGGGCAGTTTTCGATACCTCAGGAAACAAGAAACATCTCAAATAAACAACCTAACCTTACGCCTAAATGCAACTAGAGAAGGAAGAACAAACAAAACCCAAACTTAGTGGAAGGAAAGAAATCTAAAGATCGGAGCAGAAATAAATGAAAGAGAGACAAAGAAAACCATAGCAAAGATCAATGAAAGTAAAAGCTGGCCCTTCTTTGAAAAGCTAAACCGCTAGCCAGACTCATCAAGAAAAAATGGGAGAGGACTCAAATCAATAAAATTAGAGAGGAAAACGAAGTTACAGCTGACACAGCAGAAATACAAAGCATCCTAAGAGACAACTACAAGCAACTCTGTGCCAATAAAATGGACAACCTGGAAGAAATGGGCAAATTCTTAGCTACGTACCATCTCCCAAGACAGAGGAAGAAATGGAAAACACGAACAGGCCAATTACCAGTACTGAAATCGAATCAGCAATTTAAAGATTCCCAACAAATAGAAGTTCAGGACCAGAAGGGTTTACAGGTGAATTCTACCAAACAATTAGAGAAGAGTTAACACCTACCATTCTGAAACTATTTCAAAAAATGGCAGATGAAGAAACACACTTCTCAACTCATTCTGATACCAAAACCAGACAAAGGTATCACAAAGGAGGACAGTCTCTTCAATTAGTGGTGCTGGGAAAATGGAATAGCTACATCGAAAAGACTGAACTTAGAATATTTTCTCACACCACACACAAAAATAAACTCAAAATGGATTTCAGATCTGAATGAAAGACCAAAATACATAAAACTGCTAGCAGATAATATAGGCAGAACACTCTTTGACGTAATTTTTTTGCCTCAGTTACCTAAGACAAGAAACAAAAGCAAAAAGAAATGAGACCTACTTAAAAGCTTTTGCACAGCAAAGGAAACCACTGACAGAAAAGACAACCTACTGAAAGGGAGAAAATATTTGCCAATGATACGACTGATAAGGTGTGTTAAAATCCAAAATATATAAACAGTGCATACAACTCAATATCAAATAAACCTGCTTAAAAAAATCGGCAGAAGACCTGAATAGACATAATTACACAGCAGAAATACAGATGGCCATCAGGCACATGAAAAGAAGCTCAGCACTGCTTATCATCAGAGACATGCAAATCAAAACCATCAGATATCACCTCACACCTGTCAAAGTGGCTATCATCAAACAGTCTACCAGAAACCAATGCTGGAGAGGATATGGAGAAAAGGGAACTCTAGTACACTGGTGGTCGGAATTTAAAGTTTTTGCATGCACAATGGAAAATAGTATAGAATGTCCCCAAGAAACTGAAAATAGAACTACCATATGATCCAGCAGTCCACTCCTGGGTATGTACCCAAAGAAAATGAAAACTTATTCAAAAAGATACACACACCCCTATGCTCATAGCAGCATTGCTTACAATTGCCAAGCTAGGGGAGCAACCTAAGTGTCCATCAACAAATGACTCGATAGAGAAGAGGTGATGTGTGTGTACGCACACACATACCCACAGAGTAGAATATTACTCAGCCATAAAAAAGAAAGAAATTCTGCCATTTACAATAACACGGATGGACCTGGAGTGTGTTATGCTTAGTGAAATATGTCAGAGAAAGACAAAGACCATCTGTGATCACTTATACGTGGAAACTTAAAAAAAATGAATACAACAAAACAGAAAGAGACTTAAAGATATTAGAGAAGAAGCAGTTACCAGTGTGGAGAGGGAGAGGCAAAATAGGGGTAGGAGATTAAGAGATACAAATGCTATGTATAAAATAAATATGCAACAAGATATACAGCACAGGGAAATATAGCTACTCTTTTGCAGTGATTTAAATTGGAATATAATCTATAAAATATTATGTTTTACACACGAAACTAATATAATATTGTAAAATAACTATACTTAAAAGAAAATCACCACTTGTCCTATATCCTACATGAAATGGACCTACCAGACACATACAGAAAATTCTACCCCAACCGCAGAATATACATTCTTGTGAAGAACACACAGAATATTCTTCAGTATGTATCCTAAGTCACAAAACAATTTTAGCAAATGTATTACAATCATACCAAGTATCTTATCCAACCAAAATTGTATCAAACAAAAAATAGGAAGAAAACAAGAAAATTCACAAATGTGTGGAAATTAAACAACATGCTTCTGGATATCAATGGGTCAAAAAAAGAAATAAAAAGTCCAAATCATGAAACAAAGTAAAATGGAAACACAACATATCAAACTATCAAATAAAAATTCATACATTAGAAAAAAGAAAGATCCCAAACAACCTAAATTTACACCTCAAGGAACTAGATAAAACCACCAAAGTGCACAGTCAGAAGTAAAGTCAGTAAAAGTAAAGGCATGACAAAAATAGGGCAGAAATAAATGAAATAGAGACTCAATGAAACTAAAAGCTAGTTTTTTTAAGATAAAAGGAAAACGTTGACAAATGCTTAGACAAACTGAGAAAGTAAGGGAAGACCCAAATCAGAAATGAAAGACATTACAATTAATAACATAGAAAAACAAGGACTATATACTACTACTGTGAACAATTAAAGGCCAACAAATTGAATAACCGAAATAAATTCCCAGAAACATACAACTTCCCAAGGCTGAATCATGAAGAAATAGAAAATCTGAAGAGAACAATATTGAATGGAAGGATTTAGACGGTAATCAAAAACTTCCCAACCCTATTGTTTCCCTGGTGAATTTTACCAAACATTTAAAGAAGAATTAATGCCAATACTTCTCAATCTCCTCTTAAAATATTACAGGAGGGAACACTCCCAAACTCATTTCATGAGGTCAACATTACTCTGATACCAAAGTCAGACTAGGATACTACAGGGAGGGAAGACTCTAGGCCAATATCCCTATAGATGAATACAGATGCACAAATTCTCAACAATGCTAGCAAATCGAGTTCAACAGTACATTAAAAGGATCATACACCACGATCAAGTGGATTTTCCCTGGGGTGCAAGGGTGGACCGATATATGCAAATCATTAAATGCAATACCCCACATTAATCATAAGATCATTTCAATAAATGCAGAAAAACATTTGACAGAAGTCTACATCCTTTCGTGATAAAAACACTGAACAAAATGGAAACCTGGAAACCTCACAGCAAACATGCTCAGTCGCGTAAGACTGAGAACTTTTCCTGTACGACCAGGAGCTCACTCTCTACTCCTATTGAACATATTACTGGAAGTCCCACCAGAGCGATTAGGGAAAAACAAAACAAAACAAACATCCAAACTGGAAAGGAAGACGTAATGCGTCCACACTGGAAAGGAAGAAGTAAAACTGTCTCTGTCGGCAGATAACGTGATGTTAGGTATGGAAAACGCTAAAGACTCTACCAAAAAGCTGTCAGAACTAATCACCAAATTCAGTAATTTGTAGTATACAAAAATCAACATAAAAATCCGTTGTGTTTCTATATACTAACAATGAACTATGCAAAAAATAAAGAACACAATTATATTTACAATAGCACAAAAAATTATTGAGGAATAACTTTAACCAAGGTGTGAAAGGTCTGTATAACATCGTGCCATTTGTGACAGCATGAATGGACCTTGAGGGCATGATGCTAAGTAAGGTAAGTCAGATAGAGGCTAAAACTGCATGCTATCACTCCTATATGGAATATTAAAAAGTCAGCTTACGGAAACAGAGATAAAAGGGTGGTTACCGGGGGACGGGGTTGGAAGGATAGGATAGACGTTGAAGAGGAAAAGCCCTAGGGATCTAAATGCATAGTATACTGAATGTAGACAATAACATCAGATTATAAACATTAAACTTGCTAAAAGACCAGAATTGAATTATTCCAACCACTAAAAAGAAATGATAATATTGTAAAAACAATAGAGGTACTAATTGTAACTACAGTGGCAATCGTGGAATATTATTCAGCCACGAGAAAGCAGTCAGTCATGCCTTTTGTGACAACATGGATGGACCTTGAGGGCACTTGAGGGTAAGTGAAAAAAGTCAGACAGTGAAAGACATACTCTATGTTCTCATTTATATGAGGAATCTAAAAATAAGTCAATCTCATAGGCGGTAGAACAGTGATTGCCATGGGCTGGAAGTGGGGAAAATGGGGAGAATTTGCTCAGAGTATACAAACTCCCTGCTATAAAATCAATAAGTTCTGGGAATATAATGTACAGCATGGTGACTATAATTAACAAAACTGCATTATATATACTTGAAGTTGTTAAGAGGGTTAAATGTTCTTACTCTCTCCTCCCCCCCACCATCAATGGGAAGGACGTGAGGGAACGGAGGTATAAACTAACCTTATTGTGGTAGTCATTTTGCAATATATACTTGTATCAAATTGTCACTCTGTATACCATAAACTTACATATGTTATACGTGAATATTTCAGTAAAGCTGAAAAAAAAGATTTAAGAAAAATGGATATAATTAAATTTAAAAGAATTCATTTCAATTAAGGGCAAGATAAAGATGAACTATGACACAGTGGAAAATATTCACTGGTCACTCGCTGCTCACACCCTGCTGAACACACTGTACATCACCTCATTCACATGAGGAAATATTCCTCCTTGTTTGGTTCACTTTAATCACGTCTTCATTCTTACTTGGATGCGTTCGTTCCCAATGATTCCTAACTTTCCAAAGAAAGTCCCAATTATTTGATTTGAGGCTATTGCTGATTTGAAGAAAACTGGAGTTCTTTATTAAAGAAAACTAAGGTAATTACTGACAGCCTCAAACCGTTCCTCTCTTTAATTCTTAAAATATTGTGGAGATTGTCATTTCCATCAAAAGAGACTCTGGAATTATTATATTAAATAATTTAATTTTACTTTCCTCAATGAAACATTTCCTGCATGTTTTTCATTTATGTCAAAAGAACTGCCAAGATAACCCAGTGACTCTCAGGTGATTAAACAGATATCGTTCCTTAAATATGTGAGTTTTAATTGACTGTAAAAATACCCTCTTCAGTATCAAATAATTTCATAAGAAAACATTCAGCTAACCAAGTAATGTCATTGCTAATGTACCTTATTCTGTATTCTCTCTGATGATACCTAGTCGAGCGCAGTAAGAGTGTAATTATATTTCTAAGCTGAAATAGAGCGCACTTATTTTTTCCTGAAAATGACAGTGGGACTAATCATTTAGTAAGCCCACAGCTGCTCTGTCAATGTAATATTAGATTGCTGCACAATTTGAATCAATCTGTGGATGATATCACTTAGGGAAACTATTGGTTATGTATACAATCCATTCAAAAAATGCAATGGGTCAATTTTAGGCAAAATTGTTTAGGAAAATTTTGGTATTTGTCAGAATTCTATTTACAGTATAACATATTTAAGTGGCTAGATCTCTGGGAGAGAAGAAGAAGGTAATTGTGATTTATTCCTAGATCTCCGACCCACTTAATGTTATTTTGCAACCAATCATGTCAAGAAAATTACATCCAATTGTCGTTTCATTTTACAAGGATATTAGGGACATAATGGCATAAGAGATATGTAATGATTCTTGATATTCTGTAATGGAATTACAGAATTTCTCATTCATAAAGGGATCTAAAAAATTTCTGCCTTATACATCTTAAAAGGAAATAAACTATGCTCATACAACATTCCCATCAACATTGGTTGCAACGTATTTGAACGTCAGATCCTTTACCAAACATTTGATCATCTTTATGATTTTTATCGAGAGACACGTCTTTTTAGCATCTGTGAACATCTTGGTTTCCATGTTATGTGTATGTTACTTTCTTTCTCCTAAAATTTGTTGTGTTCCAGTAGTATATTCAAGGGGGAGGCATTAAGTCGTTAAAAGGGAGAAATGTCTCCATTCATGTGATTTCCCTATCATATTATTGTTTGCTTCAGCTATTGTGTTTATTTTTAGATTCGAAAAGTAATGCCCATTATAGAAGATTTAGCAAATAAAAAAAGCATTCTTATTTTTAATATTTCTCTGAGTTATCAACCTTAACATATTAATGTGTTCATTTCCCTCTGCTTATATATATAAGGTAAATACAATTTTGCCGACACTCATTGTTTTAAGCTTTTTTCTGAAACATCACAAGTGCTTTTTAACAGTTTCGTGATATCCTATTACTAACTTTTTCTTCACTCATTTATTTGTTAAACACTTGAGTGCCTATAATGTATCAACAAGTATGTTTATGCTGACATGCAGTACTGAAGAGAATAGGCCAGCCTCTCATGCCTGAGCAGCTTATAGTCCAGTAGAAAAAGACAGATAATAAAAAGAAAATAAACGTAAATGCTGGAGAGCGTGTGGAGAAGAGGGAACCCTCCTACGCTATTGGCGGGAATGTAAATCGGTATAGCCCCTTTGTAGAGCAGTATGGAGGTTCCTTAAAAAACTAAATATAGAACTACCATATGATCCAACAATTCTACTCCTGGGCATATATATGTGGAGAAAACCATAATTCAAAAAGACACATGCACCCCAGTGTTCCCGGCAGCACTATTTACAATAGCCAAGGCATGGAAGCAACCGAAATGTCCATCGACAGAGGGATGGATAAAGATGATGTGGTACACATATACAATGGAATATTCCTCAGCCATAAAAAGGAACGAAATAAGGCCATCTGCAGCAATATGGATGGACCTGGAGATTGTCATACTGAGTGAAGCCATACAGAGGAAGACAAATATCATATGACATCGCTTATACGTGGAATCAAAAAGGTACAAATGAACTTATTTACAAAACAGAGAGTCACAGATTTAGAAACAAACTTATGGTTACCAGGGGGAAAAAGTGGGGGGGGGAGGAGTGGAAATTAGGAGTTTGGGATTAACAGATACACACGACTATATATAAAATAGACAACCAACAAGGACCTACTATACGGCACAGGGAACTCTACTCAATATCTTGTAAGGGAAAAGAATCTGAACAAAAAAGATACGTATGTATGTATAACTGAATCACTCTGCTGTACACCCGAAACTACAACTATACTTAAGTGTAAAAGAAAGAGAAATGTATCAATGTGATGATTTCTAATAGTGGTAACAGTAATAAAGATGATGAAAATGGATAATGTGATAGTAACCGGAGTACAACGGCTCTGAGGTAGTAATAAGTACAGCATGTCCAAGGCACATAAAGCACATCAATGGAGCTGGAACTTAGTTATCAGGGTTGGGGCAATGCATTTAGTTCAGGCGTTACTTTGAGTTTGCAAGCTTTTGTTTACAGTTTTGAAGTCTTGACTGACAGGTGCTAATAGGGATCATCAGCTTTGCTGATCTTTGCACAACTGAATATGTAGCACAAGAATTCAGAAATATAGTATTAACCTGGTCCCTTATTATTGGATAAGTAGTTCCCAATTTTGCATTAAATAACGTTGAACTTCTTTACACTTAAGTCACTAGCTGAGTTTCTGCTTTCTTAAGGTAGAGTTATATGATGAGAGTTACCGTGTCACAGTTTATAGAATTTTGACTATCCTGACACCTATTTTCCCATTGATCTTTGTTTTCACTTAGGCTTCTAATAGCAAAGTGAAAAGAGTTAAACTCACTAAACCTGAAAGCATTTCGTCATTTTTAGTATGCTACCTTGTTTAAGCAAGTTAGAATTGAACCAGAGCTGATTATTTCATGGACATTAAGTCCACAACAATATCAAGAAAGACATCATAAGTAACACAGATATAAATATGTACATTTCCAAGTAAAGGATATCATATGCTTTTTAAATATCTGCTGAATAAATGGAAAATATATAAAAAAGAAGAGGATAAAGAGCAAATTTGGGGCTCAAACACCACACATTTTTCTCTAAAGTGATTCTTGAATCATGCGTAAGACATTCAAAAATCCTGAAAGAAATAATCTAAACTATTTTAATTACTCAGGCCTATCAATATTCCTATCCTGATGTCGATAATTAAGGTAAAAAATGAATCCTTGCTATTCACGTTACAATCAATAATTTACATAGTGCTTTAAAATGACGTCGGATTTCATAGTCTGGTAGGGTACTGGGCATTATTCATAAATTTGAAAATACTATATTTTCTGATTTTGAGATGTGCTTTTGACCTTGAGTAACTCAGAAATCACAAAGAATTTTTGCTTTGAGCAGGTGGTATGTGTCATTAAGAAGTATGCCCTGAGTGAGGAAAAAATACATGGGAAGTTTTTGCATGCTGTGCATAAAAATATTCCAGGAAACGGATTTAGAATTCCATGGGCACATCACATCTCAGGATGTCATGGGGAAGAGAATTTTCCAATTAAGTTAGGTGGGGAAGAAAAATTCGTGACACTGAAAGTTTTTAAAAAATTAAAATATCAACAGAGTTTGTTTTAGTGAATTAATAGAATACATGATAGTTATCAGATTGGTAATTATTCATCACTCTTTCTTTCAGATATCAGAAGCAGAGGAAAAGAAAATAACCGACATTTAAGAGATCTGAGTTAGCAATCTCAGTTAATAAATAGTGTTTTTCGGGACTTCCCTGGTGGCGCAGTGGTTGGGAGTCCACCTGCCGATGCAGGGGACGTGGGTTTGTGCCCCGATCCGGGAAGATCCCACATGCCTGCCGCGGATCGGCTGGGCCTGCGAGCCATGGCCCCGGAGCCTGTGCTCCGCAACGGGAGAGGCCACAACAGTGAGACACCCGCGTACCGCAAAAAAAAAAAAAAAAGAGTTTTTCACTCTTTCTGCTTTAAAGTTCTATAAGCTATCAATCAGACAACGTATCTATTCATCATCACCTGATGAAGAATACAATAATGGTGAGATACCATCTTAAAAAATGGTCTTTTTGGCTGAGACAGTGGTAGAAGTGAAAAAGCTCCATTTCAAAAATGTTATTTTTCAGCCTCTGTGACAAAAAATGTATCAATAATGCATCAGGAAAACATTAATATACCCATTGTTTTTTTACTTTCAGATTTCTAAAAAGTATGATAAGAAAAAGCAGACAAAGACCTAGACTGAATTTCACTGAAAAATCTACCACACATGCAAAAGCAAGTAATTCTAAGGCCACAAACTGTTACAGAGATTAAGGAGGACAAGAAAACCTTCAGAGCATTTTTATGAATGAAGGTATTAATGCTATAGCCAGTCAAGGCCATCAATTCGTTTTATAAGGATGTTAGAGACACAATGGCATGAGATATGTAATAAAAAAAGGAAAGTACAGACTGATCTTGCTGAATCATGAATAAAATAATATCAGAAGAATCTAAAAGCACATTAAAAACAAGGTATCATAATTAAGTAGGATTTAATCTAGAAAGTCAAGGATGATTCAAGACAGTATAATCCATTAATATAATTTATACTCTACACACAAAAACTTTCAAAAAGTCCACTCTTTGTTAACAAAACACCAATAAAGTAAGAAATTATGGTGACTTTCTAACCGTGATAAAATGTATACGCCTCACTAGAAAAACCAACATCCAACATACTAGGAAGCAACAGAGCAATAACACCAAAACAAGGAAAAGGGCCACTATCCTTCTATCTATACTGATGTAAGGTTGAATTAGACTTATTATTCAAAACAATAAGAATTGGAAAAGAAGAAACATGCTTAATTTCCTGCTTTTTATGATAATATGTATGGAAAATTCAAGAGGAAGTTTACAAAAAAGTAAAAACCAACAAAGATTTCAGTATCAGAGTATTGAAAGTTAGGAAATTCAAAACCCTTCAGATATTCAAACAATAATCCCAGAGAAGATCCTGTTAAAAAAAAAAATCAGTAAAAGATGATACCTAAGATTAAGGTACAAAACCTACAGAAGGAAAATATTTAAATTCTTCAGAAAGACACAGAAGTTGTCTTAAAAAGATGGAAGGAAGCACAGTTGTTTACTGTAACAATCAAACATTGTAAAGACACTGATCTACACTAGGTAAAATATAAACTTACCATGGTCCCAATAGAATTACCATAGATTTTCACTGTATGTAAACAGGTTCATTAGGAATGTCATATGGAAAAGAATAACAAACATGGATAGACAGGAAGACCCTAAAAATGATCAACAAGGTAGAGGACGATTGGCCCTGGTAGAGAACGATTGGCCCTACTAGATATTAAAATAAAGAAAAAGAAACCACTTCTCTCATAAAAGCAATGTGTTGTGTGTACATGAATAATCAGAAAGACCACTGGCACCAAAGTAAAACTGGCCCCAAATACCTATGGAAGTATAGTATGTGATAAATTAAATCACAGGGATAAAAGAGTTTTTGATTAATATTTGGAAGACAGTTTGATTCACATTAAAAAAAAAAACTAAAATTGAACCTGTATTTCATAGCTTTCACTAGGATAAACTCCAAGTCCATCAGATATATAAATATTTTCAAAGAAACCATGCAAGTGCTTAACATGTATTAGTTATCTTATGTCAGAATTGGGAAGCCTTACGTAATATGTCTCAAAATTCAGAAGTGGTAAAAGAGGAATAAATTTGATTCCATAAAAAAAACCTTGGACATGGAAAAACACACAAACCCACCCCAAACTAAAACCACAAGAAATGTGTACCTTTTCATCACAGGTGAAGTTTAACCCATATGTTTGTTCTCTTTCTGTGCTCCCCCTTTCTTTCCTCCCTCCTTCTCTCCCTCCCTCCCTCTCTCCTTCTCTCCCTCGCTCCTTCCCTCTCTCTTTCAGAAAAGCAAATTCTGATAGAAAAATGAATAACTGAAAATACAGTTGACACAAGAAAAATAGGAAAAATTACCCTTAAACCTGGGAAAAACACTTTAAAAATTTCAAATTAAAACCCACATTTAAAAATGTTCTCATTTTTTAGATCTAAAATCCCAAAATGCCGACAACAAGTTCTACTGGCCTGGCAAATTTGCTGGGGAAAAAGCCATTGTCACAGTTTACTGGTCTACAGGCCAGATGACACAAAATCTAGCGGGGGAAACTAACAACACAAAATGCTAGATAGCTTTTTTACTTTGACTTAGCAAATCAACTTCTAGGGGTCCAACCTAAATATAGTCCTTTGTAAATAAGGGGAAAAAAAGATGCCGATGTTATCCACTGTAGTGTTGGTTACAGTAGAAAATTTAAAACAAGGCAAATATTCAAAGTAAGAGACAGTTTAAAGCTTTAAAAAATCTACCCGTTGGAGTACCACGGTACTATAAAAAACAATGAAGGACATTTGTACGGACTTATAATTGTACATACATTGTTAAATTAGGATAGCAAAGTATAGATAGGGTAGATGGTATGCTACTTTTTGTGTAAGAAGTTAGGAAAGTATATAGATAAATGTACATACTTAAACACATATGTATGTACACATATCTTCAGATGCTGATTTTATCTACAAAAGATGTACTGGAAGGAAACATCTTGTAGAGTCAAAAGCAAAACTTTTCTGCGTATATTCTTATATAGTTTTGCATTTTTAGAACCAAATGAATATTTTACACATTCAAAAATCTTGATGAGAAGGCTAAATCTCAAGTTGAATACAACTGGGGCCACTGATCCTAATTCTAGGTCAAATTGTTAACACAACCAGATAGATTGAAGAACAGAGTCCCCTTATGCTACACTTCCTTAATGACACTTATCCTAAGGACAGAAAAGAACTGCAGAGACATCTTGTCATTCAGTAATTTTTTCAGCAGT
This sequence comes from Phocoena phocoena, assembly GCF_963924675.1. Classification (NCBI taxonomy): domain Eukaryota; kingdom Metazoa; phylum Chordata; class Mammalia; order Artiodactyla; family Phocoenidae; genus Phocoena; species Phocoena phocoena. Next base: position 28,944,662 of record NC_089227.1, on the reverse strand, counting down.
AGTATTACTATGTTGTGCACTGAAACTTATTACATAAATATTTTAACAAAAGCGTATTGTTTTGTCCATGGAAAATGCCAAGAAACAACGATATTCAGAAGCAACATACTTTATACCAAAGTATAACGGGTTTGAAATACCATTCTCTATTAAAAGGACAAAAACTCCTTGCAGAAATGCATGATTATGTGTATGGTGCAGAAAATACAGAAGGTGAACACTAAAACAGTTATATCTAAATGACACAAAACAGGTTCCTACTGTTCAACTTTGGGACAATTTAAGTATCAAAAGAATTTTGTAAGTTGTTGTAAGCTATCTATTTATCTGGCCATCTATTAGCACCATCTGTGTGTGTGTGTCTGTACTATAACTTAAAAGAGTAGGAAGACTCATTTGTCAGTATTCATGTGACTATTACACACTGGCTATTACTCTTAAAAGTGGTAATTAAATGAAAAATTAAGCATAGACCATGCCTTTATAGGAGTAACTGTAATTCATCTCCAGTGAATGATAGAAAGTACTTCTTTACAAAAGAATAAAATTAATATAAAAGAAATGTTTGAATTAGAAAAAGCATTTTTCCATCTTCAGTAAAATAAATTTATTTGGTCAAGGATTGCTGATGACTGCTAAAACAATTAGGGAAACTTTGAGGGGCGAAGCACTGTGTATTTGTATGTTGTCAAAGTCTCATCCCACAGGTGAAAAACCTTACCTTTAAAACGGAGAATGTGGTGACCATAACATTAACCAAGAAATCAAATGTAGGAACACAAGTGTGGATCAACCTGATAATATGTAGTACATACCACAAATATTCACCCATGATGGATTTTTTAAAACAAATTTATACTGAATCTAGTTAAGCCTCCAGACCTAAATTGTATTTTAATGCTGATATAGGAAATAGAAAAAATAACAAAACATTAAATGACCACACAAAAGCAACAAGACAAATCTAGGTGGTGGGACATTATTAAACATACCTGCCTTGGTGTCTTTCTTTTATGACAATAAAGAGTTTGGGAGCTCTTCTATATTAACAGACTAAAAAGACATAATGACAAAGTTTAAGGAATAATTCTTGATAGGAATGATTAATGGGATATGTCCTTATTTTCACAGCATACACTCTGCAGTACTTAGGTATAAACTGTCATAATGTCTTTAGGTTAGTTTGAAATTATATTTATACATATATATACACACATATAAATAGATACATAAATATAATGCCTGCATACATATGTACATCTGTGTATGTGTGTGTAGGCAGAGAGAGGAAACAAATACAACAAAATATCGATTACTGTTGATCTAGGTATGAGTTATGGTGTTCATCGTCCTACTCATTCATGTTGCCTATCTGCTTGGACAGTTGTTTAGGAATGTTTAAAACAAAGTGTACTCTGGTCCACTTTTTAGATACACTTGAGTAGACTATGTGTTGCCCAAACACGAATGTAATTCAATACAACTCACTCTGGCTTACTAATTTCATGCACAGAATCTCAACAGGTAGAAAGTGCTATTCAATTGGAAAAGCTAAATAATTGCTTACAAAGTAGACTGTGGCGCTTGAATAAATGAAACGTGCTTCAGGAATGTTTATAATGGAAACAATCTCCATTCTGATACCGTTCCTTTGAGGTATTTATTTACTATGAATTCAATTCGAGGATTCTCAGCTATGAAAGCTTAGGGTATGGAGACTAAATTTTCTCTAAAATAGTAACTACTTTCCCTGTAATACCATCTGGTAAATTAAGTCTTGAGAAATAGTTCTGCTGGATACACTTCAGGGCAGGGAGTTAATGGTAGTCATGTTTTCAATTTACATTTAATATATCCCTTATTATTCAGATATTACAGTTTTAATATTCTCAATTTCCCAGAACACTGTCATTAGTTGATTAGAAACAAAAAAAGTGGGGAGAGGATAGGAATCAGTGGGATTAGAAACAATAAGTGTATGTCCATTGGCAATAGTGACATTCTGACATGAAGGAAGTAGAAAATAGTAAAACAAAACAAAACAAAAACCCAAAAAACAACAGTAACTAAATTACTGACTGGACCTCAGTCTAAGGTCATATAACATAGAGGTAAATAACCCCCTATAGGCAAAAGGCCCCCAAGAACATACTTTTACTTAAAAGGTAATAAACAAATACACAGTGAATGTTGAAAAACACACACTCTGAAGCATCAACATTAATTACACAACTCCGTGAAGAAAAGAAACCAATATGTTCTAGGAATCATTTTAAAAATAGTATTTGTCTCAAGAAGCAACCTGTGAAATTATAATTAAATAGAATAAATCTAGGACAGTAAAAGAACATAGAAGTGTCCAAATAATTTTTCTCTAATATTTTAAATATGGGTGTGGTTACTAAGGGCATGGCATCAGATAACTTTTTCTTTATTTTTAAATTCTTTCCTAGATTGATTACATTACCAGGAAAAATGCCCAGTTGCCTTTGTGGTTGCACAGACTGATAGTATCTGGAAGTTGGAAACACCTGAATATTCACTTGTTCCACCCCTTGACAAAATCACTTAACTATTTCCAATTTTTAAAAATACTCCTAAAAGATGGTGACATGCTTCTAATACTTAATATTCACATCATGAAAAGTTACTTTTATTTCCTATTAAATTCGTCACTCTGCTGCTTCTCTACTAGGCTTACCATTTCAAAACTAGTGTTTTCTAGCACCTTCTGATGTAGTCTTCCTCATTCTCAAATTCAGAAAACTAAGAACATCTAAAACTTGGAAAACTAAGATTGCCAGACAACCTATTGCTAGACATATCCAGAAAATCATGAGAGAAGAAATAAAAATAGCTAATTCATATTGGAAACATTTTTCTTTAAAATCATGAAAAAAGTTCAATATTCTTGTGTTTTTGCTAATAAAAGGAGAAAAGATTTTAAGGAAATCACTCTCTTTTGGCAATGATATAGTGAAATAGGCCTTTCTATAATGAGGTAGAAAAGGAAATGATGCAACATTTCTGAAGGGTGATATGTAAAATGAGAATTACTAATGTTCACATTCCTTAACCTTGTAATTCTAGTTTTAGGAGAATTACCTGACAAAAATGAATTAAAAGTATTTATTTAAAAAAATTTTTTTTTTTTAAATTAGAAGTTGAATCAAGGGTTATTTCTGGGAGTAGAATGTTGAAACTGACAAAGTCCAGAAATAAGGAATTCAATATATTTTGGCACATCCTAACATAGAAAATTATTCAGTGAATACATAAGAATTAGAAGCATCTTTGATGACAGATCAAATGAAGACATCTAATAAAAGTGATTCCAATGTATAGAAAAATTACTGGGGGATATTAAAAAATATAAATGGAATTATATCTGAATAATGGGAACCAGATTAGTGTTAGATTTTCTTATACTTTTATGTATTTTTAATTTTTCTATGTAAAAATATCTCTGTGGCTTTTATTTATTTATTTTAGTTTTTGCGGTACGCAGGCCTCTCACTGTTGTGGCCTCTCCCGTTGCGGAGCACAGGCTCCGGACGTGCAGGCTCAGCGGCCATGGCTCACGGGCCCAGCCGCTCCGTGGCATGTGGGACCTTCCCAGACCGGGGCACGAACCCATGTCCCTTGCATCGGCAGGCGGACTCTCAACCACTGCGCCACCTGGGAAGCCCCTCTGTGGCTTTTAAAAACACTAACAAAGACATGACAAAGTCATGCGGTTTAAACAGACATATACAGAACATACCATGCAACAACAACAGAATGCACATTCTTCTCAAATGCACAGCAATATCCTCCAGGATAGATCATGTGATAGGTCATAAGAAAGGTCTTAGCAAATTCGGGAAGACTGAAATCATACCAAGTATCTTTTCTAACCACAGTAGGATGAAACTAGGAATCAATAACAGGAGGAAAGCTGGAAAATTCACAAATGTGTGGAAACTAAACCACACAGTTATGCAAAACCATGGGTCAATGAAGAAATCAAAATGAAAATCAAAAAATTTCTAGAAACAAGAAAAAGAGAAACACAACATACCAAAATCTATGGATGCTGCAAAAACAGGTCTAAGAGGGACTTTTATAGAAATAAAGGCCTACATTAAGAAAAGACGTAGAGACAAACGTAGAGACAAATGAAGAAAAACCTAGAGACAAATGAAAACAAAAATACAATGATCCAAAACCTATGGTATGCAGCAAAAAGCAGTCCTAAGAGGGAACTTTATAGGGATACAAGTTTTCCACAGGAAACAAGAAAAATCTCAAATAAACAATGTAACCTTGCAGCTAAAGGAGCGAGAGAAAAAAGAACAAACGATACACAAAGTTAGTAGAAGAAAAGAAATCATATAGATCAGAGCACAAATAAATGAAATAGTGACTTAAAAAACCAGAAAAGATCAATGAAACTAAAAGCAGTTTTTTTAAAAAGACAAACCAAGTTGATAAACCTTTAGCCTGATTCATCAAGAAAAACAGGAAGAGGGCCCAAATCAATAAAATCAGAAAGGAAAAAGGAGAAGTTACAACTGACTCCAGAGAAATACAATGGATCATAAGAGACAACTTCAAACTGTACACCAATAAGATGGACAACCTAGAAGAGATGGACAAATTCTTAGAAAGTACACTCCCCCAAGACTAAAACAGGAAAAAATAGAAAATAGGAAATGACTAGTGACTATTAATGAAATTGATTCTGTGATTAAAAAACTCCTAACACACAAAAGTCGAGGACCAGATAGCTTCACAGGTGAATTCTACCAAACATTTAGAGAAGAGTTAACACCTACACTTCTCAAACTCTTTCTAAAAAGTGCAGAGGAAGGAACACTTCTGAACTCATTCTATGAGGCCAACATCACTCAGATACCAAAAGCGGACAAAGATACCACACACACACACACACACACACACACACACACACACACACAAATTACAGACCAATGTCATTGATGAACATAGAGGCAAAAATCCTCAATGAAATATTAGCAAATTCAATCTAACAATACATCAAAAGGATCATACATCATGATCAAATGGGAATTATCCCAGGGATGCAAGGATTTTTCAATATCCACAATTAATCAGTGGGATATATCACATTAAAAAATTGAAGAATGAAAACCATACAATCATGTCAATAGATACAGGAAAAGCTTTTGACAAAATTCAACATCCATTTATGATAAAAACTTTAAAAAGTGGGCATGGAGGGAACATAACTCCACATTATAAAAGACATATATGACAAGCCTACAGCTAACATCATACTCAGTGGTGAAAAGATGAAAGCATTCCCTCTAAGATCAGGAACAAGACAAGGATAGCCACTCTCACCACTTTCATTCAACATAGTCTTGGAAGTCCTAGCCACAGCACTCAGACCAGGAAAAGAAATAAAAGGAATCCAAACTGGAAAGGAAGAAGTAAAACTGTCACTGTTTGCAGATGACAGGGTATTATATACAGAAAATTCTAAAGATACTGCCAGAAAACTACTAGAGCTCATCAATGAATTTTGTAAAGTTACATGATATAAAACATACAGAAATCTGTAACATTTCTATACACTAACAGCAAATGATCAGAAAGAGAAATTAAGGCAACAGTTCCATTTACCATCCCATCAAAAAGAATAAAATATCTAGGAATAAACCTCCCTAAGGAGGTAAAAGTACTGTACTAGGAAAACTCTAAGACACTGATGAAAGAAATTGAAGATGACACAAACAGATGAAAAGATATACTGTGTTTTTGGACTGGAATAATTGTTAAAATGACCATACTACCCAAGGCAATCTACAGATTCAATGCAATCCATATCAGAATACAATGGCATTTTTCATAGAACTAGAACAAATAATTTTAAAATCTGTATGGAAACACAAAAGACCTTGAGTAGCAAAAACAATTTTGAGAAAGAAGAGGAGAGATGGAGAAATCATGGTCCCTGACTTCAGACCATACTACCAAGCTATGGTAACCAAAACAGTATGGCAGTGACACACAAACAGACGTATAACAGACACATAGATCAATGGAACGGAATAGACAGCCCAGAAATAACTGACCATCATCTCCTTATCTATGGCAAAGGAGGCAAGAATATATGACAGAGAAAAGACAGTCTCTTCAATAAGTGGTGCTGGGAAATCTGGATAGCTACATGTAAAAGAATCTTTTACATGGATTAAAGACCTAACTGTAATACCAGGTATCATAAAACTCCTAAACAAAACAATAGGCTGAACATGCTTTGACATAAATTGAAGCATTTTTTTTTTGATCTCTCTCCTAAAGCAAAGAAAATAAAAGCAAAAAGAAACCAATAGGACCTAATTAAACTTAAAAACTTTTGCACAGAAAAGGAAACCACTGACAAAATGAAAAGACAACCTACTGAATGGGAGAAGATATTTGTAAATGATGTCCAATAAGGGGTTAATAGCCAACATATAAACAGCTCATACAATTCAACATCAAAAAAACCCCCCAAACAATCTGATAAAAAATGGGCAGAAGAACTGAGTAGACACAATGGGATATCATCTCACACCTGTCACAATGACTATCATCAAAAAGAACATAAATAACAAATGCTGGCAAGTTTGTGGAGAAAAGGGAACCCTTGCACACTGATGGTGGGAATATAAATTGGTGCAGCCACTGTGGAAAACTGTATGGAGTTTTCTCAAAAAACTAAAGATATAATACCACTTGACCCATCAATTCCTCTCCTGGGTATATATCCACAAAAAAACAGAAGAAACACTAATTCAAAAAGATACATGCACCCCAATGTTTATAGCAGCATTATTTACAATTTCCAAGAAATGGAAGCAACCTAAGTGTCCATCGACAGACGAATGGATAAAGAAGATGTGGGATACACACACACACACACACACACACACACACACACACACACACACGGAATACTACTCAGCCATAAAAAAGAATGAAATTTTGCCATTTGTAGCAACATGGATGGACTTGGAGGGGCATTATGCTAAGTGAAATAAATCAGATGGAGAAAGAAATACTGTATGGTATCACTTGTATGTGGATTCTAAAAAAAGAAAGGAAAGAATATAACAAAACAGAAACAGGAGGGGCGGCAGGAAGCCCAGGCATAAGTTTTTTTTTTTAAGCTTCTCGAGTGATCCCCATGTGCTGTCAAGTTGACGGTTTTGGTGACCACGAAGGGCCCAGAGCAGACTTGTCTTCTTCAGCTGAACTCTATGAGGATCTGGAGCTTGGTACCAGCAGAGGCCTCTTTGGTCCATGCACCTCCACCTCGTCAGAGAGTCCAGACGAATTTGGCTGTGTGGATGAAAGGCTCTTGGTGCTCCAGCCAGGAGTCAGGGCTCTGCCTCTGAGGTAGGAGAGCCAACTTCAGGACACTGGTCAACAAGAGACCTCCCAGCTCCACATAATATTAAACGGTGGAAATATCCCAGAGACCTCCATCTTAACACCAGCACCCAGCTTCACTCAACGACCAGCAAGCCACAGTGCTGGACAACCTATGCCAAACAACTAGCAAAACAGGAACACAACCCCACCCATTAGCAGAGAGGCTGCCTAAAATCATAATAAGGCCACAGACACCCCAAAACACACCACCAGACGTGAACCTGCCCACTAGAGAGACAAGATCCAGCCTCATCCAGCACAACACAGGCACTAGTCCCCTCCACCAGGAAGCCTACACAACCCACTGAAACAACCTTAGCCACTGGAGACAGACATCAAAAACAACGGGAACTACGAAAGTGCAGCCTGCAAAAAGGAGACCCCAAACACAGTAAGATAAGCAAAATGAGAAGACAGAAAAACACACAGCAGATGAAGGAGCAAGATTAAAACCCACCAGACCTAACAAATGAAGAGGAAATAGGCAATCTACCTGAAAAAGAATTCAGAATAATGATAGTAAGGATGATCCGAAATCTTGGAAGTAGAATGGACAAAATGCAAGAAACAGTTAACAAGGACCTACAAGAACTAAAGATGAAACAAGCAACGATGAACAATGCAATAAATGAAATTAAAATCACTCTAGATAGGATCAATAGCAGAATAACTGAGGCAGAAGAACGGATAAGTGACCTGGAAGATAAAGTAGTGGAAATAACTACTGCAGAGCAGAATAAAGAAAAAAGAGTGAAAAGAACTGAGGACAGTCTCAGAGACCTCCGGGACAACATGAAACGCACCAACATTCGAATTATAGGGGTTCCAGAAGAAGAAGAAAGAAAGAAAGGGACTGAGAAAATATTTGAAGAGATTATAGTTGAAAACTTCCCTAATATGGGAAAGGAAATAGTTAATCAAGTCCAGGAAGCACAGAGGGTCCCATACAGGATAAATACAAGGAGAAACACGCCAAGACACATATTAATCAAACTGTCAAAAATTAAATACAAAGAAAGCATATTAAAAGCAGCAAGGGAAAAACAACAAATAACACACAAGGGAATCCCCATAAGGTTAACAGCTGATCTCTCAGCAGAAACCCTACAAGCCAGAAGGGAGTGGCAGGACATACTGAAAGTGATGAAGGAGAATAGCCTGCAACCAAGACTACTCTACCCAGCAAGGATCTCATTCACATTTGATGGAGAAATTAAAACCTTTACAGACAAGCAAAAGCTGAGAGAGTTCAGCACCACCAAACCAGCTTTACAACAAATGCTAAAGGAACTTCTCTAGACACGAAACACAAGAGAAGGAAATGACCTATAGTAGCGAACCCAAAACAATATATAAAATGGAAATAGGAACATACATATCGATAATTACCTTAAATGTAAATGGACTAAATGCTCCCACCAAAAGACACAGATTGGCTGAATGGATACAAAAACAAGACCCTTATATATGCTGTCTACAAGAGACCCACTTCAGAACTAGAGACACATACAGACTGAAAGTAAGGGGATGGAAAAAGATATTCCATGCAAATGGAAACCAAAAGAAAGCTGGAGTAGCAATTCTCATATCAGACAAAATAGACTTTAAAATAAGGACTATTAAAAGGGACAAAGAAGGACACTACATAATGATCAAGGGATCGATCCAAGAAGAAGATATAACAATTGTAAATATTTATGCACCCAACATAGGAGCACCTCAATACATAAGGCAAATACTAACAACCATAAAAGGGGAGATCAACAGTAACACATTCATAGTAGGGGACTTTAACACCCCACTTTCACCCATGGACAGATCATCCAAAATGAAAATAAATAAGGAAACACAAGCTTTAAATGATACATTAAACAAGATGGACTTAATTGATATTTATAGGACACTCCATCCAAAAACAACAGAATACACATTTTTCTCAAGTGCTCATGGAACATTCTCCAGGATAGATCATATCTTGGGTCACAAATCAAGCCTTGGTAAATTTAAGAAAACTGAAATTGTATCAAGTATCTTTTCCGACCACAACGCCATGAGACTAGATATCAATTACAGGAAAAGATCTGTAAAAAATACAAACACATGGAGGCTAAACAATACACTACTTAATAATGAAGTGATCACTGAAGAAATCAAAGAGGAAATAAAAAAATACCTAGAAACAAATGACAATGGAGACACAACGACCCAAAACCTATGGGATGCAGCAAAAGCAGTTCTAAGGGGGAAGTTTATAGCAATACAAGCCCACCTTAAGAAGCAGGAAACATCTCGAATAAACAGCCTAACCTTGCACCTCAAGCAATTAGAGAAAGAAGAACAAAAAAACCCCAAAGCTAGCAGAAGGAAAGAAATCATAAAAATCAGATCAGAAATAAATGAAAAAGAAATGAAGGAAACAATAGCAAAGATCAATAAAACTAAAAGCTGGTTCTTTGAGAAGATAAACAAAATAGATAAACCACTAGCCAGACTCATCAAGAAAAAAAGGGAGAAGACTCAAATCAATAGAATTAGAAATGAAAAAGGAGAAGTAACAACTGACACTGCAGAAATAAAAAAAATCATGAGAGATTACTACAAGCAACTCTATGCCAATAAAATGGACAATCTGGAAGAAATGGACAAATTCTTAGAAATGCACAACCTGCCAAGACTGAATCAGGAAGAAATAGAAAATATGAACAGACCAATCACAAGCACTGAAATTGAAACTGTGATTAAAAACCTTCCAACAAACAAAAGCCCAGGACCAGATGGCTTCACAGGTGAATTCTATCAAACGTTTAGAGAAGAGCTAACACCTATCCTTCTCAAACTCTTCCAAAATATAGCAGAGGGAGGAACACTCCCAAATTCCTTCTACGAAGCCACCATCACCTTGATACCAAAACCAGACAAGGATGTCACAAAGAAAGAAAACTACAGGCCAATATCACTGATGAACATAGATGCAAAAATCCTCAACAAAATACTAGCAAACAGAATCCAACAGCACATTAAAAGGATCATACACCATGATCAAGTGGGGTTTATTCCAGGAATGCAAGGATTCTTCAATATACGCAAATCTATCAATGTGATAAACCATATTAACAAATTGAAGGAGAAAAACCATATGATCATCTCAATAGATGCAGAGAAAGCTTTCGACAAAATTCAACACCCATTTATGATAAAAACCCTCCAGAAAGTAGGCATAGAGGGAACCTTCCTAAACATAATAAAAGCCATATATGACAAGCCCACAGCAAACATCATCCTCAATGGTGAAAAACTGAAAGCATTTCCACTAAGATCAGGAACAAGACAAGGTTGCCCACTCTCACCACTCTTATTCAACATAGTTTTGGAAGTTTTAGCCACAGCAATCAGAGAAGAAAAGGAAATAAAAGGAATCCACATCGGAAAAGAAGAAGTAAAGCTGTCACTGTTTGCAGATGACATGATACTATACATAGAGAATCCTAAAGATGCTACCAGAAAACTACTAGAGCTAATCAATGAATTTGGTAAAGTAGCAGGATACAAAATTAATGCACAGAAATCTCTGGCATTCCTATATACTAATGATGAAAAATCTGAAAGTGAAATCAAGAAAACACTCCCATTTACCATTGCAACAAAAAGAATAAAATATCTAGGAATAAACCTACCTAAGGAGACGAAAGACCTGTATGCAGAAAATTATAAGACACTGATGAAAGAAATTAAAGATGATACAAATAGATGGAGAGATATACCATGTTCTTGGATGGGAAGAATCAACATTGTGAAAATGACTCTACTACCCAAAGCAATCTACAGATTCAATGCAATCCCTATCAAACTACCACTGGCATTTTTCACAGAACTAGAACAAAAAATTTCGCAATTTGTATGGAAACACAAAAGAGCCCGAATAGCCAAAGCAATCTTGAGAACGAAAAAAGGAGCTGGAGGAATAAGGCTCCCTGACTTTAGACTATATTACAAAGCAACAGTAATCAAGACAGTATGGTACTGGCACAAAAACAGAAAGATAGATCAGTGGAACAGGATAGAAAGCCCAGAGATAAACCCACGCACATATGGACACCTTATCTTTGATAAAGGAGGCAGGAATGTACAGTGGAGAAAGGACAGCCTCTTCAATAAATGGTGCTGGGAAAACTGGACAGGTACATGTAAAAGTATGAGATTAGATCACTCCCTAACACCATACACAAAAATAAGCTCAAAATGGATTAAAGACCTAAATGTAAGGCCAGAAACTATCAAACTCTTAGAAGAAAACATAGGAAGAACACTCTATGACATAAATCACAGCAAGATCCTTTCTGACCCACCTCCTAGAGTAATGGAAATAAAAACAAAAATAAACAAATGGGACCTAATGAAACTTCAAAGCTTTTGCACAGCAAAGGAAACCATAACCAAGACCAAAAGACAACCCTCAGAATGGGAGAAAACATTTGCAAATGAAGCAACTGACAAAGGATTAATCTCCAAAATTTACAAGCAGCTCATGCAGCTCAATAACAAAAAAACAAACAACCCCATCCAAAAATGGGCAGAAGACCTAAATAGACATTTCTCCAAAGAAGATATACAGAATGCCAACAAACACATGAAAGAATGCTCAACATCATTAATCATTAGAGAAATGCAAATCAAAACTACAATGAGATATCATCTCACACCAGTCAGAATGGCCATCATCAAAAAATCTAGAAACAATAAATGCTGGAGAGGGTGTGGAGAAAAGGGGACACTCTTGCACTGCTGGTGGGAATGTGAATTGGTTCAGCCACTGTGGAGAACAGTATGGAGGTTCCTTAAAAAACTACAAATAGAATTACCATATGACCCAGCAATCCCACTACTTGGCATATACCCTGAGAAAACCAAAATTCAAAAAGAGTCATGTACCAAAATGTTCATTGCAGCTCTATTTACAATAGCCAGGACATGGAAACAACCTAAGCGCCCATCATCGGATGAATGGATAAAGAAGATGTGGCACATATACACAATGGAATATTACTCAGCCTTAAAAAGAAATGAAATTGAGCTATTTGTAATGAGATGGATAGACCTAGAGTCTGTCATACAGAGTGAAGTAAGTCAGAAAGAAAAAGACAAATACCATATGCTAACACATATATATGGAATTTAAGGGAAAAAAATGTCATGAAGAACCTAGGGGTAAGATAGGAATAAAGACGCAGACCTACTGGAGAATGGACTTGAGGATATGGGGAGGGGGAAGGGTGAGTTTTGACAGGGCGAGAGAGAGTCATGGACATATACACACTAACAAACGTAGTAAGGTAGATAGCTGGGGGGAAGCAGCCGCAAGGCACAGGGATATTAGCTCAGTGCTTTGTGACAGCCTGGAAGTGTGGGATGGGGAGAGTGGGAGGGAGGGAGACGCAAGAGGGAAGACATATGGGAACATATGTATATGTATAGCTGATTCACTTTGTTATAAAGCAGAAACTAAGACACCATTGTAAAGCAATTATACCCCAATAAAGATGTTTAAAAAAAAAAAAAAACAGAAACAGACTCACAGATAAAGAGAACAAAGTAGTGGTTACCAATGGGGAGAGGGAAGGCAAGGGGCAAGATAGCTTGTAACTTTTAATTCCCTAACACTATCAGGTATAAAATAAGCTACAAAGATATACTGTACAGTATAGGGAATATAGCCAATATTTTATAATAACTAATGGAGTATAACCTTTAAAAATTGTGAATCACTATATTGTACACCTGTAACATACAATATTGTACATCAACTATACTTATACTAAAAAAATTCTAAAGAATCCACCAAAACTCTCTTAGAACTAATCAAAGAATCCAGTGATATTGCAGGATGCAAAGTTGACATGCGAAATCAGTTGTGCTTTCGTTTACTAACAACGAAATATCTGATGAAGAAATACAGAAAATGATCCCATTCACAATAGCATCAAAAATGATAAAATAGTTAGCAATAAATTTAACTAAAGTAGTGAAAGATCTGTATCCTGAAGACTGCAAGACTCTGATGAAAGGAATTGAAGAAGACAGAAACAAATGGAAAGATATCCTGTGTTCATGGATCAAAAGAATTAATGTTACAATGTCCAGAGCCACCTACAAATTCACTACAATCCCTATAAAAATTTCAGTGACATTTTCCACAGAAATAGAAAAAACAACCCTATAATTGGTATGGAACTACAGAAGACCCTAAATAGCCAAAGCAATTCTGTGAAAAACTGAAGCTGGAGGCAGCACATTTCCTGATTTAAAACTGTATTTCAAAGGTATTGTAATCAAAGCAGTATGGTACTGACCAAAAAAACAGACACACAGACCTATGGAAAGGAACTAAGAGAGCAGAAATAAACCCTTGCATACACAGTCAACTAATATTTGAAAATGAGCCAAGAATACTCAAAGGGAAAAGCATACTCATCAACAAATAGTGTTGGGAAAACTGAATAATCATATGCAGAATAATTCAGTTGGAATCCTATCTTATACCACTCACAAATGTTAACTCCAAGTGGACTAAAGACTTAAACATAAGACTTGAAACTGTAAAACTCCTAGAATGAAACATAGGAAAGATGCTGCTCGACATGGGTCTTGGCAAGGATGTGTTGAATGTGATACCAAAAGCACAAGCAACAGAAGCAAAAATTAATAAGGGGGGCAGAATCAAACTAAAAGGATTCAGCACAGCAAAATAATAATCAATAAAATAAAAAGGTAACCTACAGAATGGGAGAAAATATTTGTAAATCATATATCTGATAAGAGGTTAATATCAAAAATATATCAACTACCCCTACAACTCAGTAAGAACAAAGCCGTCTGATTAAAAATTGGGCAGAGGGGCTTCCCTGGTGGTGCAGTGGTTGAGAGTCCGCCTGCCGATGCAGGGGATGCGGGTTCGTGCCCCGGTCCGGGAAGATCCCACATGCGGCGGAGCTGCTGGGCCCGTGGGCCATGGCCGCTGAGCCTGAGCGTCTGGAGCCCGTGCTCCGCAACGGGAGAGGCCACAACAGTGAGAGGCCCGCGTACCGCAAAAAAAAAAAAAAAAAAAAAAAGGGCAGAGGACCTGAATAGACATTTTTCCAAAGAAGACACAAACGGCCAGTAGGTACACAAAATGTGCTCAATATTATTAATCATCAGAGAAATGCAAATCAACCACAGGAGATAAAACATCATACCTGTTAGAATGGCTATTATCAAAAAGACAAGAAATAATAATTGTTAGCGATGCTGTGGAGAAAAGACAACACTTACACACTGGTTTTGAGAATGTAAATTGGTATAGCCACTATGAAAACAATATGAAGTTTCCTCAAAAATTAAAAATACAACTACTATGTGATCTAGTGATCCCCCCTGTGAGTATGTATCCCAAAGAACTGAAATTAGGATCTTGAAGAGATATCTGCACTCCATGTTAATTGCAGCATTATTCCCAAGAGCCAAGATTTGGAAACCACCTAAGTGTCCCTCAACTGATAAATGGATAAAGAAAATGTAATACACACACACACACACACACACACACACACACACACACACACAGAATATCATCCAGTCATGACAAAGAAGGAAATTCTGTCCTTGCCAATACATGGATGGAAATAATGCCCTTGAGGGCATTATGCTAAGTGAGATAATCAGACAGAGAAAGACAAATACTGTATGATATCACTTATATGTGGAGTCTAAAAACGCCAAGCTTGTAGAAACAGAATAGAATGGTGGTTTTCAAAGGCTGGGGGTTTTAAGAAGTAGGGAGATGTTGGTCAAAGGTTTCAAACTTCCAGTTATAAGTTCTAGGGATCTATGGACATCATGGTGATTATAGTAAATAATACTGTATAACATATTTGAAAATTGTTAAAAGAGTAGATCTTAAATGTTTTCAGCACACAAAAATGGTAATTATGTGACATGACGGAGGCGTTAGCTAATGCTATGGTGATAACCATTTTGCAATATATAAGGGTATCAAATGAATGCATTGTATACCTTAAACTTATACAATATTATATATCAATTATATCTCAATGAAGCTGGAAAAAACAAGCCAACCAACCAACCATCCAAGGAAAAAAATGAAGACCAACAATAACAATATTGCTGTGCTAACTTTTTGTGAGAAACTGGGAAGTGAATTTCCATCTGTTTTCTCTCTTGGATTTTAAGAATACTTGGAGATCTTGGTTGACCATAGTGCACTCCTGAGTTGGAGTGTAATTCTGTGTTTCAAATGGGAATAGACATCACCCCTTTAAATTTTAGTTTTCTGTGATGTCAGTGCATCATTGAGGACATAAACCAGACTAGTGAGTTGCTTCAGATAAGAAATGACAATACCTAAAAAAAAATTTTTCTGAACTGACTTGAAAACACACACACACACACACACACACACACACACACACATTTCCTTCTACCGAACAGGCCCAAATACCTACTAATTTCTGGACACTGGAAATTAGAATTTTATGGCTGTAGGATAAACAAGATATGACCTATCTAAACTTACTAGAGAAATATTTAATGACACTTTAATCTCATGAAACCAAATTAAAAACTAGCTTTTGCAAGGAGGGGTTTGAACGTTAATTTGTCATCATTCACCAAGTTAGGAAATCTTTTTTTTTTTTTTTTGATAAAGGTTCTAACTGTGACATTGTGCCACTTTTCAAATCTTCTTCACTTGAAAGTTACTGAGACTTGCAATTCTTTTATGACTGGTAGTTTCAAAGGCAGTTCATCAAACCTCCCAGCAATATGATTCTATGTATATAATTGACTATTCAGAAGGAAGTAGAGATAGGACTATGAAGCAAGACCAATGTACTTCTACTGATGAAAGCTGATAAAAATGAATGAAGCTCTATTTGCTAAATATTAGCAGCTTTGCCCAAAGTTCTTTCTTACATTTGTTTTCCTAAACAAAAATTTTTGTGCATAGTAATAAAATTTTGATAATCCTATTTAAAGGGTTTTCATGTTCTCTGCTACACAAACCAAATATCCACTCTATAACAGAAATGTATGTTTAAGGTTTTTCTATTCATGTCTAGCATTCATAATAATTATTCATTAATATATATTAAGTAATTACTATTGGCTTTATTATATATTCGATGCAAAATGTATTTAGCACATAATTCTAGGATCTCTGTAAGAGTTCACTGGTCTTCAACTCTTCCTGCACTTATTATCATTTCCCATCTTTATTAATTTTATTTCTTTCCTAAAATGCGTAATACCTAATTTCTTTAATTGATTTCCCCACATACAATAGATTCATTATCTTATGACTTCTTTAAAAATCCTGTGCATTTTGTCCTCTTCCATTTTCATATCACAAAACTGCTTACTTTTAATGTGCTATTCTTCTGGAAAACTTCAGTGACCTCTTCTAATTTTTTTCCCTTTTGGATCTCTCAACATCACATCTCTTGACACAGGCAGTTAGTTTCTTCCTCTAAAACTACTTTTATCTTTAGCTCCATGCATCTGAGGTCCTGATTCTCTTCTCTTTTCATGTTGCTCATATTCTTTTTGGTTCAGTCCTCTTCTTTTCCAGGCCATTGATCTTGTTAGTACACCAGGGTTTGTCCTAAAACATTTGCTAATCTCTTGCTACACCGACAAGTAGGGATACATTATCCAATTGAAACTTGAAAACTTCCAAATCTGTATCTTCAGACTTAACCACTGACTCTCAAATGCCACACTTAAGTCTCCAACTATCTTCAGGGCATATTTATTGGTGTATTTTTAAGATCCTTGAAACTCAGTAGGAACTAAACTCATAAGTCTTACTTCAAGTGCAGTCACCTCTACCCAAGTTTCTAAGCACCAATTATGCTTTCCATTCCAGTTTCTTATTCCAGTCTATGTCACTTCTTAATTACCTGGCATGTTTCTTTTTTCTACGTAATTCCATATTTAATCATTTCCTGATTCAACTAATGCTATATTAGGGAATACATCTTATATATTTTATATCTTTTCCAATTCTTATCTACATTCACCACCCAACTCTTTTTCGACTATATTCTTTTTTTCCTCTTTGCTTTAGCAGTTCTTAAATATAGTTGTGCATTAGAATCATCTGGGGAAGTCTGGATTTTTAAAAAAGCTTTACTGCATTTTAACTTACATAAAATGAATATTCACGGGAGTATACATCTTAGTAAATATTTACAAAAGATCTGACCCATGAAATCATTAGCCCGTTGAAAATACACATTTCTAATAGTACAGAATGCTCCCTTACGCCACCTCTTAGCTGATAAGCATTAAAAATGCCAAAGTTTTAGCACCAGCACTGGAGATTTTGATTTAATTGGTTTGAGGAGGGTCCTGAACATTGGTATTATTTTTCCATATAAAGATATTTAATAACTTTAAAATACAGAGAAAGATGAAATATGCTGGATATATCTTGTTAATAGAGTTGAGAACTGGAGGACATATGAATGAACTTGAGAGAGAATAAAGCTCTCAGAACATTTTGGGAAAGAAGCAGTGATGGAAGTAAAACATAATTTTAGGCAAGGATCGTGTCATTTTATGCCAGGTTATATAAAACACTGCTGCCATTTATGTTATTTAAAATATTTTTGGTAAACATTTCAAGAATATTTTAGTTTGGAACGGAGAGAAATACACACCTGTGTGCATAATGAGATCTCTTTAGGGGATTATTAAAAGTATATTGCAATGCCTATGTCATAGCTTATCTGAAGAATTTATACATATCTGCAGTAGGCAATTATCCAGTAGCATATTTTACATAACAGACACCAGAAAAATATTTTTTAATAAATTAATAACAAGGTCAGCTTAAACTTAATGTATTGATATATTTAACAGTAAATCTACCATCTTACTATTTCTCATTTGTCTTTTTATGGTATATTTACATTTTCTCTTTGCTTGCCTTCTGTTTGATTAACTATTTTCCCATTCTCCTGCTCTAATAACTTGTTAGCAATACATTCTGCTACTGTTTTTTAGTGGTACCTCTATAGAATAAAACATGGCATGTAATATGAATGAAAACTTTTACATTTCCTAAAGAAGCTGTACCACTCACTACATTTATACTTGCCTCCTGCCTTTTTAAAAGACTGTTGAATTTTCACACTGTTGTATGTATGCTATGTATTTTCATTTCCAATACATTTTAAACCCCACAAAGTTGATTATTATCGTTCTGTAGGTAATCATATGCATCTGTGTTTAGCCATTTTTGCTCTATGTTTCTACCTGAATTTTTGTACTTTTATCTAAGTTCACTTTTCTTTTGCTTAATGAACACCCTTCGTTAAGTATTATCTTTAGTGTAGTTACGCTGATGATAAATTCTTTATTTTTTTCATTGCTTGAAGTTTTTGGTCTTTAGTTTTGAAGGATATTTTCACTGTATAGAGAGTTCGAGGTTGGCAGAAAATATCTCTCAATTACCTTCTAGCCTCCAGTTTAAGTTGGAAAGTTTGTTGCCTGTTTTATTACTCCATTTTTTAAAATGTCTCTTTTTCTTAATAACTTTTAAAGTTTCCTTTTGTCTTTGGTTTTCAGCAATGGTCTATGATGTACCTAGGTATATTTTTCTTCCTATGTATGTTCATCAGAATTAAAAAAAATTTTAAAGTGTGGGTTGATGTTTTCATCAAATTGAGAAAGTTCTAAGTCATGAGATCTTTAAATCTTGCTTCTGTCGCAATATCTCTCCTCTGCTTATCATCCTCCAACCACACATGAATTAAGTTTTGTTATAACTGTATGTCATTTACTCTTTTCTGAATTTTTCATCTTTTTATCTCTCTGAGCCCTGGTTTCCTATTTGTTTGACCTAGCTTCCAGTTCAATAACACTTTCTTACACAGTGTCTAATGTGCTTTTAAATCCATATACTACATTCTTAATTTCAGATTTTAGATCTAGAGTATAAATTCCATTCTATTATTTCACATCATCAGTTCTGTCCTGTAATTATCCATCTTGTAATTTAATTTCTTATACCTGTTATTTTAACTTTATCTGTTAAAAGTCAATGTCTATAAATTCCATGAATTTATTTCAATTGACTTGTTTTTCCTCTTGATTTTGGTCAATTATTTTCTTTTTTATGACTTTAATGAAACTGAATGTCAAATATGCATATAAAAACGTGTTCACATAGTTTGAGGACCTGGCTGATCTTTTCTTTCAGAGAGGATTAACTTTGCCTCTTCTAGGCAATTAGGGCCAAGGTAGATAATTTTAATCCAAACATGAAGTGTGCTGATTCAAAGTTGGAGCCAAAATCAGGACTTAACTATTTCTGGCTCACTCGTACTGCTAGGTGGTAGCTGTTAGGAGTTTAACCTGAGAGCTCATTTTGAATGCCCTGAATAGCAAAGTTTGTGCCCCAGCCCTTAAAAACTACCAAATGTTCTGTCCAGGGTTCACAAATGCTTCTCTTGATTCACTGAATGCTCTAGAGCAGTGGTTCTCAACTGGGGGAAATGTTGTCTCCCCTATCCAGGGACATCGGGCAGTGTCTAGAGACATATTTGGTTGTCACAACTGTCACGGTGTTACTTGCATCTAGTGGGTGGAGACTAACGATGTAAAACTTTTTGTAATGCACAGGACCACTCCCCATAATAAAGAATTCTTTGATTTAATATGTCTGTAGTGCTATGGTTAAAGCACTGACCTTTTCAGAGGAAATGCAGCATTGCATGTATTACTCACATTTTAGGGCATTTCATCTCAGTAGGATCATGACCATTCAAGTCTTTCCTACTTCAATACTATTAAAAATACATTTTTTATTTTGCATATTGTCCAGATTTTCAAATTTGGGGGAAAGATCAAACTAATCTGCTATGGCTGGAAGGAAAAATAAAAAATCACAGATTTAGTTAGAGTTTTGTATTTCTCCACAATTTCTTAGGAAAATAGGAACAGGAGCAGAGAGGAGTGCTGTACAAGGAACGGATGATAGATTTAATCCAGAGCTAGGCTTAGAAGATATTAAGGAATAGTTTGTGTAAGAAAGAGTCTATGATGTTAGAGATTGTAGCACTGATCAAACTGTCTCTGGATTGTAGGACGAAGAAAATCAGCCGTAATGATCAAGCGAGTGGTCTTTGGTTTTAGGAAAAGAGTTAAGATTGAGACTAGAGACAACTTTGATGGAAAAAAAACAGGTTTTATATTCCCACCATAATATTTCAGTTTAGATGCAACTTCGCAGTATTTTTATCGTACAGGTTGTTTTAATGACAAAAGTGTCTGGCTTCTAAATTTGAAGTCATCCCTCAATAATAGTGGATAGTGGTTTAAAGCCCATGAGGGACATTTTAAGTGCTGAGACACAAGGCATTCAATTTATTTTTAGCTAGCACTCAAATTTAAATTTAGTTATTTTGCATTCCTTTCAAAAGAACACCATTAGAAGTTAGTCTCTCTGGAGTAATACCATGATAACTTATTATATCAGTGTTCTCATATAGATTCACTTCTCCAGGAAAGGTTAAGTGGTTAGAGACCAATTTCACTTCTCCCATGATTTTTCTTCCAGTTTTCATGACTGTATACTGGGACCTGAAAGCCAAAGAATATAAAGATCCAAAAGTGTTGGGGTGCATATAAATCCGGTCTTAAATGTGGGTCTAGTAGAGATGGCAAATGTCAGAAATAGCTGTTGCATCTTGAGATCCACTGATGAGAGGTGAAGATAAAAACATGATTATTGCAGGTATGAGCACATCTAACACCCAAATATTTAAAAAACTTTACGAAAATTAATTTATAGTGAAAAGATAAAATTAAATAAGCCAAAATTATTACTGGAGAAGTTAATCCAATAAAAATTGCAGTTTAAATCAAATGGAGAACACTTTTAACCATTTACCATCTATTTAATTTTTTTATAAATCATGAAAAAATATAAGACTTACTATTGGCCTTACATTAATAAAGTGGCTGAGGGTATACAATAAAGTAGGGTTCAATTCTTCCTTTTAATACTGTCTCTATTCAGCAAAAGATGATGAATTTGAGAGCTAAGGTAAAACTTTCTATATACTACAATATGGTGCCTTTTTTTGGTGGTACAAAATAGCAACGAATTGCTTCTTCTTTAAATTATTTTAGGTTAATAGGGAAGCAGATATTGTAAACATAGATGAGAGTGTTATTTAGAAATTTGCAGTCAACACTGAGAGACGTCATTCAAAGCAACCTGACCAAAATAGGAAATTTCTAGCAACTCATGATCCAAAATAGGAAACAAAAATCTGGATCTAGATCAACTCTCAATTCCTGTATTGTTTATCACAATTATCATCACTCTGGTAGGGTTTGCTCCTTTTTTTTTTTTTTTCCTGAAAGTGTCCTTTTAACCCTTTAATGTTCCATATAACTTCCATTTAGTTGACTGGTTATATGAAATGAGGTATACCGTATAACAAATGGCTATTGATGATTTTGTAAGCTATTTAGTGACGTGAGATAATAATCGGGACATATTTTTAAATGAAAAATATTGATTACCAAACAGAAAATACAGGATAGCAACATCTGAGATCTACAATGCATATTTTATGTGCATTGCACTATTTTCTATGCATCCACCGATTTATTAAATGTATACTATAAATTACCCTACCAACATTTTTATAGGGAATATTTTTGAGGTAATATGTTAGGTGACTTTTAATCTTTTGTGATTTTCTTTTTTCTACAAGATTAGAGTATAAAATTGAGAGAACTGATTGGGAATGAGGGAGAAGTACAATTGATGTACATCTTATTAGAAATTCTGGTTGAAAATATATTTGGAGGGAAGTTTAAAACAAAGGAATAAAATGAATTTCTTAATGTCTTTCACTTGTATTCACATATATCTCTCCTACTTATGTAGCTGATGAAATGTAAGACATAAACCTATAAACTGGACTGTTGTTAATGATAAACTAAGTTGAGGGTTAAAAAAAGAGCCCCTGATTTAGTCAACATTCATCATCAAAATTTCTATCACTGAAAAACAGCCCCTCATTTTTTGTCAGCCTTTCTTTCATTGACAGAGTGAAAGCTCCAGTTCAACTATTATGAATTTCTTTCTTCATAACCTTGCAGTTACTTTTACCCAGTCAAATAAAGTGAAATGCTCTGTATTAAGCAAACAAATCAACATAAAAGATAGAGCTATAAGGCCATTTTCTATATATATCTGAAAGTAATTCAGATATTATGAACATTTTCTAAATTAAACAAGGTACTAATGGTGATGGGAAGTCTCAATAAGAGTAAAAAATTTATTGATCCAGGCATTGTGTTCATTGCCTATGACACAAAAATGATTGGAGTGGTTTAGGTTTACTGAAGCTCATTCATCTGGAGGAGTTTTGTTTGTATAAGCTCCAGTTTGGTGAAAATAGATGCACAGCTGTTGTCCTCCCTCAGATCACTGAAGCATTAAGTATCCTTGCTTTTATTCAGGTCTGCCTGTGGGGTCTGACTCTAAACACTTCCTGGCTCTGTATGCCTCTGCTTGTCTGTTTGCTTACCCAACACCAAGGACAATCAGAGCTATTAGCAGAGAAGCAGACTTTCAGAATGCTATTCTCTGCAGAGCTGCGAGTGTGACAGTGTCTCTGGTGTGCATTGCTACCAATGAATGAAGCCTCTCAATATTCAGTTGCTAAAGGAAAGGATCCCAAAACTCTTCACTGGGGCATAGTGGTTTCGGTGTGTCAGATTTCTTTAAGCTGCTTCTGACAGTTAGCTACCTGGTATGTGGAGATAGAGCCCACACAAATATACCTACCTTTGTCAAGCACACTTAAACTGCCTGACTCATGAAAACGAAGCATAATGGAATTCTTGCCTGATATTTTACTACAATTGCTTTTGTATAAGTATTTCAATTGGGGTAGGCAATATACCAACAGGTATATATTTGCCATTTGAATACTGAGTGCTAAATTTATATACCTTTTTATTTAGTGAGAGATATTCCCTGGCCTAATTTGTCAACCCGGAATACTTCCCACATGCTTTCCCTTTCTTAAGAGGAAGATCCCATTGTTGGAGGAAATGGATGTTAATTAATCATATCCTACCAAGCTTTTTATTGTGTAGCTCAATTTTATTTGAAAAGTATAATTGGGGTTGATGTAGGGGAAGAGTGAACTTTAAAAACCAAGCTTAATATTTATGACAATATTGAATACTTAGGCAAACCATCTGAATATTTTAGTCTGTTTTCTGCTGGTAACATTTTATGGTTGACTAAAGCTGTCAGAACAACATTCAAATTAAAGGCAGTGGGAAGTCATTCAGCAATGGAGAAGTATGTGCAGCCAGCCAGTACTCAGCACTGCTGCAGAAGGCAAGAGTGCTAATAATTGTAGTCCTTACTGAAGCTTGGCAAAGTTGTTTTATTTTTATATATTGATATTCAATGAATATAAGTATACATTCGGTTTTAATAATGTAAATATATTACAGCATTAATTTCACTTTTAACTGGTAGACAAAGAATCCAGGATAAAAGGGAATTCATTCCTTCTACTAATTCCTAAATTATGAAAATTAAAATAGCTTAACATAAATGGTTATGATAACCGGTCCCAATAAAATCAATTCCACTGAAGTTCCCACATCATGATAAACGTAATTATAATTATTAATAAATGCATATATTTTACTTTTTTCTTGAAAACTAAATGAGCCTTCATTGTTTTCCATGGCATTGTATTCAAATTAGTGTCTGCACCGAAATCCCCAGAAAGTGGGCATAGAGGAAACATACCTCAACATATTAAAGGCTGTATATGACAAGCCCACAGCTAAATTCATACTCAACAGTGAAAAGATGAAAGCATTTCCTTCAAGATTAGGAACAAGACAAGGATACCCACTCTCACCACTTATTCAACATAGTCTTGGAAGTTCTAGTCATAGCACTCAGGCAAGAAAAAGAAATAAAAGGAATCCAAACAGGAAATGAAAAACTAAAACTGTCACTGTTTGCAGATGACGTGATACTGTACATAGAAAATCCTAAAGATGCCACCAGAAAACAACAAGAGCTCATCAAGAAATTCATGAGAGCTGCTGGATACAAGATTAATATGCAGAAATCTGTTGCATTTTTATACACGTGCAACAAACAAGCAGAAAAAGAAAGTAAGGAAACAATCCCACTTACCATAGCATCAAAAAGAATAAAATGCTCAGGAATAAATCTATCTAAGGAGGTAAAAGACTTACTTGGAAAACTATAAAAAGCTGACAAAAGAGACTGATGACAACTCACACAGATGGAAATATACACCATGTCCTTGGACTGGAAGAATCAATGTTGTTAAAATGACTGTATACGCAAGGGAATCTACAGATTCAGTGCAATCCCTATCAAAATACCAATGGTATTTTTCACAGAACTAGAACAAATAATTTTAAACTTTGTATGGAAACACAAAAGACCTTGAATAGCCAAAACAATCTTGAGAGAGAACAGAGGTGAAGGAATCATGCTCCCTGACTTCAGAAAATATTACAGAGCTATAGTACTCCAAACAGTATGGTACTGGCACAAAAACAGACACATACATCAATGAACAGGATAGGGAGCCCAGAAATAAACCCATGCACTTATGGTCAATCAATCTATGACAAAGGAGGCAAGAAAATACAACAGAGAAAAGACAGTCTCTTCAATAAGTGGTGCTGAGAAAACTGGAGAGGTACATGTGAACAACACTCTCTAACATCATATACAAAATTAAATTCCAAATGAATTAAAGACCTAAAGACTGGAAACCAAAAAGTCCTAGATTAAAACATGGGTGGAACACTCTTTGACATAAATCATAGCAATATTTTTTCATCTGTTTCTAAAGCAAAGGAAATAAAAGTAAAAATAAACAAATTGGACCTAATTAATCTTAAAAGCTTTTGCACAGCAAAGGAAACCACTGACAAAACGAAAAGACAACTTACTGAATGGGAGAAAATATTTGCAAATAATATGGCAAAAAAGGGGTTAATATCCAACATATATAAACAGCTCATACAACTCAACATCGAAAAACAAACAACCTGATTAAAAAATGGGCAGATGACCTGAATATATATTTTTCCAAAGAAGACATACACATGGCTAACAGGCACATGAAAATATGCTCAACATCATTAATCATCAGAGAAATGCAAATCAAAAGCACAATGGGATATCACCTCACACCTGTCAGAATGGCCATCATCAAAAAGACCACAGATAACAAATGTTGGCGAGGATGTGGAGAAAAGGAAACTCACCTATATTGTTGGTGAGAACGTAAATTGGTGCAGCCACTGTGGAAAACAGTATGCTGGTTTCTCAAAAACCTAATAACAGAACTATTATATGACACGGTGATTGCACTCCTGGTTATATATCTGAAAAAACCAAAAACACTAATTCAAAAAGATACATGCACCCCAATGTTAACAGCAGTATTATTTACAACTGCCAAGGCATGGAAGTAACCTGAGTGTCCACTGACAGATGAATGGATAAAGAAGATGTGGGATATATACACAATGGAATACTACTCAGCCATAAACAAGAATGAAATCTTGCCACTTTTAACAACATGGATGCACTTGAATGACATTATGCTAAATGAAATTCATCAGAGACAAATCCTGCAATATATCACATATATGTGGAATCTAAAAACTAATGCTATTTAATATAACAAAAAGAACAGCCTTACCAACATAGAGAACAAACTAGTGGTTGCCAATAGGATAAGGGGCAGGATAGGGGTAAGAGATTTAGAAGTACAAACTATTATGTGTAAAATAAATAAATAAGGATATATAGTACAACACAAGGAATATAGCCCATTTTTTAATAACTATAAATGGAATGTAACCTTTAAAATTTGTGAATTACTATGTTGTACACCTGGCACTTACACTGCATATTATACCTCAATTTAAAAAACATTTTAATTGACTAAACACTCCACAAAGAAGGCAGAGAACGTAAGAATGAAGAAAGCAGGGCCCAGTTACATGGTATGGTGAAAAAACACTATAAAGACACTGGTGGGTTCAAAGTAAATGGATGAAAAATAAATAATATACAGTCATCCCTCAGCATTCTCAGGGGGATGGTCCAGGACTCTCACAGATACCAAAATCTGAGGATGCTTAAGCCCCTTATGTAAAATGGCATAACACAGCTGGCCCTCCATATCCCAGGATGTGGAACCCAGAGATACAGAGGATCAATAGTACAAGCAGTAGCTTGAATAGTCTAGAATGTTCTATCAATATTAGATGAAGTATTTAAGAGTACGTTGTTGAGTTTTAATTGAAGTACAGTTCACTTATAATATCAAAGAGTATTTTTGAAATAAAATTGTACACTGTATAATGACAAAAGTCAGTTCATAAGGAACACATGACAATCCATACTGTGTATATGAATAATAATAGAACCTCAAGATATATGAAGCAAAAACTGGTATTAGGAAAGGGAAACACAACTACAGTAGGATATATTTAAAACAGTTCTCTCCTCAACTGATGTAAAATGGTAAGTTAGTATTTTTTCCAATCACCTATACTTGTACTATCAGCTACAGTGATTTAATTGTTTTTTTAAATATCTATATCCTACAACTGTGTTATTTTCAAGTGCACACAGAACATCTGTCAACATGCTCGGCCAAAAACACAAGCATCAAGGAATTAAAAACAAACTTGAATCAAACAGGATATACTGTATGTATGCCCATAACAGAATCAAATTATACATTAAAAAAACCTAAGATACCCAGGAAAACCATAAGTATTTCAAAATTAAATAAGAAAAATTTAAACAACTCATGGGTCAAAGAAGAAATCACGAGAAAGTGGAAAATATTTCAAAATGAATGATGAGGAATACATAATACATCGATATTTATGGGAGTTAAAAGCAATGCCTAGAGAAATATGAAATTTTAAATGAATATATGAGACAATGGTAAAGAAATTAAATCATTGCTGAAGTTTCCATCTAAAGGAGCTAGAAAAAGAGCAAAAAGTAAAAAGTACTTTTTTCAAGTAAAAAGAAGTAAATTATGATGATAAGAGCAGGAACTGGTTAAATGGCACAAAGACAAGATAGAAAATAAAGTCTATTAAAAAGATCAATGAATCTGATAAAACTCTAGGAAGAGTGAACACAAAAAGAAAGAAAAAATGTATAAATTACTTATATGAGGAATTGAAGAAGGTTTTCACTATAGATTCCATAACCATTAAAATAATATGATGTTATGAACAATTTTATGTCCAAATAGAATAACAGTGATGAAAGGGACAACTTAATGGAAAATCTACAACTTAATAAAATTGACACAAATAAAAGGAAAATATAAATAGCTTTATGTCTGTTTAAAATTTTGAAATTTTAGGGCTTCCCTGGTGGCGCAGTGGTTGAGAGTCCGCCTGCCAATGCAGGGGACGCGGGTTCGTGCCCCGGTCCGGGAAGATCCCACATGCCGCGGAGCGGCTGGGCCCGTGAGCCATGGCCGCTGGGCCTGCGCGTCCGGAGCCTGTGCTCCACGGCGGGAGAGGCCACAGCATTGAGAGGCCCGCGTAACGCAAAAAAAAAAAAAAAAAAAAAAAAATTTTGAAATTTTACTCAAAAATTTTCCCAGAAGAAAAGTACCAGGACCAGATATTTTTGCTGATTAAGTCTATGAACCATTTGAAGAAGGAATGATATCAATTACTCATAAACTCTTTCAAATGAAGCCAGAATTACCCTGATACCAAACCTGTAAAGATATTACAAAAAAGTAAAACGATGGGTCAAGATTGCTTATGAACATAGACCCTCAAACACTAAAAAAAAATTAGCAAATTGAATCTGGCAACATATAACAAGCATATAACAAAATTTTCTTTCATAATGGCATGAAACATAAGATTTTGGGAGTTAATTTAATAAAAAAATGCAAAATCTTTATAATAAAGCTAGTTATTTCTGAGGAATATTGAAGAAGACTAGATAATGTTGAAAACACCATGTTCACGGGTTGGAAGAATTAACTATTTTAAGTGATCAGTTCTCACCAAATTGATCTATAGATTCAACAGAATACCAAAAAATATCCTAGTATGCTTCTAAGAAAGTTAATTGTTATTTTTTGAAAACCTATAAAAACCAAAAGAGTTATTAACAGTTAGAGGACCTACAAAATTTGATTTTAAGATTTACTGTACACTGACAGTTTTGGTAGCTTCTTCTAAAGTTAATAAACATGCACCAACCATATGCCCCAGCAATTCCACAATATTTACTTAGGAGAAATAAAAATATACATGCACAAAAATATTTGTTTGTGAATGTATATAACAGCTGTATTGACAGTAACCCCAAACTAAAAATAATCTAAATTTTTATCAACGGGAAAATGAACTAAAATTTATGGTACATTCATTCAACAAAATACTACTTATCAATTAAAAAGTAACAAACTACTAATACATGTAGCAGCAAGGATAAATCTCAAAATCACTATTTTTAAGAAAGTGAAATATAAAATCTACTTATTGTATAATTCCATTTATATAAAAGTCTAGAAAATACAACCTAATCTATACTGATGGAAAGCAGACCAGTGGTTGTCTGGATTTGGGAGCCTAGGGAGGGGACGGACTGCTGAATGATGAGGAAACACTGTTGAGGATGACAGAAATATTCCGTATCTTGACTGTGACTTTGTTTCCACATACTTATTTATCTGTCCAAACACAATGGCTTATACACTTAAAACAGATGCAGTTTATTGTACTTAAAAAAAAGTAAATACAATTAGCTTAATTAAAAAAAATACTGAGGCACATTTTATTTTGGTCTAAGCAAGGTTTTGTATGCTTTAAAAAAAACTTGAATTAATATAAAACCTTGATGATTTTTTTACACTAAGCACAAGAGTTAGGACTAGTTGTTGAGTATGTGAGTGCATGAGTACCTATAGTTACTTTGTTTTCTCAACCAATCAGGTTGAAGTCAATTCTTCCTGTGTGTGTGTGCATGTGTGTATATCCTAAACTACGGCAGAAAGAGACTCCTTAAAGAGTTTGGCTTTTAAATCACTTGCAGTATTAAAATAAAATAAAATTTTAATACTCTTAGGAGAAATACCTGATAAGGTATTCATGTTTTGTTTGGACAATACCACTGTTCCTGTAGATATATCTTATTATGGAATGCTTTGAATAATGCCATGTTCTCTTCACAGTGGATACCGTAAGAGTTGGTATTCCTCATGATTTGCATAGTCACATATGGAGGGTAGTCTGTGTTGTAGAGTCTTCTCTGAAAGGTTCATGGAATCTTATACTTGCAAACGATAAAAGAGTGAAGGAGTCATACGCCTGTAAGTGGTCAAAGGCGACTATTCTTGTGACTCTCACAGCGGCTATTTAGAAATGCAAATTAGGTAAAGTATAAGAAAGCTCTTCCTAAGGAGCCATACAAATAAACACTTTTTACTAAAATTAAGATTTGTGAAATATTGCTCTATTCATCTTCACTTTTACGCTACCCTTTTAAAAGTCAGGGCTGAGAGAATTGTTTGAAGGATCTAAGTGAATTAGGGCTACACCAGAGCGGAGTCTCGAGTTGCTTATAGGCAGGTAGAAAAGATTTTGCTTTTTCATTTTAAGGAAAATTACTCTTTTG
The DNA here is from genome assembly GCF_963924675.1 of Phocoena phocoena. Classification (NCBI taxonomy): domain Eukaryota; kingdom Metazoa; phylum Chordata; class Mammalia; order Artiodactyla; family Phocoenidae; genus Phocoena; species Phocoena phocoena. Next base: position 28,914,439 of record NC_089227.1, on the reverse strand, counting down.
AAACCTTTACATGCTACCTTGGCTATATCGTAAGAATGAAAAGCTTGGAGTTCAAAGGACACTCTGAATTCGGCTGTGCTCAATTTATTCTTACCTTCAGAATTCCAAAAAACTTTCTTCTTGTGTCTTAAAACCATTCACAATCATGGGATAACATTTTAATATATTTCAGTAATACTCTCTTTCAGTTTCTTTCTTTCCCAAAGGAGAGCTGTAAAAGGGCTAGCTTCTTAGTAAAAAACTTGCTTCTAAATATACATTTTATCTTTTAGAAAATACACAGTTCATAAATTTTCCAAATGGAAAGGAAAAAAAAGAACAGCAGTAAGTTGCATGAGAAGATAATGAATAGTATAAATATTTAAATATTTTTGAAGATACTTGGCTGCTACCTTGGTTAGGTGATTTTTTGTTCCTGCAGGGTTTTTTTTTTTCATTATTTATTTAGCATATTTCAGGAATGTCAGATGCAGATTATACAGCTATTTTAATAGGCAGTTCCACTCTTTTTTCTGGGATGATGTGCAAACAGCAGAATTATCAGAAATGAGCGTGCTCCAGATGACAGTGTATTTTTACAAAGAAATGGAACATGCAACTCTGCAGTTTACTCTGAATTTTGCAAAAATCTATCTGAAGGGCATTTATTATCTTGGTGACCTGAAATTCTCAAGATACAAGTCAGGTCAAATTGACAATCTTTTGAATTTGGTAGGAAGTAAACAATCCATTCATTCATTCATATACTCATTAATTCAGGCTACTATATTTTATTCTCTATCTTCTGTGACCACTCGGTGTCAACTGAGTGAGGTACTGAGGCTATGAAGATGACTGTGATTAGACTCTGCAGCGAGGAGCTTGCAGTATTGAGGGGAAGATAGATGTGACTGTACCAGGAGGTGTAGGCCATTTGTTATTTGGGCCTGGCTGTAATCAAGGAGCAGCAGGTCTACCCTTCATTCATTGGTTGGCCTTCTGCGGCTCAAAATATGTTGGCCTCACCTAGCAAGTCAAGGCGGAGGGTTCTTATCCCATGGCTTTCTAAATATCTCTTCAAATGATCACTTGACTTTTAAAAACTTTAATAAAACACAAATCTGTGGCTTTACATGTACAAGGTATCTGATCTTTGTTATTAGCCATGTATGTTTCTGTAACAGCTTTGTCTTATTTTTAGTGAGGTTTTTTTTAAACTAATTCCTTTCACTATTTTCCCTTTCCTCCTGTCATATCTATCTATCCATCTATCTAATGTATATACATTTGTTTTTGTTTTTTTTCATTGTTTTTTCTCATATTTAAATATTTTAAGTACCTGTAACTTTTTGTGGGAGTGAGGGACCCTGTGTTTAATCTCAGACACAGACAAGGAAATTTGTACTTAGCTTTTACTTAACTGGGAATCTTCTAAGCTCCTGAGATATATTTATTTTATTAATTAATTACTTTCATGGAAAGGCATTTAATTTTAAATATAGCAGTGTATACTTGTCATTCCCAATATATTTATTTTAAACTTGTATATTGTCTTGCCTTTGGTCCTAAACATAATCTTCCTGGGAGAGTTAGTCGTATTACATGTAACACACATGGACTATTAATTGGTAATGGTTAAGTCGCATGTAAAAATGAACCTACTCACCCAATGGCTTAAGCTAAGAAGGTGTTAACTGACTGACATAACTGGAAAATCCAGGGATGGGACTGGTTTCAAATGAACCTTGATTCAGGATCTAAATGATGTAATTTCTCTTTTCATCTATGTACTAACTGGAGGGTAGGGAGTGAAATGTGGTGAATATTTTATATAAATCAAGGCCTGCTTCTGGAGCTGAGTGAACTTGTCCTCTACAAAAGTATATGTACTGAGAGTGGAAGACAGGTAGTTCTCTTTTATCAGGAAAAGTGTGACTGTTGGATACCAGAGGCAAAAATGCATTTCACCATTTTGCACCAATTTTGTAGCTTTCTCTACCTATTTCTCTAGTAAATCACTGGAACAACAGGTCAAATTAACAGAACGATAAATTCAATCCTAAATATGGATGAGTACAACTACTAAAATAGTCTTTTGTTGTTGTTGTTTCTAGAAACACTCAATGCATATATGTATAAATTTGTGAGTGGAAATGCAACCTAGCAGGACACTATGGGGCCTTCCTGGGATAGATCCCATCCCCCTGTCCTCCACCTGCCTCTTTTTTGTAGAAAAGCCATAGTCTCTCAGGCCTCCCCTGAGTCACAGAAGCCTGGATCAAGAATTCATGATTAAAAAGTAGTTGCAAAAGTAACATTTGGGCCAGGACAACTGTTAACAATTTAAACAGTAAATCAGCCATATGGCAGTGACAGAATCTTTAGTTCCTTCCTGAATTACCTAGATAGCAGTATCTGATGCCCATTTCCTGAGTTGCTTTACAGATGCTAAAACCCCCACCAAATGGAAGAAGTTAACTACTTGATAACCATGAGCTCACAGGCCCCAGACTGGCTGGACCCTGAGGATTGGTAATGTTAATCCCTGTGACAGCCCCCTGTTACCTCACCTCAACCAATCAGCAAATTGTGCACCAGTTGATCACATATCTTGCAACTCTCCTTCCTCACCTGGCCTTTAAAAATTCTTCCCTGAAACCCATCGGGGAGTTTGGGTTTTTTATGCCTTTGCTTCCCAGGAGTCCTTGTGTGGCCCCTGCAATAAACCTCTCCTTCACCAAAACCTGGTGTCAGCAGATTGGCTTACTGCACACAGGCAAGCGGACACAAGTCTGGTTCAGTAACAGAAATCTTGATTTCTAACAGGCATCCTCTTTTAGGTGAAGCCCCCACTTCACATGATGGTCTGGTGCTGCAGGGAATAAAATAATCATTTAGGAAGGGACACCAAATGTAATCTTGCCACTGGTTTCAATTCTAGAAATAAACAATTAGGAACTTCTCACAGTATTCTTTAGAAGGAGGTACAACAGAGCACCTCAGCTAATGTATGAAAATCTCTTGCAGGTCAATTATCCTCCAGCATATGTCTGAGTCAACTGATGCCCTTTCTATCAGAGAAGACTGAAAGGAAAAAACAGTCTTTCCCTTCCATCTTGTGTCAACACAAAAATTAAAAACATTGCTCTAGGAAGGGCTCTTGTTAGTTAGGTCATGTTTCTAGGTAAGATACACCCTATGACTCTCCTTTGGAATCAGTACTTGAATTGCTTTCCAGGGTCTTAGAGAACAATGATCTCCAATGCTCTCTGAATCTGCCAGGCTCCAGTGACTCTCTTGAGTATTGAAAGTCATTAGAGTTTGCAAATCCTAGAGATACAAATACATCAGACAGTGTGTAATCATAAAATGTCAAGATCCAAAAACAATTTTGACCTCCATCAGATTGTTTTGGGTCTTTCATTTACTCAACAACTCGAGTGCCTAGAGGACCTGGTTTCTCTACTAGGCACTTAAAGTACAGAGGTCTCTGTTTTCGATGGAACTTACGTGCTATGGGAAGACAGACAATAATGAACAGGTAATTTCAGAGAGAGACAAATGTTATGCAGAGAGTAAAATAGGGTGATGTTATAGAGAGTTACTGAGTAGGAAATACTAATTTAGAATAGGTGTTCGTGAAGTAATTTTCTTAGCACGTGATATCTGAATCAGGACTCGAATAATGAAAAGTAAGCCAACCATGTAAAATCTGGAAATTAAATATCTCGGGGTATATTTCACAACAAATAAGTATCATGCCCAGAGATTTGGCAATGTAAACATACAGTCTAGACTTCTACTCAAGCATCAACACTGTTTATATGAAAATTTGTTTTATGAAAAAAAAAATCTTCCAATTCCGATATGCCAGGCTCTTTGACAATATGGTATTATAATAAGATGACTTAAAATAAACACCAGTGTGAGACAGCTGATACTGTTCATGGTCGAAAGTAGAGGATAAGTTCCTTAGCTATACGTGTGATATAAATGTACTGTTCCAAACTCTGATCTAGGTCTCTGATAAGATTAAGCTGATATGTCTCAATCAGTGTCTCCCTCTTACTAAGAAGCAACTTCTCTCTCAAATGCTTGCACCAATTTGACAGCCTGTGCCACTTCCGATATTCTGAAAGAGCTTTAGCTGTCTTAAGAACTTTCAGAGACCTTGAGATGTATAATTTAAACTGGTTTAAAAGAGATGCATTCCCCTTTAACCTACTCAGACTGTCAGTACTATTTTCACTAAGTCTAACTCTACCTGGAATGGAAGAGACGACGTGGCCGATAAGTTTAAGAGAGAACAGGGATGCCTGCAATTCCAATGACTAAGTCCAGATAATTCTCATCAGTCCACTCAAGATGAATTTTTGGAACATTAAGAGATATGCTGGCCCTTGTGTTATTATGTCTGGCCAATCAGTGATTCGATTACCTTTCTTTAAAATGCTAAAACCTCTAATAACTCCAAATACCAAACTGGAAAAAGTCAGAGAAATAATAGCATACTTCAAACAGCAGTAAGATGCAGTCACATACAAACATGGAAAATTGCTTCTTTTTTTAAACAACACTTTCTCTTGAAAAATTGTCGTTACAGAAAGTGTCAAGAAGAGGTTTTACGTTAAACCGTAAAGCTAATCACAACTGTAAATTACGACCTGTAACTGCCTGTGATATGACAAGTTTAATGTTTTTCACTTTCTTCAGTTCTCAAAAATATCCTGATTGGCCTCATTTTATAGAAGAAACTGAGATTCAAAGGTTGCACAAGGTCATTGTGGTAGGCTGAGAAATCTTTGGGTAGACCCCAAAATATCCAGGTCCTGATTCCTGTAAGGAAGCAGATTATCCCCTGGAGTCACCAGAGGAATGCAGTCCTGCTGACACCTTGGTTTTGACCCAGTGAAACTGATTTTGAACCTCAGATCTGTAAGAGACTGTGTGTTGTTCTAAGCCACCAAGTTTGTGGTACTTTGTTAGTGCAGCCATAGGAGACTAATACCATCATAAACATGAACAGGTTGAATCCCAGATTAGAACCAATCTACCCCCTGTTTTCTTTGTAAAACACCACCTTGTTTTGTTGATTTCTAGAAGAGACTTTAGAGTGGCAAATAGATACCCATCGATTGGGTACACTCCTCATTTGAATTTACAGTTTCAAGAGAATGTCTTAATTTGTAGATCTGGTAAATGCATCCACTTTAAAATATTGGCTCCATCACCTAAAACTGGATTATTTATAGTGTTTTGAAAGATGGAACCCAAGCCTTGGCAAATTATTGACACTAGTTACTGCCTCAGAGTTTCTTTAGGAGAAACTTAGAAAATATAGACCCTTTAATTTGTTAGATACGTACAATTTCCAACCTATTCAATTTCTCTTGAATTTCTTGTGACTCAACATTTTGTATAAAAAATTGAAACTGGCATAACCATTCGACCATTAATCACTACTGTGTTGCATTTTTGGACTAGGTAAGGAGTTATGAAGAATGGCATCTTCTGTTTACTACTCTGGAAAATACTAGAATGCTAAGAAGAGAAGGAGTTCAAAGGCAAAGCTGAAGGAATAAAGGGCATAACACCAACAAACTGAATCAGGCAATTTATCATGTTATTGTTTGCTGTTTCCGAGCTGAGTCCAAAATCACAAAGTCTCTTTTAGGGGTAATGCCCTTGTTTCTGGGACAGGGAATGACAGCAACATAGAATATAAAAGCAACATAGAAGCACACACACGGGAAATATCTACTTATCGGTCAGATTCCAGAAAAGGCAGAGTGAAACAGCATTCAAAGCTGAAGAACAGTGATAAGATTGGGTATTTGAATGGGGTGGACAGATACGGATGGGAGCTTGGAATAAAAGGCACAGAGCTGAGGGACAGGGATGAAGAATTTGAAAACGAGAGCTCATTAAGGGTAAAAACTGTTTTCACTTAAAAAATAAACATTTCAGTGCCTGTGATATGCCTAAGTAAAACTGCCAAAGTAAAATTTTAAACGAAGAGTCAGAAATGAAACAGCATCACGTTTGAATGAGCAGCAATGATGGGGCTGAGCCCACGAATGTGAGGCGGTTAAATCCTTCTGTTTCAGGTCACGTTTGGTTGCAGAAATTGAGGTCAATCTGAGCCTGAGTTGATACTTAAGAGCATGATTCTAATGTGAAAAGCGAGTTGCACTTCCAAAGTTACAAACTTGGCTGATTCAGAAATTCTATGCTGTTTCATTGCACCAAGGAAGGGTACATGAATTAAAAATTTACTGAATGCATGGATAGTTTAGTTTTATATGCCAAACTCTAAGCTCCCTACATAAAACTCAAAGTCAATACTTCTTCGAAACCTGTAAAGCAAGGACTTGATGTTTTATCAACTGTCAGAAAGCCTGTATGTAGGAATGTACTAAACAAAGGGAAGAAGCATAAGGTAAGGTTGAAGGGATGGGAAAAAGTTTGGACATTATTCTAAGTAAAAATGGATGCCACTGGAGAACTTTAGGTAGCAGAGGTATATTACATGACCACATTATTAAAGATCAATTTGATTATCCTATGTAAAATGAATTTAAGGGGGAAAGAGGGAAAAGAGAAATCTCTTAGGAGGCCACAGCCGTATTCTAAATGGAAAATGAGCATGACTAAGCTGGTGCGAGTGGAGTGAAGAGAAATATTTACGGTGTGTTTTTAACCTAAGGTAGCAGCATTTGCCACTGACAAGTTACATATATGTGTTTGTGTGAATGTGGGTGGTAAGGAGCAGGAATTCAGATTACGATAACTGGGTGGCCTGCCTAGGAATTCACTGAGATGAAAAAGACTAGCAGAGAAACAGGGTTATTAACTGACTGATTAACCTTTTAGGCAAAGAGGAAAGACAATCAAGAGACTGCTTCGTTAAATCTGTCATGCTTATGAGACATTTCAATGGAAAAATAAGGTAATCAATGACATGTATAAAGGCTATAGTTCAACGAGATATATATTTGGGAATTATCATCCTATATATGGTATTTAAAGCCATGTAAATTTGTAAGATCACCACAGGAGAGGGTATAGCAGGGAAGAAAAGAGAGGCCAGCAGCAAATCCTAAAGGATCCCTCTGAGAAGGAGATAACACATACAGACTGAGAAAGAATGAAAAATAAAAATAGGAAAAAACAAGAAGAGTGAGACCTCATGGAAACGAAGGGAGTGGGTATTTTTGGAAGAATTCAGTGGTCAAGTGTAGCACACGAGAGGTGGCCTAAGGTGAAGACAGGAAAATGTTCCCTGGAATGGTCCAAAGGAAGGCTGTGAATCACGTTGACAGGTGACGTTTCAATGGAAGAGAGTTTCACAAGCCATACTGAAATAGGTAAAAGAGTGAATGTGAAACGAAGCACTGGAAGAATGTATATACAATATTGTTGAGGAGTTTTGCTTAGAAGGGGAATATACAAATTGAGTGGTTGCTGAAAAATTATGCATCTGTTAAGGGAGAATATGTTTTCAAGATGGAGGTATGATATAACATGCTTATGTGCTGATGGAACGAATTGGTAGAGAGGGAGAGATGGATGATGCGTATCTGGAGCATATGTTGGGGAGCGTTGTTCTTTAAAAAAAGCGGTATTTCCTCTACTATTACAGAAGACAGGCAGCAGAATCTAGGCAAAATCTACACAGGCAGATTTTGTTTTGAGAAAGTGAATCCTTGCCATTTGATTATGTCTATCTTCTTATTTAGTTATTAAGTAGAGTCATCAGCTGATTCAGGAAAGGGAAGAAAGGGCTATGAAAGTTTGGTAGAGTTTATATGCTGGAATATCTGCAGCACCCAGAAGGCCTGGCACACAGAGATCCTCACAATTGTATGTTGAAGGAATGAATGGAGAGAAAGACAGAGAGGAAACTGTTACCTTGGGAAGTAGAAGAATTGGCTGACATAGGATTGTGTAGCAACCTGTACGTCCAGTTTTCACTTGTTCACTCTTTCCCTACAGAACTGGGGTCATCACTGTTCTACACTAGCAGTGATGTTCACATTTCTCGCCAATGACTGGTATTGGCACGGGAAGGCGTTCAGGTTTTGGGCCCGTGAAGAACAAGAGGGATTTTTCAAGAGGCTTCTTTGCTTTTACGTAAGCATGTGGGGGGAAATGGTCCTTTTCTGTCTCCAGACAATGGTGTGTTATAGAATGAAAAAGGGAGCTAGCCAAAAGTTTGAAAATGGCAGAGTAGAAAAATAGAAAGGACTCAGGCAAAGCACCAGCATTTGACCAGAGCAGAAGTGCCCTGCTATGGGCCCTGTAATTTGGCAACTTTGAGGACCTGGCTCATTGCAAACCAACAAAAAATACGCTTGTTAAAAAAAAAAAAATACACTGGTGAATCTGTCAATAGGGTTTTGTGCTCAATAGGTAGTTCTTAACCCATAACCCTAAACATCGCCTTTCATGGTTAATGTAGGATTGCCACGTAAAAGACAGGACACACACTTAAGTTTGAATTCCATATGAACAATGATATTCCTTGAAATATTTGGGACATACTCATATAATAATGTGTTATTTATCTGAAATTTAAATTTAACTGAGAAACTGATCATTTTATTTGCTAAATCTGGTAATCTGAGACCAATGAACCTCTCTACATCTTCTGTCCTGTATCTACATCACAGGAACTGTGATGGCATCCAGATGCTGTGACTCTGGGTGGAGATGCTGCTGGCACTGGAAGACAGACGTTGCTTTGGGGTACAGAGAACATTTAAACAGAAAGTGCCCAAGTGAGAAATGACAAATACATTTTATTTTTATTTTTAATGTACAAAATCCTTTCATATAGCAAAAATACAACAGATTTCTGCACAAATAGTGTCATTACTGAGTAGTGCCAAACATCCCTTTTATTTTTGCCCTCGATGTTTGAATTTATGATTCTAAAGGTTCTCATAATTTAGTGCAGTATTCACATATGCACATGATAGCTGGGAAATATTTGGCTATATTAAACAATCTATACTATACTAATATAGCCAACTATTTGGCTATATTAAACAATCTATGTAACAGGAATAGAGCAAGATACCGATTCATTACATTGATCACTAGGTGTTCGATGAAAGCGAGAACTCTAAATAGTTTTAAATATTAAAATTTATTTGCTAAAATCAAATTAATTTTACAAAAAAGTAGAGCATATAATTTTAATAAGCTGTATTTATTTACCTATTATATTTTTGTTCTCAAGTTTCCAGAGCATACTACTTACCTAGTAGCATTCTAGATACATAGGGAAAAAGGTAATTTATTCCACCCAGTAGCTGCCTTAAGGCCTTAAGGCTTAATTCTCTCCTGTGATCCTAGCTGAGAAAGGCTGAAGGGATATAGATTTTCATTTAGTGAACAGAATAGTGCATTAGCCCTATAAGAGCTTGTTAGAAAGTAAATCATAAATGAACGTCAACAATCACTGAAGTATATAGTTGAGATGCCAGGTATTTGCTAAGAAATACGCTATACTAACTATATTATAATATTATTATTTAATATGTCATATAATATATATGAAAGTATCACCAGAATTATAAATTTAGATTGTGATTTTGGTTTTCATTCCTTCACAATGCATATTTAGCCCTAATTATTTAGCTCTTTGTGCATCCATGCCTTTGCAATATGTCTTTACAACTTCTTGCGTCAGTGCGAGTCTATTTTCCTAACCCTTAAAACATGGGTAACCCTGTGATTTCTTTTGGTTAACAGAATATAGCAGAAGGGGTAATTATTAAACAAAAATTAAAGCTGACCCTTGTATGTCCTATAACTTGAACCCATTTGTAAGAATTAAGTGGTAGGTATTTTAGAAAGAAAGAACCAGAATTCATAGGTTTTTATCTTCAGATGATAAACATTTTTTTTTTTACTGGGTGGTTATCTTTGCTATATCTTTATCACCTACCGCTTCTTATCATGCTTCACTCTAAGCAAAGCACATTCAGAGTTAAAGTATCTTTAACTGCTTTGTCTTAAAAAATATTTTATTGTTAACTTCTTTTCCAGATTTTTCACTGGAGCTTTCAAAAAACGGTCAAGTCAGCAACTGAACTACATGTACTAAAATTGATAAACTTGAGAAACTGAAACTCTTGATCTGTTATCATGGTATTTTGAGACATATTGACTAAATCCAATTACCAAGTAAGAAGAATTACTTTTCTCAGTGATGGCACTAAAAAAATTTTTTTGGCATTTTCGGGTTACAACCTGACAAGTTTTGAGTGAAAAAAGAAAAAAGCTTATTCTTTCTGCTATGGAAAAGCCTACTGTTTTATCAAAATATTGCCTGTGAACAGTGAGAGTTATGTTTATTTGAAAACATAATTCAAAGTTTATTTTCATTATTAAGACATTTTTAGAGAATGATCTTATTAACACATAAATATTGCTTTCCAATATTTAGTGTTCTCTCCATTTAAACGTTAAAAATTAATATTTTAAGATTATAGCCAATGTCTATTCATTTAGAAATGGGAAATGCTTATGCTACAAGTAAATGTCTAATCTAATTTTACAGTATTTGGATGTCTTTTTGGATGCAAATGAACAACTGCATTGCACGTTTACAGAATTCAAAGCTCAAAACTCAGTGGGGAATCTCAGTCTGCTCTTCAGAAAGGCACTGTGGGCAAGACTAATAGGGAATATTCCATTGGTGGTAATGGGCAATAATGCTTTTGCTTTCAAAAAGTTTATGAATGTCTGAGAACTAGAAATGCAAGGAATTCAGACTTCCTTCATTGTCTATACATGGTCAGCTCTGAGACACATAACTGCTCCAAAACTAAGTAAAAAAAAATTCAAGATAAATTTGGAAAAGAGTGCTATTTAATAAAGTTTCTGCAAATCTGAACTTGAGGGAGTATTTATTCAGTAAGACAGGAGTCAGGCAGAGGGATTCTCCTGGCATGAGTACAACCATCCACTCCCACTTGCGGTCTGAGATGATCTAGGTAATCAGTAAAGAACTTAGACGTACAAAAACAAGAGGTACCTTTTGCTATGGTTTCTCAAGCAAGTACCTCAATAAGCTTTGTTAGGCTTTTTTGTGGAAAAGGCTGGGGAAATTTTTTGGAGCAAATATGGAAATGTCCCAAATTAGTACCCTGGATATTTACTTTAACAGGTTTAACTCTTAGAACCTCTCCATTTTATCCAATCCTCAACAACAATTAGTTAAACAGGTAAACTGACTGTGTGGCTTTTCTGGAAAAACTGATTTATGATCCTGTATTCAAGATCCACCTAAAGTATCCTATATCCTGATGAATATAAAACCATGAGGGTTTTTTTTGCAACTAACTGGATTAAGCATTTCAACATTACTTATTATGTAACACTTACATATATACAAAATACACATCATATAAATGTTTATATGTATACATATATGTATACATACATAAATATATGTATGTATGTATGTACAGTTGACCCTTGAGCAACACAAGGATTATGGGTGCTGACACACAGAGTTGAAAATCCACCCATAACTTGGCCCTCTGCATCCCTGGGTTCTGCATCCTAGGATTTAACCAACCATGGATCATGTAGTACTGCAATACACATTTATTGAAAAAAATCCACATATAAGTGGATCCCTGTAGTTCAAACTTGTGCTGTTCAAGCATAAACTGTATACATCTATATCTCTATATCTCTATATCTATAGTATATTATACACATACTCCTTTTATATTGGGCTGAATTGCTGCTGATACAACTCTCAGTTTTGTAATATATTTTCATCCATATGAAGCCCTACGTTATGTTGTGGTTCTTTATATTTCCTAGTGACTTATAAAGTGCAACCCTCCTTAATATAGAACAATGGTTCTCAACTCCCTTTACCCCTTATCCAATGAGACAGCACACTCCCATCAGTAACATTTCTTGAAAATAACAGTGATTCATTTAGGGCTTGAAACTGACTGTTCTCCAGAAGGAAATATCACAAATCCTAGGGATAGTGATTCATCTTCAGTGAGGGTTATAGTTATTTTCCTCTCTCACTTTCTTACAACCACTGATGTAGATTTTTAAACCTCAAAAAATATGAGTTTATTAGAAGAATTAAAATGTTATGCTAAAAATATCCACTTAATACAAAGGAAGACAAAAGAGGGGCAACAGAGAAACAAAAAATCATGAGGCACATAGTAAACAAAAATCCAAGAGGGAGATATAAATGCAAACATACTAATAGCCATATCAAATGTAAATGGATTAAAATACAATCGAAAGGCACAGATTTCAGACTGCATTTCAAAAATCACTGACATCCTGTTGTATACTCTCTACAAGAGACACAATTCAGATTCAAAGATATTCAATACAAATAGAATGAAAGTAAAGGATGGAAAAATAAATCATATAAACAGCAATCAAAACTAAGCTCGAGGGCTTCCCTCGTGGCGCAGTGGTTGAGAGACCGCCTGCCGATGCAGGGGACATGGGTTCGTGCCCTGGCCCGGGAAGATCCCACATGCCACGGAGCGGCTAGGCCCGTGAGCCGTGGCCGCTAAGCCTGCACGTCCGGAGCCTGTGCTCCGCAACGGGAGAGGCCACAATAGTGAGAGGGCTGCGTACCGCAGAAAACAAAAAAAACAAAAAGAAACAACTAAGCTCGAGTGACTATACTAGTAACAGGAAAAAAAAGACTTTAAGACAAAAAATATTACTAGAGAAGAACTAGAGACATTTTTAATGTTAAAAAGGTCAATCCACCAGGCATATATGACAATTATAAACAAATATGTGCATAGCATCACAGTTCCCAAATGCATAAAAACTGATAGAATTGAAGGAAAAATAGACAAATGAACATATTATTTGGGACTTCAATACCTTCCTTTCAATAGTGGACATATATAACAGTATGGCAGAAGATAATAAGAAAACGGGAAACTTGAACAACACTATAAATCAGCTCGACTTAAAAGACATCTACAGAACAAGCCATCCAACAGGAGAAGAACATGTGTTCTTCTTAAATAAATGTGGGACATTCTCAAGGACCATAAACTATGTAAAAACCAGCCTTGATAAACTTCAAGTGAAATTATACAAAGTATGTTTTCTAATCAGAACGACATTAAATTAGAAATCTATAACAGAAGGAAATTTAGGATATTTGCAAATATGTGCAAATTAAACAACACATTCCTATATAACCAATGGGACAAGGACAAATTAAATTACACATCTCTTTGAGATTAATGAAAAATAAAATCCAAAATTCCAAAATTTATAGGATATAGCTACAGCAGTACTCAGAGAAGATTTATAGCTATAAATATTTATATTAAAAATAAGAAGAATTCAAATGGATAACTTAAATTAGGGAACAATGCCTTTGACAGAATTCTCAGAAGAAACTTCTACGAGAATAAACAATGCACTTGAAGATAGATCAATTAAAACTTCTAAAACTGAAACTCAAAGAAAAAAAATGTATACTGGAACATCCAACAACATCGGACAATTTTAAAAGTTGTAACTTTTAAAAAAAGAGAATGGAGGAGATGAATATTTAAAGTAGTAACGGCTGAGAACTTTCCAACATTAAAGTAAGTACCAAACCACAGGTATGAGAAGCTCAGAAAACAGAACAGAGAACAAACTTCAGAAACTAATCACAGCCTACTGTTATGGACTGAATGTGTCCCTCAAAATTCATATGTTTAAGTCCTAATCCTCCACGCGATGGTATTTGGAAATGGGGCCTTTGGAAGGTAATTATGGTTAACTGAGGGTTAGTAGCCTTATAAGAAGACACAGCAGAGAGGTTGTTCTTCATCTCTCTCCACTATGAGAGGACACAACTAGAAGGTTGTTGCCTATAAGCCAAGAGAAGAAGCCTCAGAATGAAACGTACTTTGCTGGCACCTTAATCTTGGACCACTAGCCTCCAGAACTATGAGGGGGAAAAAGTCTGTTTTTTAAGGCACCCAGTCTATGGTATTTTGTTATGGTAGTCCAAGCAGACTAATACACTATCATATTCAAACTGTAGAAAACCTGTGACCAAGAGAAAATTTTGAAAGAAACCTATTTCTTGGGGGTAGTAGGTGAGGGCTGTGGCAGAGTACCTTTCCTAAAATGGAAGAAAGATAAAAAGCTAAGATACAGCTGTTTGTCATAAATCATGCAAAAAGGAAGACAGTGGATTAAAACATTTAAAGTGTTGGGAAAATAAAAAAAGAAAAAACCCCACCAAACTAGAATTCTGTATCTAGTACAATTACCATTCTAAAGTTAAGGAGAAATAAAGACATCATCAGACAAACTAAATCTGAGGGAATTTGTTGCAAACAGTCCTTACCTACAAAAATATTAAAAGATTTTTTTCAGGCCAAAGGAAAATTATATACATCAGAAATTTAGATCTCCCTAAAGAAAGAAATATCGTGCCAACATTAATCAAAATAAAACTGGAGTAGCTGTAATAATTTCAGATGAAGCTGCCTTCAGGGGAAGGGATGTTACCAGGAATATGGAGGGCACTATATAATGATGTATACATCTCTTTTTTAGCACAATTCCATTATCACACCTGTCTAAGAAATATAGCAATAATTCCTTTGCTTTTAATACCATTTCTTATTGATAGTTTCTTAATTGTCTCAAAACATTTATTTAAAATCAGTTTGTTCAAATTGGTGCTCAAGTTACATATATTGACTTGGTTGTTATGTTTCTGAGGTCTCTTACTCTAGAATGATCTCTTCTCTCCGAGTCCTCCTTTTTCTTGTTTTGCACCCTTGACAATGCAAAACCAAGAAAGTTGTCCAGTGTTATGAACTGCATTCTTGATTTGTCTGTCTCCTTCCTTTGGATGCCATTTAAATTGATGGAGGAACAATTTTTTTTTTTTTAACTTGGAAGTATTATCTAGAAGTCTCAGATTCAACTTTGGGAATAATGTTTCTAAGAGGTACAAAATATCTGGATATCTGGCTGTCCTACTTTTAATAGTGATAAGATTGATCATGGATTCTGGTGGCAATAGCATTACTCGTCCTTTGTAAAGTTCCCCATCAATCTTTCATCTAATTGTTTACTCCTCGCCTGAAACAATTATTTAATTACAAATTAAAAAATGGCAATGTCCTAATGTTGGTATTTCTTCCTCATTTATTACCTAAATTTTTCTATGAAAACATTTTCATCATTAGCTAGGGCTACGGGGGTTACAGTAAAATGTCATTAATATGAGATTAGTAGGGAAGATATTAAATTTTCCATTAATTACCAACTTCAGCGTAAAGAAGTGATGCTCTACATACATAGGTGGTGACCAGTAAAGTTTTTGTTTGTGTTATTTATTATTGTTCTATTTTCTTTTACTATATCTTCTCTTCAAGTATCCTTATTAACTCAATGCTTTAAAATACATATTTCATGTATATTAATAAATAGAACCTGATTTTACATTTGTTGCACAAATTTTCCCATCTTTGTGGGAGTTCCTTCCTTTTAGTCCCAAAGTCCTTTTGATATATCACTATCAGACATTTATTGTTTCTTTGCTGTGATGCACTATCACCGACTCACCTTGAACATTTCATGTACCAGTCCTGGAGTCAGCCAGTAATTTAAGATGCACTAGTTGCTACAGCATTTCAGAGTTCACAGTTTTGGGGACACAGGTACCTACCCCTACTGGGCTGGTATTATTTCTAGGTCTTTTTAGTGAACCAAACTAGGATGGAAGGTTGGAGAGAGACAGACAAATGTACAGCATTTTTTAAGACAGAGAAAGACTCATGAACAGGTCATAGTCTTCCCAGCTTAATGTATTAATCTAACTAAAAATAACTTTGTTAAAGTTATAAAAAATATGTCTTCCAGTTTTCAAAGAAAAATAAAAGGGAAGAAAAACACCAATAAAGAGGACACCTTTGAGGTGATCTTGTATCTGTTGTCCACAGGAAAGGACATCTTAACTAATGGATTTCAAAGTTGCCAGTGTCGATGACAAAGCTAAATCCTGAGTGGAAATGGCTATAGAAAATTGTAGGATTCCAGAACCTGCAGCAAAATTATACCACAACCTATCGCGATTAACATTTGGTTTATGGAATTCCTTTTGTTCTGAGTCAATGTCCTTTTTAGGACAATGTCCTCCTGATTCAAACGTATTCCGATTGTAGAACAGACTTAGCTTCTGGTATTTATTTTATTTTTTGTGAATACGATTTTTCGTTTTAAATAAAAATACTGTCTTTTAATATATTTGGCTTCTCTATAACTTGACTAAGAGAAAGAATATGCTGATCATGCCAATATGAGTATATTCACAATCCTTTTGACATTTATTTTTTCTCTTTAAAATTAATGATTTGGCATTCTGGTGTCTAACTTAGTCTGAAGTGTATTTTACTTTAGCATTAGTCATTTTCTAAGGCATGGTGAGTCCGGGGCCTTTACAATAGCACAACTTCAAAGAAAAGACTAGAAAATAGCAAGCACTAATAATAGCAAGACTTCAAAGAAAGGATGGACTAGGTAATAGCAATGCTTTAAAGAAAAAAATAGAAAAAGTCTTTATTCCCACAGACCAGACCTTCCTAAACCTTCCAAAGAAGGGTGAATATGGGCAGAGGAGATTAAAGCACAGTAAGAAAGTGCCAGATTAAAATGAAACGTTTCTTTAAAATCTCTTATTTTGTAAGAGAAATCCATGCTTATTATGAATTCTGCTTACTAATATGTTTATTTGATATTTTTTCATAATAATAGTGGTTTATATTTATTGAGTACTCAGTATGTGCCAGACACTGTGTTAATAGCTTTACTTGTTCTCATTCAGTTATCTCAATTCAGGGAACCGATGTTCAAAGCCGTTAAGTAATGGACAGCTCTCAGGGACAAAGTCAAGATCTGAACCCACACCTACCTGACTACATATGTTTATAAACATTACTCTTCAGAATAATGTGCCAAGTTGATACTATGGTTTTCAACACCCTATAGATCAGTGTCATAAAAAAGGTATATAAATACTTTAGTTTTAGAGGATTGCCTTAAATCTTTAAGTTATCAATTCCTCTGCTCCATTCAGAGAGATCTGGAATAGTTGATCCAATGTAGTCCCAAAGAATGTATATTTCCTACAAAGAAGACTGGTGATCATAATGCAGGGGGCTAAGATTCACTTTAAGAAACTACATCCTTCTAGGTTTTTCTTCCATTTATTTCTGTATCAACTCAGCTCCCTACCCGGGCGTTTTTGTAAAGAAAAAGCCAAGATGCTCCATCCTGAGACAAGTCCTACCTTACCCAGCAGCTAGCTGGGGTGCTAAGGAAGGAAGAGAATGAATGACAATGAGGCACAGCACTGTGTCTGTCTCACTTGCTCCTCTGGCAGGACCAGTAGCAAGTGGCTGGCTGCAAATGTATTTGAAAACTCTGCCTATCTTGGCAAGCATAAATGCCTTCTGTTTAGCAGGTAAACATGTTTGTTAAAAAAATGTATTTTTCATAAAATTATGGTGACTCTTTGTGTTGTACTGTAACATTGGTATTTTAAGAAGAGAGCTGGGAAAATGAAGATATATAACGCATTTCAGTAAGTTAATTTTTCTGCACCAAATTCTTTTGCTAAATAGTACTGACACTTTTTTTCAGAATGGATTAAAAAGGTACCTTTGGTTTTACATAGATATATATAGATATACATATACATATATGAATTTGGCATCTAAATTGACCATAAAAGACCACCTACATTGTATATGTTTTAATCAGGTACTTTCAATAATAAAATGACTTCCCTTTTAGTAGACATGTAGGAAATCAGCCAGGAGGTTATGCATATTTTAGCAGTATTTAAGCAGTCAAAAAAATGTCAACCTCTCGTTAGAAAATTTTAAAATGAATCTAGTTTAAAACTTCTAACTAATTCTGTTGACCACTGAGCTGCAGCAGCAGCTTTTGTAAAATATGTTCTTCTGAGAGAACAGAATTGGAACTGAGTTGTTATAATGAAGTTTAGTTACACATGCTCTCACCTGCAATATTTATAGAACATTTAGATTTTAGAGAGTGATGGATAGAAAGTCTGATCTATGTATTAGGATGACCAACCAGAAAGGATTGCTAGATTTTAATTTAAGTTTTCTTCACTTCCTTCGTGAGTGAATTAGAAGGGTTATGGCTATTCTGGTCCATACAGTGGAGAGTGGTTCTGGAGATCATGTTTTTCCCTAGGGTGCAGAAAAATATTTAGATTAAGACTTTGAGGGCTTCCCTGGTGGCGCAGTGGTTGAGAGTTCGCCTGCCGATGCAGGGGACATGGGTTCGTGCCCTGGTCCGGGAAGATCCCACATGCCATGGAGCGGCTGTGCCCGTGAGCCATGGCCGCTGAGCCTGCGCGTCCGGAGCCTGTGCTCCGCAATGGGAGAGGCCACGACAGTGAGAGGCCCGTGTACCAAAAAAAAAAAAAAAAAAAAGACTTTGAAGTTTGAGACCCCAAGCATGGAAAACCAATGGCTCATCTGAATTCTTCTCTTGTAGAAGCACTGAGTTCTGTGCATGAATACAGGGCCACAATAAGTGGCTACATAATACCATAAAGCATGATCTAAGCCAGTATTAAGGAACGATCTTCTAAAGTTACAGGGCAGCAACAAGAAACAAGTGTTGTGGCACTTGGTAACACAAGTTCTCTACAGGTGAAGTTAGATTTCCTTTTTTAGGACATTACTTGGGAATGGGAGAGATACTGGATTTTGTGTTAATAGGGCAAATGGGACTCGTTAATTTATTGATAATACTGCACTTGGTAGACTTTAAAATAAAGACTGTTACAAGAGACAAAGAAGGACACTAGATAATCAATAGGGAGTTAATCCAAGAAGAAGATGTAACAATTGTAAATATATATGCACCCAACATGGGAGGACCTCAATAAATGAGGCAAATGCTAACAGCCATAAAAGGAGAAACTGAAAGTAACACAATAACAGTGGGGACTTTAACACTCCACTTTCATCCATGGACAGATCATCCAGACAGAAAATCAATAAGGAAATGCAGGCCTTAAATGACACATTAGAACAGATGGACTTAATTGATAATTATAGAACATTCTATTCATAAGCAGTAGAATACACTTTCTTCTCAAGTCCACATGGAACATTCTTCAAGATAGATCACATTTTTGGCCAAAAAACAAGCCTCAGTAAATTTAAGAACACTGAAATCATATCAAACATCTTTTCCAACCACAATGCTATGAGGTTAGAAATCAATTACAGGGAGGAAAAAAACTGTAAACATGTGGAGCCTAAACAATATGCTAGTAAACAACCAATAGATCACTGAAGAAATCAAAAAATACCTAGAGACAAATAACAATGAAAACATGACAATCCAAAACCTATGGGACGCAGCAAAAGCAGTTCTAAGAGGAAAGTTTACTGGAATACAGTCATACTTCAGGAAACAAGAAAAATCTCAAATAAACAACCTAACCTTACACCTAATACAACTAGAAAAAGGAGAACAAAAAACAAAGTTCGTAAAAGGAAAGAAATAATAAAGATCAGAGCAGAAATAAATGAAATAGAGATGAAGAAAACGATAGCAAAGATCAATAAAAATAAAATGTTCTTTGAGAAGATAAACAAAATTGATAAACCTTTAGCCAAACTGATCAAGAAAAAAAGGGAGAGGACTCAAATCAATATAATTAGAAATGAAAAAGGAGAAGTTACAACTGACACCACAGAAATGCAAAGGATCACAAGAGACTACTACAAGCAACTCTATGCCAATAAAACGGACAACCTAAAAGAAATGGACACGTTCTTAGAAAAGCACAACCTTCCAAGACTGAACCAGGAAGAAACAGAAAATATTAACAGACCAGTCACACGTACTGAAATTGAAAAAGTCATTAAAAAACTTCCAACAAACAGAAGTCCAGGACCAGATGGCTTCACAGGTGGATTCTACAAAACATTTAGAGAAGAGCTAACACCCATCCTTCTCAAAGTCTTCCAAAAGAGTTGCAGAGGAGGAACACTCCCAAGCTCATTCTATGAGGCCACCATCACCCTGATACCAAAACCAGACAAAGATACCATAAAAAAAGAAAATTACAGGCCAATATCACTGATGAACAAAGATGTAGAAATCTTCAACAAAATACTAGCAAATCAAATCCAACAATACATTAAAACAATCATATAGCATGATGAAGTTGGATTTATTCCAGGGATGCAAGGATTCTTCAATATGCACAGATCAATGAGTATGATACGCCACATTAACAAACAGAAGAATAAAAACCATATGATTGTCTCAGTAGATGCAGAAAAAGCTTTTGACAAAATTCAACACGCATTTATGATAAAAAACTCTCCAGAGGGCTTCCCTGGTGGCACAGTGGTTGAGAGTCCGCCTGCTGATGCAGGAGACATGGGTTCGTGCCCTGGTCCGGGAAGACCCCACATGCCGCAGAGCGGCTAGGCCCGTGAGCCGTGGCCGCTGAGCCTGCGTGTCCGGAGCCTGTGCTCTGCAACGGGAGAGGCCACATCAGTGAGAGGCCCACGTACCACACACAAAAAAAAAAACTCTCCAGAAAGAGGGCACAGAGGGAATGTACATGAACAAAATAAAGGCCATATATGACAAACCCACAGCTAACATCATTCTCAATGGTGAAAAGCTGAAAGCATTTCCTCTAAGATTAGAAACAAGACAAGGTTGCCCATGCTCACCACTATTATTAAACATAGATTTGAAAGTTTTAGCCACAGCAATCAGACAAGGAAAAGAAATAAAAGAAATCCAAATTGGAAAAGAAGAAGTAAAACTGTCACTGTTTGCAGATGACAAGATACTATACTGAGATATCCTAAAGATGCTACCAGAAAATTACTAGAATTCATCAATGAATTTGGTAAACTTAATACAGAGAAATCTAAATACAAAATTACAAAATTAACACAGAGAAATCCCTTCCATTCCTATACACTAACAATGAAAGATCAGAAAGAGAAATTAAGAAAACAATCTCATTTACCATCACATCAAAAAGAATAAAATACCTAGAAATAAACCTACCTAAGGAGACAAAAGACCTGTGCTCTGAAAACTATAAGACACTGATGAAAGAAATCAAACATGACACAAACACATGGAAAGATATGCCACGGTCTTAGACTGGAAGAATAGATATTGTCAAAATGACTACACTACCCAATGCAATCTACAGATTCAGTGCAATCCCTATGAAATTACCAATGGCATTTGTCATAGAACTAAAACAAAAAAAAATTTTAATTTGTATGGAAACACAGAACCAAACACAGAAAGCAATCCTGAGAAAGAAAAACGGATCTGGAGGAATCAAGCTCCTTGACTTCAGATTATATTACAAAACTACAGTAACCAAACAGTATGGTACTGGCACAAAAACATATATATAGGTCAATGGAACAATACAGAAAGTCCAGAAATAAACTCACGCACCTATTGTCACCTTATCTTTGATAAAGGAGGCAAGAATAAACAATGGAGAAAAGACAGCCTCTTCAATAAGTGGTGCTCGGAAAACTGAACAGCTACATGTGAAAGAAAGAAATTAGAACACTCCCTAACACCATACACAAAAATAAACTCAAAATGGATCAAAGACCTAAATGCAAGACTGGACACTATAAAACTCTTAGAGGAAAACATAGGCAGAACACTCTTTGACATAAATTGCAGCAAAATCGTTTTGGATCCACCTCCTAGAGTAATGAAAATAAAAACAAAAATAAACAAATGGGACCTAATTAAACTTAGAAGCTTCTGCACAGCAAAGGAAACCATAAACAAAATGAAAAGACAATCCACAGAATGGGAGAAAATATTTGCAAATGATGCAACCAACAAGGGATTAATTTCCAAAATATACAAATAGCTCATGCAGCTCAATATCAAAAAAATAAAAAACCAAACAACCAAATCCAAAAATGGGCAGAAGATCTAAACAGACATTTCTCAAAGAAGACATACAGATGGCCAAAAAGCATATGAAAAGATGCTCAACATCCCTAATTATTAATGAAATGCAAATCAAAACTACAATGAGGTGTCACCTCACACTGGTCAGACTGGCCATCATTAAAATGTCTGCAAACAATAAATGCTAGAGAGGGTGTGGAGAAAAGGGAACCCTTCTACACTGCTGGTGGGAATGTAAATTGGTACAACCACTATGGAGAACAGTAAAGAGGTTCCTTAAAAAAAACTAAGGATAGAATGACCATATGATCCAGCAATCCCACTCCCAGACATATATCCAGAGAAAACCATAATTCAAAAAGATACATGCACTCCAATGTTCACTGCAGCACTCTTTATAACAGCCAAGACACGGAAGCAACCTAAATGTCCATCAACAGTGGAATGGATAAAAAAGATGTGGTACATATATACAATGGAATACTACTCCACCATAAAAAAGAATGAAATAATGCCATTTGCTGCAACATGGTTGGACTTAGAGATTATCATAGTAAGGGAAGTAAGTCACACAGAGAAAGACAAATGTCATATGATAGCACTCATATGTGGAATCTAATTTTAAAAAATGATACACATGTACTAATTTACAAAACAGAAACAGACTTACAGATATTGAAAAGAAACTTACAGTTACCAAAGGGGAAACATGGGGGAGCTTGGGATTAGCATACACACTCTACAATATATAAGATAGATAACCAACAAGGACCTACTGTTTAGCACAGGGAACTCTACTCAATATTCTGTGATAACTTATATGAGAAAAGAATCTGAAAAAGAATGAATATATGTATATGTATGTATATGAAGTTTGGTGTTCACTGGAGTAGCTTTGTTAATCGCCCCGGAATGCAATAGAGGTGACACTATCAAAAGGATTAAAGGGATTACCTGTAAGAGCTCTCTGAAGCCACATACCTTGGCTGAATACTGTCTCCATCCTTGTTGGTTGTTTCACATTCAACGAGTTATTTAACTTCTCTGTGCCCAAATTTCTTTCTCTGTAAAATAAAGATGATAAAATTATTTACTTCATAGGGTTTTTACAAGATTACGTGAGTTACTGCATGAAAAGATTACTGAATAATTCCCGGCACACAGAAAATGCCACTCTTGCCATGTATTGTTTGGCTTATTAGTTTCTTATCATTTTATTTATGAGTGCCCCTTTAGGACATGCATATTAACATATTTGAAAATATTAATTTATCATATAGGCAAATAATGTCTTGAGTAAGGTTGCCATATTTAACAAATAAAATACAGAACATGCAGCTGAATTTGAATTTCAGATTAATAATGACTTTTTTTATTGTATGTATAGCCCAAGTGTTTCATACATACCAAGTGATATTCTAACAGCTTTTGAACTTGTCAGTAAGTATTTATTCTGTTCTCCTGTAGTTTCAGTAATGACCCCAGATTGTTTCTCATTGACCTGGCTTGGGAGATGATCTTGTAAGGGAGCCATTACTGTGAATTGGGACATGAAGGGCTTTTTTTTGTCCATGATTGTGTCATGTAGTGGTCAGTCTCACCTGCAAGTCACAGAATGAGGTAAAATGTTCTCTCTCAAACCAGGTCAAAAAAGAAACAACCATATAGACCTCTGCTAAAACTACTAAAAACAGAAACAATCTTTCCTGTGATGGTTGAAAAGCTGTTAGAATGTAAGCCAGAAGCTACTGCAAGAGAGACTATGCAATAAACGATTAACAAAAACAATACATAAGAAAGCAGAATAAAGAGATGAGAGGGAAAAAAGATAAGATTAGTTTCTCAAAGATGCTCTGAGTCCCTAGAGCCAGCTGACCTGATTTGATATACCACTGGCCTTTTCATTTATAGGAGCCATTAAAATTTCTATTTAGCTAACACCAATTTTCATTATATTCTTCATACGTAGAGCTGAAAGAGTCTTAGCTAATTAAGGAAGTAAAGGTCAGCTGCAAGGCTTGGGAACCAGAGAATAATCCAAGCCAGAGGCTTGAGAATATTACAGTTACTCTTAATATGGGTCCTAGCACGTGATTAGTATTGAATAAATTATGGTCATTGTTAATAGCATAAAACAGCTAAGGAATGATATGTAACTGATTTGATATGTGAGATCAAGTTGCAACCAAACAGGCCTTCTGTAAAATGGTATTTAAAGCAACTCATGTTATTTCAGTTTTTTCCTCTAGTCAAAACACTTTATTTTCTTAAAGAATCATCATAAATATTCTACAATAGCACACAGCCCTTAGAAACATTTTGACAAGTTGAATTAGACAAGTGGAGATTTTAGTTTCCTAGAAATACAGATACTTTAAAGAATAAATGGATAAAAACTTCTGGGGCAATTTGAGTTTGGGTTTTGTCAAATTTTCAATGTTTGCAAAATTGTTCAAGGAATCAGACGACCTAGAACAGAGATTTTCTTTTTCCTGTCATTTGATTACTGCCACAAGAGTACTGAAGGGCGGCTATAGCATCTTTCTGTAATCCTCTCATATGTCTCTAGTGTTTTTTAAATAATTCAAGGAATGGATTTTTGGTGGTTGATATCATTCTGGTCGGCATGACAATTGCTATGAACTTATTCAATAAGAAAATAATGAGGCTTTGCATAAATCTTCATATTTTATAAATTAATTTCTACAGTTCTGAAGCCAGATAACCACAGGTCTAAACTCAACTCTGCTACTTAATATTTGAATATCTTAGGCAAGTTACTTTACCTTCCAGAAACTCAATTTTCTCATCTGAAAACTGAACCTCGTAACACTACCTGCTTCATAAGATTACTGTGAGGATTAAATAAGTTAACACATCAGAAACAGTATGTAACATGTAAGCTACTAGGATTATGATTATTGTCCACTGATCCCAATCTGCAGTCTTCTTAAGGAGTTAGCACATTTCATTATTTATTACCACACCCTGTGGCTGGGTAAAATCAGGTTTAGAGAAAATGAAGTGACCAGCCAAGATCACATAGCTCTGTCTGAGTGACAGGTCTGAGTCTCAGCCTCAGACTGTGGAGATGCCAAATTATTTTTTGGCATTCTCAGAATCCATGGTCAGTGTTCCCAGGAATGTAGTACGGCATGAAGTGCTTGGTTTTAAATTCAGGATACCATTTGCATAATCATATTTCTTTTACTGAAAGTATGATTAGCCAAACCAAATATTTTTAATTGGTCTCCATTTCTTGGTGCACCCAAGTTAGGGAGATTTTCTTAAAAAAAAAAAAAATCGTAGTTTATCTAAGCTTGAATTTTGAGGTATAAGCTAATTTTTTCTTATTTCTTCTTTTTATTTTTGGTTTCTTTTCTATTTTTGTTTTGTTGTGTGGTGGTAGTTGTTGAGTTGGAATTTTATTGCCTACTAATAATAATTCATACTGACCTAGATAAAAATTTTCTCTGCATGTAGGCATACTGGCAGGCAGTAATTAGAGACCTGACTATATTAAGAGCTACTTATATCAAAATATGGTTTACTGTACTTTTCAGATAAGGGTTTCTAGTTAGTCTCTGGTGAGGTAGCAATTACCATATCATCTCCAAAATTCAACAGCTTATATGTGGATTTTGTAAGCATGAGGATATACAAGCACAAATTTTATGCCTATGTTTAGACTCTTTATGACCAGGTAGCAAATTCTGAGGCAGCATTTACCCAGTAGAAAGTAAAGATATAACACAGAGACACTGCACCAAGAAACTGCAAAGGTGATTTTTTACCCTATTGCTTTGCTTGATCATTAAGGAAGACAAATATCTTTAGCCCCATAAAATAAACTCTAATTAAAAAGGAAGACGTTAATGTACCTGATCTAATTATTTTCTCCAATGTTAGGCATTAATAACATACCACAGAACTTATTAATAAATGTTCAATTAATAACTTATTTGCAATTAGCTCTTTCTGTTTTCTTCCTAGTTGATACGCATGGTGCTGGACCACACAGTAGCCACAAAAAATTCCTATTGACTGATTTTAAAAAGTCTTTTTAAAATCACTTAAAATGTATGAAATAAAAAGTTATTATAAGTTAGGGCAAAAAGGGTTGAGGACATACTTCCAATAAGAAAAAATACTTATACATTGTCAGTAGTAAAAATATATTTTTATCAGTGCTCTTATGGATTTAAAAATTAGTTTTTTTTTTTTTTGCAAGCTATGCATTGATGGGGCTGAGGGTTTGGGTGTAGCCACTTGGCACGAGGAGCTCTGGTTTGAAGCGACAAGTGCAAGGCCTTCAAACTCAGCACCCTGTGAGCAAGTGAAACTGGACCAAGCACAAAGGAAACAAAGGGGCAACCTTCAAGATGGCAGAGGAAAAGATGTGGAGATCACCTTCCTCCCCATAAATACATCAAAAATACATCTACATGTGGAACAACTCCTACAGAACACCCACTGAATGCTGGCAGAAGACCTCAGACTTGTCAAAAGGCAAGAAAATACCCATGTACCTGGCTGTGTGGCTGACAGGGTCTTGGTGCTCTGGCCTGGTATCAGGCCTGAGCCTTTGAGGTGGGAGAGCCGAGTTCAGGATATTGGACCACCAGAGACCTCCCAGCCCCATGTAACGCCAATCAGTGAGAGCTCTCCCAGAGATCTCCGTCTCAACGCTCAGAACCAGCTCTGCCCAATGACTAGCAAGCACCAGTGCTGGACGCCCCATGCCAAACAACTAGCAAGACAGGAATAAAACTGCACCCATTAGCAGAGAGGCTGCCTAAAATCATACTAAGTTCACGGACACCCAAAAATATAATGATGTGGCCCTGCCCACCAGAAAGACAAGATTCAACCCCATCCACCAGAACACAGGCACCAGTCCCCTCCACAAGCCACTGAACCAACCTCACCCACTGGGGGCAGACACCAAAAACAATGGTAACTATGAACCTACAGCCTGTGTAAAGGAGACCCCAAACATAGTAACTTAAAAAAAATGAGAAAACAGAGAAATATGCAGCAAATGAAGGAGTAAGGCAAAAACCCACTACAACAAAAAATGAAGAGGAAATAGGCAGTCTACCTGAAAAAGAATGCAGAGTAATGTTATTAAAGATGATCCAAAATCTTGGAAATAGAATGGAGAAAATACAAGATAAGTTTAACAAGGACCTAAAAGAACTAAAGAGCAAACAAACAATCATGAACAACAAAATAAATGAAATTAAAAATTCTCTAGAAGGAATCAATAGCAGAATAACTGGAGCAGAAGAATAGATAAGTGACCTGGAAGATAAAATACTGGAAATAACTAACAGAGAGCAGAATAAAGAAGAAGAACAAAAAGAATTGAAGAGAGTCTCAGAGACCTTGGGGACAACATTAAACACACTAACATTCGAATTATAGGGGTCCCAGAAGAAGAGAAAAAGAAAGGATCTGAAAAATATTTGAAGGGATTATATTTGAAAACTTCCCTAATATGGGAAAGGAAACAGTCATTCAAGTTCAGGAAGCACAGAGAGTCCCACACAGGATAAATCCAAGGAGAAACCTACCAAGACACATATTAATCAAACTACCAAAAATTAAATACAAAGAAAAAATATTAAAAGCAGCAAGGGAAAAGCAACAAATAATATACATGGGATTGCCCATAAGGTTAACGGCTGATCTTTCAGCAGAAACTCTGCAAGCAAGAAGGGAGTGGCAGGATATATCTAAGTGATGAAAGGGAAAAACCTACAAGCAAGATTACTCTACCCAGCAAGAATCTCATTCAGATTTGACGGAGAAATTAAAACCTTTACAGACAAGCAAAAGTGAAGAGAATTCAGCTGCAACAAACCAATTTTACAACAAATGAGAAAGGAACTTCTCTAAGCAGAAAACACAAGAGAAGGAAAAGACCTACAAAAACAAACCCAAAACAATTAAGAACATGGTAATAGGAACAACATATCAATAATTACCTTAAATGTTAGTGGGTTAAACGCCCCAACCAAATAACATAGACTGGGTGAATGGATAAAAAAACAGGACCCATATATATACTGTCTACAAGAGACCCACTTCAGACCTAGAGACACATACAGACTCAAAGTGAGAGGATGGAAAAAGATATTCCATACAAATGGAAATCAAAAGAAAGCTGGAGTAGCAATTCTCATATCACACAAAATAGATTTTAAAATAAAAACTATTACAAGAGACATAAAAGAACACTACATAATGATTAAGGGATCAATCCAAGAGGAAGATACAATAAATCGTAAGTATTTACATACCAAACACAGGAGCACCTCAATACATAAAGCAAATGCTAAGAGCCATAACAGGGGAAATTGACAGTAACACAATAAAAGTAGGGGCCTTTAACAACTCAGCTCACGAATGGACAGATCATCCGAAATGAAAACAAATAAGGAAATGCAAGCTTTAAATGATACATTAAACAAGACTGACTTAATTGATATTTATAGGACATTCCATCCAAAAACAACAGAATACACTATCTTCTCGAGTGCTCATGGAACATTCTCCAGGATAGATCATATACTGGGTCACAAATCAAGCCTTGGTAAATTTAAGAAAACTGAAATCATATCAAGTAACTTTTCTGGCCACAATGCTATGAGACTAGATATCAATAAGAGGAAAAACACTGTAAAAAATACAAACACATGGAGGCTAAATAATACACTACTAAATAACAAAGAGATTATTGAGAAAATTAGAGAGGAAATCAAAAAATACCTAGAAACAAATGACAATGAAAACATGATGACCCAAAACCTATGGGATGCAGCAAAAGCAGTTCTAAGAGGGAAGTTTATAGCAATACAATCCTACCGGAAGAAACAAGAAAAATCTCAAATAAACAACCTAAACTTAGACTAAAGCAATGAGAGAAAGAACAAAAAAGCCCCAAAGTTAGCAGAAGGAAAGAAATCATAAAGATCAGATAAAAAATAAATGAAAAAGAGATGAAGGAAAAAATAGCAGATATCAATAAAACTAAAACATGATTCTTTGAGAAGATAAACAAAATTGATAAACCATTAGCTAGACTCATCAAAAAAAACTGGGAGAAGACTCAAATCAACAGAATTAGAAATGAAAAAGAAGTAACAACTGACACTGCAGAAATACAAAGGATCATGAGAGATTACTACAAGCAACTAGATGCCAATAAAATGGACAACCTGGAAGAAATGGACAAATTCTTAGAAATGCACAACGTACTGAACCAGGAAGAAATAGAAAATATGAACAGACCAAACACAAGCACTGAAATTGAGACTGTGATTAAAAATCTTCCAGCAAACAAAAGCCCAGGACCAGATGGCTTCACAGGCGAATTCTGTCAAACATTTAGAGAAGAGCTAACACTTATCCTTCTCAAACTCTTCCAAAATATAGCAGAGGGAGGAACACTCCCAAGCTCATTCTACGAGGCCACCATCACCCTGATACCAAAACCAGACAAAGATGTCACAAAAAAAGAAAACTACAGGCCAATATCACTGATGAACATAGATGCAAAAATCCTCAACAAAATACTAGCACACAGAATCCAACAGCACATTAAAAGGTTCATACACCATGATCAAGTGGGGTTTATCACAGGAATGCAAGGGTTCTTCAGTATACACAAATCAATCAATGTGATACACTATGTTAACAAACTGAAGGATAAAATCCATATGATCACCTCAATAGACGCAAAAAAAACTTTCAACAAAATTCAACACACATTTATGATAAAAACTCTTCAGAGGGCTTCCCTGGTGGCGCAGTGGTTGAGAGTCCGCCTGCCGATGCAGGGGACATGGGTTCTTGCCCCGGTCCGGGAAGATCCCACATGCCGCGGAGCCTGCGCGTCCGGAGCCTGTGCTCCGCAACGGGAGAGGCCACAACAGTGAGAGGCCCAGGTATTGCAAAACAAAACAAAACAAAAAAAAAAAAAAAACAAAACTCTTCAGAAAGCAGGAATAGAGGGAACCTACCTCAACATAATAAGGCCATATATGACCAATGCACAGCCAACATGGTTCTCAATGGTGAAAAACTGAAACCATTTTGTCTAAGATCAGAAACAAGACAATGTTGCCTACTCTCACCACTATTATTCAACATAGTTTTGGAAGTTTTAGCCACAGCAATCGGAGAAGAAAAAGAAATAAAAGAAATCCAAAGTGGAAAAGAAGACGTAAAGCTGTCACTATTTGCAGATGACATGATACTATACATAGAGAGAATCCTAAAATTGCTACCAGAAAACTATTAGAGCTAATCAATGAATTTGCTAGAGTTGCAAGATACAGAATTAATAGGCAGAAATCTCTTGCATTTCTATACACTAATGATGAAAACTCTGAAAGAGAAATTAAGGAAACACTCCCATTTACCACTGCAAGAAAAAGAATAAACTACCTAGGAATAAACCTATCTAAGGAGACAAAAGACCTGTATGCAGAAAACTGTAAGACACTGATGAAAGAAATTAAAGATGATACAAACATATGAAGAGATATACCATGTTCTTGGATTGGAAGAATCCAATGAAAAAAAAGCAAAATGACTCTACTACCCAAAGCAATCTATAGTTTCAATGCAATCCCTATCAAACTACCACTGGCATTTTTCACAGAACTAGAACAAAAAAATTCACAGTTTGTATGGAAACACAGAAGACCTCGAATAGCCAAAGCAGTCTTGAGAAAGAAAAACAGAGCTGGAGGAATTAGGCTCCCTCATTTCAGACTACTACAAAGGTACAGTAATCAAGACCATATGGTACTGGTCAATGGAACAGGATAGAAAGCCCAGAGATAAACCCATGCACACATGGTCACCTTATTTATTTATTTTTTTTTTCCAGTATGCGGGCCTCTCACTGTTGTGGCCTCTCCTGTTGTGGAGCACAGGCTCCGGATGTGCAGGCTCAGTGGCCATGGCTCACGGGCCCAGCCGCTCCGCGGCATGTGGGATCTTCCCAGACCGGGGCACAAACCCATGTCCCCTGCATCGGCAGGT
The DNA here is from genome assembly GCF_963924675.1 of Phocoena phocoena. Taxonomy (NCBI): domain Eukaryota; kingdom Metazoa; phylum Chordata; class Mammalia; order Artiodactyla; family Phocoenidae; genus Phocoena; species Phocoena phocoena. The sequence continues at coordinate 28,883,386 of NC_089227.1, read as the reverse complement.
GGACTCTCAACCACTGCGCCACCAGGGAAGTCCGGTCACCTTATCTTTGATAAAGGAGCCAAGAATATACAATGGAGAGAAGACAGCCTCTTCAATAAGTGGTGCTGTGAAAACTGGGCAGCTACATGTAAAAGAATGAAATTAGAACACTCCCTAACACCATACACAAAAATAAACTCAAAATGGATTAAATACCTATATATAAGACCAGACAGTATAAAACTCTTTGAGGCAAACACAGGAAGAACACTCTATGACATAAATCACAGCAAGATCCTTTTTGACCCACCTCCTAGAGAAATGGAAATAAAAACAAAAGTAAACAAATGGGACCTAATGAAACTTAAAAGCTTTGCACAGCAAAGGAAACCATAAACAAGACAAAAGGACAACCCTCAGAATGGCAGAAAATATTTGTAAATGAAGCAACTGACAAAGGATTAATCTCCAACATATACAAGCAGCTCACGTACCTCAATACCAAAAAAACAAACAACCCAGTCCAAAAATGGTCAGAACACCTAAATAGACCTTTCTCCAGAGAAGATATACAGTTTGCCAACAAACACATGAAAGAATGCTCAACATCACTGATCATGAGAGAAATGCAAATCAAAACTACAATGAGGTATCACCTCACACCAGTCAGAATGGCCATCATCAAAAAATCTACAAACAATAAATGCTGGCTAGGGTGTGGAGAAAAAGGGACCCTCTTGCACTGTTCGTGGAAATGTAAATTGATACCGCCACTGTGGAGAACAGTATGGAGGCTCCTTAAAAAACTAAAAACAGAACTACCATATGACCCAGCAATCCCACTACTGGGCATATACCCTAAGAAAACCAAAATTCAAAAAGAAGCATGTACCACAGTGTTCACTGCAGCAGTATTTACAATAGCCAGGACATGCTATGTAAAGCAATTATACTCCCATAAAGATGTTAAAAAAAAATGAAACTCAAAAAAAGAAAAAAAAAAAAAAAGATATGCATTGACACCAGAATGCAACTTTCCTTCTTTTTTTGTTTGGACACGCTTCGTGGCTGGCAGGATCTTAGTTCCCTGACCAGGGATTGAATCTGGACTTCGGCAGTGAAATCAGCAAGTCCTAGCCACTGGACCACCAAGGAATTTCCCCAAAGTACAATTTTATTTTTGTACCATTAGTAATCTTCACTTGCCATGCAAGCAATGAAAAGTGTGGTCTATAAGCCTGCAAGCTTACATACATAATAAAGTATTTTATTTTTTTCAAAGACGATCTGAATACAAGTGATGATTTCTTTTAGGAGGACATGTACCATTTTAACCTCTCTGGTTATTACGCATTGGGAAATTTAAAAATTCAGTCTACGAATTTCTATCTTACAGAAAGTGCCTGTATTTACTTGGCTTCAGAGGCACGATGATATATATAAACATATGAAAATCAATGTGGATTTTATAGGCAGGATACTAATCTGATTCCAGAATGGATTTACAAAGAATATACTAAGCAGAGTTAGAGATAATTTAAGCGCAAACAGTGTGACCAAGCTGTAGTGTGTAAAACTGCTCAAAAGTCCGTAATTTCCTTCTTACCTAGCTTAGACTCCAGCAATAATCATTAGATTCACTTTCCAGAAAATATCCCAAACTACCCTGCCGACTCCTTCCTACTTTGTTAGAAACTTGAGCAAAATCTCAGCCATAGTAAATTCGCACCAGTGAATATGACAAAAAGAAATCAAAACTAAGACAACATACCCTATGTAATATTCACGATCACTAGCTTCAAATGGGAACTTAATGCTATCTTTCAATCGTACAAGATATTCTCACTTTTTCAACTATATCACTCGCCTAAACAAAATATAGAGACAGACAGACAGATAGCTAGCTAGCTATGGATATATCTGCCTGTGATCTGATATAAAGCCAAAGCCAACACTTGAGCATCAGATACCATCTCCTCCCTCCTTAAAGACACAGTTCCAACAATCGTGTTCTCCCTCCTGAATCTAAGTTCAACCTTCTAAACTTTCTACTGGATCATTCCAATGAGAATATAAAGCTGTATAATTTATCCAACCTAAAAAAAAGTCTCTTGATCCTTAATTCTTATCCAGTTAACACTCAGTTTCTCTGCTCAGCAAAATTCCTGAAATTTCTTCTGTATACTTAGTTGTTTCCAATCTCCCTCTTCAAAGTTTCTCATAAATTAGTTCAAGCAGGGTGTTCTTTCCTGTACCAATAGAAATCTTTGCCATGGAGGCAGTGAAAGAGCTACTCCATTAAAAGAGCACTTGTACATGTGGTATGCTGCTAAAACTCATACTCAGTAGTCCATCCCCATTTTATTTTACATTTTCAGACCTTTTGTTTTGAAATTACTGTAGACTCAGAAGTTGAAAAAATAGCAGAGGGAGTTCACCTGTACTCTTTGACCAGATTCCCCAATAATACTATCCATCCAAATAATACAATGATCAAAATCAGGAATTCCCATTAGAACAAAACCATTAACTAAACCACAGATCTTATTTGGGTTTCATCAGTTTTTATATGCACTCATTTTGCGGGGGTGCGTAGTGGTGTAAGATTTTATCACATGTATAAATCCATATAACCACCACAATAAGGATACAGCGCTGTTCCAGTAACCCAAAGAAACTATATCAGGCTACTCTCTTTTTGGTCTGAATCATTCATAGACTTGCCTGCTTGACTTGTCTACTCAGAATCTCTTGGGGGTTCAATAGACGACTTGAATGAATACATTCAAAATTGTAAAAAGCCTCATCTTTCTCCTCACACTTAGTCTACCTCTTCCTTCCAAATTACAGGCAAAAACAACCTTATCATTTAAGTCACTAAAGTTAAAAACTTTGGAATCATCATTGATTCTTCTCGTAATCACTCACCCCATAAACATCCCATCAGATAATCCTGTCGGCTCTATCTTCAAAGTATATCCATAATCTGACCTTTCCTTGCTATTTCCAATATCAGTGCTTAGGTCCAAAACATCACCAATTTGGTTAAATTATTTATCTAATTAATTACTCAATTATCTTCTGATCTTGTTCTTCTCTTTGGTCTACCAGCAACTTAGTAACTAGTGTGAATCCTTTAAAACAGAAGTCAACTAATATCATCCCTTAGTTCAAAGGTCCCAATGTCTTTCTAGACAACTCTGAGTAAAATCAAAAGTCCTCCAAATGCCTAGATGACTTGGCATGATCTGTTTCCCTATGAGTTTTGTATCTTTACTTCTACTACCTTCCCCTTACTCACTCCTGTCCAGGTACACTGGGGTCATTGATCATCCTAAAATATATATATATATCATATATATATATATATATATATATGATATATATATATCTCAAACATACTCCTACCTTTGGGCTATATAGTACCTGCTGTTCAAGCTGTCTGGCATACTTTTGACCCAGATCATCACTCATTCTTTTATTTTTCAATTTATTTTTTAACTGTACTTACAGTAAAATTCACTCTGTAGTAAAACAAAAATTCTATAGATTTCCTTATTTTCTTTATGTCTTTGATAAATGTCACCTAATTAATCAGTTGGGTCTTCCTGACCAGTCTGTATGAAACAAACCCATCCATAATGAACACACACTACTTGTCCCTTTTATCAATATTATTGTTTTTGTTTCATTTGAAGCCATTGACATGCTGTGCTTTTATAATTTATTCTTTTTTAAAGCTCTTTCTTCAGAATGTAAGTTCCATTTAGGCAGACTCTTTTTTTGTTTTGCTCCTCTTTCCTGTTTTTTTCCAGGACCTAGAACAATGTTTTTCATGCTGTAAATTTCCAATAACTGGATAAATAATATATGTACCTAAATCTCAAAGATATTTTCCCCAGCCTTTATCTTTACACTTTCCAAACTAATTGTTGTTCCTATGTCCATGTTAAAGATAAATTGATGTCATAGATGTTATGGAAATTTTATTTTCCAGTTTTATTGAGAAATAATTGACACACATCACTGCATAAGTTTAAGGCCTAGAGCATGATGGTCTGATTTTAAATGTTTTGTGAAAAGATTACCACAATAGGTTCAGCTGATAACCATCTTCTCATATACATTCAATAAAAAAAGAAAGAAGAAAAAAGAGGAAAAAAATCTCCCTGTGGTGAGAACTCAGGATTTTCTCTCTAAACTTTCCTATGTATCATAGAGCAATGTCAGCTATAGTCATCACGTTGTACATTACATCCCTAGTACTTAGTTATCTTATACAGTAACTGGAAGTTTGTAGCTTTTGACTATCTTTCTCCAATCCCCCCTCTCCCCACCCTTTGTCTCTGGTTCCCACAAGTCTGATCTCTTTTTCTATGAGTTCTTTTTTTTTTTCTCCAGGCTCCACATATAAGTGAGCTCATAAAGTGTCTTTCTCTGACTTATTTTACTTCGCATAGTGCCATCAAGGTCCACCCATGTTGCTGCAAATGGTAACATATCCTCATTTTTATAACTGACTAATACCCACTGTACATATGTATACGTGTGTATGTGTATCACAACTTCTTTATCCATTCATCCATCAGTGGACACCTAGGTTGTTTTCATGTCTTGGCTATTGTAAATAATGCTGCTATGAACATGGAGGTCCATATATCTTTTTGAGTTAGTGTTTTCATTTCCTTTGGATACATTCCCAGAAGGAGAATTTCTGGATCATACGGTAGTTCTATTTTTAATTGTTTGAGGAACCTCCATACTGTTTTCCACAGTGCTTGTACCAACTTATAAGTACACAAGGGTTCCCTTTTGTCCACATCCACACCAGCATTTGTTAACTTTTGTCTTTTTGATCATGGCCATTCTGACAAGCATGAGGTTATATCTCACTATGGTTTTAATTTGCATTACCTTAATCACTAGTAATGTTGGCCATCTATTCATGTATCTGTTAGTCTTTCCTATATCTTCTTTGGAGAAATGTCTATTCAAATCCTTTGCCCATTTTTTAATTGGAGAAATGTCTATTCAAATCCTTTGCCCATTTTTTAATTGGGTTATTTTTTTGCTATTGATAGTATGAGTTCTTTATATATTTTAAATATTAACTCTTTATCAGATATTTGGTTTGCAAATATTTTTTTCCCATTCTGTGGGTTGTCTTTTCACTTTGTGGATGGTTTCTTTGCTGTGGAGAAATTATTTTCCTTTTAATATTTTATTGAAGTAGTTGACACGAAATATTCTATTAGTCTCAGATGTACAACATAGTGATTCAACATTTATTTCAATATATACATTATGAATTGATTACCGTAAATCTAGTAGCCATCTGTCACCGTATAAAGTTACAGAAATATTATTGATTATATTCCCAATGCTGTCCATTACATCCCATAACTTACTTATTTCATGACTGGAAGTTCGTACATCTTAATCCCAATTGCAACCCCATACACAAATTTATAGTCAGTAGGATTTATATGTGAATGGAAAGATATGAGCACATTTTATAACAAAGCACCTTGCTTATACTCACTGTCCTTTATTTTTCCCCTTGTGCAGTATTCTCTGATTTCTGCTAAGCATTTGCCAACCAGAGCATTTGGTCTCTGCAACATCAATCAATCAGTCCATATGGAGACTGATACGTTGGTATCATTTTCACTTCTAATGACAAGGCGAAGTAGTTTCCTTTTTCTTCTTAAACAAATCCTTGGTTTTCATAATCATTGCCTTTGATCATCACTGTCTTTGCCAGGAGCTGTTTGATTTTAATATTCAATTTTGAATAAAAATGCCAATTGGGATAATCTTATTTTGCTCTGGGACTAAAAATCAGTTGAGATTTTTATTTCTTTTCTTTCCTGTTAGGCAAAAAGAAAGGTTTTCAAAAACACTACATTCTTACAAACACTGCATATGAGTTAATAAGCCATTGAGAAAGAGAACATTTTTATTGTTGTGGTTTTTCTTTCAGAGTTCTGAGAAAGCAGCAGCCTGTGCTATGGTCCTAAGCTGCAACATGTAAAGTCGGAAGTTTTATTTATTGAAGAGGGATAAAAGGCAAGCTGTCAGTTTTTAAAGTCTTTATTTGGGCTTTGACTGGGCTGAGAATATGATTTCGTGGCTATCAGGTAGCCTGAAAACAGCACTTTCTTACAATGATGGATGCTTCTTCTTTTCACATAATGTTTCAGCATGGAATGAATAAATCATATTTGCCCTGGAAATGCATCTTATTCCTGCATAACTGATATTACATTTGATGTTCACATTTACATGTTGACCAAGTATCATGCCCTATTCATTTGATTCCTTGAACTTTTTCAACCTCTTGCTATATTTTTTCCTATAGAAATCTATCTATCTTGAAGGCTTGAGTTTCACCATAGCCTTATTTGGTGAAGATATATGACTGTTAAAATGAAATCTGTGTCAATAGAATACTATGAAGCTGAGCCAAGTACCTCTAAGTCATTTGCTACAGGCATACAGTGAATAGAGGCAGACACAGGTTAAATTTCCCAGGATTGGAGACACTGACAGTGCTCAAGCAAAAGACATCAGCAGATTTCTTTACTTTTTTTTTTTTTTTTTTTTTAGTATTTACAGTATTGGAAAACAGATAATACTAGAACTGAAGCCTTTCATGAGTTAAAAGAAATAAACACTAAAGGCATAAGGATCTAGGTATCTTTTTATAAAACTAGTGTATGTCAAAATCACCTATATGTTATAATTCCAACATTCGAATGATAGGTGTTTTTTTTAATCCTTAACTTATTCATATCTGCAAAGTCCCTTCTGCCATATAAGGTAACGTATTCACATATTCTGGGGACTGAGACTAGGAAAACTTTGGAGGCCACTGTTCAGTATACTACAATCCACCCTCTGGCCCTCAAAGATTCATATCCATCTGTTATGCAAAATACATTCACCCGGTCCCAACATCTCTAAAAGTCTCAATGCATTACAGCATCAATGCAATTTCAAAATCTCATCTAAGTAGAACGATAGGTGTTTTTCACAATAATGAAGCTAATTTAACTCCTCATAAGTGAGCCATTATTCTTCTATTTTTCATTCTTATGACACATTTTACAATATGTACATGTGATCTTATATGTTAATTCTGCACTCAAAAGACATTTTCCTTTTAGATATTTTGCCTGAAAGCAAATACTGTCACTAAATATGTGGTAGATAGATGCTCAGATTCTGTATATCTCAAACTTACTGCAAGGTAGTTTATGAATCATTCTACTTTTTCCTCTCTAGGGAGGAAGGAAAAATGTGGGCTTTCCCATATTTCCTGCAATAATTTTAGCTGTGGAATACTTAGTACTACTAATTTATTGTAGTTGTAAACATATAGGATTTTTCATTAAGAAATCCAAAATTCTTTATTAATGGAGGTTGAGAATTAGCCACCTTTTTAAAATTACTAAAGGATACCAGACATACAGAAAAGTGAACAAATCACCAGCAAAACAATCAAGTTTTACAAAGTGAACACTTCCATTTACTAGCCTCCAGATCCAGAAATAGAACATTGCCAATATACTAGAAAGTGTCACAACGTCTCCCGAAAAGTACCATAACTGTGGCTTCTAGTTATGCCTGGTTTTTAACTTTAAATGTATTCACTCTCTTTAGTTTCTTCAACATTTATGTTTGTAAAATTTACTCACTTTGTCGCATGTAGCGATGTTCTTTACTATATCACTATAGTATAGAATTCCTTTGTATAAACATACCAAAATAGAATCATCCATTCTATTATTAATGAACATTTGGCTTATTTCCAGTTTCTCTATATTAGTGCAGCAATAAACATCTTATACATTGATTTTAGTGAGTAAATGTTCACATTGATTTGGGTCTAGGACAAAGAATGGAATTGCCAACAGTTCTGCTGGTTTCTTTACTTCTGCCCAGGCCTTTTATCCAGAATCTCAGATACTCTCATAAAGTATGGTGAATATATCCGCTTTTATTTTTTTTTTTTAATAACTACTGAGATATCCTACAGCAGTTGTTACAGACATTCATTTCTTCCAACAATTTCAAACGCAACATTATCATATGGTAAAAATTTTACGTGCAATTTGTTGTCCTTCTAGTTTTACTATTCGTTCCACTTTTCTGTGTGCCTATTAATATGCCAGTATCAAACCTTTTAATGATAAGCTTATAGTATGTTTTAATACCTGTACACTAGAACACCGTCAGCTCCTCACTTCTACCCACCCCGCACATACCTCTCTGTCAGGTATTCCTGAGTATTTTGATTTTTTGTTCTTCCAAGTACATTTTATAATCAACTTGTCTAGCTCTGGAAAAGTATTTGTACTGGGATTGCATTACATTTATGAATTCACATATAACATCTTTATGATGTTAAGACTTCCTATCTAAGAACATGATATAATTTTCTATTTTTTTTCAAATCTATTTCTAAATCTCTCAGGACTCTACAGAGTTTTCCGTATTCAAGACTTGGATGTTTCTTGGTAATGTTATGCCTATGTATTTTTATCTTATTGCTGACATATGTGTATATTCTCATCCATTATGTATTTTACCTGATGTTTACTTGTTTACAGGAAAGTTTTAGATTTTGGAGTGTTAACCGTATGATCTGCTATTTTACTAAGTTCTCTTAATGCTTGTATTGCTTTTCCCATTGATACTTTTCAATTTTCCAGATATAGACTTATTTGAGCTGAATTTTTGTCATGTTGAAGAAATATCCAAGAATTCCTCTTACGTTTAGGGTTTTAACATGAATTGTTATTTTTTTTCAAATGCCATTTATTCTTAGTGGAGGTGTTCATATGGTCAGTCTGCTTCAATCGAACTATATTTAAGATTTTATTAATTGATTTCCTAACATCAAACTACCCTTGCTCTCCTGGAAATGATTAACTTGGTCATGATAGGATACTCTTTCAATATATTATAAAATTTTTTATGACTACTCGTAAGTAAGTTTGGTTTGTAGTTTCTGTTCTTGGTGTAATTTTTTGATCAGGTTTTTGTATCTATGTTGCATTGATGCCAAATGAACAAATTTCAAAAACTGTTTTGATGCTCTACAATTTCATGTAGTTTGGGATGCTCTGTTTCTTAAATCATTGGTTTAGTTCCCCTGTGAAGTTCCCCTGTGAAACCCCATGGTGTCTTCTGTGGGATTCTCTTTTTTTTTTTTCCTAGTTTTTCTCTGGCATTGTTTTGTTTGAACTTGCTGTGTCTATTGGGACGGATTTTCATGAGGAGTATTTTAGGGGAAAAAAAGTACTCTAGATGTGTCAACTTCCTGAGGAAAAAAAGTTTAAAAATTAGCTATTATCTATTTCATCTAGTTTTTCAAATTCATCTGCTTAAAATTCTGCAAATTATAACTTAGCCTAGACTGATCTTTTTCATGGAATTCCGCACAACTGAATTAGCCAGATTTGGTAGATGCCCTGTCAGCTACTGAGATAGGAAGAAGAGGCTGCATGGCCAGAAATACGGGTTCTCTTCACCTCTCAACCTCTGAGCAAATGCTGTTAAATACCATAGTCTAATATAGGTCCTACACTAGTGATTTAGAGAGAAGAGTATTTTTCTCCTCAGGACAAAATGGGAAAATTAGTAGGATCTTAAGTGGAGGACAGCTATGACCAGTTGTTGGCAGAAAGATGAGATACATGTTCCACATCAATTATCAATAAATTGATATTTGCTTGAAGATGCATCACAAAAGAGCCGGAATGAGAGAAACAGGACAGAAACTAAATCCTATTTGTGTTTTATTTCCTTGAGCAAAGAATGGATGACAGTAAATTATACTGCTGTAGCCTGAATCATTCCAATATTACATCAAAGTGTGAAAAGGTCGATCTATAATATTTCACATCTTCAATAGAGAAAATATACTGATGCAATGCTTGTAAGAACACAGACGATCTTAAATTAAAAATAGTATATTGTAATTACAAGCCAGAATTAAAGGAATTTTTCAGGGCTAGCAGAATATTTATACTTTGTTCAGATCACTGGGTGACCTGGGTGTATGAGGTGGCAAGAATATTAAAACTGACGTGAAATAGTTAAGAAGGAAAAAAAGTCATTTAATTCTTCTAGTTTGGCTATTTACTTAGGCAGTCATGGATTAAAACCTTATAGCATTATAGGGATATAAAAGACCTTAGAGATCACTTGGATTAGTAGTTCTTAAAGCTTTTTAAAAATTTTAAATCATAGCAAAGTCCAAATAGAAAATAGCTAAAAGCAAAGCTGCTCTATTAAATTAGCGGTCCCACTGTTCTCATCTTTCCCCCATCCCCCCAAAATCACAACATTGGAGGTTTTTCCAGTAAAGCTCAAACAATCCCTATGGCTTTGAAAATTTCTGATTTGGTGCAAGGCTTCATTTTTTTTTTAAACATGAATGTCTTTTATTATGAAAATTGTTGTTACATTACAGCCAACATTCCAAAACAGTATTTTAATAAACACTTGTCTTGATTGTAAAGTAGAGCAGAAACCATGATCCTTTTTCAAAATCGATTAACGTCTGTAGAGGTTATAACGCAAAGCATGAGGAGGACACTCTGTACGCTCACCCTGGTGTGTAGGAGATGAGATGGCGAAGAGCACCTGCGTAATCCAGAACAGCTACTAGTGTCACTTGTACAGTGTAAACCAAACACTTACAATTGGACATTAAAAAAAGAAAAAAAGAAAAACACTAAAAGGTTGAGGTGTCACAACACTTTTGAGATGGGGAAAACCACAGCGAGTTTCCTTTTCCTTCCCTTTTGTGAGTTCAGTGCAAGCAAGGTACAGGGAAGAACCACAACACCAGGTCAAGGATGGATGCAGTTCTTTGCTTCTGTATTTTCCAGTCTCTAGTTCTGCTCAAAACACAGCCTGCATGCAGAAGCTCTGCCTTCCGCCTCCTGACTAGAGAGAACATAGGAATTGTGTTCTTGGATTCCTTACAACGCTACAGAGTGAGTACACTGGAATTCAGACACTGACCCTGAGCTGCTGCAGAACCTCATTCATCCGCGTGCAAACGCTGTATTCCGGGGCCTGTGAATGAGAGCCGGAAGAGCTTTTGCATGAAGGCTTCATTTTAGACACGGGGATGGATCTCGAGACTACATAGTGGGGGAGGGGGAAGGAAAATGGCACTGTGACTCCTGCCTCTGTTCTCCGCCGCCCCAGTGGACTCCAAAGCTCCCCATTCCCTGCTGCTCTCTCAGCTTTTACCAAGTTGTTCAGTACAAGTATTTCAATTCTATCAAGGTAAAGGATCTCATAAGAAAATCAAACAGAAGAACTTTCAGTTTGCAAAAATGAGAGTAAACAGAGAAGGGAGAAACTTTCACAATTATCTCTGTGCACAGTCTAAGTGCGTTTGGTTCATAATGGGGATGCTGTTTGGGTATAACCAGCACCTCTGGTCATCAAGTTATGGTTTTCTTGTTGTTTTCTGCGCATAAATGTATGATATGAAACAGTTATTGATATAGCCTACATACAGTTTTTCTTTCTTTGAACTTGCTAGAATGAGGATTTATGTCTTCAAACTACTATGTATGCTAATCTCTGTTTTTCCTGTATTAAAAACACTATTTTCTCTGGAATGCTGTTTACTTTTTGATTTTGCCACTTAACACTGAGAGTAATTCATGATTTAAAAAACTGTGTAATAGGAAAAATAAGAATCTTTCCTCAAACTCTAGTGTTTATTTTATGCAGGCCAAAACTGCTGAAAGCCTTATTTTTCTGTGTACATATTAACATATGTAAGTGTCCAGGAACACTCCTTCCATACATATCTAGGCAAAATCTTTTGGCCCTTCAAAATCAATAGACCTGTTGAAGTATTTTGAAAGAGTGCTATTAGCAATGCAACTGTATGGCACAGTGAACAAAGCAAACTCACTAGAGAGACAACTTGAGATAACCTCTTTGACTACAGATTATTAGCCAAAGTAAACTACAGATTTATTCTGGTTATCAGAATTTAGATCAAAAAAATTAATGTTTAACAAATGTTAATCATTTCTCCAAGTGTAGGAAGGGCTAATGAACAGATACTTCAATCTGTAATGTATCACAAGTAGGCTATAAAATAATTTTTATGCTATATTTATGTATGCGTATCTTTTATATAAAGGTACTGCTAGGGCTTCCCTGGTGGTGCAGTGGTTAGGAATTCTCCTGCCAATGTAGGGGACACGGGTTCGAGCCCTGGTCTGGGAAGATCCCACATGCTGCGGAGCAACTAGGCCCGTGAGCCACAATTACTGAGCCTGCGCGTCTGGAGCCTGTGCTCCGCAACAAGAGAGGCCGCGATAGTGAGAGGCCCACGCACCGCGATGAAGAGTGGCCCCCGCTTGCCACAACTAGAGAAAGCCCTCACACAGAAACGAAGACCCAACACAGCCAAAAATAAATAAATAAAACAAAAACAAGTAATTAAAGGTAATGCTAGCCTCACAGAATGTGTTGAGAACCAAGCAAGAAAGGAAGCAGGAAAAAATAAACTTCGGTGAGGGGATATATCACTCAAACAAAAATGACCCATAACTGATGTAGATATTGTAAATTAGCAGTGAAGACATTGAACAAATTATTATAACTTCAGAATATATGCTCAAGGGACTTTCCTGGTGGCGCAGTGGTTAAGAATCCACCTGCCAATGCAGGGACACGGGTTCGATCCCTGGTCCGGGAAGATCCCACATGCCACGGAGCAACGAAGCCCACGCACCACAAGTACTGAGCCTGTGCTCTAGAGCCTGAGTGCCACAACTACTGAGCCCATGCGCCTAGAGCCCGTGCTCTGCAACAAGAGAAGCCACCACAATAAGAAGCCCGCGCACTGCAACGAAGAGTAGCCCCCGCTTGCATCAACTAGAGAAAGTCCGTGTGCACAGCAACAGACTCAACGCAGCCAAAAATAAATAATAACATAAACAAATTAAAGAAACAAAAAAGAATATATGCTCAAAAACACTTTACCCAAACTTCTACGAATCCTGAGCTTTTCCAGTATCACTCATGGGAAGTGACACTATTACCAGCTCTGTGTAAACATCAATCACTATTACTGCTAATTCCTTCAAGTGTCTTTTTAATTTTCTGGCCTTGATTAGTTTCCTCAGATGCATGATTGGTAAGTACTCAGCTGAATATTCGACAGAACCTTCTACCTATCTCCAGAATTCTGTCTCTGTGGAACTCTTTCCTCTATGCTGTGAACTCTCACTGCTTTGATCCCCTGGGAGTCTCTACTTCATGTTACTAGTGCAAGGATGTACAGGACCATACCTGGATTTGTCCTCCTTACGCTCCAGCCTTAAAACTACATTACTGCAGTAAGCTTGGGCTGTCCTGGGCTCATCTTTCTCTTTTTCATTCCTAAGGGATGCTTTTCCTTTATTTTGTGATGTCCACTGTCTTGAAAACCACTTTTTTTCATAATTTTGTTTCTTTTTTGATAGTTCAACTTGTGAGCATAAATCTGGCTCCTGTTATTCCATCTTGGCCAGAAGCAGAATTTCCTTATTTATTATTTTCTCTTGTTTCTTATCGATACATCTTTTATTTTTTTTATCAGGGCCATCGTTCATTTTGTTGATGTCAGATTTTAAGTACGATTAGCTCTTAGTACCGAAAAATGTTTTAATTTTGCTCTCGTGCTTAATGTGTTCCTGAGCTAAATACAGAAAACAAGATTGATAATATTTTTTACTCTTAGAAAATCAAAGATATAGTTACATTGACTCTTGAACTTTTATTATTGCTCTACTGCATCTAAGTTTCATTCCTTTTGGTTTCCATTATTATATTTCTTGATGTTTTATCTGTTTATGTCTTAGGATTCTTCAATTATGCATTTGGGTTTTTTCCTTATTTTGGCTCTTCAAATCAATAAAGTTCAAGTCCATTCTCTTTTGCTATTATCTGTCCCATACTCTGTGTACTCTTCCATCTGAAAAATACCATTATAAACGTGTTGGAATTCTCTATGTCTCTTTCTTTCTCCTTCCTACTTCCTGTATGTTTATCTTTCTGTGCCTTATGAATGCACATATCCTTATGTCTAACAGTTCTTTAATTTTCTTCAGTGGTTTTTAATATTCTCATGTTATTTACTGCTATTTTTAAAATCACTGTACTTTTTACTTCTAGATACTCATTTTGGTCTTTAAATAAAGTTTTAAAGTTTTTTTCCTCCAGAATTCTGACTCCTTCTCATGTTTGGTCAAGGATTGGGGCTTCAAGTTTTCACAGGAGATCTTTTTATTTTTCTCACCCATAGAATAGCATAAAGAAAAACTTCACTGTATACATCAAAGTGAATGGATCCTTTTCAAACACTATACATCATGAAAAGTGCCCTGGCTTTATAAGTGGCCTTGCATATACATTCCAGCCTACCTGCACTCAAGGCCAGATCAGACAAAAACCAAGGCCTCAGTTTAGTTAGTGTCTTTGTCTGATGCTTGCAAAGGCCACCAACATCAACTTGAGCTCTCTACTCTGAGATTCTTTCCTTTTTTTTTTCTTTTAACATCTTTATTGGAGTATAATTGCTTTACAATGGTGTGTGAGTTTCTGCTTTATAACAACGTGAATCAGTTATACATATACATATGTTCCCATATCTCTTCCCTCTTGCGTCTCCCTCCCTCCCACCCTCCCTATCCCACCCCTCTAGGTGGTCACAAACCACCTAGCTGATCTCCCTGTGCTATGCGGCTGCTTCCCACTAGCTATCTATTTTGTGTTTGGTAGTGTATATACGTCCATGCCACTCTCTCACTTTGTCACAGCTTACCCTTCCCCCTCCCCATATCCTCAAGTCCATGCTCTAGTAGGTCTGTGTCTTTATTCCCGTCTTACCCCTAGGTTCTTCATGACATTTTTTTTTCTTAGATTCCATATATATGTGTTAGCATACGGTATTTGTTTTTCTCCTTTTGACTTACTTCACTCTGTATGACAGACTCTAGGTCTATCCACCTCACTACAAATAACTCAATTTCGTTTCTTTTTATGGCTGAGTAATATTCCATTGTATATATGTACCACATCTTCTTTTTCCATTCATCTGTTGATGGACACTTAGCTTGCTTCCATGTCCTGGCTATTGTAAATAGAGCTGCACAGAGCTATCCTTTGGCCATTTGAAAAAGTTAGATATATAATGAATTTTTAGTCATATTTTATGAATAGTTCTTACGAATTTTTGCCTGGAGAGTGATCTATACTAGATCCATATGCTAAGGTTGTCATAAAACTTTATGTAACTTTTTACATACCTTCTTTAATATATTCCTCAAAATGATTCAATGAATATAAGTTGATAGAGAAAAAAACTGAGGCATAGACATTTTCAGTGACATGACCAGAACAACATAATTGGTAAATATTTTATCTAGGAATCAAATCCAAGTCAATGGCCTCTCTTGGCTTTGCACTTAGCCATTAATCTGTATAATAATGGTTTTGATAAACGGTATTTGGACATCTTATAGATCTTTTTCCTATAGGGAGAAAGGACCTCAATTATATGACCTACACCTGACAGTTGAGTCTGAGTATATCCTGTGTTCTCAGCAATTTAAATGTCTTGTGAAACCTGATCAAATTATTGGGTTTGGAGAGAAAGGGAAAAGAAAGAAAAATAATGCTATAATAATGGTATAATATTAGATACTGGCAGGTGGATCAAGCTTATGTCTTTTCCTTTGCTTAAAAATTACAGCATTTTAAACTCCAGGGATTGCTAATGGAGAACTTTCTCTCTTGAAAATTCTTTAAATTTAATATGTGGTGTACTAAAATCAGACTATTTGAAGTTACCCACGGTTAGTCCTTGATATTGATTGTGCTTTACCTATTAATCTTGAGTTATATAACCTTCCTTTGAGATTTAGTCTCTTCTTGATTCAGTTTGCTATCTCAGCACCACTTCTGCCACTTGCATTTTAAAAAATGAATCCTTAACACTCTCATGAGTTTGTCTTTTTAACAACAAAAGGGTCAGTAAGGCTATTAATGAGGTTAAGTAGATTCGTATCAATGGTTTATTATTATTATTAATCATCACATCCGTATATGAAAAAACAAAGTTGAAACTTCTTTCAGTATTGATATTGCCTCTACTGTGTTTCTCTTTTATTCTGTAGAATTTTCCAAAGTTTCTCAAAATTACGTAAATTTCAGAAACACCCACTGAAGTTACATAGATCTAAACATGCACAGCTGAGATTTACTCACTGATTACTGTTTATCTGAACTGAAGTTCTAAGTCAGATCGAATCCTATTCTTACTTCCTCATCTACTCCCAATTAATCTAGAAGGTAACACTGTTCATTTTATAAACAAAATGCCTTAACAGATTTCTATCCTTAAAAGCTTATTCTAAGTATTTACCAATTCTCTTACAATGCTAGAGTTGCACAATACACTGCCGACACGATTATCACAAAGGATGATTATATCATTGATAGAAAGACACCGGGGATGAAAATTTCCATTTGTGACAGAAGTTATGGAAGCATAGAGAGATCACTATATAAAATAGGAATTTTTCTGGAGATCAAAGTCTAGTTTCCCAAAATACTGCACCTCAGGTATTCGAGGTGTAAGTGGTATGTGAAGGATAAGTGATGCCACGTATGCAAGTTTTGCATATTTAGACAAATTTTAGAAGCCTGCCTTTATTATTTTCTACTCCAGTGCTTGTCACTATTCCCCAATAACTCCTGCCTCACTCTCTGTCTTAACTACTCTAGAGACTTGAATTATATGTCTGTCTGTTTTACCAGGTGCTATGCACAAGCCAAACCAAAACAATTATTGACTATTCCCTTTGAGACTGAATGAAGTGAAAGTCAATTACCTAAAAGCACTGCTCAGTGGGTCCTGGCTTTAGATCTTTCTCAGGTTCATTCCTGTACTGTCATATGGAATGTCAAAACTCTACTTAATCAGTTCCAGTTACAGGCCTGAACACCATGCTAATCGCCAACATAATACTGACTACTTTTGGAATCCAGCAATACATTAAAAGGACAGTATACCATGATCAAGTGGCATTCAACAAAAAAGGGTTCAACGTGTGCAAATAAATCAATGTGATACATCAAATTAACAAAATGGAAGATAAAAATCATATATATAATCATCTCAATAGATGAATAAAAAATTTTGACAAAATTCAACATCCTTAAAGCAACTAGAGGAAGAAGAATAAACAAATCCCAAAATAGTAGAAAGAAAGAAATCATAAAGATCAGAGCAGAAATAAATGAAATGGAGACTAAAAAACCATAGAAAAGATGAGTGAAACTAAAAGCTGGGTCTTTGAAAAGATAAATGAAAATGATAAACCTTCAGCTAGGCTCATCAAGAAAAAAAGGGAGTGGGCCCAAATCAATAAAATTAGAAATGAAATAGGGGAAGTTAGAACCAACATCACAGAAATACAAAGGACTATAAGAGATTACTACAAGCAACTAAATGCCAATAAAATGGACAACCTAGAAGAAATGGACAAATGCTTAGAAACGTACAACCTTCCATGAATGAACCAGGAAGAAATAGAAAATATGAACAGACCAATTTCAAGTACTGAAGTTAAATCTGTGATTAAAAAACTCCCAAGAAGCCAAAGTCTAGGTCCAGATGGCTTCACAGGCAAATTCTACCCAACATTTAGAGAAGAATGAACACCTATCCTTCTAAACCTAGTCGAAAAAATTGCAGAGGAAGGAACACTTCCAAGCTTATTCTATGAGGCCCCCATCATGCTGATTCCAAAACCAGACAAAGATACCACAAAAACAGAAAATTACAGGCCAATATCAGTGATGAATATAGATGAAAAAGTCCTCAACCAAATACTAGCAATCTGAATCCAACAACACATTAAGAGGATCACACACCACAGTGAAGTGGGATTTATCCCAGAGATGCAAGAATTTTTCAGTATCTGCAAATCAGTAAGTGTGATACAGCACAGTAACAAACTGAAGAATAAAAACAATATCATCTCAATAGATGCAGAAAAAGCTTTTGATACAATTCAACATGCATTTATGATAAAAACTCTCAACTTAGTGGGTATAGATGGAATACACCTCAACATAATAAAAGCCATATATGACAAACTCACAGCTAATATCATACTCAATGGTGAGAAGCTGAGAGATTCTCCTCTAAGATCAGAAACAAGACAAGGATGCCTACTATTGCTACTTTTATTCAACAGAGTATTGGAAGTCCTAGCCACAGAAATCAGGTAAGAAAAAGAAATAAAAGGCATCCAAATTAGAAAGGAAGAAAAAATCTGTCACAATTGGTACAATAGATGACATAACACTATATAGAGATCTTAAAGATTCCACCAGAAAACTGTTAAAACAATAAACAGAATTCAGTATTCAATTCAATAAAGCTGCAGGATATAAAATCAATACACGGAAATCAGTGGCATTTCTATACACGAATAATGAACTATCGGAGAAATTAATAATCCCATTTACAATAGCATCAAAAAGAATAAAATACCTAGGAATAAATGTAACCAAGGAGGTGAAAGAAAGATATTCCATGTTCGTCGTCTAAAGGCATAAGCACTGTTAAAATGCCAATACTACCCAAAGCAATCTAAAGATTCAGTGAAACCCCATCAAACTTCCAGTGTCATATTTCACAGAACCAGAACAAATAGTTCTAGAGTTTGAATGAAACCACAGAAAACCGTGAATAGCCAAAGCAATCTTGAGAAAGAAGAACAGAGCTGGCAGAATCACGTTCCCTGACTTCAGACTATACTACAACGCTACAGTCATCAAGATAGAATTGTACTGGCACAAAAACAGACACATACAATGGAACAGGCTAGAAAGCCCAGAAATAAACCGATGGACTTATGGTCAATTAATCTACTACAAAGGAAGCAAGAACATACAATGGAGAAAAGACAATCTCTTCAATAAGTGGTGCTGAGAAAACTGGACAGCTACATGTAAAAGAATGAAACTAGAAAATTCTCTAACACCATACACAAAAGCAAACTCAAAATGGATTAAAGACCTAAATGTAAGACTGGATACTATAAAACTCCTAGAAGTAAACACAGACAGTAAATTCATTGACATAGGTCTGAGCGATGCTTTTGTAGATGTGACTCCAGAGGTATGGGAAACAAAAGCAAAAATAAACAAATGGGACTACATCAAATTAAGAAGTTTCTGCACGGTGAAAGAAATCATCATCAAAAGGCAGCCTACTGGATGGAAGAACATATGCGCAAATCATATATGTGATAAGGGGTTAACACATCCAAAATATATAAAGAACACATACAACTTTTTTTAAAAAAAATAACAATCTGATTTACAAATGGGCAGAGGATTCGAATAGACATTTTTCCAAAGAAGACATACAGATGGCCAACAGGCACATGAAAAGATGCTCAACATCACTAATCATCAGGGAAATGCAATTCAAAACCATAATAAGATGGTTTTGAATTGTACCACCTCACACCTGTCAGAATGGCCATTAATGAAAAGACAAGAAATAACAAGTATCGGAGAGCATGGAAAGAAAAGGGAACCTTCATACACTGTTGGTAGGAATATAAACTGGTGCAGCCACTGTGGAAAACAGATTCCTCAAAAAATAAAGAACAGAATTACCATACGACCTAGATCTAAAAACACTAATTTGAAAAGATATATGCACCCCTATGTTCATTGCAACATTATTTACAATAGCAAAGATATGGAAGCAACCGAGGAATTTATCAACAGATGAATGGATAAAGATGTGGTGTACACACACACACACACACACACACGCACGCGCACATGCGCACACTGGAATACTACTCAGCTATAAGGAAAGGACTAAAATCCGACCATTTGTGACAACATGGGTAGACCTTGAAGGTATTGTGCTAAGTGAAATAAGTCAGAGAAAGACAAATATCATATGATTTCACTCATATGTGAATCTAGATAAATAAAAACAAAACATCTTCATAGATACAGAGAACAGATTAGTGGTTACTGAAAGGGAACGGGGTTGGTGGCTGGCAAAATGGATGAAGGGGATCGACTGTATGGTGACGGAGGGTAACTAGACTTGTAGTGGTGATCACTTTGTAGTGTATACAGATGTCAAATTATAATGCTGTACAGCTGAAACTTATATAATAAAAATATACAAGTTGATTACATTTTCAGAGATTTATCTAAATCTTGATTGTTCTAACCAATCACTGTGACACCATAATTCTTGCCAGTGTTTATTTGCAGACAAGAGCCAATAGAGTTAAATCTGAACTCTTTTATATTATTGAGCCGTTAAATTGATTGATGGTGGATCTCCCTATTCTAATATACTGAATTTGAAATATTAAGTCATTCTATTAATTCAGGATCTTTGCAGTGGATTATCTATAACTTGCACCTAAGTATAACTAACTGATATATTTCCCCAATTTTTACCATTAGTTATCTTACTCTTGAATATACTTTTGGTGGTATTCTTGGTGTTATTCTTATACTTTCCTAATTATAAATTTCTAGCAGTAAACATATGTGTTTACTTATGTGTTAGCTGATGTTTATATTGTTAAAGCTCTTGGTATTTACTAAACAAGTACCCTCTAGGAAGTCTGTATTATCATAATCAACAGCATTCTATAATCACCAACACTGGGATGATGATGATGTTAATGATGACTGTGACTACTACTACTACTTTTATTTTTTTATTTTATTTTTTTAACATCTTTATTGGAGGATAATTGCTTTACAGTGGTGTGTTAGTTTCTGCTTTATAACAAAGTGAATCAGCTATACATATACATATATACCCATATCTCCTCCCTCTTGCATCTCCCTCCCACCCTCCCTATCCCACTCCTCTAGGTGGTCACAAAGCACTGAGCTGATCTCCCTGTGCTATGCGGCTGCTTCCCACTAGCTAGCTATTTTACATTTGTACTACTACTGTTTAATCTTGTTCAGTGGTAAGGCTCCAGGTCCCCTAAAAAAAGATTTTGCCTCTGTATTTCAACAACAAAGACCTATAGCAGATTTTTTTTCTGAACACTTTGGATCTAAAAACATGATTGACAAAATTATTGTTTTTAACTGAAATCAAATAGAAGGTTTTAAAAGTTACCTAAATATTGTAGAAAGTAGACATAAAAAAGAAAGTGAGAACAAAAATGAAACAGCTTGATTGAGAATCTAATATAGTATATATAGAAAGATTCACACAGAAGGATTGGAATAAATCAATGAATGTAAAAACAGAAAGAGAAAGAAACACAATCATACATAAACAGTACTCAAAATGAATAATATCAATTACGTTAGAACTCTGGTAAAAATTATTCAACATATACTTCCATAAGTTGTCAAACTGTTAACCACTGAGGTAGTAGAATGAAGACATTTTCAAACAGAAAATTTACCTCTTTCATACCCTTTTCTTAGGATGTTGCTTGAAGTTGTGCTCTAGCAAATTCAAAAGATAAACTCAGAAGTAATAAGGGATGCTATCTAAGAAGGTACGGGTTGGGTTTTAGGAAACAATGGCTCCAACCTGAAAAACAAAAGAAGCGACATTCCAATTGACAAGTGAAAAATTAGTAGTGTAAGTCTATTGTTTTAAGGCAGTATGGTGACTGCCAAGGAGGAATAAAATCAAACAAAGTCATCTAAAAGACTTACAAGCTGACTTTGTAGATAGTGTCTGAAGACCGAGAAGGTAGAATGAGGGGTGACTCTTTTTTCATTAATCTCCCAGCACAAAACTTTTGTTTACTAGATGAATATATTTCTTTTATGTGAATAAAATAAAATAAATTTCAGGAATAAAATCCATTTTATTATAAGTGATAGTTATTAATACAATGCGTTCATAATAATAAATAGAAGAATACTGCACATTATTAAAAATTTCTGCATCCTAAATCATAAGCAAATATATTGTGCGTATACACAAAATACTTAACTGTTTTACTCATCAATAAATATAATAGGAACTCAAAAGTTTTGTGGAATGCTTGAATAAATCCCCTCATTCACTGATAACACTGTGGATTTTTACCTTAATAAATGCCAATATTACTGAAATATTTTTGCTTGGAGAAAAACTTGTTAGTCAAAAATTCATGAGAACACATCATGATCTGAGAAATGTAGTACCTAGTGTCAGGGCAGATCCTTACTATGGCTCCAAAAAACTATGCTTTTGAGTTTCAGACAAGAGTTTGTTTTGATAAGGCTCAGACCACCACTCTCTACTTTTACCCAAACTCTCTTCCACTCTTGTTGACTTGTCTTTTCATTTCCCTTTTGAATAGCAGACAAAAAAAATCAGAAACTCCCTCATCATGATGAGACACAGATGGTGGATGCATCCATACAGTAATTTAAATTATGGCAGAAAGTCCTGCCTGCTTCCAACTGTCTGCTCCAATCAGACCTATCCAAGTATATAAGAGAAGAATATTATTAAAGTGAATACCCATTTGAGGAAGGCACAGAGATGTACCTTAGTCACTTCACATTCTCTCAAATGCAAATACTTGTTTCTTAGTTTAGATTAGACAGAGAGCAGTCTAATTGGAAATGGAATATATATAAGTGGAGTGACTAGTTTTTCTGCTGCCCAAAAAGGAGGTGGAGGGGGGTATCCAATCAAGGCTGGTGGGATGGGCAGGGGAGTGCAGAAATCTTCACATAATGTCTATCTTAAAAAAATAATTTGGTAAGAAAAGAGAGGAAAGGGACGTAAACACAAGTAAAGCCTAATTTCAAATTTCCCCAGGGCTCTAGTGCTTGTCCAGGGACTTAAAGTGGAAAATTAAAAAAGAAAATAGGAAAGGAACAACAATAACTGGAATTCCCTAGAAACATTTGGAGAAAAGTAGTCCAAGGGTCGATTTTAGGAAGGGATACATTGTTTGAGTTTAAAAAAAAAAAAAGGGCTTCCCTGGTGGCGCAGTGGTTGGGAGTCCGCCTGCCGATGCGGGGGACACGGGTTCGTGCCCCGGTCCGGGAGGATCCCGCGTGCCGCGGAGCGGCTGGGCCCATGAGTCATGGCCCCTGAGCCTGCGCGTCCAGAGCCTGCACGTCCGGAGCCTGTGCTCCGCGGCGGGAGAGGCCGCGACGGTGGGAGGCCCACATACCGCAAAAAAAAAAAAAAAAAACCTCAGGATTTTTGGTTTACCGGTATAGTGTTTCTATGAAATAGACATAAATAAAAGTAAATAAAACATTAAAATATCAGCTCTTCCCACATGTGACTTTAGAGCTTAAAGATTCACTTTCCTTTGATGAAACAAGCTCTGTGGGAGATTACATTGCAAGGGCATTAGACACGGAAATGGGTATATCTGGGAGCCCTTTATCATTTCACTAGAAAATTAAACTAGATGGAAATGTTAAACTTCTTAGTGGGAGAAAAGCACTCAATGTCATTTTGCCTATTAAAATAATATACTTCTCAACAAAACAAACGTTTTCTACCTAAAAAAACTAGTATTTAATCAGCAAAATAAACTGCATTAGCATTTTGCAAAGGTACACATGGTGTCTTCTCCTATCTGCATGCTTCTGTACTTGTGTTAAACATTTTCACTTTTGCCAATGGTATTATTTTTCCCTTCCTGTTTAGTCACAGTGGAATATGATCAGAAACAAGGAAAATTTATTTTGTTCTCCATATAATCATTCTGTTTAATGATATTGCATTGTGTGTTTTTTACAAAGCAAACCTCAAAGATCCGTCTATGTTCCATAAATTGTCTTCGAGGTTTTTTTATAGACCAATTTAGCAACCTTTTATCAGATGTGCACATGGTACCAATAAAAATGCTTTTGCTGCCTTCCTGAGTTTGGCAGTACTGCACACGCATACTTCCAATGGGATATTTCATCATTTGTAATGAATTAACATCATACAACATGATGGGTGATATAGAGAAAATTGGCTGGAGTAAACAAGTCAATAAACATTTACTATTAGAACCATGTTAAAAATATGACATGAGAGAGTCTATCCCATAAAAGCCATAAAGGAGATGTTCACAGGCCTGAGAGACCTCTGAAATTTGCTGTTATTTCTTTTTTATACTTTCCTATATATCGAAGAAGAATGGGAGTCATATGAAATTATCTGGACTTACTGGCAAACAAATTCAAAGGGGAAACCAATACTTCTCTATACGGTTTGCAATATGTATTGCGGGAATTTATTTTCTAAAAATAGTTCATTTTTGAGAGATGTCAAAAGTGATTTACAGTATTTTTGACCAGTCTGAACATTATTAAAATCGCAAACAATGAAATTAGTAGCTTTTAGGGAGAAACTAGACTATTAAATTTCCTAAGAATCTGAGAAACAGCTACAATCCTTATATGTAGCAGTCATCAATAGAAAATCATAAAATTTTTGAAATAGAAAGAAACCCAGAGATCATAAAGGTCAATATTCTACTCCTTATACTATGCTGTTTTACTCATTCAACAGGGACATCTGATACTCCACTAAAGGCAAAACCACAGAGATGCATCTTTTTTTCTATGATAACCTGTCCATTCTCATAGCACCCAATGGCTATATAACAATGTAAAGCCCATTACTTACAATTTAACAAGTATTCGTGGGTTACAAAAAGAAATTTTAAATCTACAATATTAAATAATCTTTTTTGCTGAAAAATAATATACTTTTATTCATATAATTATATGCCAAGTATTTCAGTGTTACAAAGGCTTTTGTTTAAACTTTATATTTAGCCTAAATATACATTTAAATCACTTTGGGCCATTGGTAGTTTGTTATGGCATCATCATGACTGATTGATATCAACTGTCTGTATGAGTGATCAAAAATTTTTAATCACCTTTTGTATTAAAAGATTCAGGCATATTGAAGAAAAACCCAAGGTTTCATCTTTCTTTCCTATTTGACTATAATTGCAATTTTTTTCTCCATCTTGATCCCCTTTCCCCTGAGTAAATTATATGTCATTTTATCACTATACCATAAAAGCATTTTATAAATTTCAGCCAGAAGCAAATTTCAGGCTTAGTAATTCACATATCTAAAGTCCATTTAGTACCTACTGTGTGCCAGGTACTTTCTTTGCCCTGCAGATGTAGTGGAGACAGTCAAACTTCTCTTGAGATTTACATTCTTGCCCTTTCCATCTGCATATTCAGTTTTCTTTAGCTCAAGGAAATTGTCTTCTTTTATTTGTCTAATTATTGTCCTTCTCCAGTTCTTTTCTCTTTCTGAAAGTCCTTATATTATCATGTTACATATTCTGAACCTTCTTTCCAAGTCTTATCTTTTCCTTCATGCTTTTTATATTATTTCATTTTTGCTTGATACTTTGAAATATTATTTCTACTTGATTTTCTGGCACAAGAGGCACTGTCTTACCATTTATGAATCTGTACTCATTAGTCTGGAAAACAACATTTTTCAGTCCCAGGATGTGTGTTGGTGTGATGTAATGTGCACCATGTTCCACAAGAAAGACAAAGACTTCGCCCCTGAGGGCTGGCTGGACAGTGGAGGCAACTGGAGGAAGCTCTCCACTCCACCAGTTCCTAGGGTTCCCCCAGACTCAGCAGCAGAAGCAGGACTCAGCCCAGGCAGTTGGCTCGTCCTTATCTTCCAGAGAGCCGGGAAGATGGGACACGCTTACACCTAGGCCAGGCAACCTCCCTTGCACAGCACTCTCTCGGGTCTCAGTGGGCCTCTGGGAGGAAGTTCAGCAGTGGCTCCCTCCTAGAATGTGCATACAGTCCCAGGTCTTTTCTGCTCCCCGAGATGCTTGGCTCAGGAGAGGTGACGGAGGAATGTGTGTGCAGCTGGATGAGTATATGTATGTTCAACACCACATCTTCCCAGAACCTCTTTGGTGGACACCAGAGGACTATTTTTTTTAAAGGGAAATCTGATCATATAACTTCCCTTCTTAAAATATATCAATAGAATCCCACTGCTCTTAAAACTATTAAAAATGGCTTTTGAGTCCTTGCACCCGCAAATATTGATTATTTCTAAACCATGTTTCCTGCTATTTTCCTTTCAGCCAATCCCCCTGGATAGACAGACTGCTTTCAGGTCTCTTTATCACTTCCTTCTCACCTCAGAGCCTACTCTTCTGTTTTCCCCTCCACCTAGAGTTCTCTTTCTCCTTTCATCTGTCTACTGTTTACTCATCATTTCCTTTCTTCCCTTTTTCCTTAAACTTGTTCTAACTGCGTTCCTATTATGTGCTAAAGTGTAGTTATACACTGATGATCAAAACTGATACCATCTATGTCTTTGTGTAGCTTTTAGTTTACCAGAAGCAACAGACCAAAAAACAAAAAAAGTGTACATAAAAGTATAAAATCCAAACCATCATGAGTTCAATGAAAAAAGAGAGAAGATACATTTGTTCAAGGACACAAGGTTAACTGAATGAAAAATCTGACATAAGAATTCATATCTACCTGTTATTAAAAACTCTGGCCTCAATCATAATGTTACTCTCTATTTAATAAAATTATATCAGTTTACTTTCTGTACCATCATTTTATATTTGATGTCTACTACTTTGGATATATTCTGAACTGTTCATTGCTATCAGTCAGAAAAATATAGCAAATAGCAATAGAGGGATGGAAAGAAAGTAGATTGCACTGTTGTTCACAATTTTTCACACCTCCCTATTTTTGTCTGCCAAGTGACTTTGCAGACCTGCCTAATAAGAGTGTGCTTTATTTCTCCACCTCATGGATGCTGGGTACATATATTAACAAGTAGCTAGTTATGCAGCTCTGTTTGTGACAAGAGTTGACAAATCCAGTACACATCCCCAAGTCCATTCCAAATTTCTATAAACCTATTGCTATTTTTTAGTCATTAATGTACCCCAGAAGTTCATTGAAATATATTTATTGAGGAACCATTACCTTACCTCAAAACATTTCTTTTGTGGTATATTAAAATGAGAAGTATAAATTACTTATTTAAAATAATTATAGGTTCACATTTTCAATAGCAACCTCAAAAGCGAAACACTTCCACCCTATATCCAAAAGGTAAGAGTGGAAGCAAAACTATTAATTAAAAGAGAAACATAACCCTATCTTGTTTTAATGTTAGGGTTTATTTTTTGAGATGTAGGAAAATGAAGTTTATATCTCTCCATTTAGAAAAAAATGACTGTCCTTTTCCTATTTAGAAAGGCATTTGTATTTATATTAAAACTCCACCATACTCCAACGGAAGTGGGGTTTGGAACCCAG
This sequence comes from Phocoena phocoena, assembly GCF_963924675.1. Lineage (NCBI taxonomy): Eukaryota > Metazoa > Chordata > Mammalia > Artiodactyla > Phocoenidae > Phocoena > Phocoena phocoena. The sequence goes on along the minus strand of NC_089227.1, from coordinate 28,856,038 downwards.
AATTTTATTGATGGTTTGGTACTATAGGTAGAAAGATTACTGAATAATAAGTCTCCTAATTCAAGAAGACTGTAACAGAGTTGGTGGTTTGAAAGGCTAGTGGATGATTAAAATAAAATGTAAAAGTCAAAACAGGTCAAAGATGAACTGAGATAATTTTGATATGGTACCAATCCCATGGAAAACAACCCCTCTCTGATACTATCTTGAATCACGTACAAACACACTGTCCCCACTTCTCCCTAAGTATCACTCTTTCTCTGCTTCATCTAACAGAAAATCTTCTCAGGGTAACTGTTTATACTTAATATCTGCAGTTCCTCTTCTCCTATTCTCAATGAAGATGTTCTAATGAGAGTTTTACCCCACAACTATTCCTATCAAAATCACCTGTAGGTCTTCCCTGGTGGCGCAGCGGTTGAGAGTCCGCCTGCCGATGCAGGGGACACGGGTTCGTGCCCTGGTCCGGGAGGATCCCACATGCCGCGGAGCGGTTGGGCCCGTGAGCCATGGCCGCTGGGCCTGCGCGTCCGGAGCCTGTGCTCCACAGCGGCAGGGGCCACAACGGTGATAGGCCCGCGTACCGCAAAAAAAAAAAAAAAAAAAAAAATCACCTGTAGTCTCTACATTGCTAAATCCAATAGCAATTCTCAGCTTTCATCATCTTTTACTTATCAGCAGTATTTTACACACTAATCACGCCCATTTTCTTTTTTATTGAGATATAATTGACAGCTAAGATTATATTAGTTTCAGGTGCAGCCACTTTCCCAAAAATACTCTTCAGCTGCATTCCATGGCACTACACTCTCCTAGTGGTTCCCCTGTTATATCAATGGTTATACCTTTTAACTTCCCAATATCTCAACACTGTAGAACCTCTGGACACAACTTTTGGATTTTTTTCCCTTATTTAAATCCACTCCTTGATAATCATGGCTTTGAATATTATCTAAACGTCAATGAACTATAAAAGTATTCTCCAGCCTAATTTACAAAAAGGGTACAAATGAACTTATCTACAAAACAGAAATAGAGTCACAGATGTAGAAAACAAACTTATGGTTACCAGGGGGATAAGCGGGGGGAGGGATAAATTGGGAGACTGGGATTGACATATACACACTACTATATGTAAAATAGATAACTAATAAAGACCTACTGTACAGCACAGGGCACTCTACTCAATAGTCCCTAATGACCTATGTGGGAAAACAATCTAAAAAAGAGTGCATATATGTATATGCATAACTGATTCACTTTGCTGTACACCTGAAACTAACACAACACTGTAAATCAACTATACTCCAATAAAGATTAAAAAAAAAAAGTATTCTCCAGCCTGGACCTCTCCCCTAAATCCCCGAATTCCAGACTCATACAATACCACCTACTCAAAATCTCTACCTAAATATTCAAAAGGCATTTCAAACCTAACATTTACAAAACAGAATTATCATGTCCCCCAAAGCCTGTTTCTCTTGAAATCTCCACCATCTAGATTACAACCACACCACTCTTTAGATGTTTAGGCTAAAACTCTTGTTGTCGTCTTTGACCCTTCTTCTTCTTTACTAACCAACATTAAATTTTGCAGCAAATCCTGTCAGCGCTACTTTCAAAATATATTTAAAATTCAAGTAATAATTTACTACATCCACCAGAATGACATGACCTTAGCCAACACTATTTCTAGTCTAGATAATTGCAGTGGCCTCCTAATTTTTTTCCCTTGACTCAAAATGTGTATTCCCCACAGAGCTTCTGGGGGAAAATTATCCATATCTATATCGACACCAATATATAGATATATAGACATGTATCTTTTAAAATGCCAATCATATAATGCTGCTTCTATGCTTCAAACCCCTTTAATGGCTTTCCATACCACTTAGAGAGAAAACAAAAATCATTACAGCATCCTACAATGTTTTGCAGGATCTATACTTTTCTCCTCCAACTCAGTTAGCTCTGTGATCTCATGTCCTATTATTATCATTCCTCTTATTCATTCTGTTATAGTGCCACTGGATCTTTGCTCTTCAAACATACTGGACAATGTACACCTACAGGCTTTTCTATCTACAGGTGATTAGTTTTTCTTTGTTTTGCCTAGAAAGCTCTTCCATCAGTAACACCTGAACTCTTCTCCCTTAGGCTTTGTTCACAAACTCTTCCTCTGATCACACGTTTCCTAATTATCTTATTTAAAATTGAGCCTCAACACTCTCTTCGGCAAATGCTTTCCTTATTGCTTGCTTTGTTCTCATCTCTGACACTTACTGATATCTAACATCATATCTTTTCACTTAATCATTTTTGCTTTGTGTCTTTTCCCAGTAGAAGGTAAAATTCATGAGCACTGGAATTTTTGCTTTTTATTTCTCTGTTACGTCTTCAGAACACAGGATGGAATAAATATTCAATGAATGAATAAATAAATGAGTGAATTTCATGAGTCCTGCTTTGCTGAAATCATTGATGAATCAACTAGCCAATGAGCTAAAACTGTCCAAGCAGATTCCGGTGTAAAACAGAATAAGAATATAGCTTTCCTAATCTTTAGACATCCTTACACCTCGATGTTTCATGATTTTTGTGGAGATAGGGCATATATTAAGTAAGAGAATGAAATTATAGAAGTGCTTACTTTCTCTTTTTTCTCCTCCAGCTGGTGATAATATAGGAAGTATAGTTGATGTTGTAGAAAGATAGTTCTGCCTCACCAAAGTGGAGTATAATGGACCGTCGGAAACCCTGCACACTAAAGCCTTAGGTATGTCTTCCTAAAGGTTGAGTGATAACCATCCCATAGGATGCATGCTGTGTAGGCCTAGGGCTGCCTTTTAAAAAAAACCATAGTCCTAGCACGTGCATGGATGTTTATAGCAGCAAAAATAAAATTCCCCCAAGTCGAAAAAAAAAAACCAACCAAAAAAAACATGATACCTTACTGACAACCACATTGATTAATTTCATGTTAAATGTAAAGTTTGATGACAGGATGGTTTGTCCTTGTTGGTAGTATTTGTGAGATTACCTAACATCACTGAATGTTAAAATTCCATTCCTGCCCAAAGCTGTGCCCACATTATTTTTCACTAAACCCTTTGAGGATTTATAATGTTATCAGTCTCAATGCAGTTTTTATCTGCTGTGCATAGAGAAGAATTTGAAACATCAGGAGTATGTAGTCTATGGATGCTGAGGAATAAAAACAGCAGAGCATATGTATGTTAAAGGGAAGAAACTAGAAAGAGGAAGTAGGAAAATATACTTGACTTCTCAATCATTTTCATTCAAAACTGTATGGTATGTGAAAACTGATTTGCTTATCTATGTAGAGATTTTATTTATATTTCTGGATTCTCAATTTACTTTGACATTTTAAAATACCCCTATTACTCTTTATTTATTAAAAGACTGAAGAAAAAGACACCTGATTTCCTATCAAATCATGAAAGCTGACTAGATAAAAGTGTAGAACTGAGTAAATGAATTTGACAAAAATGGAAATTCACAGACGTGAATGGTGAATGTCTTTCAGTTCCATGCACTGCCAAATAACATATATAAGCGTTAGGAAGGGAAGCCAGCTGGTACACAGATAACCAGTCCTGTATTATGTGGTAAACCTTATTCCTCCCTTGACACCATAACATAGTTAACTCCACAATCCTTTATAAAAACATTAGTAAACAGAGAGCTCTTCAATATCCATGGAAAGAAGCTGATCTAAAATTTGAATAGTCATGAATTAGGAAAATGTATGATAATTGCTGTGCCTTGCCTCTTGCTTTTTCATAAAAAAACACCACGTGTCTGAGAACAGAAATGTTGAATTTGGGACCTTAGAGTGACTGGCAGATAATAGAGCAGGACATCCAGATGAAGTACTTGGCACAAGGTAAAAAATAACCTAGGCCAGGAGACTTTGTACTCCCAAACAAACTCAAGGGAATAAAGCAGCAAGGGGCTGTATACATTTGATAATTTAGAGGACATCAGATAATAGCACAACCAAAACTTGGTTAAAAATGAATACACCCAGCAGGAAGAACACCATGGTGGCTCAGAAAATAGAAAAAGTGGTTGTAAAGATCATCAGTATGTTTCATATAAGGTACTAATTCTATCTCCAATTGAACTTATGCTATAGGGACACTACTATTTTTAATTGAAGTATAGCTGATTTTGTGTTATATCAGTATAGCTGATATTGTGTTAGTTTCAGGTGTACTGCAAAGTGACTCAGTGACTGAGTCAATTTTTAATTGAAGTATAGCTGATTTTGTGTTATATCAGTATAGCTGATATTGTGTTAGTTTCAGGTGTACTGCAAAGTGACTCAGTTATATATATTTTCATACTAGTTTCCATTATAGGTTATTACAAGATATTAAATAGTTCCCTATGTTGTGCAGTAAATCCTGAGAAAACGATGATGAATAAGACAGACAACTTTTCCAACTCTCAGAACTTTCAATCTATTGAGGAATATAGAAAAGTGAATATATAATTACATCACACAGTTTTAAGTGCTCTGAATGGAGAAATATAGAGGACACCACAGAGGATAGAGAAATGGGAACTAAGCGAACGTGAGATAGGTGAAGGGGGGATAGGCAGGAAGACTTCCAGGAAGTAGTGTTCCATTGATTGTGACATAAACACTGAACGGAAAAGTCTCTGGGTTAAATATTATGGCACGTAAGATAGCTCAGAGGCTAGTGGAGAATTTAAAGATTTGAAATAAATGGAGTTTGGGGTATTATAGGGTTTTTGTTTGTTTTTACCCGTGGAATAGTGAGAGCTGAAGTAGAAAAAGAGACCAGACATGTGGCCATTTTACGGATACATTGCATTTCTACAGTGCTCTATATTTTTTAAAGATCTATCAAATTGGTGTTCTCCTTTCACTCCCTTTAACACTGCTAAGATAGGTGGTGCAGTTGAAACCATACTCTTTCACTGTTGTGGAAACTGAGGCTCATAAGATCTCTCAAGGTCTCAAGGAAGTGGATGCCAGAATGGGAATTAAAATCTGTATGTCTTGACTTAGTTAAGTTAGTATGCCGTGTTGCCTTCTCTCCGCTCATCTTCTAGAGAAAGATAAATAACTGAGCCTGATATATTTAGATTCTCTCTTTGCCAATGAAGTACTGACAAAATTTACTGCAATTTAACGGAACTAAAAAAAAAAAAAAAAGGAGGGAATATAGTGAAGTCTCTCTTGAGGAACTATCTTATATTCTGCTGTATTAGGGTTTGTGTCTTAAGTGACAATGTTTTTATTCTATTGCAAGAGAGTATGCAAAGCAAACTCATGGTCACTCCTTGAATTGGGAAAAATCTTTAGCTTCTGAGCATAATCTATAATTTGCATTTGATTTTGTAATTCTAGGATGAGCTAATTATTAAGGCTGAGAAATAATTTTATTTTACATACTACAATGTACACACAGAAAAAATATGTCAGTTACAGCCACACTGAGAAAGTCAGTGACAAGTTGGCATAAGAAAAAACGGATTTTACATCTGAGGTACAAAGAAACTGCAGTTTGAAGATGATGCCAGATTTTGGATATGAGAGAGAGGAAATGAAGTGTAATAAAAAGTTTATATATAATACCTTAACTTGGAATAGAAAGCTTAGTTTCTCAGTTTGGCTCCATTAATTCACATGAACATACCATGTAAACTCATTATACAACGCTCTTTTCATCTGTAAAATGGGGGTGGAAGGGGGGGTAGGAAATGACATTCTTACTCAGTGCCTAGGGAACCTGTGGGACTCAAAAAGGAATCTCTTGGGAGCATTTCTAAATAGAAAGTATATACAAATAATAAATTTGGAAGGTATTAGGAGAACTCGAATGAAGGACAGGGCAGAGAAGAATCGCCCCCTCTGAACTAAAGGTAAAGAGATGGAAAATAAAGTTTTTCTATAAAATCTTAAAAAAATAACTTCTAAGTAAGATGGGGTTTAGTTTACAACTTTTGGAAACCAAAATGTCATTTTAGTGCCTGAGTATATAAAAATCATTTGAAAAATGGAGCTGCCAGAATGAATCTTTTGTGTTCATCCTCTATTTGAGGGGTTCCCACAGCCCCACAGGAAACGGGCCGCACAGCAGGAGGTGAGAGGCAGGTGTTCGAGCGAAGCTTCATCTGTGTTTACAACCACTCCCCATTGCTTGCATTGCTACCTGAGCCACCTCCCGTCAGATCAGTGGCGGCATTAGATTCTCATAGGAGCTCGAACACTTCTGTGAACTGTGCGTGCGAGGGATTTAGGTTGCGCACTCCTTATGAGAATCTAATGCCTGATGATCTGAATTGGAGCTGAGGCAGTGATGCTAGCGCTGCGGAGTGGCTGCAAGTACAGATTATCATTAGCAGAGAGGTTTGACTGCACAGAGACCATGATAAATCCATTGCTTGCAGACTCATATCAAAACCCTATCAGGGCTTCTCTGGTGGTACAGTGGCTAAGAATCCACCTGCCCATGCTGGGGTCACGGGTTCAAGCCCTGGTCCGGGAAGATCCCACATGCCTCGGAACAACAAAGCCCGTGTGCCACAACTACTGAGCCTGCGCTCTACAGCCCGCGTACTACAACCACTGAAGCCCACGCACCTAGAGCCCATGCTCTGCAACGAGAAGCCACTGCAACGAGAAGCCCATGCACCGCAACGAAGAGTAGCCCCCGCTTGCCGCAACTAGATAAAGCCCACGCGCAGCAATGAAGACCCAATGCAGCCAAAAATAAAAATAAATAAAATTTAAAAAAATAGCTACGATTCTCAAAAAAATTTCTAAAAAAAAAAAAATACCCTATCAGTGAGTGGCAAGTGAAAACAAGCTCAGGGCTCCCAGTGATTCTACATTATGGTGAGTTGTATAATTATTTCATTATATATTACAATGTAATAATAATAGGAATAAAGAGCACAATAAATGTAATGCGCTTGAATCACTCCAAAACCATCCCCCCACCTCCCACCCCTGGTCCGTGGAAAAACTGTCTTCCACGAAACCAGTCCCTGGTGCCAAAAAAAGGTTGGGGACCGCTGCTCTATTTCATGACTTTGATGGTATTGTGTATTGCCATTTTACCAGTGTTCAAGTTTTTAAGGGTTGTTAAGGTCACCATGTGACTCCATTTTGAATTTACTTGTATTTGTTAAATAACATTTACTTGTATTTGTTGAATTTACTTGTATTTGTTACATATTTTCATGGTTTAATCAAAGAACAATAAATAAAATTGTCCATAGAGTACTAGCATATATTTTGGGTCTAAAAAATAAAGTGTATAGTTTAAGAAAAATAGATAGCTTCTCCATTTAATTCATTACCCCTTCATTTACAAAAGCAAATTAATGAACATGGCAGCACTAATCCCAATATACATGATTATTCCTAAACAAAGCTTTAATAAATGACATTTTCCATGACTTATTTGAGACAGCTGCTTATCACAAGATTTATGAGCAATTCTGCCACATAAAAACTGAGACCTTTATAGTTTGGGTTTGGTCAAGAATCCAATATTCTCACTAATTCAACTTCTATTTATCATTTGTACACCTTCCCAAGCCACTATCAACTTCATGCCACTATTAATTTCTTCCTGTACTTCTGCTTCCTTCATCTTATTTACAATAGGAAAACTCTACCTCCCTAACACGTTACTCAATGTTTGTACCACTATTCCATTAAGCTGCTCATCTCCCTACTCCCATCTTCATAGATGCAATGGGCTTTTCCGATGCTCATCAAGGTAACAGTATACTATTAAAATATATTTTCTAACATTTTCAAATATTTCTGTAAAAAATAATTCAACTTCTTTGCTTTAACTGAAATTTTACTTTCTCTTTCAGCTGCCTTTGCTGGAGAGTGCTCTGTTTTCTAACTTTCCCAGTCCTTAAAATACTTGGTAGACTTCCATGCTAATTATAGATCACACTTCTGCCACCACCAACCTGCAATCACTTTTTGAAAATCTACACTAAACATTAACTCCAACTTCTTCACATGTGGTGTCAGTGACAGACACTCAAAATTCAACCCCTCTCCTTGAGGACTTCATCAGCAAGCTGACAGCCTTCCATTGCCACCTCACTAAAGGTTTTTACAACTTCAATATCAGCAGCAATGACCCTTCTGCTACCTGAGATCAGACTTCCTCAATCACTTCTACATCTTTCAAGGTCATTTTTCTATCACTTAGTTCACCTTTTACTAGAGATAGGCTATGATTTCCATCACATTTGGAAATGATGCATCTCAATAAGCTCACATTTGGCACCCCAAAATATCATGTATTTATTGAACCTATTCTTTACCTTTACTGTGATTTCCCATCCTATGTCTGTCTCCATTCCTCATTAATTAGTCTGCCCACTACATTAATTGATTCATGCTTGTTTGATTGATTCAGTTAATTATTATTAATTGTTGCTGATAGATACCATACCAGATTATTAGGATTTGAGGAATTCAAGACAGAAATAAAGATTGATAAACATGGCACCTTCCCTTAGGGAATTTCATTCAATAAGTTCTAGGAAATACAGTTTCATGGGTTGAATAGCTAATATGTAGCTAAACAAAAATGGAGCAATGCCAGGTGGAGCTCAACAGGGAGCCTAAGGTCTGTGTCCTGAATCCCTGTAAAAATCTGTGTGGAAGATAGAATAAGATCCAGAAGTTTCAGTGTGGAAATGGAAAGGTTACAAGAATTGTAGACAGGCTAAAACAGATCAGAAGAAGGATTTGATGAGTAGGGACGAATAGTTTGTACCATGGCATCCAGAATACTGCCCACCAAAGACCAGCTGGGAAGTCACATCTCAGTGGTCACCCGCATAGGATCTGGACTACACCAGCTATACCACAGCATAGATGGAAGGGGAAATGAAAAACAAAAGAAGAATCAAGGTCTTCTTACCCCTGTCACTATGAGAACACTGAAGAAACCGGTATGTTATGAGGTCATCTTGATGAATTTCAGAACAGGATGAGGGCATCTGAAAGGCAGAACATTAATCTAAAACTGGCTAAATTAGGGCTTCCCTGGTGGTGCAGTGGTTAAGAATCCGCCTGCCAGTGCAGGGAACACGGGTTCAAGCCCCGGTCCGGGAAGATCCCACATGCCGCGGAGCAACTAAGCCTGTGCACCACAACTACCGAGCCTGCGCTCTAGAGCCCATGAGCCACAACTACTGAGCCTGTGTGCTGCAACTACTGAAGCCCACGTGCCTAGAGCCAGTGCTCCACAGCAAAAGAAGCCACCACAATGAGAAGCCTGCACACTGCAAAGAACAGTAGATCCCACTCTACGCAACTAGAGAAAGCCCATTAGCAGCAACGAAGATCCAGTGCAGCCAAAAATAAATAAACTAATTAAAAAAAAATAAAAGTGACTAAATCATTAATACAGATTTTTATATTTGAGAGACTGTGACATCATATAAAGCTGTATTTTATTTCTCCATTTAAAGTCCAGCAAGGTTTAAAGTTGTGAGTAAATCTGGATCTTTATAGAGAACAAAAATGTTAAATTTCTTATGAATGTATAAGGAGTAGTATGAGTAAATTTGTATTTCTGCTATTACTATAAATTTTCTCTTCTGTACATAATATCTCTGTCCTATGACATCAGAAAGATAAGTACAAAATTAATATTTTCTAAGACATACCAAAACTTATAGCATCAAACATATATTGTCTTTTGAAGTCATCAGCTACCTGACACTTGTTCTCATGGGTTGGCATCTCTTCAGAGTAGCAGCTCATTTGGAATTATCTATAAAGTCATTTTGTAAGTGCCATAAGGAATGCAGTTATATTCCTCTGTGGCCATACCTTGAATTTCTCATCATGTCATCTCTTTCGGCATAACTATCTGCCTACTGTTGACATTTCTGCAGCCATGCATATTTTTAGCTTGAAGGGAGAATTAATGATATCCGATCTGTCAACTAACACTCATGAAAAACAAAAAGCTCTGTTGAAAAAATTGGGATTTGCAATGATGATAAAGTTTATCAGAACCATCAGGGGAAGCAACCACAGCACTGCCCTGCCATGAATCACAGACTGAAAATGTGCCAGGAAGAGTGCAAAACCATTTACGTGTAACTCCACAACATATACAGAAGATAGAAATGATTAATACTGTTGCTCACACAAGGAAACCAGAAATGTACAGAGTAAGTACTTGCTCAAGATATCCTAAGTTATGAGTGGACTTCAAAACTAATTCAGGCAGACTTCAGTCTATGATTTTGAGAATTTAGTTGTTAAATTTGCTCTTAGAGTATCAGCAGATGCCTGAGTTTGACTAACACACTCTATGATGATGCTAGAAAGTTTGTGAGGCTGATGCAAATGAAATATCATTGTTTTCATTGCATTATTTCCTGAAAAATTTTTAAACAAGCAATTGCCTTCATTTTTCAAAGAAATTTTGAATGTTCCAGAAGGAAATGCTATGGCTCTGTACCTTGAGGGCTGTTAGTGCCTCCTAAAGTTGGAATGAGATAAAGTGTTATATAATGAGTTTTTAAAAAACCAAATCAAAATATCACAACAGCTGGCATTTATATCCTAAAGAACCAGGCAGGAAAAGAAGACTTTAATATACCAAAACAACATCATTTGAGTTTTGAAAAGAATATAGCAAGATGTGATCCAGGGAGCCATTCTATGTGTTTTATTTACTGTAATTATAATTATAAATGATATTTGCCACTGTTTTTGACACTGTAGTTAGGAGTATCAAATTTGTTATGAAATGAGAAAATGTAAATTGATTATGTTAATGATCCCTGTATGAGAAAAACTGGTTTAAAAAATTATCACTGTATGAGAAAAATTGATTTAAAAAATTGGTTTAAAAATTGGTTCAAAATAATCTTACAAGTGCTTAAAAAAAGCAGCACTCTTAACAAAAAGCAAATTCCCTGCCCCATGCCCCTTTTAATTCTATATTTCAAAACTGAATGCTTATAGTATTAATTTTGGTTCATTGACTTTCTCTACTATGGTAGAGATTTATTTCTCGAAACATCCTCAACTCCCTCACTCACCTTCCAATTTTAATTATGTCATTATTTTTAGTTAAATTAGGACACAATGTTTACCTTGATGTGAGAATGTAAACTGTATTCTCTGCCAATTCAGAAAGTGTTCTATAATTTTTATTTCCTGTATAGCTTTTTTCCCCATGATGTCTTTCCCACCCTCCTCTTAACTTGCACTGCCTACCTTAAATTGTTCTAAAAACTCAAAAAAGATAAGAGATCTACTGAGTACTCCTTTTTATTTGCCAAACACCCACCTCTCTCCTGAAAACTGCAATCCTTCTTCAATATGGACTGATTACCATCTTTAGGTCTCCTGCTTAAAGCAATTGGAACTCTGATGTCATTTCCTTTGTGACCTCTTTTATGGTTTATCTCCTTACACTGTTAAACATATAAGCAACTTCCAAAGATAAAATGTGAAGACGGAAGTTCTCTGATTCCTCTCATGTCTAAAAATAGTATTATTCTGGCTCAAACTTAATTGAAGATATTGAGTATAGAACACCTGGTTTAAAATGGCCTCTTAGGGGCTTCCCTCCCCTGGCGGCGCAATGGTTGAGAGTCCCGCCTGCCGATGCAAGGGACACGGGTTCGTGCCCCGGTCTGGGAAGATCCCACATGCCGTGGAGCGGCTGGGCCCGTGAGCCATGGCCGCTGAGCCTGCACGTCCGGAGCCTGTGCTCCGCAAGGGGAGAGGCCACAACAGTGAGAGGCCCGCGTACCGCAAAAAAAAAAAAAAAAAAAAAAAAAAAGGCCTCTAAGAATTTATCAAACAACACGCTACTGTCACCTACAATCTAGCGTTAATGATGACAATACCAATGTTTATTCAGTTCTCATTCTTTTGCAGATAACTGTTTCCTCAACCTCTTATACTGCCTCACTCCCATTCCTCTTGACAAAGAAAAAACTTATAAATTTCTTTATTTTCAGTTGTCTGCAATTTCACTGTTCTTTATCAGAAAATCAGGATTTATATTTCCATTTGGTTTCCTGGGCTTTGGGATGCTCCTTCAAAATGAAGACACATTTCTTCATTTTGCCCTTTCTAGAACCCCTATTGCACATATGTTGGACACCTTACACTGATTTTCTATGTCCTTTATCATCTTTCCCCTTATATTTTCCACCTGTTACTCATTTCTACTTCCTTGACATATTGTCCATTTGCCCTTTTTTACTGATTTTCAGCAACCATACTTCCATTTTCCAATACTTCTCTGTCTCTATATCTCATTTCTTCTCTTTTGAATAGCGTCACCCTTTCTTTGTATATAAAGTCTTCTCAAATTTCTCTAAAGATATTCACTTGAGGAAGATCTTATTTGTTTATATATCTTGTTCTCTCTACACCATGTTTTAGGCTTTCCTCAAATGTATGAGATATTCAACAATGAGACAATGAAACAATGACCCAGGAACACTGTGTACTTTGGTGCAGTGTGTTGATAGGGATTCAGTGCTCCAGGGTGTGATTGCAGGATGGGGCTGGCTTTTATAACAAGGGTTGCCTAAGTGCCTATATGGGAAGAACTCTCTTTTTTCCCCTGGTGCCATTCACTTTATTTCTCTTTTCCTGGGTGGCAGATATCAGTTTTCTGTGTAAAAGGCTTTGCATCAGTGTTGGAGGGGAGAGGTTTACTATTCCAGACACAGTTTCATTAATATTTGTTTTCTCCCCTGACTCATACCTAACCTGACTTATTCCTGGCATTTCTTTTTTTTTTTTTTAATAAATTTATTTATTTTTTTATTTTTGGCTGTGTTGGGTCTTCGTTGCTGCGTGCAGGGTTTCTCTAGTTGTGGTGAGCAGGGGCTACTCTTCATTGCGGTGCATAGGCTTCTCATTCTGGTGGCTTCTCTTGTTCTGAAGCATGGGCTCTAGGCACGCGGGCTTCAGTAGTTGTGGCATGCAGGCTCAGTAGTTGTAGCTCACGGGTGTAGTTGCTCCGCGGCATGTGGGATCTTCCTGGACGAGGGATCAAACCCGTGTCCCCTGCACTGGCAGGTGGAGTCTCAACCATTGTGCCACCAGGAAAGCCCCCTGGCATTTAATACTGATCATCTCCAAGGTTATCCATGGAAGTATGTCTTATTTTTGGCTTCACCTTTCTCTATAAGAATTTGCTTACACCGTCCTCTGCCCTCAATCTTGGGTTACCCCTCAATGATCAGCTCTCTAGGACTTACATCATGTTGAAACATTTGTCTCCTGGTGGTACCCCATTTGTTCTTTCTTTTATTGTGATATTATACCCTTCTATTTCATTTACTTTCATTTTAATTGTGTATTCAGAAAAAGGAAAAGAAATATATGTCAATTTATCTTCTTGAAACAATTTTCAATCCTATCATTTGGAAAATTAATACAAAACTTGGTACAGAAAAAATATATAGCTCATGACTATTTAGATTTGATATTACAATGGTCTAAATTTATTTTTCTTTATCTAAATATACTTGGAGTTCTTAGAGAAATGTCAAAGAACATACTTATTACCTGGATATGACTGGCACTGAAATGCATTAGGTATTCTTTACTTCCAAAATTAAGGTATGATTGTGTGAACACATGAGTGAGTGCATGAATGTGTTTGTGTGTGTTTTGTATATTTTGGACGTCTAGTGCTTTAGATTCTTGTGAGAATCTTTAGAATATTTTAGAACTGAGAGGGGCCTTTATGATTATTTAGTTCTATCTCCTCATATTAGTAACAAAGGAATCGTGGGTATCAGAAGAGATGGCTATTTCAACTCACAAGATATCAGTCATAACCCCAAAACTTATGTCTTCTAACTTCTAATTATATTTCCTTCTATTCTATAAAAATTCACTTTATATGAATATGAAAATTACTGTTTTATCACAGTTTAATTTTAATTCACTAATGAAAGTTTAAATCATCTCTGGTCAAAAATTTAGTAGATGACAAATAATCCAATTTTTAATTACTTCTCAGTTATGAAATGATTTTTTAAAGCACAAATGTATTAATGCATACTTCGATTAATTAAATAAATATTATGTCCCTACTGTGAATTAGACTCCGTGCTTCACAACAACATATAAAGGCAAAGTCTGGCTTCAGACATGTTAAATGTAAGTGTTATAAATGCTATGAGGCTGTGATAAATTTATATTCTGAATATTAAGGGGAATAAGAGAGGGACCAGTTAATTCTACAGTTTAATACTGGAGGTGACCCTTAACTGATTAACTCAAAAATACCTATTTTTGAAGATCAGTATGAAAGTTTACAAGAACTTCTTACATCTTTTTAATAGCATTCTTAATTTAGGAACTAGGAAGTCTACAAAAATAAAAGAAAAATTAGTTGTCTTCATGTGCTGTACATGCAGACTTTTCATTTCTTGTGACTTTTAATTTTTTTCCATTTTTTGATGCATTGGCTTTATATTTTTATGGTCTTACGTTTTTAGGTAGTTTTAGGTTTGCAGCAATATGGAGCAGAAGGTACAGAGATTTCCCATATAACCCCTGCCACCACACATGCATAGCCTTCTCTATGACCAACATCCCCCACCAGAAGGGTACACTTGTTACAACCGATGAAGCTGCACTGACACATCTTTACCATCCAATGCCACAGAGTTAACTTTTGCTGTGGTACATTCTATATGACTTTCATTTTTATATAAATAAAAACTTAGGAAAGTTGCAAAAGTAATGTAAGGTATGTCCACATACTTTTCTCCAGAGTCCTCCACTGATTACCTTTTGTCCATTGGATTTAGTATCTTTCTGTCTCTCAAACCATCGGAAAGTAAGTGGGAAACATCATGCTCCACTGCCTTCTGCATTCTAGACATCCTCTTACATAATTATCTAACCAATGTACAATTATAAAAAAATCATAAAGTTTTTCAATGATGTAATGCTATTATCTAACCCACAGGTTTTTCTCCTTCTCTCTATGTATATACATGTATAATAATGTACATATACATATATGGTAACATATGAATGTATAGTAATATAATGATATATAGTAAAGTAGTAATATTTAGGTACACATAGTTTTAAATACACCCCCCCACACACATATATACATCAATAGGTTTTCAAATGGAGTTCTGTAGAAATCTAAGGTGTTATGAAACGTCACTATAAGTTTTATGAGAGATAGTGGTAGTGGGAAAAAAAACTTAGTTTTTTTTTTTTAAAACTTGGAGCACCATGTGATATTAAAGTCTACAGTAATGGACGTGGACCAAGAAGCTCTGTTAGCTTTTCCTCTCTAATTATCTTCCTCAGTTTCTCTTTAATTCATGCAGACGAACTTGAGGGTAGGGACAAATTTTACAAGGTAATATAACATAGGAGAGACTTATTCTATATGCATAGGCATTTCATACACCACAACTCACTTGCCATTCTCCATATCATCATATTTGCTGGTTTTTTTCAAACACTGCAGAACATGTATTATGTAGGTCAGATATGGGTTGAATTGCATTTTTTTTCCTTTTGTAACGTATCATGTCCTTCTGTTTTACATTTTATGAATGTATGTGTTTACATTGCTTTGCCAATCCAAAATAGTGACTTTTAAATATGATTTTTGATATGGAAGAAGAGCTTAAGCCTAAACCTATGTTCTGATAAGATTAGGATGAAAAATTATAAACTTCTAAAGCATATTTATACACTACTGCAACAAAAAACACAAAAGTTTGCTTGTGTAATGAAAGCTACTTGCAACACTTTTTACATGGGTCGGTGATCTAAGTTGTCCTATTTCTTTTTTAGGAGGTCTGCAACAAATAATTTACAAAGAAAGCAATAGATCCATCAAAACTGGAAGAGAACTTAACTAAAAATGTTACTTAACAAAAAAAAACTACTGATTATTTTAAAGTGCCACTGGAATCTCAAAACTAACAAAAATAAAGGTTTTATTTTTAAAAGTCACATTTAATAAAAATTATCAGGAAGCAAGATACTCAGTAAAAGTAATTAATGCCCAGGAAAGGAAAACTGATGCCACTGGAGAGAATCTAATACCAGCATGTAAAATTATAGGGAGTAAAATTCTAGGACAAGTTGCACTGTATACAATTTCAGAGATTACATTCTCAAACAGCAGGAAAAGTCAATATGATGATGAAAAGGTTTTGTACTATAACTGAAAACCAGCAGTTTCTCTATTCAGATGATGAGTAAACAGATTTTAGCAGTAAGTATCATGTCGTAGCATTTTCAAGATTTGTAAATGATGGTGAAATTAAAGAGAACTTTTCTTCTGTTGCAAAGGACTGCTGAGACAAACAAAAGTATACACTTCACATTTTTGTCTTTATACCTAGAAAGAAAGGTCTGTCTTAGAGGGACTATATTGGCGTCTGTATTTATGGTGCCCCATCAATAGTTCGTTTCAGAAGTTTCAACTGTTAAAAAAAAAAAATAAGGAAGGAAAATCCTAACATTACAATACAGAACTGCATCTTCACAGAAAGATACAGGTGTCAACAATTCTTTTTTATTTCTTTTCTCTTATAATGAGAACTTTTTTTCTTTAAAATGAGAACTTTTAAGACCTACTCTCTTAGCAACTTTCAAATATGCAATATAGTATTATTAATTATAGTCATCATGCTGTGCATTACATCCCCATTACTTACTTATTTTGTTACTGGAAATGTATACTATTTGACCCCCTTATTTTTCCCCCAGATTCTGGCAACTACTCATCTGTTTTCTACATCTATGAGATTTTTTAAAATTTAGATTCTACATATAAGTGAGATCATATGGTATTTGTCTTTCTTTTGCCTGAGTTATTTCACTTAGCACAATCCCCTGGAAGTCCATTCATGTTGTTCCAAATGACAAGATTTCCTTCCTTTTTATGGCTGAATAATATTCCATTGTACATATATACACCACATTTTCTTTATCCATTCATTCACAGATGAACATTTAGGTTGTCTTCATATCTTGGCTGTTGTAAATAATACTGCAATAAGCATGGGGTGCATATATCTGAGTACTGTTTTCATTTTCTTCAGATAAATACCCAGAAGTGGAATTGCTGGATCAACAATTCTTGATGATAAAAATGAAAAAAATTCTGGATAACACTACAAAAATAGCTAACTTTATTGTCAAAGACCAGTTCATCTAGCACATTTAAAAACTGTGTGAAAATGTGGACAAAAAGAACATAAATCCTCTGCTAAGTAAAGAAATCTGATGGTTTATCAGAGGAAGACTTTTTGACAGGATGCTTTAGCTGAAAGATGAATTGAAGAAATTCTTTCAAGAAATTTTTTCTTAAAACATTTTTGAGATTTTGCTTAGTGTTTTGAAGATGAAGAATGAGTTCAAAAGCTAGTCTACTTAAGTGATAGTTTTCAACACATAAACCACTTGAATAAGTCTCTGCAACGCCTTGGAGAAAATGTTTTGATTTCAGGTGACAAGATGCTTGGATTTAAAGGGAAACTAAATCTTTGGGAAAATCATGTTGCAAAAAACAAACCCCAGGGCTTCCCTGGTGGCGCAGTGGTTGAGAGTCCGTCTGCCGATGCAGGGGACACGGGTTCGTGCCCCGGTCCGGGAAGATCCCACATGCCGCGGAGCGGCTGGGCCCGTGAGCCATGGCCGCTGAGCCTGCGCGTCCGGAGCCTGTGCTCCACAACGGGAGAGGCCACAACAGTGAGAGGTCCGCGTACCGCAAAAAAAAAAAAAAAAAAAAAAAAAAAAAAAACAAACCCCAAGAAATCTTGAAAAATTTCCACTGCTGGTTAGCCTTTTGAACAAGGAAGGAAACCGACAAGTCTCAAGTCCTACCCAAAGACAAGAAGAGCTGAAGAACAAAATTAACAGCATTTACCTTCTCTTCCTAGACTGAATGGGTGTGATCCTTTTTCTGAAACTTCTGCTCAGCCAGAGAACTGAACTTTGACAAAGTCAGAGAGCTGTACTGTGATGATACTCAAGTTGAGACTTACTGCTCTGTCCTAAGCAAGCAATAAATCTCTTCACCATTTCTGTGAAAGAATATCCTGCCATTCGTAAGAAATCAGGGAACATTTTGCTACTGTTTTTAGCTTCCTATGTGTGTGAGCAAGGTGTTTTGTATAACAAGTATCTTGGGCAAGATTAAATTCATTAAATTTCAATTGAAAGTAAATCCCTTTGTATGTCTCTCAATTTTGACTGAGAACTATTTTGTGCAGCGAAACCTCGGCACAGATTCACATCCCAGAACTTTTACTCTTTATTTTTAGTATCAAAAATAATACTTTTTAATCAGAGGCCTATAAAAGGAGTTGAAGAAATCAATGTCTTCACATGACAATTCTGAATAAATTACTACACCTGCTTATTAGCCCCTATGATATCACTCAAGAAAAGAGGGTTTTGTCAAAGTCTTAAATAAATTTGTGTTTCAAACTAACTTATATTCATGTTAATTAGGATTACGGTTGAGTAAATTACTACTGCCAATAACATTAATGGAAATCAAATTACAACTTTTATTTAAATTAAACATATTGAGCCTACCTTAAAAAAATTAAAGCCCATTTTTACCTTAAGCCATAATTTAACAAAAACTTATTAAGTCTGCCTTATGAGTTTTTAAAATTTGTACAAAGAAACAAATTTAAAGTCAAGAGGCGTAAGCTACACCTAACTGCCTTTTCTTTTTTTCTCTCTCTAGGAAAAGTTGCCTGAAGTTTTAAAAAGGAGGAAGCTTAAAATTGCCCTGAAACAAATCGTGTATTATATATCTACTTCATTAGGAACTTGTATAGCAGAAATTTATGATAAGAATATAAGACTTACTTGGATACAAAATGATTTTTTAATGATAAAAACTAAAACTTCCTTTACCTACCTCACTGACTTACATTAAAGGGGCTATAATTTACAGGGATGAGGAAACACACAAAATGAGTAGGCTAATGAATTGGCGAAAATAAGCACAGCCACAGGAAAATATCTCTCAACTTAAAATAGCACTGAAAGTTATTATTGTAATATTATATGTACAACTAATCGATCTCATTCAATTACAAAGAGCCATGGAATTCTTTTTTTGTATAGGAAACCTAAAAATTATTTCAAGGATTTCCTCAGGATAAAAAGATTGAGAAATATTGTTCTCTCTTACATATTAGATAGATGGAAGGCAGGCAGGAAGGCAGGAAGGCAAACAGTGAAATAGTCATTTTCTGTTATGATCCCCTACCACTCAATACACTCCAGTGTGTATCTTATAAAAACAATACTCTCCTACTTTACCACCATACAACGCTTCCATTTACGAAGTGATCACTAATACTATCACTATGTTCCAATCCACAGACTCTACTTTAATTCTGCCAATGATCACATCAACATAGCCTTTTAACTTCTAGTCCAGATACTTGTACAGAAGGCAGTATTGCTTCTAATTTTCATCTCTCATAAATATTCAATCTGAAACAGTTGTTTGATTTCCCTCTTTTGTTTTCTTTTTAACATCTTTATTGGAGTATAACTGCTTTACAATGGTGTGTTAGTTTCTGCATTATAACAAAGGGAATCAGCTAAACATATACATACATCCCCATATCCCCTCCCTCTTGCATCTCCCTCCCACCCTCCCTATCCCAGCCCTCTAGGTGGTCACAAAGCACTGAGCTGATCTCCCTGTGCTATGTGGCTGCTTCCCACTAGGTATCTATTTTACATTTGGTAACATATATAAGTCCATGCCACTCTCTCATTTCGTCCCAGCTTACCTTTCCCCTCCCTGTGTCCTCAAGTCCATTCTCTACAACTGTGCCTTTATTCCTGTCCTGCCCCTAGATTCTTTAGAACCATTTTCTTTTAGATTCCATATATGTGTTAACATATGGTATTTGTTTTTCTCTTTCTGACTTACTTCACTAGGTATGACAGACTCTAGGCCCACCCACCTCACTACAAATAACTCAATTTCGTTTTATTTTATGGCTGAGTAATATTCCATTGTATATATGTGCCACATCATCTTTATCCATTCATCTGTTGATGGACACTTAGGTTGCTTCCACGTCCTGGCTATTGTAAATAGTGCTGCAATGAACACTGTGGTACATGACTCTTTTTGAATTACGGTTTTCTCAGGGTATATGCTCCGTAGTGGGATTGCTGGGTTGTATGGTAGTTTTATTTTTAGTTTTCTATGGAACCTCCATACTGTTCTCCATAGTGGCTGTATCAATTTACATTCCCACCCACAGTGCAAGAGGATTCCCTTTTCTCGACAACCTCTCCAGCATTTACTGTTTGTAGATTTTTTGATGATGGCCATTCTGAGTGGTGTGAGGTGATACCTCATTGCAGTTTTGATCTGTATTTCTCTAATGATTAGTGATGTTGAGCATTCTTGCATGTGTTTGTTGGCAATCTGTATATCTTCTTTGGAGAAATATCTATTTAGGTCTTCTGCCCATTTTTGGATTCGGTTGTTTGCTTTTTGATATTGAGCTGCATGCAAATTTTGGAGGTTAATCCTTTGTCAGTTGCTTCATCTGCAAATATTTTCTCCCATCCTGAGGGTTTCCTTTTCATCTTGTTTATGGTTTCCTTTGCTGTGCAAAAGCTTTAACTTTCATGAGGTCCCATGTGTTTATTTTTATTTCCATTTCTCTAGGAGGTGGGTCAAAAAGGATCTTACTGTGATTTATGTCATAGAGTGGTCTGCCTATGTTTTCCTCTAAGAGTTTTATAGTGTCTGGCCTTACATGTAGGTCTTTAATCCATTTTGAGTTTATTTTTGTGCATGGTGTTAAGGAGTGTTCTTTTCCATGCAGCTGTCCAGTTTTCCCAGCACCACTTATTGAAGAGGCTGTCTTCTCTGCATTGTATATTCTTGCCTCCTTAAAATATGAAACCATTTCCACTAAGGTCAGGAACAAGACAAGGTTGCCCACTCTCACTACTATTATTCAACATAGTTTTGGAAGTTTTAGCCACAGCAACCAGAGAAGAAAAAGAAATAAAAGGAATCCAAATTGGAAAAGAAGAAGTAAAACTGTCACTGTTTGCTGATGCCATGATACTACATATAGAGAATCCTAAAGACGCTACCAGAAAACTACTAGAGCTAATCAATGAATTTGGTAAATAGCAGGATACAAAATTAATGCACAGAAATCTCTTGCATTCCTATACATTGATGATGAAAAATCTGAAAGAGAAATTAAGGAAACACTCCCATTTATCACTGTAACAAAAAGAATAAAATACCTAGGAATAAACCTACCTAAGGAGACAAAAGACCTGTATGCAGAAAACTATAAGACAATGATGAAAGAAATTAAAGATGATACAAACAGACGAAGAGATATACCATGTTCTTGGATTGGAAGAATCAACATTGTGAAAATGACTCTACTACCCAAAGCAATCTACAGATTCAATGCAATCCCTATCAAACTACCAATAGCATCTTTCACAGAACTAGAACAAAAAATTTCACAATTTGTATGGAAACACAAAAGACCCCTAATAGCCAAAGCAATCTTGAGAAAGGAAAACGGAGCTGGAGGAATCAGGCTCCCTGATTTCAGACTATACTACAAAGCTACAGTAATCAAGACTGTATGATACTGGCACAAAAACAGAAATATAGATCAATGGAACAAGATAGAAAGCCCAGAGATAAACCCACACACATATATCTCTTTCTGTTATGTCCTCAATAGTCTTGAAAGTTTGCAGCCTTTTGATGCTGTGAGGATGAGTCCTTTCTGGGTCTGGAGGATGTTGCCTTATAACCAGACTCAGGTTTCTTTAGGGTGAAGTCATCACTGAGAGTTCAATATCACACCAGCATACTGTTCCTCAGCGAAACCTCAGCCACGATTATATTCTTCCAAATTATGACTATCATTCCCTCCTTGTTTTTAGTTATTTTATTAAATACGAGTTTTTTCCTCCCTTATTTAAAATATTTACATCAGTATGGACTCATACGTTCCTGTTTTATTAAGTGGGGTATCATCTGATACTGTCATCGATTTTGATGTTCAAATTATCCTAGATTTGCTTAACGAGAGAACCATCAAGTAGGCTTACATATACTTTTGATGTCTTTGTCATTCTTTGAACATATCTTTACTTCTTAGTATAAGGTATTCTTGGACAAAAATTCTTATGATTTAATGCAGGTGCTATTTGGAAGCCAAGAACATTGCTAAGTGGATACCGATGAGTCTATGCCCATCTGTGAATATAATTCACAGACACTCACATATAAAGTTGATTCTCATTATTCACAGTAGTAGTTATGTGCTATCAAGTCACTGCAAAATTACAAATTAGGGAATACTGAACCACTGCCCCTGAGAATGTAGGGTTAGGTTCCTTTGAGTCTCTGGTCACATTTTCACCAATTGGTCAACATATAACCTCACTGTTTTATGTGTGTTTCTGTTTAAAAACATCGTACACAATATATATCATTGATTCATTGGCACTGAACTCATGACCAACAGCACAACAATTCATGCCTGAAGGAAGCATATTTAACACACATATTTTCTCCATAAGGCACATCATAGCCTTCTTGTCCTTACGAAAACTAGACAAACTTCAGCACTATGACTGGAAACAGCAAAAGCACCAAGAAAAAGCACAAAAATATGAACACCATGGAACTAAATACACCAAGAAGAGTAAGCGTGTTTACAGTATGACAGTTGAAAGAGAAGGCAGAGCATCGCCTTGGTCAACCTCAGCTGGGAACAAGCAAGTCACTCAATTCAAACTGTTCACTGTTTTCTCCATGTCCACAAATGACCATGGGGGTGCTGTATTTATTGTGGGGTTAGAGATAAATTTTAGCAAGTACATGAATTCTCAAATACTGAATCCATGAATAAACAGGGATAGTCTATTTTTTAAAAAAGCGTTCATACCCACACTTGCAATTCCAAATGAAAACCTCAAAGTTCTAACTAGCATTTTCCTCCTCCTTTGTTTGTAAATCATTTCTCAGTAGGTAAGATAATTGTAAATCCAATTATTCTTAATATATTAATTTATTTGCCCAATCAACAAACTTATTTGCTCAAAGTAATCGAACTTGCAATCACCCTGATCACCTCTGCTATCTGGCCTTTCATCACAGCACTCTCCAGGCTGCCAGGACATGCTGTGACCCCCTCCTTTCAGCTCTTCCTCCCTAGCACTGCCTTACTGTCCCTGGAGCATGGAACACTCCCCCCTTGATGTCTAGCCTCTTTGGGTGCCTGAGCTTAATATCTCCCCTGAGACTTCCTGGAAGAATTCCCTCCCTCTTACCATCTGTCTCCTAGAACATAGATGATTCAGGCTGAGTCAATAACTAGGAATAAAATTACTGGATAGTAGAGTAAGTATATGCTGAATCTTATTTTAAAAAAACCTAAATAGACATTTCACCAAGGAAGACATACAGATGACCAAGAAACACATGAAAAGATGCTCAACATCACTAATTATTAGAGAAATGCAAATCAAAACTACAATGAGGTATCACCTCATACCAGTTAGAATGACCATTATCAAAAAATCTAGAAACAATAAATGGTGGAGAGGGTGCAGAGAAAAGGGAACCCTCTTACACTGTTGGTGGGAATGTAAATTGATACAGCCACTATGGAGAACAGTATGGAGGTTCCTTAAAAAACTAAAAATAGAACTACCGTATGACCCAGCAATCCCAGTACTGGGCATATACCCTGAGAAAACCATAATTCCAAAAGAGTCATGTACCACAATGTTCACTGCAGCACTATTTACAATAGCCAGGACATGGAAGCAACCTAAGTGTCCATCAATAGATGAATGGATAAAGACGATGTGGCATATATACACAATGGAATATTACTCAGCCATAAAAAGGAATGGAATTGGGTCATTTGTAGAGATGTGGATGAACCTAGAGTGTGTCATACAGAGTGAAGTAAGGCAGAAAGAGAAAAAAATATATATATTAATGCATATATGTGGAATCTAGAAAATGGTACAGATGAACCTATCTGTAGGGCAGCAATAGAGACACAGATGTAGAGAATGGACACGTGGACATGGTGGCAAAGGGGAGGGTGGGACAAATTGGGAGATTAGGTTTGACATAAATACAATACCATGTGTAAAATAGACAGCTAGTAGGAACCTGCTGTACCGCACAGGGAGCTCAGCTCAGTGCTCTGTGACGACCTAGATGGGTGCGATGGGAGGGGTGGGAGGGAGGTCCAAGAGGGAGGGGATATATACATATACGTATAGCTCATTCCACTTTGCTGTACAGCAGAAACTAACACAACATTGTAAAGCAATTTTATGCCTAAATAAATAAATTTTTAAAAATGTTCAAAACTTAATGTCTTGTTTTGGTAAGAGCTGTATATTGCCATGTACTGATAAAATACCAAAATGTAAAAAGTTTGTCTAGGTGTGATGTCGACATCTGGTTTTCTTTCTGTATTGAGTCAATCTTTCCCGGTTGATGAAACTCCCATGGAAGGGATATATGATGACTGAGTTGCTTTTGGAGAAGCTCTCTTTAGGCAGATGAAGGGGTTCAGAGACAGCCCTCAGCTCAAAATACTATACCAAAGCGGCATCTATCAGGATGGCATGCCCTGAATTCCTTCACTATCAACAAAAAGTAGTTAATTCAGATTAAAGTTCTGACCGAAAATCAACTTAAAGGCATTGGAAAGTAAGCAAAAGAAGACTAATACTAAAGAGGAATCTGTAATTGAAACTACACTTGTGAAAACAACAAATTTTTGAGTCTTCATTAATGACAATCTCTAACACATGTGCTGTTAGGAGGCAGAAAGCCACCGCCTTACTGGCTTGATATGTCACAGCACAGCTTGAGGCTGGGTGAAAATCTAGACAGAAGAAAACATGGGAAGGAGGGAATCAAGGGAGGGGAGTGACAGAATCAGCATATAAAATCTATCCAAACCCTTTGCTGACCACTAAACTATACAACCACAGGGAAGGCCAGAGGGGTGCTAACAAAGAAAAAGCTTTGGAAACTGAAAAATCACAGCAGAAATTTCAGCTCCTGTTGTCTGCAGGCAAATCCAGTCTGGGGATTAACTGTCTGCCAGAAGAAAATCATTCTTTAGAAACATAATAGGGTTTCTGATTATATTGTACAAAATTTCAAATTAAAAATAACCAATATAAATTAAAATATGTAAGGAAATGCATATATATAATCTTAAGAAAAAACTTTGAAAGAGAACCAAATGGAAATTCTAAAATTGAAAGTTTTAATATATTCCTAAAAATTCAGTATATGAACTTAACAACAGATTTGAAAAAAGTATTGATGAAATCAAAGACAGATTGGTTACAGAAAATATCCATTTCAGAGATAACAATTTTAGAAAAAGGACGACCAACACTGAACAAGTAGAATTTGAAATTAAAAACACAAATACCATTTACATTAGCATCCCCAAAATAAAATACTTAGCATAAATCTAACAAAACATGTACAAGATCTATAGGAGAAAGACTATAAAACTCTGGTGAATGTAATCAAAAAAGGACTAAAGAGAAGGAGGGGAAGATGGCGGAAGAGTAAGACGCGGATATCACCTTCCTCCCCACAGATACACCAGAAATATATCTACACGCGGAACAACTACTACAGGACACCTACTGAACGCTGGCAGAAGACCTCAGACCTCCCAAAAGGCAAGAAAGTCCCCATGTACCTGGGTTAGGCAAAAGAAAAAAAGAATAAACAGAGACAAAAGAATAGGGACGGGACCTGCACCAGTGGGAGGGAGCTGTGAAGGAGGAAAGGTTTCCACACACTAGGAAGCCCCTTCATGGGCGGAGACTGCGGGTGGCGGAGCGGGGAAGCTTCGGAGCCGCGGAGGAGAGCACAGAAACAGGGGTGCGGAGGGCAAAGCGGGGAGATTCCCAAATAGAGGATCGGTGCCGACCGGCACTCACCAGCCTGAGAGGCTTCTCTGCTCACCCGCCGGGGTGGTCGGAGCTGGGAGCTGAGGCTCGGGCTTCGGTTGGAGCGCAGGGAGAGGACTGGGGTTGGCGGTGTGAACACAGCCTGAAGCGGGTAGTGCACCATGGCTGGCCGGGAGGGAGTCCGGGGAAAACTCTGGAGCTGCCAAAGAGGCAAGAGACTTTTTCTTCCCTGTTTCCTGGTGCACTAGGAGAGGGGATTAAGAGCGCTGCTTAAAGGAGCTCCAGAGATGGGCGCGAGCCGCGGCTAAAAGTGCGGACCTCAGAGAAGGGCATGAGATGCTAAGGCTGCTGCCGCCACCACCAAGAAGCCTGTGTGCAACCACAAGTCACTATCCATACTTCCCCTCCCGGCAGCCTGTGCAGTCCGCCACTGCCAGGGTCTCGGGATCCAGGGACAAATTCCCAGGGAGGACGCACGGCGCGCCTCAGGCTGGTGCAACGTCACGCTGACCGCAGGCTCACCCCGCATCCGTACCCCTCCCTCCCCGCGGCCTGAGTGAGCCAGAGTCCCCGAAGCAGCTGCTCCTTTAACCCCGTCCTGTCTGAGCAAAGAACAGACGCCCTCCAGCAACCTACACACAGAGGGGGGGCCGAATCCAAAGCTGAGCCCCGGGAGCTGTGAGAACAAAGAAGAGAAAGGAAAATCTCTCCCAGCAGCCTCAGAAGCAGCGGATTAAATCCCCACAATTAACTTGACGTACCCTGCATCTGTGGAATACATGAATAGACAACAAATCATCCCAAATTGAGGAGGCGGACTTTGAGAGCAAGATTTATGATTTTCCCCCCTTTTCCTCTTTTTGTGTGTATGTGTATGCTTCTGTGTGAGATTTTGTCTATACAGCTTTGCTTTCACCATTTGTCCTAGGGTTCTATCCATCCATATTCCTTTCTTAAAAAATTTTTTTTCTTAATAATTATTTTTTATTTTAATAACTTTACTTTATTTTATATTACTTTATATTATCTTCTTTCTTTCTTTCCTTCTCTCTCTTTCTCTCTCTTTCTTTTTCTTTCTTTCTTCTTTTTCTCCCTTTTATTCTGAGCCATGTGGATGAAAGGCTCTTGGTGCTGCAGCCAGGAGTAAGTGCTGTGCCTCTGAGGTGGGAGAGCCAACTTCAGGACACTGGTCCACAAGAGACCTCCCAGCTCCACATAATATCAAATGGCGAAAATCTCCCAGAGATCTCCATCTCAACACCAGCACCCAGCTTCACTCAACAACCAGCAAGTTACAGTGATGAACACCCTATGCCAAACAACTAGCAAGACAGGAACACAACACCACCCATTAGCAGAGAGGCTGCCTAAAATCATAATAAGTCCACAGATACCCCAAAACACACCACCAGACGTGGACCTGCCCACCAGAACACAGACATTAGTCCCCTCCACCAGGAAGCCTACACAACCCACTGAACCAACCTGGCTTAGCCACTGGGGACAGACATCAAAAACAACGGGAACTACGAACCTGCAGCCTGCAAAAAGGAGACCCCAAACACAGTAAGATAAGCAAAATGAGAAGACAGAAAAGCACACAGCAGATGAAGGAGCAAGGTAAAAACCCACCAGACCTAACAAATGAAGAGGAAATAGGCAGTCTACCTGAAAAAGAATTCAGAATAATGATACTAAAGATGATCCAAAATCTTGGAAACAGAATGGACAAAATGCAAGAAACATTTAACAAGGACCTAAAAGAACTAAAGATGAAACAAGCAACGATGAACACCACAATAAATGAAATTAAAAATACTCTAGATGGGATCAATAGCAGAATAACTGAGGCAGAAGAACGGATAAGTGACCTGGAAGATAAAATAGTGGAAATAACTAAGGCAGAGCAGAATAAAGAAAAAAGAATGAAAAGAATTGAGGACAGTCTCAGAGACCGCAGGGACAACATTAAATGCACCAACATTCAAATTACAGGGGTTCCAGAAGAAGAAGAGAAAAAGAAAGGGACTGAGAAAATATTTGAAGAGATTATAGTTGAAAACTTCCCTAATATGGGAAAGGAAATAGTTAATCAAGTCCAGGAAGCACAGAGAGTCCCATACAGGATAAATCCAAGGAGAAATATGCCAAGACACATATTAATCACACTGTCAAAAATTAAATACAAAGAAAACATATTAAAAGCAGCAAGGGAAAAACTACAAATAACACACAAGGTAATCCCCATAACGTTAACAGCTGATCTTTCAGCAGAAACCCTACAAGCCAGAAGGGACTGGCAAGACATATTTAAAGTGATGAAGGAGAAAAACCTGCAACCAAGATCACTCTACCCAGCAAGGACCTCATTCAGATTTGATGGAGAAATTAAAACCTTTACAGACAAGCAAAAGCTGAGAGAGTTCAGCACCACCAAACCAGCCCTACAACATATGCTAAAGGAACTTCTCCAGGCAGGAAACATAAGAGAAGGAAAAGAGCTACAATAACTAACCCAAAACAATTTAGAATATGGGAAGAGGAACATACATATTGATAATTATCTTAAATGTAAATGGACTAAACGCTCCCACCAAAAGACACAGACTGGCTGAATGGATACAAAAATAGGACACATATATATGCTGTCTACAAGAGACCCAATTCAGACATAGAGACACATACAGACTGAAAGTAAGGGGATGGAAAAAGATATTCCATGCAAATGGAAACCAAAAGAAAGCTGGAGTAGCAATTCTCATATCAGACAAAATAGACTTTAAAATAAAGACTATTAGAAGAGACAAAGAAGGACACTACATAATGATCAAGGGATCGATCCAAGAAGAAGATATAACAATTGTAAATATTTATGCACCCAACATAGGAGCACCTCAATACAGAAGGCAACTACTAACAGCCATAAAAAGGGAAACTGACAGTAACACATTCATAGTAGGGGATTTTAACACCCCACTTTCACCAATGGACAGATCATCCAAAATGAAAATAAATAAGGAAACACAAACTTTAAATGATACATTAAACAAGATGGACTTAATTGATATTTATAGGACATTCCATCCAAAAACAACAGAATACACATTTTTCTCAAGTGCTCATGGAACATTCTCCAGGATAGATCATATCTTGGGTCACAAATCAAGCCTTGGTAAATTTAAGAAAATTGAAATTGTATCAAGTATCTTTTCTGACCACAACGCCATGAGATTAGATATCAATTACAGGAAAAGATCTGTAAAAAATACAAACACATGGAGGCTAAACAATACATTACTTAATAACGAAGTGATCACTGAAGAAATCAAAGAGGAAGTCAAAAAATACCTAGAAACAAATGACAATGGAGACACGAGACCCAAAACCTATGGGATGTAGCAAAAGCAGTTCTAAGAGGGAAGTTTATAGCAATACAATTCTACCTTAAGAAACAGGAAACATCTTGAATAAACAACCTAACCTTGCACCTAAACCAATTAGAGATAGAAGAATAAAAAAACCCCAAAGTTAGCAGAAGGAAAGAAATCATAAAGATCAGATCAGAAATAAATGAAAAAGAAATGAAGGAAACGATAGCAAAGATTAATAAAACTAAAAGCTGGTTCTTTGAGAAGATAAACAAAATTGATAAAGCATTAGCCAGACTCATCAAGAAAAAGAGGGAGAGGACTCAAATCAATAGAATTAGAAATGAAAAAGGAAAAGTAACAATTGACACTGCAGAAATACAAAAGATCATGAGAGATTACTACAAGCAACTCTATGCCAATAAAATGGACAACCTGGAAGATATGGACAAATTCCTAGAAATGCACAACCTGCGGAGACTGAATCAGGAAGAAATAGAAAATAAGAACAGACCAAACACAAGCACTGAAATTGAAACTGTGATTAAAAACTTCAAACAAACAAAAGCCCAGGACCAGATGGCTTCACAGGTGAATTCTATCAAACATTTAGAGAAGAGCTAACACCTATCCTTCTCAAACTCTTCCAAAATATAGCAGAGGGAGGAACACTCCCAAACTCATTCTATGAGGCCACCATCACCCTGATACCAAAAACAGACGAAGATTTCACAAAGAAAGAAAACTACAGGCCAATATCACTGATGAACATAGATGCAAAAATCCTCAACAAAATACGAGCCAACAGAATCCAAAAGCACATTAAAAGGATCATACACCATGATCAAGTGGGGTTTATTCCAGGAATGCAAGGATTCTTCAATATCAATCAATCAACGTGATACAACATATTAAAAAATTGAAGGAGAAAAAACATATGATCATCTCAATAGATGCAGAGAAAGCTTTCGACAAAATTCAACACCCATTTATGATAAAAACCCTGCAGAAAGTAGGCATAGTGGGAACTTTCCTCAACGTGATAAAGGCCATATATGACAAACCCACAGCCAACATTGTTCTCAATGGTGAAAAACTGAAAGCATTTCCACTAAGATCAGGAACAAGACAAGGTTGCCCACTCTCACCACTCTTATTCAACATAGTTTTGGAAGTTTTAGCCACAGCAATCAGAGATGAAAAGGGAATAAAAGGAATCCAAATTGGAAAAGAAGAAGTAAAGCTGTCACTGTTTGCAGATGACATGATACTACACATAGAGAATCCTAAAGATGCTACCAGAAAACTACTAGAGCTAATCAATGAATTTGGTAAAGTAGCAGGATACAAAATTAATGCACAGAAATCTCTGGCATTCCTATACACTAATGATGAAAAATGTGAAAGTGAAATTAAGAAAACACTCCTATTTACCATTGCAAAGAATAAAATATCTAGGAATAAACCTACCTAAGGAGACAAAAGACCTGTATGCAGAAAATTATAATACACTGATGAAAGAAATTAAAGATGATACAAGTAGATGGAAAGATATACCATGTTCTTGGATTGGAAGAATCAACATTGTGAAAATGACTCTACTACCCAAAGCAATCTACAGATTCAATGCAATCCCTATCAAACTACCACTTGCATTTTTCACAGAACTAGAACAAAAAATTTCACAATTTGTATGGAAACACAAAAGACCCCGAATAGCCAAAGCAATCTTGATAACGAAAAATGTAGCTGTAGGAATCAGGCTCCCTGACTTCAGACTATACTACAAAGCTACAGTAATCAAGACAGTATGGGACTGGCATAAAAACAGAAAGATAGATCAATGGAACAGGATAGAAAGCCCAGAGAGAAACCCATGCACATATGGTCACCTTATCTTTGATAAAGGTGGCAGGAATGTACAGTGGAGAAAGGACAGCCTCTTCAATAAGTGGTGCTGGTAAAACTGGACAGGTACATGTAAAAGTATGAGAGTCGATCATTCCCTAACACCATACACAAAAATAAGCTCAAAATGGATTAAAGACCTAAACGTAAGGCCAGAAACTATCAAACTCTTAGAGGAAAACATAGGCAGAACACTCTATGACATAAATCACAGCAAGATCCTTTCGACTCACCTCCTAGAGAAATGGAAATAAAAACAAAAATAAACAAATGACCTAATGAAACTTCAAAGCTTTAGCACAGCAAAGGAAACCATAACCAAGACCAAAAGACAACCCTCAGAATGGGAGAAAATATCTGCAAATGAAGCAACTGACAAAGGATTAATCTCCAAAATTTATAAGCAGCTCATGCAGCTCAATAACAAAAAAACAAACAACCCAATCCAAAAATGGGCAGAAGATCTAAATAGACATTTCTTCAAAGAAGATATACAGACTGCCAGCAAACACATGAAAGAATGCTCAACATCATTAATCATTAGAGAAACGCAAATCAAAACTACAATGAGATATCATCTCACACCAGTCAGAATGGCCATCATCAAAAACATCTAGAAACAATAAATGCTGGAGAGGGTGTGGAGAAAAGGGAACACTCTTGCACTGCTGGTGGGAATGTGAATTGGTACAGCCACTATGGAAAACAGTACGGAGGTTCCTTAAAAAGCTACAAATCGAACTACCATATGACCCAACAGTCCCTCTACTGGGCATATACCCTGAGAAAACCATAATTCAAAAAGAGTCATGTACCAAAATGTTCATTGCAGCTCTATTTACAGTAGCCCAGAGATGGAAACAACCTAAATGTCCATCATCGGATGAATGGATAAAGAAGATGTGGCACATATATACAATGGAATATTACTCAGCCATAAAAAGAAACAAAATTGAGCTATTTGTAATGAGGTGGATGGACCTACAGTCTGTCATACAGAGTGGAGTAAGTCAGAAAGAGAAAGACAAATACCATATGCTAACACATATATATGGAATTTAAGAAAAAAAATGTCATGAAGAACCTAGGGGTAAGACAGAAATAAAGACACAGACCTACTAGAGAATGGACTTGAGGATATGGGGAGGGGGAAGGGTAAGCTGTGACAAAGCGAGAGAGTGGCATGTACATATATACACTACCAAACATAAAATAGATAGCTAGTGGGAAGCAGCCGCATAGCACATGGAGATCAGCTCGGTGCTTTGTGACTACCTAGAGGGGTGGGATAGGGAGGGTGGGAGGGAGGGCGATGCAAGAGGGAAGAGATATGGGAACATACGCATATGTATAACTGATTCACCTTGTTATAAAGCAGAAACTGACACACCATTGTAAAGCAATTATACTCCAATAAAGATGTAAAAAATATTTTTTTAATAAATAAATAAAGGACTAAAGATATCAAGAGATATGTTCATATATAGAAAGCCTTAATACTGTTAAAACATCACTTCTTCCCAACTTGTTCTATAGATTCAGTGCATTCTGTATCTAAATCCCAACAAGTTATTTTATGGATATTGACAAAATAATTCTAAAGTTTATATGGAGAAGCAAAAGATCCAGAATAGCCAGCACAGTATTGAAGGAGAAGAAGAAAGTTGGAAGACTGAGACTAACTGATTTCAAGACTTACTGTAAAGCTACAGTAATCAACAGTATGAAAGAATAGACAAACGAATCAAGGGAACAGAAGACAGAGCCCAGAAATAGATTCACATAAATATAGTCAACGACCTTTGACAAAAGAACAAGGGCAATTAGAATGGAGCAAACATAGTCTTTCACCAAGTAGTGCTGGAAAAATTGGACACCCACAGGCAAAAAAAAGAAAGAAACAAAGAATCTAAACACAGATCTTACAGATTTCAAGAAAATCAACTCAAAATGGAACAGAGACCTATAATATAAAACTAAGCTGTAAAACTCCTAAAAGATAACACAGAAGAAAATCTAGGTAATCTTAGGTTTGGTGATAAATATCTGTTACAACATGAAATGCATAATCCATTAAAAAAAAGTTGAACTTTATTAAATTTTAAAATATCTGCTCTGTGAAATACACTATCATGTGAATGAAAAGACAAGACACAGACTGGGAGAAAATATCTGTAAAACACACATAAAGTACAGGACAGATATCTAAAATATATAAAGAATTTAAAAACTCAATCAGAAGAAAATAAATGACCTAACTAAAATATGGGTAAAATATCTGAATAGCCTCACCAAAAAAGACATACAGATGGCAAATAGGCACATGATAAAATGCTCAACATCAGATGTTTGCAGAGAATTGCAAATGATAACAAAAAAACTACATACTCCTTCCTTTCGGAATGGCTAATATCCAAAACAGCAAATGCTGGTGAGGATGTGGAACAACAGCAATTCATATTCATTGTGAATGTTGGAAGTCTTCCACTTTGGAATACAGCTTGACAGTTTCCTACAAAACTAAACATAAAACCTAACAGTTGCAATTTATGGTATTTACCATAAATAAAAACATAAGCTGAAAACTTACATTTACATATATACTTGCACTTCAATGTTTATAGATTTATTCATAATTGCCAAAATTTGAAGCGACCAAGATGTCCTTCATTAGGTGAATGGATAAACATTAGGCAAATGGATACATTCAGGTAATGGAACATTGTCCAGTGCTAAAAAGGAACGAGCTTCAAGCCATGAAAAGACATGGGAAAACATTAAATACATATGCTAAGTGGAAGATCTAAACTCAAGTATATGCATTTACTAAAGATATATGTTAAAGACACAAAAACATTGAAATTAAAGAAAGGAAAATTATGTATTGAATTATACTAAAGATGGAATGACTAAAGTAATTATCTAAACATAGGAGCAAATAGGTATCAAGACAAGGAATATTACCAGAGGTCAAAAGTGACATTTCATAATGATTATGGGCTCAATATATCAGGAAAACATAATGTGTATAAATATGCATTCCCCCAATCATGGAAATAATGGGACAACAAAATACAAGAAGAATGGTCTGGTACAACTACAGAGCAAATCCATAACCATAACTGTAATCTTTAACACTACTCTCAGTAACTGATAGACCAATAGTGGTTGACAGAGTGTATCAATGGAGATATGGAAGATCTGAATATTACTATCAATTACCTTATCCCAAATGATGTTTACAGACCCTACATCCAGTGCCTACAGATATAAATTCTTCTCAAGTGCACCAATTTACCGAGTTACCAATATAGACACTGAGCCATGCATAAAACAAGTGTCATAAAACTTCAAAAGAGAGAGGACTTACAGACTATGTTCTCAGTACACAACAGGAGGAAATGAGGAATCAAGAAAATCAGATACCTAACAAAGCTTATATTTGGAAATATAAACAATTCTCTTTTTAATAACACATGGATAAAAATGATATTATAGGTGAAATCAGAAAATATTTTAAATAAATCATAAAACATATTATATCAATATTTGTAGAAGACAACTAAAATTATGCTCAGAGAGAAATATATAGTTTTAAGTTCTTATCATAGAAAGGAGTAAAGCCCTAAAATCAGTTATCTAAATGTTCATTTTACAAAGCTAGAAAAGAACAAGCAAATTAAATGCAAAGGATGTAGAAGAAGGAAAATAACTAAGAAAAAAATCAATGGCATAGAAAACAAACAGTAAATTAATAATGCCAAAGTTTTTTTTAACCAATCAACACAATTGTAACAACAACCTGTAACAAGACTGATATAGGACAAGAGACAGACACAGAGATAGAAATAGAGGTAGAGAGAAAAATACACACAGAGACAGAGAGAGAAGGAAAGAGAGAAAGACAAATTAGCACTATGAAAAGGTAAAAAGGGTCTACAATTATCAGTCCAGAGTTATCAAAAAAAGCTATTATAAATATCTTTAATCCTATACTTTGTTAACTTAGAAAAATTATCCTGAACTCTGTCTCATTCTTAATGTTTTAGGACATATAATTTCATAGAAAAATGAGCAACTGAAAATACTGAGGTCAAATGCCATGTAAATTTGTAAGAAAAAAAGGAATAAAGAGAATAACATCCTTACACACAATGAAAGTATGGCTTAGACACATACTCATAAAGCAGATAAAACTTATAATTTACTATTTTAAAATGAAAATCTCAGAAATGAGATGCTAGTAGTCAGAAAAGCATTAATAAAAAACATATTTCAGAAATAAAAATATACTGAAATACAAAAGTGAATAAACTTATTATTTCTTAAGGCAATTATAAGTTTAAAATTTGTGTGTACTAATTTTAAAAGGCTGCGTATTTTTAATTAAAAATTAAACTAAAAACAAATATATAATAGGAAATTTCAACTAAGCCAAAAGCCTGTTTTTTAAATAATATACTGATAACCCCTAGAAAAATTTTTCAAGAAAAATAATAGGAGAGGAAAAATAACACAAATTATAACCATCATGATTGAATATGGAAAAATCATGACAGATTTAAAGAGGAGAAAATATGAAATAATTATCAATATATTTGCTAATAAATTTGATAGTTGGGTTGAATTGGGCAAAATCCTCAAAAATAACACTAAAGCTGACAGGAAAAAAGAAAACAAAAGCATAAAATCTCAATATCCTGTAGTTCTAAACTGTGTGCCAAGGCACATTAAGATGATACAGTGAACTCAGAGTGGTGTCAGAATATATTTTAAATATATTTCATATATACATGAAATACAATTTGCAGAGAAAAATTTAGCTATCTGTGATACTAGAGAAGACCAGGATTGATTAAGTCCTGGATGCAAAAAGTTTCACCCATTAAAGAATTATGGTAAAAATAAGAACTTTTGTTTATAAGGTAAACTATTAAGAGAGTGAAAATTCAAAGGAGTAATGTATTCCCAATAACATTTCTAAAAAAATACTAATAAACAGGATATAGAGAGACTATATAGAAATACACAATAGAAAATCTGCAAATTTTTCTGATTGTTTGGTAAATGAAACTTAAAACACCATGATATCCCACCATACATCTACCAGAATGGTGAAGATAAATAATGACAATGACAATAATATTAAGTTTGGGAGAATGTAACTCTCTTACTCTGCTGGAGGAAGTGTAAATTGGTATAACTCCTTTGAAAATCTGTTTTGCAAACTCCACTAAAATTGTACATACACACATTTCCCATGCTCTAGGAATTCTACTCCTAGGTTTATACCTAAAAGAAATAGACGCAAAAGTTCACTCAAAAATATGTACTAGAATGTTCATGGCAGTAGCAATATTTGAAATACTCAAAATCGTAGAAACTAATTGAATATGTATCAACAATAGAATGGATAAATAAATGGTGTTACAGTCATACAACTCTACAGCAATGAGGAGAAATACCTAAATCATGCAACTCTATGGCCAAATTCCATAAATTTAACGTGGAATGAAAAATGACAAAGATAAAAAGTGCATTATGTGTTATTCCATTTATACAGATGCAAAAAGGACAAATGTTTTAGAAGTCAGAACTGTGGTTTTCCTGTCACAGGGTAGTGTTTGGAAGGTAAAATGACAGGTAATTCTGAGGTGTGGACAACATTCCATTTCTTGATATCAGTGCTATTTACAAAGGTATATTCACTTTATAAAAATTCACCCTAATATCTCTCCCTCCCCCTTTAATCTTCTCTATTGCTGTCAAAGGAAGCCATCTACAATTCAAACCTAATCATGTCAATGCCCGGCTTACACATATTTTTATCTATAATATTACTTTCATCTGGATGACTCACCCACACCTGACTCTAACTCTTACTCCTTCCTAAGATTTAGTTCAAATGTCAGCACTTCCACAAGTCCCCAAGTGACCATTCATGTCCAGAGATGACCCTGTGCTCACCTCTGCTATATCACGTTGAATGTAAAATCCCTAGTCCCAGGAAGCAAAAGAATTGACTCTCTATTAACCAGTGTAGTAACACACATATCTTAAAAAGGCAACAATATATTCTATTAACACTTCTCATTTACTGATGATTTGTATTTGACACCAATAGTTTAAGTTTGTAGAAATAGTATGAATATTATTTTCTCTGTTCTTTGATTAGAAAAGATGACTCAAGCAGTGATGCAAGCAGTCTTGCTTGCTTTTGCTGGTCACCTGCTTTTTTGAAACCCAATTTGTTTGCAGGGTTTATCTGTTATAACTGGACCTTTTGTATGTTCTTGGTGGTTCACTGGGAATAATAGGTGCTAGCAAAATAATTTCTGATTGATTTACTTTAAATCTTAGCTATGTGCTCATTGATGTTTCTTTGAGTTCACTTATATGACAACAATTTGTACCAACACAAAGACCCTATAAGCAGGTCTACCTCAAATTCCTCACGGAAAAAGAAGCATCACTATATCTAAATTGGAGAATGTTTCATTTCTGACTCCAAATTTAGGAGAAAACAACAATATATCTGCGATGTGAAGGGCTATTTTCTACTAATATACTGAACCCTGTTTATGACTTGTTTTCCACCTCTGTTAATTAAGTAAACAAATGCCTATGGTTAGCTACTTTGATAGAGGCAATGTTAATTTCTGGGAATACAATTATGAACAAAAACATTACGGTCTCTGTCTTCGTGGACATTAGAGCTTAATAATTTAATAAACAAAATAAAGAACTCAAATATGATAGGTGATTTTAAAAAAGGCAAAATAGGGCTTCCCTGGTGGTGCAGTGGTTGAGAGTCCGCCTGCCGATGCAGGGAACACGGGTTCGTGCCCCGGTCCGGGAAGATCCCACATGCCACGGAGCGGCTGGGCCCGTGAGCCATGGCCGCTGAGCCTGCGCGTCCGGAGCCTGTGCTCCGCAGCGGGAGAGGCCACAACAGTGAGAGGCCCGCGTAACGCAAAAAAAAAAAAAAAAAAAAAAAAAAGGCAAAATAAATGATGCTATGAGGCCATTTAACGAGGATTTTTATCTCATTACATCGATGCTGACTGTTAGGTAGCCAACTCGCCCTCACAAATCTGCGCTCATCATTTTCTTCAAACTCTAGGCTAAAGAGATGATTTCTCTGAGAAATCTTATTTAATTCTATTTCACTTTGTATATCCCTGTAACTTGCATATGCTTAGGCACTTGTACTATATTAAGACGTACCTGCTTACATATAACTTTTTAATGGTGGTTTAGCATATGTATTTTATGACACCTATTAGATAACCAACTTCCCAGAATACTGAGTTCATTTTATTTCTGATTATACCTTGTGAACTCCCATCTACCCAGACTTTCCTAAGGGCCCATGAAGATTGTGTAATGAATATGCATTGAGATAGGCAGGTTAAAGCTGAGTAACAGAGGAATCCTTTACATGTGAAATGTCCTCAATTCCAGAAATAGAGCAGTGAATTATCAGGGAGCATAACCTCTTGGAATCATCACATGGGGACAATCACCTATTGCACTTGTTCCATTCAAAATTCATTCAGTGAGCTCCGGCCTGCCACAGACATTTTAGAGCTGGCAGAATCTTCCAAACCGGCATAAGGAATTTTAAGCATCTCAGTTATTCAGATTTTATGCTTATAATGAGCCCAATCTGCAGGTGTTAAATTAGCCAACAGGGAGCCTTTTTGCTGGCCCATACATGTCAGAGAAGCAGACTAAAACAGATAAAAGAAAAGTAAAAAGAATTTATGTAGGTGATGCAAAGCTTAAACTTCATTCCACAGATGGTAACTGCCTCAATCTGCAGAATTCTTTTAAAAAGGTATTTTATTCTCTGCAAGCTTTCCAAAGAAAAAAATAATAAATGAAACAAGGTTGTTTCCTTTTTATGTTGCTCCACTTAATTCTCTCTATAAAAAAAAGTGTGATGCATGCACTTAAGTACATTTTTTTAAAGGCCATAAATCAGCATCCACAGACCTTAGTATCTACATCTCTAGTATAATCATCTGCTGAGTGAATGGAACTCTAAGTGGAGGATTCTTGTTTATCGGCTTATCTTCACTTGATGCCACAGTCCCACAGTGTTATACAATTTAACTGCAGATTTTTGTTTGCTGATCTTTCTAGTAATTTGTTTTAAAGGTTACTCCCATTATGAAATCTCATCTTTAGATGCAGAACCTTATACCTTCGGGAATTTCAGGATATGATATTAGTGATGTGTTTTAAAATAACTACACCAGAAAATATAAGAAAAAGAAGATAATTTGCTTTGGAATAAATATACCATTATAT
This sequence comes from Phocoena phocoena, assembly GCF_963924675.1. NCBI lineage: Eukaryota > Metazoa > Chordata > Mammalia > Artiodactyla > Phocoenidae > Phocoena > Phocoena phocoena. Next base: position 28,816,405 of record NC_089227.1, on the reverse strand, counting down.
TTATAATACTTTCAATATGCTGAGGAATCATTTCTACAATGTGTGAGCTTTAAAAGCAGGTAAAGTTTGGAAAGATATTATTAATTATCTTATATGGAAAGTGGCAAACTTGTTTTTAGTACACTATAAAGTGGAAAAAGTAAATTACATGACTATTGTTATTTTTCAAGCTTGAAAAATTTTTAATGATTCTTATGCAATAGTGAAATAAGTATGTATATGAAACTAGAATACTTGGGGTACAGGAACATGTCTGTTGTACAAATGGTGCCGTTACTCTATCAAGTAATGGGTTATTAAAACAAATGATCATATACACTCAAAGAATGAAACATCATGATAAAGTCAATCTGAGTATTTGTGACTAAACAGATTACTGTATGTTTGAAAATATAGTGACTAGTAGGAGGAGAAGAAAATAAGACAACTGAAAAAAATGAACAAAACATGAGAGAAGGGCTTCCCTGGTGGCGCAGTGGTTGAGAGTCCGCCTGCCGATGCAGGGGACACGGGTTCATGTCCCGGTTCGGGAGGATCCCACGTGCCGCGGAGCGGCTGGGCCCGTGAGCCATGGCCTCTGAGCCTGCGCATCCGGAGTCTGTGCTCCGCAACGGGAGAGGCCACAACAGTGAGAGGCCCGCGTATCACAAAAAAAACCCAAAAAACAAAAAAAACATGAGAGAAAAATGGAGCCTCTTTATTTACCCTTCAATCAGTATAAACACACAAAACATCAAAGCGCTTCCTTGTTTCTGTCAAATATTTTCAATATATTATTCTAAAAGATATAATACCATGATCAGGAATAGCACACAGAAAGAATATGAGAAATATTTTTAGCATCTTTAAATGTGTTATAAAGTGCTACTTTAAAATAAAATTATAGTTAGATTTCATATTGTTCATATTTCATTACCTTTCCGATGGTGCTGGATAAAGTATTGCTGTAAACTGGGTGAGAAAACAGGACTGGGAGAGTGGAAATAGTGGCATAGTAAAGAGTCTTTAAATCTAGATCTGGAGCCTGCCAAGAATGCTGACCAAACTTTCTTTAGTACAAAACAGCTTGTGACACTCAAATGCATAAACATAAATAATAAAAAGCAAAGCCAGCTTTTAAAACTCCAAACAAAAATAGTTTTCAATGAAATGCAAGATTTTTATGATCTTAGAAACTCTTTGCCAGAATTTGCTTTGTGCTGCCAGGATTCATAAGAACGGAATACAAATTAGTATGTTTTTCTTGCTTTGGATGCACCTAAATCAAGTAAGTGACTATTAAACTTCACCTCCTGGTGAAGATCTTTTCTCCTGTCATTACATTTTAATTAGCTCAGCTTTTCCAGTTTAAAAAGTCACTTTTTTTAGTTTTGAATGAAGCTGCTAATTTGACGTTAGTTGTTAAAAACAGTTGAGGGCTTCCCTGGTGGCGCAGTGGTTGGGAGTCCGCCTGCCGATGCAGGGGACACGGGTTCGTGCCCCGGTCCGGGAAGATCCCACATCCCGCGGAGCGGCTGGGCCCGTGAGCCATGGCCGCTGAGCCTGCACTCCGCAACGGGACAGGCCACAACAGTGAGAGGCCCGCGTTCCGCAAAAAAAACAAACAAAAACAAACAAACAAACAAAACAGGTGAAAAGCTCTGAGGCTCATCTGACAAATCCAAAGCATACAAAACTGAAATAAACCATTTGCCATCATCAGAAAACTGACTGTATCACCCACAACTATAATTTTTATTTCCAAGTGAATTATTATCTATACTGATTCTAAGACTATATTGAAGTTTTACTTCAGTGTTGGGAAATTCTATATGTCTACTAACATATAGAATACACTAATGGAATTACTTTCAAACTGTACTCTTCCAAATCATGGAAGGCAAGGCTGAGTTTGTGACTACTAGCCATGCCCTCCAAAATGAAAATGAGGACAGCATTATTTTTTTTTAATCCATTTTACTATAAAATGAGCTTCTATTTGAGTGTTATTTCCTTCAAGGAAAGACTTTTAATCTAAAACAGGTTTAAAACTCAGTGGAATTAGATATTATCAAATAGTTACTGAGCTATCAAATTTCATATAACTATTTTTGAATCAATAATATAATGGTACCATGAATGAAAATATTATGACTTAATCTTATACCCTGCAACTTAACCAAATTCATTCATGAGCTCTAGTAGTTTTGTTGTGGCTTCCTTAGAATTTTCTATGTATAGTATCATGTCATTTACAAATAGTGACAGTTTTACTTCTTCCTTTCCAATTCAGATTCCTTTTATTCCTTTTTCTTGTCTTACTGATGTGGCTAGGACTTCCAATACTATGTTGAAGTGGACATCCTTGTCTTGTGTCTGATCTTAGAGGTAATACTTATAGCTTTTCACCAATGAGTATGATGTTAGGTGTGAGTTTGTCATATACGGCCTTCATTATGTTGAGTTAGGTTCCCTCTATGCCAACTTTCTGGACAGTTTTTAACATGAATGGATGTTGAATTTTGTAAAAAGCTTTTTCTGCATCTATTGAGATGGTCACATGATTTTTATTCTTCAATTTGTTAATATGGTGTATCACACTGATTAATTTGCAGATAGTAAAAAATCTTTGCATCCCTGGGATAAATCCCACTTAATCAGGGTGTATGATCCTTTTAATGTATTGTTGGATTTGGTTTGCTAATATTTTGTTGAGGATTTTTGCCTCTATGTCCATCAGTCATATTGGCCAGTAATTTTCTTTTTTTGTGATACCATTGTCTGTTCTGGTATCAGGTTGATGGTAGCCACATAGATGAGTTTGGAAGTATTCCTTCCTCTGCAGTTTTTTAGAATAGTATGAAAAGGATAGGTATAAACTCTTCTCTAAATGTTTTATAGAATTCACCTGTGAAGCCATCCACTCCTTTCATTTGTTGGGAGTTTTTAAATTACTGATTCAATTTGATGACTGGTAATTGGTCTGTTCAAAATTAATATACAGAAATCTGTTGCATTTCTATACACAAAAGATCAGAAAGAGAAGTTAAGGGAACAATCCCATTTACCATCACATAAAAAGAATAAAATACTTAGGAATACACCTACCTAAGGAGGTAAAAGACCCGTACTTGGAAAACTATCAGATGCTAATGAAAGAAATTGAAGATGACACAAACAAATGGAAAGATATACTGTGTCCTTGGATTGGATTAATTAATATCGTTAAAATGACCATACTACCCAAGGCAATCTACAGATTCAATGGAATCCTTATCAAAATACCAATGACATTTTTCACAAACCTAGAATAATTTTAAAATTCGTATGGAAACACAAAAGACCCCAAATAACCGAAACAATTTTGAGAAAGGAGAACAGAGCTGGAGGAATCACACTCCCTGGCTTCAGACTACTACAAAGCTACAGTAATCAAAACAGTATAGTAGTGGCACAAAAACAGACACATCAATCAATGGAACAGGATAGAGAGCCCAGAAATAAACCCACACACTCTGGTCAATTAATCTACGACAAAGGAGGCAAGAATATACATTAGAGCAAAGACAGTATCTTTAATAAGTGGTGCAGGGAAAACTGGACAGCTACATGTAAAAGAATAAAATTAGAAATTCTCTAACACCATATACAAAAATAAACTCAAAATGAATTAAAGACCTAAGTGTAAGACCAATATCATAAAACTCCTAGAGGAAGACACAGGCAGAACACTCTTTGACATAAACCACAACAATGTTGTTTTGGATTTGCCTCCTAAAGCAAATAAAAGCAAAAATAAACAAATGTGACCTAATTAAGCTTAAATGCTTTTGCACAGCAAAGGAAACTATTGACAAAATGAAAAGACAACCTACTGAATGGGAAAAAATATTTGCAAATGATATGACAGATAAGGGATTAATATCCAACATATTTAAATTGCTCATACAATTCAACATCAAAAAAACAAACAACCCGATTAAAAAATAGGCACAAGAACTAAACAGACATTTTTCCAAAGAGGAAATGCACATGGCCAAAAAGAACATGAAAAGATATTCAAGATCACTAATCATCAGAGAAATGCAAATCAAAACCATAATGAGATATCACCTCACACCTGTCAGAATGGCTATCACCAAAATGAACATAAATAACAGATGTTGGCAAGGATGATGAGCAAAGGGAACCCTTGTACACTCTTGGTAGGGGTGTAAATTGGTGCAGCCACTGAGGAAAACAGTATGGAGGTTTCTCAAAAAAACAAAAAATAAAAGTACCATATGACCCAGCAATTCCACTCCTGGGTACATAGTGGAAAAACACAAAAACACTTATTCGAAAAGATACATGCCCCCCAATGACCACAGCAACATTATTTACAATTGCCAAGAGATGGAAGCAACCTGTGTGTGCATTAACAGATGAATGGATAAAGAAGATGTGGGATATACATACAATGGAATATTACTCAGTCAAAAAGAAGAATGAAATTTTGCCATTAGCAACAACATGGATGGACTTGGAGGGCAATATACCAAGTGAAATAAGTGAGACTGAGAAAGACAAATAACGTATGATAGTGTTTATATGTGCAATCTAAAAAATACAAAATACTAGTGAGCACAACAAAAAAGAAGTAGACTGACAGATATAGAGAACAAACTAGTGGTTACCAGTGAGGAGAGTGAAGGGGGTAGGGGCAATATAGAGATAGGAGATTAAAGGTACAAAATATTATGTTCAAATAAACTACAAGGATATATTTTACAACATGGAATATAGCCAATGTTTTATAATAACTATAAATGGAATATAAACTTTAAAAATTGTGAATCATATTGTACATCTGTAACATATAATACTGTACATCAGCTTTACTTCAATTAAGAATGTAAAAAAAATTATAACTTAAAATAGTACCAATTAGTCATCAGATTCATTTGTTCATTTGTGTCCAGAGACAGGGACAGATTAGAGAGATAAGAATTTTTCTTTTTTAAAAATTATGCTCAAAAAGATTATACAGTGCTTCTTGGTAACATTTTAATTCATATTTTCAAGACTCTCTTGGGAAACAACAAGAGAACATGGATATCTATGAAATGAAAAAATGCTATTAGCCAGCCTAAACTATCAGTTTTGTAGTTCACTCTTTAAGTATGTAAGTTATTGAAAGACAACATTAATAAGCCTGATTTTGGAGTTTTCTGAATAGTGCTAAAGATAAACTACGGTTAAGGTAGAACCTGGAAACTCAAATTTAAATACACCATAATTAATATATCACATATATTTTGGGAGAGTTAAGCGGGAATACCATCATATTACACTAGCAGAACATAGTGCCTCTCCCCTCCTCCTCTTCTGTCCTCTCTCTCTTCTCACTGTTCCTCCTCTCTCTTTTAACCCATTATGTGTTGGATATAATAAATACAAGGAAAACACAGAATTTTACAGCTTAATGATGTAACTCCAAGTAAACATGTGGTTAACCAAGGCAATTAAGTCAAGAAACAGAGTATGTCTAGCACATCACAGTCCCTCTCAAACTTTCAATCATGATCTTCCTATTTAATGTCACACTATTGTGACATTTATAACAATTATTTATTTGCATTTACTTACAGCTTTAAAATCCCTATGCATTGATTAGTTTCACATTTTATTTCATATAAATGAAGTCATTTGAGGTGTATACTTTTGGTTCTGGCTTCTTTCTTTCAAACATGCTTGTGAGATTCATTTGTGTTGTTGCATGTAGCTTCAGTTTCTTGATTTTTTTTAATGAAGTATAGTTGATTTATAACATTGTGTTACTTTCAGGCATACTACAGTTTCTTGATTTTTAATGATCTGTCATATTTCATTTATATCTTTACAGTGTTGAATGATTCTATAAATAAAACTATCCATCCTACTGTTAAGGGGAATTGGGATTGTTTATAATTTTAGATTAATAAACACAATGCAGTTATGAATAGTTTGGAACACATCTCTTGCACACAGATCAGTTTATCAGTTTTTACCATCATGTTCAGTGCTTATTTTTAATTTTTAATGTCCTATCTAATAAATCTTTGCCTACTAAAAGACCATAAAGATATTCTCCTAAGTTAACTTCTGAAACTTAATAATTTTGCATTTTACATATTGATCTACAATACATTGTAATTTAATGCTGTATTGATATAAGGTAGACATCAAGTTTCATTTTCTTCCATAAGGTAATCCAATTGATGTAGCACAATTTACTGAAAAGGACCATTCTTTCCCAATGCTTTGTAATGCCAATTTATCCTAAATCAAGTCCTGTGCCTGTTTCTGAACTCTCTTTTGAATTCCACCAGTCTATTTCTCTTTTTCTGGACCAAAAACCTGTGTTACTAATGACTGGATTTTTGTCAAAATTTTAACATGCAGTAAAGCAAATCCTTCATTTCTTCTATTTCCCAAATGTTTATTCTTGGTCTTTGAAATTTCATATAAACTTAAAATCATTTGTCAAGTTTTACATAAAATATACAGTAAAGATTGGAACACTGATTGTGATTACGTTGACTATACAGAATAATTTGGGGAGTATTTATATCTTGACAGGTTTGAATGATTCTTAGGTATCATTTTTATGATACCTAAGAATTTTTACTTGCTTAGGTTCTGCTAGTGTAATATGATGGTGTATTTAAACTAGCATAAAGCTAGTTTATGCTAGCTTCATCAAAACATTATTCTCTGTAATGTTCTACATAAGTTCGATGCTATTTTTTCATTATTTATTCACTGTAACTGTCTTAGTCCAGAGTTTCCTTTGAGAGAGGATTTGGAATTTTATTTTATTTATTTATTTATTTTTTTGGCGGTATGCAGGCCTCTCACTGTTGTGGCCTCTCCCGTTGCAGAGCACAGGCTCCAGACGCGCAGGCCCAGTGGCCATGGCTCACAGGCCCAGCCGCTCCGCGGCATGCGGGATCCTCCCAGACCGGGGCACGAACCCCTGCCCCCTGCGTCGGCAGGCGGACTCTCAACCACTGTGCCACCAGGGAAGCCCTGGAGTTTTAGATAACATTTCTTTGGTAGTTGTAGTGATATTAGATTTCAAATTTTCTTGGTTCAGTTTTGATAAGATTTTTTGAGAAGTTTTACAATGGCATACTTTTTACAGTTACTGGCATAAAGTTATTCATAATATTTTCTTACAATTTTTAAAGTCTATGTGGGGTTTTGATACTAATTACATCTTTTAAACTCTTGATTGTTTTTGCCATTTTTCTCAATATTTTTAGTAATTTTGTAAAATAGACTTTTTAATTGACTTGTCCATTCTTTGTACTTTTGTTTACAATGTCATTAATTGCCACCCATATCTTTAATTTTTAAAATTTTACTTTTCGGGTTTAGTTGTTTTTTTCCCCTAAGAAGTAAATATTTGACTCATTTATTTCCAATATTTCCTTTTTTCCAATATATGAATTTAAAGTTATAAATCACCTTTTAAGTCTGGCTGCATTTCAGTTTTGAGATTCATGGTCCTTCACTTCAAAATTTAGAAAATAAAAACAAAAACATATCAATAAACCATTAAAATGCAATCAAATATACTAACTGTAAAAAAGTTAAATGATTTAATCTTTGGCAAATTGATAATAAAAAATAATAAACCCAAATAAACTATTATGTAAATTGAGAAGGTATTTTAAAAATTAACATATTTTCATATATAAACTTTATACTAGTAAATTTGAAAGTATAGACATAAATATACAAGTTAGATAAAAATAAAAATTGCCAAAATTGATTCAGGAATTACAAAGTTGATTATTTCAATACTGTACAATAAAGATGAAATAAACACAAAAATAAAAAGATAAGCAAGTAATAAGCAAATAAAAAAATTTGCTACAATGGTTTGAGGGGCAATTGTAGAGACGTGCAGGACAAGTTGTGAGAAAACTCAATGAGACAAATGATAGAATGTTATTTACTTTTTAGGGCAGATAGGCCTTACCATAAGAGAATTCCTACAAATACATATGGTGCTTTTAAATATCTAGATTAAATTTGTATTAACATTTTGCTTCTACAGTGTGTTCCAGAATGGCGACTTCACATGCTTGAAATTGGAACTAGTTCAGTTATCAAACAGTACTTATTTGACAGTTTTTATGAGAAATCTTCCTGTAAGCCCACACACAGGGATAAGCATATTGATTTCCTAGGTTTAATAGGCAATAAAAGAAGTGACAGTGATTTATTTATGAAACTCCTAAAGGGATGCAGCGTAGGCCTAGACAGGGTTCAATGCTGCCAACCAAAGCAGACATATTATCACAATGTATTTAGCAAATGATCATGCAGACTGAAGGCAAATATGCCCCGAAAGTGAGGGACAGTGGTGTGAGCCTGACTGAGAAGAATTTACTGTAGACTGTGAATACTTTAGCCTGAATTTTTACAAACATCAAAAACCTTGACACTGTTTAAGTGGTTAAAAGTCATTTCTCCTTAAGAATAGTAATCAAAATAAAATTGGCTTTGAACTTTAAAAACACAGTTACTTGGTGGGAAAAAAGGCCTGTTAATTTTGTGTGCGTGTGTGTGGTACGCGGGCCTCTCACTGTTGTGGCCTCTCCCATTGCGGAGCACAGGCTCTGGACGCACAGGCTCAGCGGCCATGGCTCACGGGCCCAGTGGCCATGGCTCACAGGCCCAGCCGCTCCGTGGCATGTGGGATCTTCCCGGACCGGGGCATGAACCCGTGTCCCCTGCATCAGCAGGAGGACTCTCAACCACTGCGCCACCAGGGAAGCCCAGGAAAAGACTATATATCTATATATCTATGAAGGAATATTAATTCCTCCTCTACTGGTATTATAATCAAGTTTCTTTCTGTCATGCAGTTTTAATGATTGAGTCACTATGACAGAAATAAGTCCTGCTGAGTTGAAGTGATTGGGTTATCAGGGAATACAGTCATAGAAAGAAGTTCCAATGTTTGTGGAAAGTCATAATGCAAATTCCCACCAATTATGCCCATGATACTTGACTCTGTTCTACAACTCAAAAGTCACATTCTTAGATTGTCACAAGTTTCCAGTACTCACGGACACTGAATTCTGTCACACCAAATATAATACAGAGATACTGTGTCTTTTCTATGTAGAAATTAGCAGTAAATGCCCCTTAAGTAAAATGAAATGCTCCTCAGAAAATCTGAATATTTAAAACTGCATTTACCCACCCTATTTATCAAACATTTGTTCTCTAGAATACAGAATCACTAAATCATAAACTAATGTACTTTTTCCAGATTTTACTGAGGTAGATTTGGATTTAAAAACTCACTTCTTGTGGTTAACACTGGAAACACAGGTAGAAATTATCTATTCCAAATAACTGCCTCCTCAATTAATGATGTTTAACAGATAACAGGAGAGAAGAGGAAAGAACTCAAGGTATGGTCAGCTTCAAATCACAAATAAATTAGACCAGTGACGTTAAGATGTTTTGTTGTTGTTCATGATGTTTTCCTTTCTTTAGCTGAAAAGCTATTAATTCAATGAAATCTTTGGTGGCGACCCATACCTAAAAGAAAAAAGCACTGCTGCTCTGGATAAAGTAGATCTGATACACTTGGGTCTGCTTCATGCAGCTAAGGCTACATACTATACTCAAAGGATGGAGTCCTTTTCTGAATTAGAGACCCATAGGTACGTCACAAAAGGCTCTTTCTGATTCAAAACAAGTTTTCTATTAATCTTTACTACTTATACAAATAATGATAATTCCTTTAGTTCTGACTAGACACTTGTTAAAACACAAATGTCCTTGATTGGTTAATTAATTCAATCTGTTAATTATTAACACCACAGAATAAATTATTTTTCACATCCCTTCCTAAAGGCAAGAAAACAGATAATAAAACAGATATTATCAAGAAGGATTACATGAGAAGTTTAGGATATTAAAATCAAACTTCAGCTACTTCAATTTTTCTAAGATGCAGATCATGTTATATTTTAATACAATTTGAATTCAATTTTATTATAAGAATAACATACATGGAATATTAGATTTGGAAGATCCACAGAGTTAGGGAGGCAGACTCAGGAATTAAGACATTCTGGCTAAGTGAGAAGTGAGTCAGGGTTGCAAATCTTAATAGTAGCAAGAAATCTTGGCACTTGTTAAGTTGGAGAGAGAGCAATGATGAAGCTGTTGGGAGACAATCCTCCACTGGTCTTTTGTGATTCGACACAGCTTATAAAGAACCACTGACCAGCTTTTGTTCTGAACTATCTTTTCAAGGAATTTTGTATAGCAAAGGTCCTTGGAAGAGGAAGGTAGTATCTCCTTCCAGGGCAGAAGGCAGATGCCAGGTTATTAAAGACACTATCTCCTTCTGGGGGATGCCAGGTTATTAAAGACACTATCTCCTTCTGGGGAACAGGTAAGGCAGGTTTGCCAGCAGCCCTCTTACAAAATTGGTAGTAAATTGTGGCAGGTGAAATTGTTAGCTTGAAAGTCCAGTAAAATCTCAAACCTTTCTACAGTCTTTACAGCGGTATGTCATATAAAAAGGTCAGAAACTGAAAGTAGCACACCCGGTAAGTAGTACAATGGGGCCTGTGCTGGCCAAGAATTAACATGAAAATTCTACTAAAGCAGAGTTGAACAGAAGGAAAAAAATTAGCTCGCACAAGTCATGGGGAAAAGTTGTGAGAATAAAAAGAGAAGCGAGTGTTCCCCAAAAGTGATCCTAGTGTCTTGAAAATGATTATTAGTCTTTAGGCCACCCCACTGGTCTAATATTAGTACCTTCTTATCCCTGTTCCTCTAGGCCATTACAAAGAAACCCACATTCCCAGATCATTCCTCACTGCCTTTGCACTAAGACCCGCATAGCTCCTCTCTCATCTCCCCCGGCCCTCCCTGCAGACACTACTTAACCTCCTTCTTTGCTTTATATTTTCCCTACAACACTCATGACCATGTGACATATTACGCGTGTACTGTATTACGTCTTTATCGGTTTGGATTCTTCCACTAGAATATAAGCTCCAAAATAGTAGAGATTTTTGTCTTCTCTATTCACCTACTATTCTTCACTTCTGAAAGAGAATCTAGTGTTGCGTAAGTAATAAACATCAGTCAAGATGAATTAATAAGTAGATGAATGAACAAGAATGGTTGTGGTTAAGTTGAAGAGTTGAGCTGATTTCAAGCCTTCCAATCCCTTACTGCCTTCCTTGCAAGACCCACTCTTTCCTTCCTTTCTTCCTTTTCTTTTGTTTCATCAAAAAAATTTTTTTTTCTTCCAGTTTTATTGAGATATAACTGACATACAGTACTGGATAAGCTTAAGGCGTACAGCATAATGATTTGAATTGCACACATCATGAAATGATTACAATACGTTTAGTGAACATCCATCATCTCATATATATAGACACAAAATAAAAGAATGAAAATATTTTTTCCTTGTGATGAGAATTCTTAACTATTTTTATATATATAACATAAGCAGTGTTAATTATACTTATCATGCTGTACATTACATCCCTAGTTCTTATCTTAGAGCTGGAAGTTTGTACCTTTTGACTATCACATCCAGTTCTCCCTCTCCCCATTCCCCCACATCTGGTAGCCACAAATCTGATCTCTTTTTCTGTGAGTCTGTTTGTTTTTGACAAATAATTGACTTATAACACTACGTTAGCTCCTGTTACACAGCATAGTGATTCGATATTTCTATACATTTCAAAACAATCACCACTGTAAGTCTAGTTACCATCTGTCACCATCAAAGGTGTTACATAGTTATAGACTATATTCCCCACACTGTAGATTTTATACCTGTGACTCATTTATTTTATAACTGGAAGTTTGTGCCTCCTAATCTTCCTCAGCTATTTGTTTCCTCCCCCCAACCTCTCCCCTCTAGCAACCAGATGTTGTGCTCTACATTTAGACTCTGTTTCTGTCTTGTTATGTTTGTTAATTTGTTTTGTTTTGTTAGATTCCATATATAAGTAAAATCATACCATATTTGTCTTTGTCTGACTTATACACTCATGGATATCCTTAATCTAAATTCCTTTATGGTTAACTAACAGGAAATGTTTTCAAATGTATTTAAATAGTGACAGGCACTTCCTGCTTCCTTTTTTATAGCTCTTGGACACTACCTTCCCCACTTTCCAAAATCTACAAAAATATATGCAGCTATAAGGGGAAAACATAAATGTAGTATGCTTCTGTTGGGACTTATAAATTTAAAGGCTAATGATGAGATCATCTTTACTGGGTGATATCAACACACTGAAAAATATAACATATTTGTCGTTAATCTGAAATGCAAGACACTTAACAAGGATTAATAGCTTTACTCAATGCTTTACCTTCCAAACAGAAATCTATGCAGATGCTTAAAGGTTCATAACTCTTTTCCTACAGAAAACTTAGGTGTAATTTATACCCTCTTCATTATTCATATGAAAATGATCTAAAAGTTATTATACAGTTTTTATAAGCATCTTTCCTCTTTAGTTACAAACTGTCCTGTGACTAATAATGTCTTTAGCCCTTCGACTGAGCAGGACTTCTTCCCATGAAATGTTATAAAAAACAAAATGTTGTTAATAAAACTGGGACTTTTAAAGCTGCCATATTTTATTTCACAATGTACTGTGCGTCACACTTAGTACTATGTCTGGAATTCTATACATTCAAGCCTTAGATTAAGGCACAATTTTTCCTGATCATGGAACCCAGATTCAATCAGAACAAAGTCAAATTTTTTTTTTTTTGCAGTACGCGGGCCTCTCACTGGTCTGGCCTCTCCCGTTGTGGAGCACAGGCTCCGGACGTGCAGGCTCAGCGGCCATGGCTCACGGGCCCAACCGCTCCGTGGCATGTGGGATCCTCCTGGACCGGGGCATGAACCCGTGTCCCCTGCATCGGCAGGCAGACTCTCAACCACTGCACCACCAGGGAAGCCCCAAGTCAAATTTTTATTCTTCTTCCCTTGAAAATAAAACGACATCATCATCCCCAGCTGGTAATTATTTGTAATTTCTTCACTCTGGTTGCATTTAGTTATTGCCACACACACACACACACATGCACACACATATGTATACATATATATTTATCTACGTATTTATACAGATGTTTATATAGATATATTTGTTATATATTTATATACATACAAAATAAAAAGTATCCAAACAACCTGGCTGAAATTATTCCAGAAGTATACTGGATAAAATTAGATAAGCAAGGATTCCAAATTTACGTCTATTCTATTTCTTTTTAATTTGTGAGAAGAATATTTTTGAGGCCTATTATGTATAAACAATATGCTTTAGTTGTTATACAACTCTAAAATATGATCCTGAAATCTAACCTCAGAATATCTTAATTTCATTTTTTTCCAACAAATATTCAAATTGTATATGTAACTCATTTTTGACTGTCAGACTGTTCACCAAGGTGGATTTTTAAACTTATTGATAGCTATTGTTATATTGAACTCAAATGTTAGTTTAAGAGTTCCAACTAGATTCATAAATAGACACAATCATAAGGCACTGCTTATGACTGTTAATGATTAACTAAGAACACATAGAAAAGAGAACTAAATTATTACAGAGGCTCAGAAAGAAATTATGAGAACATTACACCGTATTATAATTTACCTTCATTTTGTAAGCAACAGTTAAAGCAAAAAAACACCTGCCAGTGATGACCTACTCCAATTCAGCCACCTTAAGCAGAAACTTCGGCTGAAAGCCCGAAATGGACACCTGCATTTACTAGTAGATCTATCTTAGCCCAGCTGATCAAAAAACAAAGGAAGAAAAAAAGAAAAGCCTGTATTCCATTCAGAAGTTAAGCTGTAGTTGCACTATTTTTATATTTTTGGAGCCAACAATTAGTGATGGAAATAATAGAGCGCATGCAGATGGTGGTTTGGTTTCTGCATCAGGAGTTGAACAGTTTTGCTGATAGGAGGTTAAAATTAGCAGTTGAAATTAGTGAGAAAGCAAGTAAGTTGAGAGAGTTCAGTAAGTTGACCTTACGTTCTTTAAATATCATGGCACAGTTTTAGAATCATCCAAAAAGAATGTTAGCATCATGCTTTATCAAACTCCCTCTCACATGTTTCCTACCTGCTCTCCCTTCCATGCCCATGCTCACATTAAGGTGAAAAAGGACCCAGAATATCATGCTCAACTTATTTAAAGTGCAATGAATTATTTTTATGCTGGAACGGGTACGTGTTAAGAGAAAACGGTGTCAGGGAATTGTAGGGTTTCAGAATTTCTACTCTAAATTCTAAATCAGGGATATTTCTGTGATTTTATTAATGTTTTTAGAGCCTTGGATCTTTCAAACATTTGAAGAAAGATGGAGACGTTCCCCAGAGAAAAAATTACAGGTGTACGCACATACTCTCACATCCAACATGCTCTCACCCACATCCCCATGCACATGCTGTCTCCCCCTTCTCACACACACATATTTGTATATATTCAGACTTACACAGATTTACAAAAGATCTTGTATATTTATAGTATTTATAGGTTTTTATAGACATTTTCAGAGAGTACCATGAACATTCCTGAATTCTATGTAATCAGAATAAGAACCTGTGATCCAATCAGGGGCACCAAAATCCAGCCCACTGGCTGTTTTTATAAGTGAAGTTTTATTGGAACACAGCCTTAGTTATATATTATTTATGGATGCTTTCATGTTATTGATATAATGGCAGAGTTGAGTAGTTATAACAGAGACTGGCTAAGGAAGCACAATGAGTTATTCCCTCTATTGACAGACAGATATAGATGACTGTCTATACCCCTTTCTATATCTATCTATATACGTGTGTCCACACATACATATCTCCCAATATGTATATAAAGTGTAGAAAATCAAAGCAAAGAGGTTTCTTAAAAAAGAGAGAAAAGGCATTATAAAAATGACATTACAAAAATTTATGCCAATGGCAGGATTCATATTTACAATAGAGGACAGACACTGAAAAAGTTTTCATTTGCTCATCTATAAAAATTAACAGTTATTCATATGCCACTAAGGTATCATTCAAGACAAGGATAAAAAGAAGTATTTCCAGACAAAAGAATGAATGAAAAAGTTTACTACCGGTAGACTGTGGTAGAAAATATTATGTATGATTTATATTAAGATAAAAAGTAAACCTGGAATGGAAGAAAGAGATTTAAGAAGAAATAATGACAGGACAAACGATGTTTGTTTTTTATTCTTTGCGGTACGCGGGCCTCTCACTGTTGTGGCCTCTCCCGTTGCGGAGCACAGGCTTCGGACGCGCAGGCTCAGCGGCCATGGCTCACGGGCCCAGCCGCTCCGCGGCATGTGGGATCTTCCCGTACCGGGGCATGAACCCGTGTCCCCTGCATCGGCAGGCGGACTGTCAACCACTGCGCCACCAGGGAAGCCCCAAATGATGTTTTTTAAGACTGAAAATTACTGTGCTGTTTCTAAATAAGCTGGGGAAATGTAAGGCGATGATGAATAGCAGGTAAAGGGTGATGGCAGTGAAAGTAAGTCCCAGTTATCTCAGCAAGCAGCTGTCTCAGAAACAAGAAAAAATGGGAATTCTCAGCAGAACAGCAGTGCTCTCCCTGAAGGAATTAACGAAACTTCCACTAATGATTCAATGGTCTCTTATGAAACACTGGAATGTTTTGGAAATCCACGTAGAAGTATACGGATGCCAAAATCAGTTCTGAATATAGTAAAACAGAAGTCTTGCCCAGAGCTATCGGCAAGATACCTTATTTGCAACCTGTTCACAGAGGAGGTCCTGATAAAAAGTAAAGCCTATAGCAACCTGGGGTGTGGCATGTGCACCCTTAACACCAGTAAGATTAACGCGCTCTGAGAGTGTCTCCAAGACATGTACAAGACTTGTGATCTTTCAGAAACTGGATATGGCTGGGAATTGTGTGTGACCACTATCAATAGCTGTATTCGCAGTCTTAGATATGACCTCAGGAAGTCCACATCCAAATCACAGCCGCCTCCAGCAAGGACTCCTTCGACATTCAGAGCCAAGAGGTACTGGCTTAGCTGACTGAAGTACTTGAATGTCAGTCATCTTTTTTTTTACACTACTGTACCATCCTCTAAGTTTCTCAAGTTATTAATTCCAAAATTAGTCTGTTGTACTGGTATTGTAGTTCTGCATTCACACCACAGAAATAGCCTACGTTCTTTTTTTGCCCACAAGGGAGGCAGAATTGCATTAAGAAGACGTGTAATGCTTCATCTCATTAATAAAGTGATGGGCAGTATTACAATAAGAACCTCTGAATAAGGGAATGGTAGTAAACGCCTAAAGATCGTTTTCATTGCTGTTTTAATGTAGAACGAGAATAGCACTTTTAGCTCTTAATGACAGATGAAAATGAGTGTCAGTGATACAGATATAGGTAGTGATGTAGAGAACCATAGTTGGATAGGCAACTCATAATACCGAGCATAGGAACTTGCAGGTAGTAGACACTCAACATGTCAAGTGAATCAGCAGTACAGAGCTTAGGTTAAGCTACCCTGATTGAGAAGGGTGGTATGGTTGACATATAACCAAAACATCCATGCTGGCTTTCTTACACATCCATCAGTAGGGGATTCATAGGATTAACATCATATTGTTTGACTTAAGCTTTCCAGAGATGAGACCTATGTTCTTTTGATTTACTTCTGATAAGAAGAGAATTCTTCTAATTAACTTCTTCTGGTAATATTTTATCATGAAAGTTTGCTAGGAGTCAACATAGAAAATCATATTAGGAGATTTTTTGGTTCCATTGAAGTAATTTAAATTTAAGAATATATCACTATGAACATAAAGAATCTGACCAGATTTCAACACTAACTTTTTTTTTTTGGTTTCTGAAACATCTACATAAAGATTATAATGTTTACTGTTTTTATGATTAATTCTATTAACTGAAATGCATACAAGTTTAAATCTTATAAAGTTTAAATGAAAAAAATTTTTATCAGAAATTCAATTAGAAAAAAGTGATCTTAAAGGTTATTGGCAGCATTATTGGGGAATTAAAAAATAATTCCATTTTGCTAATAGAATTTTATTTTTTTTATACTCAGGGTGCAATGCACTACTCCTCCCCACCATCACCATCGGCTCTCCAGCCCAGCCTCCCCTACCTACTATCATATCTAAATCCTCACACTGAATACCACTTCCTCCATGAAGACTTCCAGCTTACCCCCTCCTAGGATTTTGTTGTTGTTGTTGTTGATTTACAGTGTTGTGTTAGATTCTAGTGTACAGCAAAGTGATTCAGTTATACATATATATATTCTTTTTCAGATTCTTTTCCATTATAGGTTATCACAAGATATTACCTGTGCTATACAGTAAATTCTTGTTGTTTACTAGGATTTTATTTTTAACTTAACCACTTTATTTAAAAGTTCTTGAATGTTTCAGCCATAGGAAATATTGTATAATTTCATTGTTTCTGATTATTTGTGTTTAAGAAACAATTTTGTCAGTTACAATGCCATCTTTCAGCTTTCAACCTGTTGAACAGTCCTCAGTTACATTCGTTTTAGAGTGTTCCTTATTATTGTTCAAAGAGCAAATTTTTTCCTTCTGAGAGTTCAATCTTTAGTTATGGCCATTTGATTGTGGCCCATGGCTGTGTCTTAAATAACTGACATTAATTAACTTCTGATTTTTCACAAGGCAAAGAAATTCAATAGAAAGTAATGTCGGTCAAACTATATAATTGGTGTAAAAGCTAACAAGTCTTGTTATTTTTGTGACTTTTGAGATAGTTTAAGATGATTTTATGTGATCAATAGGTACAACAGATACATATTTTCATATGATGTATCTTTTGAAAATTAAATTCAACTTTTAGAGTATTTTAGTGAAGTACAGTGTAATTAGTTTTATAAAGATAAAAGATTTAATTTTTACTCTATTCTCCAAATAAATAATTTGCTATTAGTTGCCTTTAGTTTAATAAAACTATAGTATTTCTATGCATATCTTTAAATGTTTATGCTATGCCTACAATGGTCTTAAAAAGTAGATAATTCAAGCCAAAAAACTCTTCCAGATTTTTAACTTCAGATTAATTCATCTAAATTAGTCTTGGGCTTCACCATTCACTTTTGCAAATAATTTTACAAACTACTGGTAATAGAGTTAATATAGAAAAGTAAATTTATAACCTAGGCGAGATTAAATTTCAAATTGTGTATGCAGAGTTCAAATCTGATTTGTATTTTGTGTTATCTGAAATATTCCCTGGATTAGAAGCAAACTTACAACAAAAACTTCATATTTACAGAAGGTTTTCAAGATTTATGTGGTTAACTTTATTATGGTGGTTGCTTACGTAAGTTACTAGACCAGCCCTGTCCAGCAGAACTTTCCATTATGTTGGTAATATCCTATAATTTTACATTGTCCAATACGGTAGTAGCTAGCCACATGTGGCTTTTGAGCACTTGACATGTGGCTAATTAGACGGAGGAACTAAATTTTAAATGGTATCTCATTTTAGCCAGTTAAAATTTAAAGAGTCACATGTGGATAGTGGCTACTATATTTGATAGCACAGTTTAGAATGCACTTTATTTTTTTTTTAAGTATTTAAAATTGTCCCCGCAGGTTGAGTCATAGTAATATACACATAATTTCTTTAAAACCACGATTGAACAAAATAAGTTTCATAAAGGTGTTTCAGATCTTATTTAGACTAAATTAGACCTTTCTATCTTCAAAATTTCACAGGTTAATTTTACTATTGTATCACTCTAATGTTAAACATTTTAAATGCCTGTTCACAAGTTTTGCTTTTGATAAATAAATTTATCTTTAAAAAAAAGAAGACTTTTGCAAAGAAATTTAAACCTTAAACACAGATGTGTCATGTAATACCCTTGGCCGTGTAGGCTTTAGAAATAAGGTATCCAAAATTAATTTGCTATATTATTCCTCTGCTCTTAGGAAATAAGACTCTTAGCTCATCTAGAATACAATCATTTTTCTAAACTAATTTATTTGTAAGTTTTCTAGGATCAAAGGCCATGGTATGTACATGCAGTAGTTTTCTATCTCCCCCAATGGGTCGGAGAGACAAAACTGTACTTCTGAGGTATCAGTCTTTCAAGAATGGCAGCAAAAAGCAGTGAATAGTTGATCATGGTAACCACTGAACAACTACCAACCCCAAAGCTCACATTTAAAATAAATTTATTATAGTTTGAGGAATTTAAGGTTATCTCACCCAAGTTTCTCTGAAGACCAGAACTCTGATTAGGTAACTATTCCAACACTTATAAGCAGCATAAGTTCCACAGATGGTAGACAATCCCAAATATGGGCTATCTTATCTAAGGCTAAGAATTTTCTTCCTTGTGTTTGGAGGAATTCTGCTTCTCTAATTTATAACTAGTTAACAGATTTGTACTTATAGACTAAAAATGCACAGAATATTTCTAAAGATTTTCTACCTGAAGATGGGAAACTTTTCCCCTAGATCTCCAGCAAATGGCTTTAAAACAGAAGTTAATTTTCCAGTTTCCTGAACAGCAATTTCTCCAAAATAACTGAGATTAAATTACTAAAATCACTCATGGAAAGAAACCCATGCTTGAGAAATGTAATACAACAATGAATAGCAGGTACAGGGAAGCAAAAGCATTATTTCTCAAGTAGTATGTACTCCAAGACCCTATTCACTCTTTAAAATCATACACAGCTTTTAGTCATTGGTAGCCAAAATCAAGAATGCTCATTGTACAAATGAACACAGCGATAAAGTATATGATATTTTAATATAAATTATGCACTAGTGATATAAACTAAGACACAGTCTGTATATTAAGAAAAGCCAGATTTGAAGAGCAAATAATTCAGTTATACGTATGAAAATATTATATAGGTGAAGATATATCTAAGCACATATGAAGATCATCGGACTGACCAGATGATCCTGGACTCCATTTCACTTGTAATTTTACATGATACTACCTGATACAACTTTAGAACAACAACGTTCCGTAACAAAGCTTCTAAGTGAAGAAAAGTTTTTGATGTACTGTCATTATAATTTTACCTATATCCTAAAACAGGAGCTTTAACACTAATATATTATGTTGCACTTCCTTATTTGACCTAGGATTTCGTATTTCTCACACCTATGTATTAGTACATATTTTAATATTATCAAAGAACAAATAAACAAATGTAATAAACATTTATAATGGGAAGGCATGTCTTAGTAATATAAATTTAAAAGTTGTCATAGATTTCTGACAACTACACAGGTATATCTTAAGATTTTTATAGAAATCTAACTATTTTTTCTTTCTGTTTGAAAGGAGGTAATATTAATTCCATGCTGATTTGGTGCCTATAAATGGAAGGGGTGGGCTAGGATCATAAAAGGGAGGCCGAGGAGTGTTAATAAGGGGATGTTAGTTGGAATGGGAACGTGTAAAGCCTAGATAGTTAAGTTACGCTTTTAAATATGCAGTCCTGTATCTCTTTGCCTTGGGGTTTATATGAATACAAAGGTAATCAAAAAGTTTGAAATTAGGAAATGACATCATTATGTAAGAACAAAGGGAAAACAGACTTAACAAGATAAGCTGTCTGCATCATCCATCTGATAATTTGTAATGCAAATGCTGAATACATCACTCTAGCAACTTAATGTTAATTTTGGTGTCCTAAGGTCATGTTACATGCCCGTAACACTCTATACTCTCCTCAGAGCTATGATCACAGTATTATTTCTCTTTCATTTTTAAGCTTTGTTTTCAGTATTTTGAGCTCCTTTAAGGGCAGTGATCAAATCTGGCTTGCTCACTGGTATTTGTCCATTGTCTGAAAAATGTTAGGCACTCAAGAAACATTTCAGGAGTATCACTATAAACACAATTTGTTTAGTTCACTTCTGTTTGGTCAGTTATTTATTGAATACCTACTACATGCTGGGATAACAAAGATTAATACAGCAAGGCACTTCCATAAAAAGCAGCCAGACAGACAATACATGATATTCCATATCTTGTGGCCCATCTATGCTCTAAGTCTGTATAACATGCTACGGGAGCACAGGAAATCAGTCAGAACTCAGCCAGCAAGTTCCAACAACACTTTCTGTCTAAACTGAGTCCTGAAATAAAACCAAAGGTTTGCCAGTTAAACCAGGATGATAAAAGCCTTCCGGGTCAGGGGAACAGGACAAGCCATTTCTAAAGCATGGAAGAGCATGATGTATGAGAAATTTTTTACATCATCAACTCTTGTTTATTATTAAGCAATGGTTGAAACTTATTTCTGCAAAATCTGTTTCCAATTGGAAGCATTGTAAGACTCCACCGTCTGATTATACATGTAAATTAGTTTTTACCAAGAAAAACTATCATGATATGAAAAGGAAGTTATAATGTTTGTGGACATTTGGGCTCAGAATAACAGAGCAGAAGAAAAACAATGGATTTAAGCATTTAAAAAAAGGCAGCTCTCAAGAAGATATACATTATAGTTAATACATGAAGTGCATGTTTTTGCATTTTTTCTGTGATGAGAAAGGTGTAAGTTATTTTCCTACACAGCCCACATATATCCTTTTAAAAAACAATACTTCTTACATACATTCTCATTACGTGCACTTTTTCCCCAGTGGATTATATATTACTGCATGCATATTATTTGGGGCATTATCCAACTCATTAGAGAAATTACTTAGAACTTTACAATGAAGGGAATTTTTAGACTTGCTTTTACTCTAGTCTATTTACAAACTTTAGAAGTAAAGAAGGAAGACTTGTTATTCTTAAGAATCTACTTAATGTTCTGCTATTGGTGCCCTGAATTTCTTAATTTTTAAAAAAGCGTCCTGCGTTTCCATTTTGCACTGGGTCAAATGATGACAGGCAAATTATGTAGCCAGTCTTGCTTCCTGTTTTCTTTTGCTTACTACAGAAAATTATTATTTGTTGTTTGCATTTTTGTACTCTTTTTAGGAGAATTCTATTGCTTTCACAATAAAAACTTATCTATCTATTGATATATATCCATATATACATTTTTTAATTATATGCTTATTTCTGTAAACTACTGTGGTGTGACACGAAGACTTTCAATTGTCATGATAATTATTGAGTGTCAGCAGATTCTCTAAAATATTAGAATTAAAAGCATGACACAGAGAAAGAGAGGTGTTAGAGTCTATCACTACTACTTACTGCCGTGAAAACGGAAGAAGAAATTTACTTTCTCATTTCTCAGACCTCAATCAGCACCACTTGCTCACCTTTGAAATAGCTGCAGATTTTAATGTAAAATGTACGTGTATTTCTACAGAAATTTTTACATTTAGCTAGAATTTAGCTAGAATGGTGTAGCTTGTATTAGAATAATACTCCTGGTAGGGACTAAAAGGTATTTAAATTTATCGGAGAAAAACAAAGACTTAAGGAGCATCACTGAGGGAAATCAAATTACAGGAAACCCAAATTCTGTGTATCATTTCATCTTGAGATATTTACCAACTCCTAAACAATACATGCATGGGGCCAGATTTTAAGAATGTTAGAAACAGATACTAAAGCCTATAACACTAATTAGTTTCTAAAGAATTCAAAGTGCTGGAAGACAAAAAATGGACATGACAAGCCCGACAAGAATGAGGGGCTATGGTTAAAACTTAGGCTTTTAGTTGAGACCCTGAAAAGAGGTAAATGGAGTAAAAGGGGGAAAAATAGACAAATCTGAGCTAGAATAACATGATGTACCTACATTCCATCTGCCTATAGGAAGAAAATGAAATCTAGTGGGGAGAAACAAAATAGCATCTAGAGCCTTTGCCATCATTCATGCACATTGCATTCAATAAAATATATCATAAATAAAAGGAAATAAGACCAAATGACAAAAATCAAGAAGAACACAGACAAAGCAGTAAACCCACAAGTGATCAAGATACTAGAGTTTTCAAAAATGGACTTAAATTACAACTAACAATTTTAATAAAATAGATTAAAATATGGAGAATTAAACCAGAGAATTAAAACCCATGTATAAAAAAAGGAAGGAAACAATTCCTCGAAATTAAAAACACTGTAACTACAATTAGGTGTTCAAGACTTAACAGGAGACAGGATT
This sequence comes from Phocoena phocoena, assembly GCF_963924675.1. Taxonomy (NCBI): domain Eukaryota; kingdom Metazoa; phylum Chordata; class Mammalia; order Artiodactyla; family Phocoenidae; genus Phocoena; species Phocoena phocoena. The sequence continues at coordinate 28,793,214 of NC_089227.1, read as the reverse complement.
AGGGAATCTGAAAACTGATAATCAGAAAATACACAGGGGGCTTCCCTGGTGGCGCAGTGGTTGAGAGTCCGCCTGCCGATGCAGGGGACGTGGGTTCGTGCCCCGGTCCAGGGAGATCCCACATGCCGCGGAGCGGCTGGGCCCGTGAGCCGTGGCCGCTGAGCCTGTACGTCCGGAGCCTGTGCTCCACAACGGGAGAGGCCACAACAGTGAGAGGCCTGCGTACTGCAAAAAAAAAAAAAAAAAAAAAAAAAAAAAAACAGAAAATACGCAGGTAGAAATACAAAGAAAATATAAAGATAAAAATTATAGAAAAGAATGAAAGAAATATATGGGATATGGAAGATTCAGAATGTGTGTACTTAATAGTTCCAGAAGAGAGAAAGTGAAAGAATGAATGTCTTAAGAAATACAAGCTGAAGATTTTTCAAAATTTGTGAAACTTATCAAACAACATCAAGAATCAATATGAATGCAAGGTAGTGTAAATACAAAGAAAAAGCAAAACTCAGCACATAATATTAAAAATTTGACAAAGTGAAAGAGATATACTTAAAGTAGTAGAGGAAATAAGACAATTTTTCTTCAAAGCAGTTAACTGTAAGTTTAAAAACTGACTTTCAATATTATATTAATTTATCAATTTATTCAAGATTTTCTTATATGATAGTTATTTTCAGCTGTGCTTATACAACAATGGATTAAAAAACTGATAAAAATTATGCATATATTATGTTAGATGGGGATAAATTCTAAGGAGTAAAATAATTCAGGAAAGAAGATAGGGGGTGGTAGGACGTTTGCTGTTTAAACAGTCTACAAGGAAGCCAGGTGGACATTTGGGGGAAGAGTTTTCCAGGCCAAGGAACAGCCTGTGCAAAGAACGTGAGTGGGGAGCATGCCTGGTGTGTCATCAACGAAGGTGAAGAAAGTCTAGGCAGTTGGGGCCAAAAGCAGGTGGAAAGAAGCCTAAGAGAGGATGAATTCATTAAGGTCTCACTATACTATATTAAAACTTTGCTTTTTTTACTTAGAGTGAGATGCAAAGCTAATGGATAGTTTTGAGGTGAGGAATTACATGATCTGACTTAATGTTTTGATAAAAATCATTCAACTTGTTGTGCTGATGACAGACCACAAGAAGGCAAGGGTAGAAGCTTGGAGATTTCTTGGAAGACGTATCATTTCTACTGTTTTCCTGTTTCCAGAGTAACTGCTGTGAAGTCTGCTGTCAATTTAACTGTCATTTCTTTGTGATAATCTATCTTTTTTTTACTGACTTCTTTAAAAATCAGAATGGCTAACACAAAAAGGAAGAAAATTGTATGGTTTGAAGAGAACACAGAGCAAACGAAACTCACACACTGCCTGTGGGAAAGTAAACTGCAAAAACCACTTAAGAAAACTAGTCGGTATTATCAAAGCTTAACATATACATGCCCTATGACCTAGCAGTCCTCCTAGATTTATACCCAACATAGATGTGTACACATTTATCAAAAGATTTGTACAAAATCACTTATAACAGCACAATTCTAAATAGACTGAAACTGGACCCGTGTCCAAAAATAAGGGAATACATAAAAACATTTTGATATATTCAAACATCAGGAAATGATACAGCAATGAGAATGAATCAAGTATAACTTTATGTACCAACATACATGAATCTCACAAACATAAAGTTTTGCCTGTTTGAAATGCCGCTTTTTATTTCTAGCACCCACTACTTCCTTGCACAAGATGCTCCAGACTCATCTTGCACTTTCCTTCCAATCAACCGTTTCTTTAAGGAGCTTTTACTTTATTTGAGAATGGATCTGGAAACTCCTATCAAAGAGACTGGAGTGATCATTTCTCTTAAGGTGTCACTGCTCCCCGGTCATTCCAGACCTAGGAAATAACAATGAACTCTTACTGATATTACCCATTCCAAATCAACACCTCAGGGTTTATTCTAGTTTACCCCTTTCTTTACATGTAACCATATTCTCTAAAAATGAGAACCTTGACTTTTATCATCAATATATTTATTAACTTGCTCAATCTTCAAATATGCAGAGTATCAGAAATTTTGAACCATACTGCTGTGAAAATTAAATATCTAAATTAAAATACATGTGTAGAGTTCTTTTTTTCTTTAATCTTTAGTAGATAATCAGAAGAAGGTAGTTACTTAGGTCAGTTATTTTCTTCTCTACCCCCATTAGTGTGGTTTATTAACATTTTTGTCAATTTGGCTTTTAGCATTAAAAAGGTCCCTTTTCATCTTTAATGCTTGTGCACTTAAATTATACTAGGTTTGATAATACCCCTACTTTCTTACTGTTTCTATGTGCCTGTTATACCTTTGGCCTTCCCTTAAAAATACGCCTCTATAAGTCACTTTGTTTAGATCTGCCTTTTGAATATAACATGACTGAATCTTGTTTTGTGAGCAAATTAAATATCTTTTTTCTTTAAAAAGGTAAACTAAGTCCATTCACATTTATTGTTGTATCAAATATGTTTGGTCTCCTTTCTGTCATAACATTTTAAAATGATATGGTTTATGTTATAATTTTATGCTTCTTTCTCTATATGATGTGATCTTAAGTAAAAACATATTTTGGAAAGTATTTTTGTTCCAGTTATTACCTCTGTACTTATACCATTTTTATGCCCTTAATTCCTACTTTTCATAAACTTCTACTACATGGTTTGTCAGCTTTTAAGCTACCTTTTATTCCCTATCTATTGTCTACAGAAGTATCAATAGGTATACTTTAAACTAATACAATGTTACATGTCAATAAAAAAAGAAAACCAATGATCTCATTCAAATTTCCTTTTTAACTTTTTTCCTCCCATTTAAAAAAATGTACTTTGTCGCTACATATAGAATTTGTACATTAGTAGTTCACCCTCATCCCCACTATTGTTTTAGCATTAAATTTAAATTGCATATATTAAAATGCTAAGTATCAGTCCTGTTGCTGAATTTTCCCCCGCCATCTCATGTTTTAATGAAGCTCATTCTAGTTTTCCTAAGGAGGTCTCACTAGTAGAGAATTCCCTAAATTCATATATGTTTAAAACGTTTTCTACCACCTTTATATTTAAGGAATGCTTAACTTGATACAAAATCCTTGGTTCACACTTTCTTTTATTGATTTTTTGCATGTCCTGCTCTACTGTGGCCTTGCTCTGAATGTTGCTTTTAAATAACTGAACACTGTTGTAATTCTTTTTGCCTTGTAACTTATTTGATCTTTTTGTCTAAAGAACTTGAATATTTTTTAATATCTTCAAAGTTTAATAGTTTTATTAGGGTACTTCTAAGAGCTAATCATCCTCAGTTAATTTTCTCCTGTTTGCCCTTTCAATTTGTGGATTCAAGTCTTAACTTATTTTTTAAAAGGTATCTGGGATTATAATTTAAAATATTAGTTATATTCCATTATTTTTCCCCAAGGGGTACCTCTTTTTTTTCCTTTTATTCTTTTTTCTTTCTCAGATGCTATGTTTCAAAGACAGCCACTTCCAACAGTGAGAACTTTAAGTTTTCTTTGTAAGTCATGCTGTGAAAATTCAGGATACTTTATTTTAGAAAGTATTTTCACAATTATCCTACTCTTTTTTTTTTTTTTTTTTGCGGTACGCGGGCCTCTCACTGTTGTGGCCTCTCCCGTTGCGGAGCACAGGCTCCAACGCGCAGGCTCAGCGGCCATGGCTCACAGGCCCAGCCTCTCCGCGGCACGTGGGATCTTCCCGGACCGGGGCACGAACCCGTGTCCCCTGCCTCGGCAGGCGGACTCTCAACCACTGCGCCACCAGGGAAACCCTGTCCTACTCTTAATGGCATTAGTTTTAGAATAACTTCAGGCCTAAGGCTAGCTCTTCTCTTTTCTCTTTCCAGCACTTCTCTCTCTCTCCTCTCCTCTCCCCACCAACTCCCCCCTCTCTTTCTCATTCTTTCTTTCTTTCTGCCTACTCTTTTCAACACAAAGCCTTTGCAGCAGGGTATAGTGTACGCTGGAATCTACTGACTTCTGCACTTACCTTTCCCACATTTTATTTAATTTTAAAGTTTGAGCATTCTCTATTTCCAGCTTGCAATGAAGGCATGGTTTGGGTGCATATTTTTTTTCTTTTCTTTTTCTTGCTCTATTTTGTTTTAGGAGGAAATACTGGGAGATGCAAACCTAGGTAGCTGCTGTTGTCCTATCAACCTGGAAGTCTCTTAAACATATTCTGTGATACAAAAGCAAATCTATATAGTTTCATTTTCTCTTTTGTACAAAAAAGAAATCACAGTATGCATACAATTATACTTTTTAAAAAGAATACATTTATCTTGAAAATCTGTCCACAGCAGTTTCAACATTTTATCACATGTATAAAGTAATATATTTGTTACTAAAAATTTTCATATGCTGCTAAATTAAACAGCTATGAAAAAAATAAGATTAGGAACAGTATATTCAGTATTAATGAAACTTATAGCCAGAATACTAACAACAATTCCTAAGGAAAAATACTAGTACAGTTAAAGACACAGCAGATCATCAATAAATGGAGCACTATAATGAGTATATGCTCTTCCTAAAAAATAAAATAAAATAAAGATAGCTCAATAGAAGGGGATGTAAGGAAGACTTGAAGCTGTTGAGTTCTGGGAAAATTAAAGAAGGTCACCCAATAGCACTGGGTCAAAAAAGAACATGGAGTGGACATTCATCATGTATGTGCGCTACTTTTGTGGCTTGGTGCTTTCAGCTGATGCTGCAACATTGCATTCAACTGCTGGTGCTTGCTGGCACAAAATAATCAAATGCTGGGAAAATTCTCAAAGAAATCAACATACAGTCCATCTTCTAATGATATCATTCCTCTATTTACCAATCACATGTGACCTTATTTGTATTCCATAAATTGGCTGTATTCAGGTATCTCTCTCTCTCTCTCTCTCGTGCGTGCATACACACCCACATTTAAATGTGAATTAGAATTTATAAAAAGTATCCTCTGTCAGCTATTCTCAACTTCCCTTGTAGAAGTGCCTGATGTCATAAGTTTTGAAGACTCTTGTGTGTACTTTTTTGAAATGGACTGTTTCTTGAATTTCCTTATTTCTGACCCTGGATTCAGTTTTCTTGTTCCATTAATGATATGTCTCCATCAACTTAAATCATGTGGTTAGCCTCATCTTCCCATTTTCTTTGGTTCTTGTAGGTTCATACTTTTTGTTTGAACTCTTCCAGGGACATTTTAATTGATATGAACCCTTTACTGATTATATATAAAACCCCTCAAATAGCCAATGTATAATTATTCTTAAAATTAATAAAACTAGTAAAAAGAAAAACAATTCATCTTCTCTTTAAGGCTACTGGATTATATATTCTGCTAAAAAAAAATAATTCCTAACTACCAAAACAGAACTTGTAATATAACATTTGGTTAACAATGTAACATTTTGACTGGAATAACCTAGTTTTGAATTTTGGCTTTAGCCTTTACAAGCTGTGTGACTTTCAGCAGGTGGCTTAACCTTTCTGATCTTCACTTTTTACAACGTGTACATCACAGAGTTGTTGGGTAAGTTAAACGAGTAGAGATGTGACAGGACTTCATATATGCTACATTTATAAGTTTGCACTACAGAGATGATACATTCAGTATCTTAATGAGTTATTTTTGTCTCTTATCTAAACTTAGAGGATATGTATTAGGATAACTAGACAGTTAACCAGAAAATAACCCTAATGAGATAAATAGGATGGATTTGATCCCAGCATGGGGCCTGGGGAATTGCTAGAGAACATACTCATTTTTGGTTATTGCTGGGTAGAGATTGAGCCTTGGAGGAAGGGGGAGCCATGTACAACCATGCTCACCATCCTTCATAGATTCAATGATAGCTGTCTTAGATGGTGATAAATGCATTCTATTACACAGTAAAAAAAAAAAAAAAAAAAAGCTGAGTGTGAATAAACTTATAAATGTGACATCACAACTTTATGGAAAAATTTTGCAAACATTATCTATGTGCTTCTGAATATGCTACATACCTAGAATTCTTTTGTTATTGTTAGCCAACCACTAACTTACAATCATATTTAGGAAATTAAGGACAGCTCTGAAAGGCGAAGGATTCCTTGAGTCAGCAATACTGTGTCACTTCATAGGGTTGTTTTCCTCTTGGGACTAATATAGAGATTACTGATTATGTTTAGTCAGCCCCCTGGTACAAGGTTTCTTCTTATCAGCACCCTTTCATATGATTTTTAAACACAGGAATAAGGATTACAGAGTACTGACTAATTTATTTTTAAAAAAGATATTCCAGTGAGATGCTGACTTTAGTTTTTTGGAGGAAAGATTGAAATTGCCTACAATTTTATCATCAGCAGTGATGGACAGACTTTGAAAACCTTAAGTATTATGTCTTAAAACTGCTTTCACATCATTATCTGTCTGTCCCAGAGGGTCTCAATTTTTGAGTGTTGATTTTAAGTAAACCTTTTCATATTAATTTTTCTACAAAATGTTCTGTACTGTATGCCATAAGTGACAAGATTCCTACTTCACAATGTTAAGCATAACCCTGGTTTTATTTATATTCACACACAAACTTCTTTTGAGAATGGCTAGATCACCTAGTTGGTTTTTTGTGTTTTTTTGTGTGTGTCTGTGTGTGTGTGTTCAAGAGACCTCAATATACATGTCCAATGATGTAAATGTACTAATGTTAAGAAAAATTTCTAAAATTACAGGGGGTTTTTACCTGATGTTTTAGATTGATTAAAAATATGTATCTTGTAATACAGTTTAGTCAAAGTGTATTACTTCCCAGTATAATATACAAATATTATACTGGCTTTCCTGTAAATATTTTCTTTCTAAAGAGATACAAGTTAGACACATGTTTAATTCTATATAAATCATACATTTCTTATCTTGCAAGTCAATCAGGATACATTTGAGATATGTATGGAGTGCAAATACGGATAAGTCATTTGTATTCACTTTTTATTTATTCAATATATATACTTTTTAGTGCCTCCCACATACCAGGAATATCTTTAGGCCCTGTGGCTGCAGCACAGGAAAATAAATGAAGAAATTTCTAACATGGAGTTTGAATTTTAGGGGTGGTGGAAGAGAGATAACAGGATACTCACATACACTCACACATACACACACACGTGCACACATAGGCTATAATTAAGAAAACTGGAAAAGAAAGGTAGATGTAAAAGACAGGTACTAAAAAACAAAAAAGAGTTCCTCAAAAAGAATCATTGAAAATCAATATTGGAAATGTTCATGCATGAACTAACATGAGAATAATCTGTACGTAAGTCCCATCTTTTTAAAGTCATTTTCCTTATTGTTGATTAATAATTTTATAGTGACTTAAAGTTAACATAGAGTTCTGATGTAAAAACACACTCTATACGTCTTAACTGATAAATATATACAATGGTAGATCCCCCATTGAATTTCCCTGTCCTACATTTCATACACTTAAGTAGGAAAATTTTTGATGATTTTAAGAAAAGTCAAAAAGAATATACACACACAAATAAGCATGTGTGTATGTGTGCTTACACGTGTGTGAGTTTTATGAAAAACAAGGAACATCCTCTAAGTACTTACCTTGTTTGTAAAAACAAAGCTTGGGTATAAATTGTGTCTTTTGATAGACACTTATTTCTGTACAAACCTTTTTTCTTATCAGTATAACAATATCTGTTCTGTCACCATCACCATGGCATATCTATAAGACACTAATTTTTTTTTTACAAAATGTATCAACCTATTCACCCATTAATCAAGCACATGCTCAATATACTAGATTAAAAATGAGTTAATTCATGATAATTTTCATTAATTACTAATACGTTACTATGTTGAGGGAGCCTGGGTAACAGAGTAAATCAATTCTATTTTAAGAAGAGTCTTGGAAAATACAATATTTAACCCAAATGAAAAATATGTTTAATGGTGAAATTTCAGACATGGGACATGTCAATGAACAAGTATTTTGTATAGATGAACTTTTATTTTTTACCTCCTAGTAAGGTATATGAGCATCATATTTAACAGCAGGTTATCTTTGCATGTTTTACTTTAAGAATATGCACAACTCACTCCCCCCACACCCCCCCCCCCAAGAAATAATGGCGATAATAATGTAGGAAAGAGCTTTTTAGGTTTTCCTAACCTGAGATTTATCTGCTTGCCTTTTGAGTAATAAAGATACTGCCTCAGAGAAGATACTGGCTTTAAAAGTCAGGGCAAGTGGACCTACAGATTATCATACTAAGTGAAGTTAGAGAAAGAGAAAGACAGACAAAGACCAATATCATATGATATCGCTTATATGTGGAATCTTAAAAAAATGATACAAATGAACTTACTTACAAAACAGAAGTAGCCTCACAGACAGAGGAAAAAAACTTATGATTACCAAAGGGGACAGGTGGGGAGAGGGATAAATTAGGAGTTTGGGATTAAAATAAACACACTACTATATATAAAGTAGATAAACAACAAGGACTTACTGTATAGCACAGGGAACTACAATCAATATCTTGTAATAACCTACAATGGAAAGAATCTAAAAAGAATATATATATCTGAATCACTATGCTGTACACCTGAAACTAATAAAACATTGTAAATCAACTTAAAAAAAAAGTCAGGGCAAGTGCTATTGAGTTCAACCAGATTTTTTCTTCAGTACTTTCAGAAAGTACTGCTAATATGCTGATAATAATTTCAAATAAACATAACTATTGTAGTATTTTTTTGTAAATGACAAGATCATTTGGCCACAAAAGTGTGGGTCTATAGGAATATTTCTATCAAAAATATAATGCTGCAAATATAGGCTGAAAATACATAACAGAATTGCTCTGGATAATAACGTATGAAAAAACAAAATGGAGTCCATTTCTCTGGTACCGACATTATTTAAAGTATTCTCTGCCCTGCTGTACCTTCTGAAAAAATTTTGGATTGTACATATACTCAAAAATAGCACTAAAAATCATTCTTTGCTGACAAATGGAAGATACGTTACTCTCTACTTTACTAGATTTAAATGTGAAATATCAATATAGTACCTCTTTCTCCACTACTTCCCTGAGTGCCTTGAGGACTTGTTTCCCATTTTTATGTTTTTGTTTTTTTGTGGGGGTTTTTTGGCAGTACGCGGGCCTCTTTCACTGTTGTGGCCTCTCCTGTTGCGGAGCACAGGCTCCGGACGCGCAGGCTCTGCGGCCATGGCTCACGGGCCCAGCCGCTCCGCGGCATGTGGAATCTTCCCGGACCGGGGCACGAACCCACGTCCCCTGCATCGGCAGGTGGACTCTCAACCACTGCGCCACCAGGGAAGCCCCATCTTTATGTTTTATTGACAAAGGTCAAGTCCTTCTTTCCCAACTCAGATATAAATAGTCTTGAAATTGGTGCTGGTAATTCTCATGCAAGTACTGTATACTTTTACTCTAATTTGTTTATTCATAAAAATAGTATGTATTGCTCTGTGTGTTCTAAGAATTTGTACTAATGAAATGTGATACTTTTCCAACTTGATACTTTCCCAACTTGATACTTTCATTCAATATTCTATTATAGAGATGTAGGTATCCTGATATACACAGATGTTGATTATATTTCACTGCATGAATTACAGTTTATTTAGCCACATACGATGAAACAATTACACTTTTAGATAAACTACATATAGAAACATTCCAGTATTTTATGTAATTCATCTTCACACATTCTCTCTCAGGGTAAGGTAAGTAAAAAAAAGACTTGAAGTGATTACCACTTCATTTCACTGTCTCCTCTGATTTACACTTAAGTAGGAAACACTTTTTAGTACCATCGCTATGGCTATTTTTAGTTAAGGATAGCTAAGATATGAATCCTTTGACTATAAATTGCAGATAGGTAAATCAAGAATTTAATCTCTCTCCCAGCCTCAGATTGCAATGCAGTCTGTAGCACACCTGTCAGAAATGCGCAATGCACTGAATCATAAAACTATAATTCAGATCAGATCCAATCAGTCACAGTGTTATCATCGGCTGTTTTACATATTATGTGGATCTGGAGCTCAAGGATCATTCTTTAGCATAAAGAGTATTTAGTATAGCACACTTTATGCCTGCTGCACAGATCATTTCACTAGGAGAGCATTAAAATAGGTCTGTTTCTGATATGGCTGCATTAGCCATTTTCTATGGAGGATCTTTTAAAAGATCCTTTATTTGAAGAAATACTCATTTAAAAAGAATTAAACTTTAATGTATTCTCAGATAAGGCATTTTACCATATTCTTACACAATTCTCTGAGATACACAAGGTAAATATTGTTAGCTAAGAAAATAAATTTCTCTTCTATACCTGATGTGCTAAATAGAAAGTAAAACATTTTTAATGGAAATAAGTTATTTAATATATAACTCACAGTTGCTGTAATACCCTCACATTTATGTTTTCCTTTAGAAAACAATTTCAGCTTGACCTTAATAAAACATTAGAGGCCTTTTTAAAGCCTGTACAAAATCAGAAAAAGACAGATAAACCCATTCGATGGTCTCTGCTGAGCTCCTCCAAGTCTTTGGCCTTGCCTCTACCACAGTTAGGAGAGGGACATATCTTCTCTGAAAATTAGCCCTGGGCTTTAAGAATCTCTGAAAAATTGTGCTTACTAAGAAAGGATTGAAGAATGTATTGAAACCATATTCAATACGCATTTTAGTGTATATACAATATCTCATTTAAAATATACACACACACTTTTAAAATAAAGTCTGGGAAGATATATACATCAAACATTACATCGATTATTGCTGCAGTGTGACTACAGATGTTGTTTACTTCTTTATTGTATACAGGACAATATTGTAAACAGTGAATATTTATCACTGTTTTGTGAATATCACAAATGTACAGAACATCTACTATATAAACATTACTGTTTCAGGTTCTGAAAAGTGAACAAAACAGTGTCTTTATTATGGAGCTTGTAGTTTTACAATAATTTTTATTTAAAAATGAAGTACTTTAAGTTTGGTATGATGACAATTTTGTAAACTTTGGTACTTGAAAGCCAGATTATTTCTTCATGATGAGAAAGAATAATTCTTACTTCTTTTTCTGTATTTTTAAAATTTTTCTAAAAGTATGACTTCATTGTAAAAATTTATAAATAATCTAAAATCTTAGATGCAAGTATTTCAATTGACCAAATTATTTCTTATAGTTTACATTCTTTTTTGTCTGTTCCAGTTTTATCTTCTATCACTGAGAAAACACTCATCCTGAAAGTGAATCTTCATTTTATTACCTCCATGTCAACCATTTTATTTTCTCACTCTCTTTCTTTTCAATGGTCAGCATCCATATGATGACTTTTTAAAGCTAAAATTTTGCTTCAAACTGTTCCCGATAAAGATTTTAATACAGTCATTTTATCTCTATTTTAAAAATTTTGCTTTATTTAATCAATTTCCTTTTATGTTATAGTTTTTCTTCTGATCTCTCTGCTCTTTGTGAGATTCTGCGTGAATTTCATGAATTCATTTACCTGTGTTTTATTATGAACTTAAATTCATTTTCTAAGTTATCTTTGATTCATTGTTGCAAATTACGTTTGCAATGTAGACCTGGCTCCCAATTTTCAGAGCGACATACCTTTCCATTGGCCATGCAGTTGTAGACCCACGTTCTTTATTTTATGTGTTTGTTGATCTTTTTTAAAGATTTTTTTCTTATGTGCATAATTAGATTAATACTATTTCACAAGGTATAAGGATTGTTCATTCAGTGACTTCCAACATGCTGATTCGTTCTCATTTTCACTCCTAAAGCAGGAGTGCTTGTTTATATGATGTAGCCCAATTCTTGTCTATATTTTTATGAGTTTCTACTGAGTTGTATTTTTATTGAGTTTCATATTTTATGAGTTTCTAAAACATAAACGTATTATTTGCAGTTTACATTTTACATAACCTGTTCCTATTTATTCTCGCATTTCCAACAATTTACTCGAGAAAACTATAATCCTCAGGAAGTAATTAGTCGTCCCCACAGTGGCTGTTAGCAGAAGTACTGATCCATTGATTTTCACTGTAGTTTCAAGTGCAGATTTCATTTTTTCCTATATTTTCATAAGTATTCTAATTGATAGATAAGCAAAGCTAATTTAAGACCTTATACTCAAAATGCCATTTTGAGATAGTACCAGGCTGGTAAAAAAAAAAAAAAAAAAAAAAAAAAAATCACTAGAGAATGACACTTAAACCCCAAATGAGTACAAGACAAATAATACTCAAAATCATAGTTATTTTAAGCCATTAGAAAGCTTATATTGGAATGCAAACCTAATGATCTAAAATCCAAAAGAGTGACCAGCCCCTATTAGATGAGCTCAGTGGTGGATTTAGTCTTTAACAGAGTAGTGAGAGGACAAAGAAACAGCCCTAGATGCTGGTAAGAAGAAATCAGCTGAAAATTGTAACAAAGGAGATGACTATCTCTCCTGGAGTTGAAACAGAAGTGAGAGTCACCTGCTGTCAAGGAGCAGCAGGGGGCCTGAAGAAATCGGAGGGTGTACGGTGGGCAAAAGGAGAAAGCTACCAGGTGATCTGAGCCTCACACACCATCAGGCAGTGGTCCTCTATCCCCCAATCCTACACTATGACTTGGCAAATGAAATGGCCTGACTTTTTATGGGAAATACTATCATTTATGTCAGTCTTATTTTCCTTTATGCAACCTTTCTGACATTCAATCAAATATTATGAAATGCAAGGACATAATGTTAAAATAACATTTTTAGACTGATAAATAATTCCATAGAGAAAACTGATTCTGAGGACTCTAATGGAGAATGCCTGGAAGAGTAAATATATGATAAATCTAACAATCCCTTTTCAAAAAAGCTTTTCATAAATTAGTAGTGGGACTCTTTAATATCCCTCTTTCAATAGTTGATAGAGGAATTAGGCAAAAAAAGAAATCATTCAGTATAGAAGATCTGAACAACTCTGCCAAACGATTCAACTTAATTGATATTTATATAATGTCACACCCAATACTGGCAAAAACACATTCTCCTCAAACGTAATGAAACATTCAATGACATAAACCATATGCTGGGCCATAAAACAAGTTACAGAAATTTTGTTAGGATGGAATTTCTACAGTGTATGTTTTTGAACAACGATAATATTAAATTATAAATCGGTAAGTATGATACATCCAGAGAACCTACACATGCTTGAAGATTATACAATACACATGTAGTAGATCATGAGTCAAAGAAGACGTCTCAACAAAACTAAGAAAATATTTTAATTAAATGATGAAAACACAACTTGTTAAAATTTGACTTACAGGTAATCAGTGTTTAGATTTATAGTATTACATACAATAACTGAGAAGGAAAAAGACATAAAATCAATGATACGAACTTTGACACTAAGAAGCTAGATGAAAAACAAATTAAACCCAGAGTAGGTCAGAGTTGTCTTTAAAAAAATCATCCTATATAACTAATTTACTTAACATAAAAGGAAGAACATTATATGATAACTGCAGAAGAGACAGGAAAGACATTTGAGAAAATTCAACATCCATTCATGGTAAAGCTTCTCAGTAAAGTAGGAATAGCAGTGTAGTTTTTCAGCCTGATAAATTAAATCTAAAAAACAAAATTAAAATAAAAAGTCCTACAGCTATTATCATGCTTAATGGTAAAATATGGACCACCTTCTCCCACAATCAGGAAGGAGACAAGGTGTTCTAGTTTTACCAGGGTGATTCAATATTGTACTGAAAGCCATAGGGAACACAATAAAGTAAGAATAAGAAATAAAAGATGCATAGATTGAAAGGAAAGAAGTAAAAGTACCTTTATTTTTAGATGACTGAATTATGTACTCAGAAATTTTAAGAAGCCTAAAAAAAACAAAGCCCGCAAACAGAAAACCTAGCTCTAATAAGTGAATTTAGCAATATCACAAATACATAAAGTAGAAAATTAATTTAAACTTCTAAATATGAGATACGAATAACTGGAAAATAAAATTTAACACATACGTTACAGAATCAAAAACAAATTATATATACATTTATGGTTAAATTTAACAAAAGTCATTCAAGAATTCTACACTGAAAATGAACTTTAAAGAAAGAAATTAATGAGTGTCTAACCCAATAAAAAAATAAAATATTCTTGGACTTCAACACAATATTTAAGATATATATATTCTTTCCAAATTAATGTAGAAAAAAGGTCAATACTTTTTTTATTCTAAAGAGGAATAATAAATATTTTAGGCTTTACAAGCCATACAGTCTCTGTCACAATTATTCAACATACCATAGCATGTTGTAGCATAAAACCAGTTATGTCAATGAATGAGCACAGTCTTGTTCTGATAAAAAACTTACAAAAACTGTGGTCAAATTTGACTTTGGACTCTTGCTTGTCAATACTTGATAGATTCAAAACTCTATTAGTAGGTCTCTGAATAGATTTTGAAAACATGTTGCTAAAAATTTTTTGGAAGTCCAAATAACCTACAAGAATTAAGTGATCTTGAAAATAAGAACAAAATTGGAGATCTAAAAGGATCTGACTTCCATACTTGATTTATAGCTGTCGTAATAAAGATACCATGGTTTTAGAGAAAGAATAGACAAATAGATTAATATTCAACAAGTGTCAAGCCATATACCAACACATAAACAGTTAATCTTTAACGAAATTGCCAAAGCAATTCACTAAGGAAAGAATAATCCCTTAGTAAACGGTACTGGGACAATTACATATCTAGTTTAAAAACTAAAAAAGAAAACAAATGCTCTGACCTCTACTTCATACCATACACAAAAGGTAATTTGAAATGAATCATAGTGCTAAATATAAACCATAACTAGAAAACTCCTATAAAAAAAACCATAGAAATTAGTCTTGCAAACTTGGGATAAAGATTCCGTAGAAATGCCACAGGAAAAAAAAAAAGTTTCAAAAGAAACTGATTAATTTTACTTTATCAAAATTAAAAATTACTGGACATCAAAATCCAGCATTAAGTAAATAAATAGGCATATCACAATAGGGAGAAAATATTCATAATATCAACATATATTAAATAGGAACTTAATTCCAGAGTATACAAGAACTCTTCAAACTCAGTAATAAAAATAAACAATCTAATATAACATGGGTAAAGCCTTAACAGAAGCTTCACAAATGAACATATATAGATGATCAATAAACATAAAATTTGCTCAACATTATTAGTCATTGGGGAAATGCAAATTAACAAGAGTTAACACTACACAATCATTATAGTGGCTAAGATGAAAAAGACTGACAACACCAAATGTTACAGAGGTTGTGGAGGAACTGAAGGCTCATATATGGTTTTGGGGAATTAAGATTTGCAACTACTTTGGAAAACTGTTAGGTAGTGTCTTAGAATGTGATAAAGTACCTTTACCCTATGACTCATCAATTTTACTCCAGTAAAATGAAAATATATGTCTCCAAAAAGCCTTGTGTAGCAGTATTTATACAAAGTTAGCTCATAATAGTGATAATTGGAAACAGTCCAAGTGTCCATCAACAGGACAATGGAAAAACTTTGTGATACTCATATAATTTTTTAAAAATTCATCAAAAATTGCAAACTAGTGATATATGCAAATACATGGATAAATATAAAAACATTAAGTTGAGAAAAAAATCCAATTACAAAACAGTGTACACCCTATGATTCCCTTTATGTGAAGCTCTAGGTAAGTCAATAAATAAATAAATAAATACTAACCCATGGTGATAGCAATCAGATTAGACTGCTTCTTGGGGTAGGAAAGAATTAACTGGAAAAGGGCATGAAGAAACTTTCTTGAGTAATGGCAATGTTCTATTTTTTTTAAGTTATGTGGATTTCATTGAGTGAATCCATTGTCAAAACTGACCAAACTGTACACCTAAAATCTGTGCAACTCACGATGCATACATTACACCTCATAAAATAAGATTTTTAATAGCTCAAAAAGTCCAAAAAGTAGGAACCAGGCTGATGTTTTAAAAAGATATTAAGAAGACTGAGTAACAAAAACAACCAAAAAACAATGTAAGAAAAAATAATTTAAGGCTCTGGCTCTTCATGGAAACTGTGGTGCATACGTGGTGGTTTCTAATTCATCTGTAACTCAGAACTTTCAAAATAGCTAAAGTTAGGTGATTTCAGATTCTTGGCTCAAGCCAAAATGACTAAAATAGTTGTTAACCCATTTATTAAATAATGTATACTGTACTCTTCTTAGTAAAATTGCTTAAGAAATCAAATGATACAGCTTGAATTGTTTAATGCTTGAAGAAAGAAAATAAGAAAACAATTTAACTTGCAATGAAAGTTAGGAGGTGTTACATAGATTTATAGATTACAGATGTATATGGGACAATCAGATGGTTACTGGTAGCACATAAATATACTTTCTTACATAGAGTTAGTGGCACCATCCTTTTCCACATAAAGCAGATGTTACCTAACTCTGTAACACCATTACTACAATAAACAACTAGTTACTTGTTTTCATGACTGCTCTCTCTCTCTCTTCCTTTCTCCACTCCCAAGGGAAACTCTTATAGGGCCTAACTGGCCTAGTCATCAGAGCTGAGCACAGTTCCTAGCTCAATATAGGAGTTTTGAATTTAGTAAAAATAAAATGTAAGAGAAAATTAGTCATTCCTAAATCTTAGGTACAGTAGGCCATTTTTTTTTTTAGAATCAAATATAAAAATATGGACCAAATAGCAAAAGCCAACATGCGAGGAGGATTTGGAGATCATAGTGGTTTAGAAAAACCCTGAAGAACTCTGTAGTAGCCAAGAAAAAAATTATTCAGCAGAGCTGTATACACTTTTTATAGTTCAAAAAATAATATTAACCTTCAATGTGAAAACCTGTTTATACAAGCACAATTTGGAATAAAGTTATTGACATGAATATCTCTCTATACAGATGTCTAACCCTGCTGGTGAAAGCATGACCATTCCTGAGATTGCATTAAGTCAACTCTCCAAGGAGTCTCCAACCATCCTCATTACGTTTTGGAATACAGAATGATAGACAAACCACCTCCTCTTAGAGTGGAGCAATGATAAAGTAATTTGTAAATGGATTTAAATAGCAATGGGGCAG
Organism: Phocoena phocoena; assembly: GCF_963924675.1. Lineage (NCBI taxonomy): Eukaryota > Metazoa > Chordata > Mammalia > Artiodactyla > Phocoenidae > Phocoena > Phocoena phocoena. The sequence continues at coordinate 28,775,986 of NC_089227.1, read as the reverse complement.
CTCTGAAGATTTATGTACAAGTTTCGACTAAGAATATACATTTTATGAGACAAATAGGTAATACATTGCCTCTTACATTCTTACCAAGTCTGAATTTTGTTACTCTTAACCAGAAATATCAGTATTCACAGCACAGACTACACATTTCCAAAATTTGACATTAATTAGGCTGAAGACATTTCTTCTTTGACAGCTTGGAACTTTTTGGTTAATGATGAAATTAAATTTCATGAATATAAAGCAGTGGAAAAATTATTTCCTTTTCATAGAATTAGTGAATTTTATAATTTCCTTTAGAAGTTTTATTAATAATAGTAGCTGTCCATATATCAAACTTTTACTAAATGGCATGCTATAATTTTAAAACTCTGAGGTCAACAACTGTGTTTTTATTTTTGTCTGATATACACATACTACATTTGTTATATATAATGACAATCCTTGAAGACATCAATACAGAATACAAAGGCTAGTCATTTTCATTTCTTAGTCAGAAGAAAAGTGACCATGCACAGAGACGAATACAATTTAAGACTGGCCTTTATACAGATTAGTACCATTTTAACAAAAGTGAACAAAAATTGACTTGGGCAAGAAAAGTGAAAATTATGTCCATCTATTTGCCAATTAAGGACTTCCCTGGTAGTGCAGTGGTTAAGAATCCACCTGCCAATGCAGGGGACACGGGTTCAAGCCCTGGTCTGGGAAGATCCCACATGCCACGGAGCAACTAAACCCATGCCACGACTACTGAGCCTGTGCTCTACAGCCTGCAAGCCACAACTACTGAGCCCATATGCTGCAACTACTGAAGCCCGTGCTCCGCAACAACAGAAGTCACAGCAATAAGAAACCCACGCACCGCAACGAAGAGTAGCCCGCGCTCGCCTCAACTAGAGAAAGCCCATGCACAGCAACGAAGACCCAACGCAGCCAAAATGGAATAATATATTTTTTTAAAAAGTTGCCAGTTTTTTGCAGATGGAAATGCTAGTACTTTATGTCTTAAATGTCACTTATGACACAATTTGGGAAGCCAGATACAGCTGGCTTTAAGAATCAAGATGATCTATGTGCTTTTTATGACCACAGAGAGCCTGGTTCCTGAATGGTTTACTGCCTTCTCAAAACAAAGAATATGTTAATAATGCCTGTATCTCTTTGAAGACTGTTTTTTTACTTTTCTGATTTATTGCATCGGCATTTAAATGACTAATATAAGTACGAACTAGGTAAAATTCACATAGTAGAGGCCTAATAAATTTTCAAACAAGTTCGTGTGATGAAATATACTAGCAGTAATAGCAAAAGACTTAAGTTCTTTCTTCATCTTTCCAAGGTACTAGAAAATTATCTCTACAAACCTCAGTTTTATAGATCGTAGAACTTCGAGGACACACACTATACAATTGGTCTAATTCATCATTACTATAAGGACCAGATGCCACAAGCGTTAAAGCGTTTTTTGAATAAGAGCTACATAAAACACATAAAATATTGGGAAGTTAAAATATTTGTAGAGAGATAATAGTTCTAATGCTTCCCTCTCTCCCATCCTAGACTACACAACTTCTGCAGCAAAACCAACCACAAATTCTCAGTGGCTTACAAAAATAACATTTATTTTTAACTACTGATGTGACATCTGCTGGATTGTTGTACCTCAGACAGTTGGTTCAATTTTTCTTGGTTCTGTGGGGCTTGCCTAGTTTACAGAAAGTTTGAATTGGGATGTCCAAATGAAAATACTCTCTGGAAACTACATTAATCCATTCAGATATCCTAGAAATGAATTTTATAAACATGCCTCCTTTAATGTTTTCTCTGTCCCAAGAAGATATGTTAAGTGGCCAAAATGTTACTCATTTCACTTTTAAACCTTATCTATTATGTTTTTATAAAAGAAATAGCCACAACACTCCATGTTGAGAGTTCTAGAATATGTATTCTGTTTCTTCCAATGACACCGATTGCAAACAATTACACACCTATTCTGAATTAAGCTTCTTGTAGTCATTAATAATATGAAATTAATAACAAATGACTTGCAGTAGTAACAGTCTGTCTCAAAACTTCTTCTCCCAAAGTAAATTCACTAGGTATATGTTCTGCATCAACTTTAACCCAACTGATAGTTTTAGTTGCCAAAGCAAAACATGAATCACCATTTTTTCAGTCCCCTGTAACAATAAAATTTACAAGCCTCTAGTCAGGCTACCAAAGACAAAAAACTACAAGAGAAGACACAAATAACAAATATCAGAAGTTAGAGAGTGCCCTTCACTACTGATCTCATGGCCATTAAAAGGTTAATAAGGGAATATTGTAAACAACTCTATGCCCAGTAATTTGATAATTTAGATGAAATACAACATTCCATTAAAGGCATAATCTAAAGAAACTCACACGAGGAGATAAAGATAACCTGAATAGGTCTTTAGTTACTAAAAAAAAACAAGTCAATAATAACCTTTCAAAACAGAAAAAAACAGTTCCTGAGGATTTCACTAGTGAGTTCTACCAAATATTTGAGGAAAAATGACACCAGTTCTCTATGATTTGTTCCAAAAAATAGTAGCAGAGAAATCACTTCCTAACTCATTCTATGAAGCCATGATTACCCAAATACGAAAACTAGACATGACAAAAAAATAACATGACAAAAAAATAAACTATAAACCAATATTCTTCATGAAAACAGATGCAAAAACCTTCAACAAAATATTAATAAGTAAAATTCAATCAATAATTCAAAAATTCAATAGGTAATTATATACCATAAACAAGTGGGATTTATTCCAGGTATGTAATCCATCCCATCAACAGGCTAAATAAGAAAAATCATATGATCATATTAATAGATGCCAAAAAGTTATTTGAAAAAAATCTAATACCCACTATGAAAAAAGAAAACAACACAAAACCTCTTATCAAAGCAGAAATAGAGGGCAACTTCCTCAACTTGATAAAAAAAAAAACTGCAATGAGTCATATAGCCAATATCATACTTAAAGTGAGAAACTAGATACTTTCCCTCTAACATCAAGAACAAGGCAATTTCTCTACTATTAAACTTGTCCTGGAAGCCCTCCCAAATGCAGTAAGAAGAGAAAGTACATAAAAGGTACACAAAACAAAGAGGAAGAAATAATACACATGGCAAATAAAGCATATAAGAAGCTGCTCAACATCATATGTCATCAGGTAACTGCAAATTAAAACAACAATGAGATATCACTGCACATTTATAATGACTAAAACCCAAAATACCGACAACAACAAATGCTGACGAGAATGTGGAGCAACAGGAACTCTCATTCACTGTCGGCAGGAATGCAAAATTGTACAGCCACTTCAACGTGGAAGACAGTTTGGCAGTTTATCTCAAATCTAAACATATCTTATATGATGCACCAATTGCACTTTTAAGTATTTACCCAAATGAGCTGAAAACATATTTGCACAGAAACCAGCACAAGAACGTTATACAGCTTTACTCATAATTGTAAAAAATTGGAAGTGACCAAGATGTCCTTAAATAGGTAAATGGATTTAAAAACTGTGGTATAACCAGCAAATGGAATATTATTCAGCAATGAAAATAATGAAGTATCAAACCATGAAAAAAAACAAGAAAAAAACAAAAAAAATTGAAGGAACCCTAAATGCTTAATACTAAGCAAGATAAGCCCATCTGAAAAGATTACATACTGTATGATTCCAAGTAAATGACATTCCACAAAAGACAAATCTATGAATATAGTAAAAAAAAGAAAAAATCAGTGGTTGCTGGAGATCAGGGGTGGGCAGGGCGTAAGAGATGAATAGCTGGAGCACAGAGAGTTTTAAGGCAGTGAAACTATTCTATATAATGCTGTAATGGTATATACATAATACTCTGCATTTGTCTAAACTTACAGAACGATAACACACAAAGAGTGAACCCTAATGTGAACTTTAGGAAACAATAACATGTTAATAATGATTCATCAATTTTAACAAATGTGTCAAACGAATGCAAGATGTGAACAACAGGGGAAACCATATGTGGGGGAAGAGGGTATATAGAAACACTGTAGTTTCTGCTTAATTTTTCTATAAATCCCCAAGTATTCCAAAACAGTCTATTAATTTTAAAATGTTCTAGTTTCATTTCTGCAAGTAAGGAGTTTGAAAGTCCTCACTCTGTCCTAATGACAAACAAAACAAAACAAAACAAAACACCACTGAAAAATCAATAACCTTTCTTGGGTCTGTAAGAGAGGAGAGGATACAGGCAAACTGCTGACCCCCAAGAATGGAGAGACTGGTGAACACAGTGAGTCGTGGCTTATCTGAGCAGAGACCTGCAGAAATCACCACCTCCAGCCAGGATAGGAAAACCTGAACCATAATAGACGAATTGCTGGAGGCTCTGTGCAGACAACTCTGGGAGTTAAAAATTCCAGAGAGAACCAGTCACAGAAAGGTCCTCACAAAAAATACCTCCAGGAACTCAATAAGGTTCCCACAGCAGATGGAGAAAAACTCCCTCGCCTTTCCAGCAGGGGAGGGGCACAGGAACCATTTTGAAATTGGCAAATATTGCTAATTACTGAAGATGATTGCTCAGTACACTGGGGTTCATTATACCATTCCTTCTACTTTAGTGAATGTTTGGAAATTTCCACAATAATAAAAACTATGGTAGAACATTAAAACAAAAGGAAAGGAGTAAAAAAGGAAGAAAAGGACAACAATAACCAGAGTACAGGGCTGCAAGGCCTGCCCTCAAGGGCAACTAATTAACCAGAGCCTAACCTGTTGGGATATTATCAAAGCCAGCTGACCTGAGGGAGGCGAAATACTCAACTCCAGGCAGTTCTTACTTTCCATGTGGGAGAAGGGAAATACCTGACTACAGCCCACTCTAGCCATCCTGCCCCACCTGAGAGGCAAGAGTAAAAACAGACACACTTGTGAAGTTCGCAGTCTAGACGCATAGGCTAACTAAAAGACTAAATGACTAAAAGATTCTGAGACCTAACCACAGGAGTACAGAATGCTTCCCTTGCCCCCATACCTCACCACCACAATACTAAAGGCCCATTTACAGCTGTTCCTTTCACCAGGCACATTATATCCAGCTATCGAAAAAAAAAACTACAAGGCATACCAAAAGGCAAAAAAACATAATTTGAATAGACAGAGCAAGCATCAGAACCAGGCATGGCAGGAATGTTGGAATGATCAGATGAGGAATTTAAAACAACCATGATTAATATGCTAAGGGCGCTAATGAATAAGTAGGCAGCACGCAAGAACAAATGTGCCTACTTCTGTAAGAACAATGTAAGCAGAGAGATGGAAATCCTAAGGGGGAAAGAAAAATGCTGGGGTTAAAACACACAGATATAAAGAATGCCTTCAATGAGCTTGTTAGAAGTCTGGATATATCTGAAGACAGGATCTCCGTGCTTGAGGGCCTACCAACAGAAGCCAACAAAGGAGGAAAAAAAAAACCCTCAAAATATAAGTAATATAATCATCAGTAATGTCATCGATGTAGCTCAGGTCTGTCTACTAATGAATTCTCTAACTTTCAAAAATGTGATGAAAAGTTGTCTTCCACATATACGTTAAAGAGGAAAGCTTTGTTGATTTGTATCTTAAATGTCACATAGGACACAAAATCAAGAAGCCAGATGCAGCCAATATTTAAGATATGAATTTGTTGATTTCTAAGATTTTTGCTGTATTGAATTTGAATACTGAGATGCAATAGATTAAAATTTAAAAGAATCTTTCTTGTCTTGAAGATGATTGAGAATTGCAATTAAAAAAGGAAAACAGAAACCACTGGTAAATGGTATTTAATGTAAAATAACTTTAGACTTTAAAATGGTGGAACTCTAGACAGTCAGAAAAAGTATGTTTTTCTGTAGGTACACAGAGCATGCTAATTTCCTGGTTATGTTCAGAAGGATGGAAGAATAATGAAACTGAAAAAAAGTTTGGAGTTTGGAAGAGATATTTTGGAGTTTGGAAGAGATATTTATAATGAATTACACAGCTGAAAATCTGGAAAGAAATTTTCATGGCAGGATATAAAATGTAGGTATAGTAAAATCATCTTCTTAAAGGAAGAGACTATCAGAGTGTATTAAGAGAGAAAATAAAACCTGCCATATAGTAAACCTATAAAGGATTTATTTAAGGCAAAAATATTTTCAAAATTCTAAAATCAAAGGGATGTAAAAGTATATAACTAAATGAAAGATTGATGGTGGGGAGTTTATTAATACAATACAAAATAGAGCAGAATTAAGGCATTAATCCTGAAATTTGATACCGCTTACTATTAATTACAAAGGGGTTTGAATTAACTGAGTATAGGAATCTCAATAAAGCTGTTAACAAAAAAAAGTTTCTTTTTGGTATGACCAATGATCCTTTTTCAGTTCCTCTTAAACATCATTAGATTTAGATGTATCCACTTCAGGATAAGTAGGGGATTTACAGTACTTAGAATTGATACAGCTACCTGAGCCAGGGTGCCTTACCATCCTTGAGCTGGTAATTATGTATCAACAGTATTTGATAGCAGCACTGTCAATATCCTCATTCTGATTTTTATCTTATTCTTCATCTATCACCTGAACAGTTGACTCAACTAAACCATTCTTCTTGTTGTTCTTGTTCTCATACTTATTTTTCTGGTCATCAATTTTTTTCTTGTGAATAGCTCAAACCTTTTTCTCATTATTAAAGCAAACGCATGGCAGATGTGGTCAGCGGTGGATCATTTTCTATCTATCACTCTCTAACCTTGACGTTGAAATAAGGGGGCCCAAGCAAAAGGAACACAGCAAGCACAATGGTAGTAGAGCAGTGGTCTCTTGACACCCAGGAACAGCTTCTGAATATTCCAAAAACTCCTCGTTAATTAAGATTATGACTGAGAATTGATACTGAATTTAATAACATGGAGGTGACTGGCTACTCTGACAAAAGACCTAGAGTGTCATGTTAGGGTAAAACCTGATTAGAGTGGGTTAAAGGGAACTTGGAGAGGCACTGTAACCAGCAACTATGGATAATACTCTCAGTGAGTTTTGCTATAAAGGGCAACAGGGGAATGGGCAGAAACTTGAGGCAAAGGTCAAGTCAAACGGTTTTGAAATAGAAAAGTCTGCTGATGGTAATGATCCAGTAGAGAAGGAAAAATAAAATATGCAGGGAAGAGAAAAGCACTGCCAGAATGATGTACTTGTTTAGGCAAGAAGTGGGTGTTGAACATGGCTGGAATATTTGGAATATTTCCATATTGTTTTTGTGTATCATTACGCTACTTATCGTTAATTTTAGACTTCAGAAGAAATAAATATACACCAGCATCTCTTTGTTTCACTGTCTGTATTTTGGTTCCTTTTGAATATTTGGTATTATAATTTCTTGCAAAAATGCTTTAGGGTCAATTTAGCTCTCAGAAATAGGGAAGCCTACTAAAATCGCTTCCCCATTCCATGGTACCACGAAGAAATGTTTTCCAAGATTTTAATTACTCAGAGCAAACTACCAAAATCAAAACTAGTGTAAAGGATATGTGCATAACTTATATTTTCTAGACCTTTTTTCAGAGAAAGAAAACAACAGTTGTAGCTCACACAACAATGAAAATCTAATCGATAATTTCTGGCCGACCTCATAGCCAAATACTCACTGGAAATTCCAGGTGTGTTTAATATGCATGAGACAAAAGCAATCAGATGAAGATGAATGGTTTACAAGTTGGAGGAATGTTGTTCCATGTTCTGGTTTGTTGTCTCCAATGTACTGATTCTGGTGATAGAGTTTTATTTATCCCATTTATTCTTGCCCTAGTTATTGATGCCATAAGTACCCTTTTTGGAGCCAAGCATCTGGAGATAACCAGAGAGATGGAGCCCAAAGCACCCATCACTAGGACGACAGTAGAGATACTGGCTAAAAATCTGCTCTCTCAGTACGGGGCCAGCCAAAAAGAACATGAAAGCCATACTTTTGCTTTTCCATTACTTACTCATCAGTAGTCTTATTCTTGCTCCTAATCAGGGTTCTTTAAGTCCAAAGCTTTTTAAACACAGCCATATTTCTTATGCTGAGCACTCAAATTTAGCCTCTTTTTGTTTCAGTGCCTTACCATTTTTGAATAAATACATGACTGAGAATTATACTGATATTAGACTAGAGCACAAGCAACCTGGTCACGATTATCAGCATCTAGTTAAAGGATCCTTTTCACTGACGCATTTTCCCTTACTTTCCCATCACCTACACCTAGCATAGATTTGACTGCAGATGGCTGCCGCAGAGTGCATTTGATCCAACTGGAAATATGACTTTCAAGCAACTTTAACTTACTCATCATTGTTATATGGTCACTTTACCAGTGATTTAAGAGCAACACTTACCAACATGTTATTTATCTCTCATATCATTAACAAAATCCCTAATCTAATTGCAATATATAATCACTTTTTCAACATTAAAATCTTGTTTTTCTAAGTAACAATGAAATTACAGTTTGAAATGTCTCTGTCAAAATGAAAATTCTGTCAACATTGAATGTTCTGTAACTTACATTATCAGCATGGTTTTGTCGTTTCTTTTCTATTTGGCTGTTACAGATAATTCCACAAGGCCCAGGCAAGCTAATTAATCCAGGTCACATAAGGTTAGGTAGCTTGCTGTCACATTAGTGTTCCTACCCAGCTATTGGGGAAAGGCAGAATGACAAAATAAAGCCATGGAACATCAGGTCTTCCTAATAACGCCACTGCCATTTTTCAAGTTGCTGCCAAATCCCTTCTTCAGAGCAGCAGCAAATGCCAATGAAGACTGAGGTATTTGTTAGCAGGCAGGATAACTACCTTTCAAATAGCAAGGGGAAAGCATTACATGTTCTCTGGTGTTGAAAAGAGAAAGAGAGAACGAGAGAGAGAGAAGGGTCACTGGTTATCTCTATTTTGGAGACAATTTCTATCTTCTCTGAACTGGAAACCCCAGTAAGATCAGTGTGGCATTGGCTTTGACTAAATTAGGCTATTAGTGTGATAGAATTTAACAGTGTGTGAGATTATTAGCTTATTATCACTCAAGTGGCAGCCATCACTGCCTTGCTATGGTAAGAGTAAAAAGGGCTGTAGCATCAGCTTTTACTGCTGATGACAGTAATTTACTCTGTCAATGTTTAAACACTTCATGGAAATCAAAACCTGAGACTAGAACTCGAATGTCTGGTTGACTTTTTTGTGTGTCTATGAATATTCAAATCTACATCTTTGGAGAAATCATTGTTTTCAGCTGGATGCTCAGAACACATTTATTACAAATAGCAAACAGAAGTTTAAATCAATTCTTTTCTTACGAGCCTTGTAATTTTACTAAAAGGGTGCAAGATATTGGTGCAAGGACTTTAGGGTAGTATATAGGCAGAGGACCCAGTGATGGTCCACGGAGAGATAACTTCTTTTATCTGATTTCTTCAAATGTTTCCTCTACCAAACAATGATGGGATCTTCCATTCCATAATTAATACAAATTGTGACTACTACTGTCTCTTATAAATTTTTAAAAATTTCTGCAGCCTGGGGTGAAAATTATTCTATAGTTTGGTGGGGAGAGAGAAAAGAGTACAAGAAAGCTGCATCCCACTACCAGCCCTTGGCATCTCATCCCTCTAACAGAGCTTTATTTTTCTCCAAAGCAACCTAATACTTTACACAATAATTTCTCTACTGTTCCTCTTTTTCACTGAATGAAAGAGCCAAGTGGGCAGAAATTTTGCTTTGTTCCCTATTGTATCTCTAGTAAACCTAGCACGCTAACAGACCTTCCAGAAACATCAACTGAGTCAATGAATAAATGAATGAATGAATAAATAAGTCTGGGTGCTCACAAATGGTGAAATAACACACCCTGAACAACAAAGAGAAGAACGGACTGTGGTGATTTTGCTTTACACCTTAGGCTTCTCTCAGTTTGGTAGAGAACACCAACATGTTTGTATATATAAGATTTTATATATATAAATAATCTTGAAAAGACTTATATTGCAACAGAATAAATATACTCCCAAGGAAAGGAAAAAGGAATTCCCTTGTTTGTTTTTAGAGACACTGTGTTCTATTAACCTTCTGCTTAACTCCCTGTGGATCAAGACCCTTGCTTATCTTTCTGACATGCAAGTCACTACAGCAATTTTGGTCCCCTGGCTTCTGGAGATTAAAAACTCCCACCTCTTCTCTATCGCTTTGGGGTCCCAGCTTCTCTACTGCTATAATATCAAGCTCTGTGATCACTGTCCTACCATCAGTTCTGGCCTACAGAAGAAAGCCACCATTGAACAGAATAGCGCCAGCATCCTTTTCACCAACGTGTTCCTGATGGCTTTGGTGAATGGATGTGTCCTCTGGGCGTTCTTGCTGAATATAATCCTCTGGTGGGTGGTCTGGTCTCACATAATAATATATTCCTACCTGCAAAATCACTTTTCTGAGCCATTTTGACTCCTCCTTGTACTGTGTGCCAAGCCAACTCAGGCATTTCCACTTTGCTCAGTGTGGACAATTCTTTTCCCCAGGTTTCTAAGAGACACTCCAGCAGTGAACTTGTCCCATACCCTGAGTTTTCGCCAAGGTGTTACATGGCTGAGAAAGTGCCGCCAGGTCTATGAATTCTTATTTAACCACTCTTGTGCTCTGGGCTTCCCATCCCTGCCACCCTAAAAGCAAGAACCATCCCAATCCAATCCCAGGAATGCTGCTCATACATACTAGCTAATTCTTGTTCCTTTGGGGTGCATATGACCAGCTGCCAAGGTTCTTGATTAGTTTCAAACCCTGCTCATTCTTGTATTTGCAGTCCCTGTTTTCCACTTACTTCTATACTCTTTCTACTCCTGATCTGGTCTGACTGTAGTAGCATTGCAAAGTAAAGCAGAAAGGTGGAAGAAATCATGCTCTGTTTTCAATAACCAGGTGATAAATAAGATTGATTGAGGCACTTTCAGGCTTTGAATGGGAAACACACTGCACGCATTAACATAGGAATACTGCTTAAAGTGGCTACAGCTACTATTTTATCTTGAAAAGGAGGCTTTCATCAAACGAAAATATAGAAAGCTGATGGTTTTTGAAATGTTCACTTCAATTATTCATTTATCTAAGAAGAAAATCCTTACCCTTTTGGATATAAAGTACAAATGAAATATCTTTATGAAGAAACAAAATGTTTAGAGGTAAAGTGTCTATGAACTAGAGAAGCCTAAATAAATGGGAATTTTCTGTCGACAATATTTCAACAAAATACTATTGAAAACTGTAAAATGCATTTAAGCAGCTAATTTTCTACTTCAGAATACCAAATCACTTCTTCTGATTCCCCTCATATTTTGCTAAGAAGCAACTTTAACCTATGCCCTAGTAATGACAAGGTTGATGCTTTCCGTGTTTGATAGATGCTCTCATTAACATCACTCATAACCTTATATGACAAACACAAAAACCATCAAATGAGAAAATGGAGATTAAAAAATGAAAAACAACATGAGATTTATGAAATACATATATAAACTTATTGTCAGCCAGCCCTGAGTGATGGCCCCAATTACCTAATGCAAATTATATACATTCATGCTTTACTTTTTAGAGTAAACTTGTCTAAATTGTGTTATTGTTCCTTTATGAAAATCTTGTTCTTTACTTCTATGTGTGCTCTTTTATTTCAGTAGCTTACTGGTTTTATATAAATAGGTTTAAAATATTTTATATTAAATGTTTGTTGATCTCTTATAGAGGTACCTAAATACATTGATGGGTCAATTATAAATATATAATTTATTATAATCACATTACATAAATGAGAAGGATTTATTATTTAATTCACGATCTATAAATTACTCTCCAAAGGTTTTTCTAAGTTTTGTGGGGGGAGAGGAGGGTTGACTAGGTTCTTCAGTTGATAAAATAATAAACTTATTGCAGCTATAATCTACTTATGTAATGTCATAATGTTTCCTGTCACAAAGGGTGTTGGAAGTTTTCTAGTCATACCTTAAAGGGCCATATAGTTTGGAATTTTGGAGAATAACGATGGTAAATTTTAAAGTATTTTAAATTCAAACAATATATTTTTCCTAAAACAAACTGGAAGCTTCATCTATATTCTAGTTTTGTGTATCTCTCATAATTTATCAAATGTGAGGTAAGATTAAAAACCACAACTTTCATTCACTAAAATTCATCACTAAATTAAAAACAGGAAAGTAGGTCAGTGAATTCTTTCCCTGTGTAAATATACACAAGAAAAATTTAGCATGTATCAATTCCATCAATAATATCAATGAATAATCTCTACTTGTATGGGTGCTCCCAAATATTTCATGTATTTATCAAACTTTGATTTCATGTGCAAGTATAACAGCTAACCTCCAAAGAATAAGAGGGTCTGTGGAAGCATTAATTTCAATACTTCATATTCTGTTTATTGTTAACTCTGAAATGTAAGCCTGTATTCTAATAGCACAAATGCGTTTTTTATAACATGAACTTTTTATTTATTTCCCAAACAAGGGAATTTTGAGAATAAAAGGGGGACTTAAAAACCCAGGATAGTCCCAGGCAAACATGGATTTTAGTTGCTTTAATCATTAAACACTGTTGACAGTATAGCCATTTCTAAATTCAGAAGCTGCCAACTGCCTTCCCTTTGCATTCTTGATTCCTACTATAGGGTCGAATTTAGGCAAAATAGAACAGCACTGAGGAACAGACTCTATACCCAGCCTGCATAGGTTCAAGCTCATTTCCTCCGCTTACTAGCTGTATTGTCTTGGGAAATTTACTTCAACTCTCAATACTTTATTTCCCCTATCTATAAAACAGCATCAAAGATTTCAGTAAGTATTTCATAATTTGTGATGATTGAGTTATTAGGTATAAAATATGTAAAACAGTGCCTAGCACATAGTAAATTATTATAAAGTACTATTACTTGCTAAAATATAATAAGTTATCCATATAAAAAGCAGGAGAAAAAAGACTGAATCAGATTTTCTTAATATTTTATCTTATTTGTTCCTAACCAAAGAATTAATGGTGTGATAAGTACATACAATGAAGAATGAGGTTTGGGTGACTAAATGTGAGATAGTCTTAATTTTTCTTAAGTTCACATCCCTACAGATTTCTGTGCGTGTGGGTGTTCAACAAAAAATTAATTAGGTAATTAGCCGATTAATTAAAAACTTTTGTACACCAGTTTTAGATTTGCAAAAAACTTCGAGATTTCCAGCGTACACTTTGCACTCACACGTGTAGCTGCCACAATTATCAATATCACTCACCAAAACGGTATATGGTATATTTCTTACCAAGAATGAACTTACACTGACACATTATAACCATTCAAACTCCGTAGCATATGTACCTTAGGTCTCACTCTTGGTGGTGTGCATTCTATGGATTTGGACAAATATATGATCACATATATCCATCATTATAACATAATACAGATCATTTTCATTGTCCAAATAATCCTCTGGGCTTTGTGGATTCTCCTCTTTTCCCTTCTCCCCCAACAACCACTGATCTTTTCTGTGTCTGCAGGACTGTGTCTTTCAAGGAATTGCTCCATTACAGCTAGGTTATCAAACTAGTGAGCATACAGTTGTCCATAGTGTTCCTTTAGAATCCTATTAATTGCCATGGGATCTATAGTGATGTTTTTGCTTTAACTACTGATATTAGAACTTTGGTCCTTTCTCTTTTTTTTCTTTTTTTCTTTTTTCTTAGCCTGGCTAGAGGCTTACTGGTATTATTGATCTTTTCAAAGAAACAGCTTTTGGTTTTATTGATTTTCTCTATTAATTTCCTGTTTTCAATTTCACTTATTTCTGATCTAATTCGTATTCTTTTCAATTTCTGCTCACTTTGTATTTAGTTTACCCTAATGTTTATAGTTTACTAAGGTGGAAACTTAGATGACTGATTATAGAGCTCTCTGTTTTTAACATGCATTGAATGCTGTAAATTGCTTTCTAAGCCCTGGTTTTGCTGTGTCCTACCAATTCTTTAAGTAGTGTTTGCCCTCATTTAGTTAAAAATATTTTTTATTTCTCTTGAGATTTCTTCTTTGACCCATGTGTTATTTAGAAGTGTGTTGTTTACTCTCCACCTGCTTGGGGATTCGGCAGTTTTTTTTATTATTGATTTACAATTTAATTCCATTGTGATCTGAGAGCAGACACTATATCATTTCTAATATTGAAATTTTGTTACGGTGTGTTTTATGGCCCAGAATGTGGTCTATATTGGTGAAAATTCATGTGATCTTGAGAAGAATGTGTATACTCCTATTGTTAGGTTAAGTAGTCTACCGATGTTAATAATATCCAATTGATTGATGGTGTTGTTGAGTTCACCTATGTCCTTATTGCTGGATCTGTCCATTTCTGAGAGAGGTGTGTTGTAATCTTTAACTGTGATAGTGGTTTCATTTATTCCTCCCTGCAGATGTACCAGTTTTTGCCTTACATAGTTTGACACTGTGTTGTTAGGTGCATACACATTAAGAATTGTTACGTCTTCATGGAGAATTGACTCCTTTGACATGACATTATGAAATGCCTTCTTCACCTCTGATAACTTTCCTTGCTTTGAAGTTGGCTGCTTGGAATTAATATAGCTACTCCTGCTTTCTTTTGATTAGTATTAACACAGTATAATTTTCTCTATCCATTTACTTTTAATCTATATGTATCTCTTTATTTAAAGTGCATTTCTCATGGACAACATATATTTGGGTCACATTTTTAATCCACTCTCAAAATCTGTCATTTAATTGGCACATTAGACCAGTGACATTCAAAGTGATTATTGATATAGCTGGATTAACATCTACCATATTTGTAACTTTTTTTCTATTTGTTGCCCTTGTTCTTTCTTCCTACTCTTGTCTTCCACAATTTTTCTGCCTTTTGTGGATTTAACTGAGAATTTTATGGTTCCATTTTCTCTCCTTCTTAACATACCAGTTGTACTAATTACTTTTTTTTTTAACTTATTTTGGTGGTTGTCCTAGAGTTTGCAATGTACACTTACAACTAATCCAAGCCCACTTTCAAGTAACACCAGATCATTTCACAGGCAGTGTGAGTGCTTTAGAGTAACAGAATAATCCTAGTTTCTTCCCCCATCCCTGTTACCAATGCTTTCATTATTACATTTATATAACATATACATAAGGATAGGTACATAGATATATAAATATTCCCAAGTATATACATAAATATACATAATTGAATACACTGTTGCTATTATTTTTTGAACAAACTATTATCTGTTAGATCAATTAAGAATAAAAATAATAAAAGTTTTTACTTTATTTATTCTTCCTTCCATGTTCTTCTGTTCTTTATGTAGATCTGTATTTCTGTCCTGTATTATTTTCCTTCTTTCTAATGAACTTATTTCAACATTTCTTGCAAGGCAAGTCTGACAATAAATTCCCTCAATTTTTGTTTGTCCAGCAAAGTCTTAAATTTCTCCTTCATCCTTGAAGAATAATTTTTCAGAGTAAAGAATACTGTTAGTGGGTTTTCTATCCTCTCAGCACTTTAAATATTTCATTCTATTATCTTCCTGTTGGATGGTTTCTGAGGAGAAGTCAGATGCAATTCTTATCTTTGTTCCTATATAGATACATTCTTTTCCCCCCTGTAGCTTCTTTTAAGATTCTTTTCTTTATCTCTGATTTTCTGTAGTTTGAAAATGGTATTCCTATGTGATGCTTTTCTGGCATTAATCCTGCTTGGTTTCTCTGAATTTCCTAGATCTGTGGTTTGGTGTCTAACATTAATTTAGGGAAATTCTCAGTCATTATTGTTTCAAATATTTTTTTTTCTTTTTCTCCTCCTTCTGGTATACTTATTACACAAATGTTACACCTTTGTAGCTGTAAGATACAGTTCTTAGATATTCTATTCTGTTTTTCTCAAGTCTTTGTTCTCTCTGCTTTTCCATTTTTCAGGATTCTATTGTTATACCCTCAAGCTCAGAGAGTCTTTCCTCAGCTGGGTCCAGTCTACTAATAACCCCAAGTGTTTTTTTTTTTTTTTTTTTGCGGTACGCGGGCCTCCAGCTGTTGTGGCCTCTCCCGTTGCAGAGCAAAAGGCTCCGGACGCGCAGGCCCAGTGGCCATGGCTCACGGGCGCAGCCGCTCCGCGGCATGTGGGATCCTCCCGAACCGGGGCACGAACCCCTGTCCCCTGCATCGGCAGGCGGACTCTCAACCACTGCGCCACCAGGGAAGCCCAACCCCAAGTGTTTTTTATCTTTAGCATTTCTTTTTGGTTCTTAGGATTTCCATCTCTGTGCTTACAGTGTCCATCTCTTCTTATATGCGCTTTCTATTTTATCCGTTATAGACCTTAGCATATAAATTCTAGTTATTTTAAATTCTTGGTCTGATAATTCCAACATCCTAGTCATAACTGGTTCTGATGCTTGCTCTGCCTTCAATTTTTTTTTGTCTTTGAATATGCCTTGTAACTTACTCTTGACAGCTGGTCATGAGGTACCAGATAAAAGGAACTTCTATAAAGAGGCTTTTATTAACATGGTGGTGAGGTGTGTATAGAGGGGAAAAGTTCATATAGTATTATGATTAGGTCTCAATATTTTAGTGAACCCACAGCTCTGGACTCTTAACTCCCCAAGTGTTTCTCAGTTATTTTCTCTCCTCTTAGGTGGGACAGGATGGCTAGAGCTGACTGAGGTTGGGTATTTCTCTTCCCCAAGGTCAGTTAGGCTCTGATAATATGCCAGCATGTTAGGCTCTGGTTAACTAATTAGCTTTTCCTGAGGGCCCATCTTGTTGAAGAACAATGTGTTCTGATTTATTACAAAATGGTTCCTTTCTTCCTCCCCCACATGAAGGGTTTTCCTCTGATATTTCCTCTGGGAATCTGGTCAAACTCCTAGAGGTAAATCTTACAACATTGTGGGTACCTTCCGATGACTGGGTCCCTCTGGACTTTTTAGCTCTCAGAGGTACCTGCACTAAGCCTCGAGAAAGTCATCAACTCCAGTTTAGGCTTTCCTACCCCAGCGCTGATTCCCATGGCAGTCTCCCCTTGTGACTCCCTGTATTCACCTGTCTGTTTCTCCAATCTTGGGGGCAGTGGTTTTCCCTGTGCTCTCCCCTCCCTTGGGGATCCAGGAAGTTATTAAGTTTTTAGTTTAGCTTTTTATTTATTGTTAGCATGGAGTGGTGACTTCCAAGCTCTTTATGTGCAGAATTGGAAACTGGGAGTGTTCCCCAACATATTTTTACCTACCTAGCAGCAGCAGCCTCATTTCCAACCCTCTCTCCAACCGCAGGATCTTGGACACGATAGCTCAACAAGCTTACAGCTTGCAGATCGTAAAGATGTGTGAATCCCTAACTTGCATAACATTAATTTGTCCCATTTTAAGGTAAGGAGATTACCAAATGGCCTGCTGTTGCCAGTGGGGTAGGTATTTGCCTTTGAACATGCTAGTATGTCCCCTTCACTTTTCAAAGCCTTATAATTCAGTACAGTGAGGGCACAGATAAATCACATAGCATCTGGCATCAATTTCAATCATAACTTAGTGACAAGAAATCAGGCCCCATGGCAAATCCAGCTTCCAGAAGTGCACATATCCGAGGTGCCGGTATGACGTTTGCATCCACTGCTCACTGTCTGCAGAGCCTTGCCCACTGAGGGCAGCAGCCTTTCCTTCAGCTGTCTCAGTTTTGTGTCACTGTTTCCAACTGTGAGGACTCCAAGTTTGTTTTCAGCTCACCTAGACATTCTTTAAGCTACGCAATATACTTTGAATATGCTCTTTACAACTAAAATCCCTGATTGATACTCCAGATTTTTATTCCATATGTGTTTTTTTTCTTAAATAACCTTCTGAGAAAGCAAGCAAGCAAGGAACAAATGGAGAACATGATATTTTTAAAACAAATTCGTCTATTTCCACAAGCGGAGACTATTTGTATCCTTCTCACAAAAAATATTTTTTTCACTTGTGAAGAGAAGTACACAATTACTCTATACATTCATCATTCTGCAACTGCAATCACTGAGCTCTCCGAAAATGTATATGCTCATGTTATAAATTCTAAGTAATCACTGTTTTCCAGCATGTATTTTAGGTTTTAACATACATGCAACTCATGAAGTCAATGCATAAATAGTTTTTAGAAATTCTCTATCATGTTCATATTCATGTGCTTTGACTACCTGTTGTTGATATCTCATTTTTGACAACTTTAGCTTGAAAAACCCTTATCTAACAAAAACAATTTTAAAAAAACTAGTATTTCAAATGATATTGTCATCAATACTTATGACATTAAGATTTGTAGCAAAAACCTGATGAAAAATAAAGAAAACGGAGTTTCAAAATTACCTAAGAAGAAATCTCTCTAATTTCCCTTAACTTTCCTAGACTCAGTTACCGTTCTATAGAGTTGCTTCTTTGGCACTTCACATATACTTGTGTGTTCTGCTGAATTCTGCTGTCATAAGGAGCTGTTTCTATATATTTTGTATTTCACATGTTAAACTAGGCATCTGTTGTACAGTCTCCTCCCCCCAGATACGACTGGAGTCACATGGTTATAGGTAATCCATTTTACAAAATTCTTTTATTTTCCATGATTCCAGGCCTAAGTTCACTCCACATTCAGAATAACTCTCTTCATCTTTCACTTTTGAAAAATAGCTTCCGGAAGAAAGTGACTTGAGGCACTAAAAGGCCTACGAACTAAATGGGAGTTAAATTTGCACTGGACCTCTGATTTCCTGTTTTCAGATTCTTTTTCATAGCCAAGGAAATTCAATTAACCCAACCTTCAGAATCGAATTATATTCATTGTTTCAAATTAACACTCACTTTTCTCCTTTCATTCATCAAACATTTGTTAAAGTCCTATAATCGAATGTCTTCACAAATCCAAAGTATTTCTGTTGGAAATGCTTTGTCTTCTACATAAATTTCAAGTTTACACAACTCAATGTTTTTCCAATATGCTTTCGTTGTCTTATTGTCTCTTTTTTAGTTCAGTACCACCGATGGGGGAGATACCAGTCTAGATCACATTTCTGTCATATATCCCAGCTTCCCTGTTAAAGCTTATTAACCCTCTATTTGTAAAGAACTGAATTAGATAACACCTCTAACCAGAATGCAGATGTTTAGATGGTAGATTCAGCATATTACAGTAGGAAAGGCATGTAGAGGCCGAGTCAGTCATCTCATACAAGAAAAAAGGAAACAACACAAAAAAACCTAAAAATTTTATAAAAGACCTAGCCAAGAGTAGAGTAACAATTATTGAGAGTGGAGTAGGACACAAGCTTCTAGGCATTTGCTCCAATAGTCTCACTATATAAACTACTACTTCTGGAACTATGCTCACTAATGCCACTTCTGATACACTTGCTGCTAATACATTATAGTTTAAAACTATGTTTTAAATCTAAAAGAAATATTATATTTCTGGTTCTTCTAAATGTGCCAGGTCACCATTCTTTATTATTTTTTATCAGGTTACCTTTTGTAATAGTAAGGTATTTCATGGAGAAAAGCAGGCAATTAGATTTAGAAGCCAGATGTCAGGAAAATATTTAATCTCACGTGAAAAGAATTCTGATTAAGAGGCTTAATAAATGTTAAAAGATCAATGCATTAATAGAGAGGATCAAAAAGACAGTTAATTCTTATTTTTTGATAGCTGAATTTAGATTTCCTAAAAAGCTGCAACATGCTGAACAACTTCATAATTCCTATATGAATGATAGCTATTATTATTGACATTCCAAATACTCTACTTTTTAAATCTTTTTTTTCCTCTTTTCCTATTATAGTACTCTAGTCTGGGGATGTGGCTATCCCCTTTCCTAGTTACCAATATAGTGGACATTTCCAAAGTAAAAGAGAAAAAAAATCAAATGTTATTATTTGACAAGACATTGTGTTTCTATGGAAAATGCATGATTATTAGAAGTCAATGAACTGAATTTTGGACCCGATTCCACAAAGACTTTGATATTAGTCCTAAAAACCTTTGTGTATCAATGTGATAATTTATAAATTTTGAAAACTGTAACAGCTTTTCATAACTCACAGGAATGTCTCAGGGGTAAATTAAAGTGATAAAAGGCCACAACCACAATAGCTACTTATTAATCTCTTACTATCTGTGGCAGAGTTAAATGCTGTACTTTCAAAGAAAGGCAGGACATGCATCCCCACTGCCCAAAAGGTAAAATCAAATAAACAAGCCCAGACCTAACAAAATGGAAAACTATGTACTGATATGGGAAAAAAAGAAGAGAAATTTGACTGAAGCCTAGGCTCTGCTATGAATAGTTGGCTAATTCCTGAAAATGTACTTTATATCAATGAACATTAGTGTCTCTATTGTAAAAACAAGCATATTTATTGAGATTACAGTTTGTCTTATGCCCCGATCAAAGATATTATGAATCAATGCTAAGTGCGATGTAAAAGGAATGAGAGGTCTTGAAAGACTTCATGTCGTCTTTTGCAATCTCATTTCTGTGTGTTCCAAGCTAAAACAAGAAAACTAAGACACATAACACAATATGGTTCTAGTGGGAGTTGAATTTCTTTGATTCTATTAAGATTATATAGGATTTTTAACAATATATATCAAAAAGAGTTCCAAGTATAAGGAACCTTCATTATTTGTTCATTTCAGAATACAGTAAGTTTACATTAGTTGAAAACTAAGGAGCATTAAAAGGTAATTTTCAAGAGTAAATAGAAGTGCTAAAAATGGAAAATGAGTTTGTATGGCTTTGAGACAGAATAGAATACAGAAAAAGAAAGTGCTTTTAAATGGAGTAAAGTCTGAAAATTATGCAGCCTCCTTTTAAGTGTCTGCCACAAATAGAGACACTCTCAGTTGAAAATATTCATTTTAACATTACTGACCTTCATATACTTAAGGATTTTTCAAATGACATTCAGAGCAGAAATGAGAGACTGGTATTCAACAATTTAATATATATTCAAATGAACATTATAATAGGAGGGAAATTTATGAAAGGGAATTTATAATAGCTCAAGAAATGTTGGTAGATTCTTAGGATAACTTCAACTGTGTGATTACGAAAAGACCGATAGGGTCTTCAGATGATTTCCAATTATATTCTTTTGCTTTAAAGAAATTTTCTGTGATGCCCAAGAACCTTTCTTAGGCTAACCTTTTTAGCGTTAGAGGATTCTGACTTACCCTGAACTGCTAATCTTTAATTTTCTACTAAGTATGGCTATATCACCTATATAGGACTGGGGGGTTCCTTCAACTTTTCTCTCCACCTGGGTCATGAAACAGATCTTGCATTTGTTACTGTTTTTCCATTTTCTTGTGTGTGTGTGTGTGTGTGTGTGTGTGTGTGTGTGTGTGTGTGTGTCCCCATGCTGCATATTATAATTAAAATTACCAGGATGCAGTATATTGAAATGAACATGTTCTATTTTTTTTAATCCTATCCCATATCTCTCTTCTACGACCATGTAGCAGAAACATATTTTACAGGCCACTAAATACAAAACAGATTTGCTAAACTTTCAAACTACAAAGACTTTTACAGAATTTAAAAGAAAAAAATGTGGATCCTGGAAAGTTAAGTTGCTTGCCTATTGTTAAATAACTTGATCTAATTGACATTTATGGAATACTCTACCCAACAACAGCAGAATGCACATTCTTCTCAAGAACAATAGACCGTTGGCCAAAATACGCACACTCTGGGTCAAAACACAAACTTTAACATATTTAAAATGATAGATATCAACTAAATAAACTAGAGGTAAATAATGGAAACAAAGCAGGATAATCCTTATATATTTAGAATTTAAGCAGGATACTTCTGAATAACATATACATCTAAAAAAAGACCCTCAAGGAAAACTAATGATGAATGAGGATAGAGTCTCTGTTCATGGACTGGAAGACTCGTTGTAATTAAGATGTCAATTTTTCCAAGTTTAACATATGGATTCAATTCAATCCCAATCTAAATCCCAGCAAGGAATTTTTAAAATATTGATAACGAATTCTAAAGTTTATATGGAAAGCTAAAAGATGAAGAATAGCTAACATGATACTGAAGAAGAACAAAGTTGGAAGACTCACATTACCTGATTTCAAGAATTATTAGAAGGATACTGTAATTAAGACAGTGTGATATTAGTGAAAGAATATCCCTGTGGATCAACAGAACTGGCAGGACAAACTCCAGATTCACTATAAAGCTACAGTAAACAAGACAGTTTGTTATTGTGAAAGAACAGACATATAGAACAATGGAACAGAAGAGAGAGCCCAAAAGTAGACCCACAGAAATAGAGACAACTGATTTTTGACCAAGAAGCAGCAGAGGCAATTCCGTGGAGAAAGAGTAATCTCTTCAACAAATAGTGTTAGAACAAATGGATGTCCATAACAGACACTGCCAAGAGAACAACAAGCCACAACTTGGAGAAAATATTTGCAAAACACATATCTGATGTTCCATCTCATTTATTATTAGGAAATACATATATTTAAAAAATTAGAAACCACTACTCACCAATTAGAATTGCCAAAATAACAACACTAATTAAACAACAACAATGGCTAAAATAACAAAACTTGACAAACCACATGCTGATGAGAATTCAGACCAATGCAAACTCTCATTCCTTTCTGGTGAGAAGGTACAGCCACTCTGGAGGATAGTCTGGCAGTTTCTTACAAAGCTAAACACAATCTCACCGTGCAATCCAAAAATCACATTCCTGGGTATTTATTTATCCACCTGGTTAGAAAACTTGTGTCCATACAAAAACCTGCACGCAAGTATTTATAGCAGCTTTAGTTATAATTTCTTTAAAACTAGAAACAAGATGTCCTTCAATAGATAAATGGATAACCTAATTGTAGAAATCCATATAATGGAATATTATTTAGCAATAAAATATAAACGATCTATCAATCCATGAAAGATCTGGAGGAACCTTAATGCATATTGCTAAGTTAAAAAAAATCCAGTCTGAAAAGTCTACATACCATACTGTTCCAATTACGTGACATTCTGGAAAAGGCAAGTATACAGAGACAAAAGAGATCAGTGGCTGCCAGGAGCTGGGGTTGGGATGAGTTGTGAGGTTGTATAAGTGAAGCAGAGAGGAATTTTAGCGTGGTGAAACTATTCTGTACAATAGTGTAATGGTGGCTACATGCCATTATGCACTTGTCAAAACCCATAAACTTTAAAACACAACAAGTAAACTTGAATTTATGCAAAATTTAAAAAATCATTTTGGAGGTTGGGAGACCCTAGTAAGGAATCCATACAATGATGAGACTTTCACAGTATTAAAAATGTATGAAACACCTTCACTTAAATTAGGGTGAAGTGGTGCCAACATAAACCAATTTGGAAATGAATGAATGATTAAAGACAAAGGAGTTGTATGTATTCTAGTTTATAAAATATTTCCATAGGGCATGTGGATATGGGTTAATAACTGTGATACTATTACATATACAGGAATTAAATTAAATAAATAGGTGGTGGATTGTGGGAGCCAGTTCTTTTCATTTTGACATTGGAGTTTACAGATAAGCAAGGGGATGAGATGCGAATGATCTATGTGGTACCAGATGAGTTGGAGACATCGGTATGTACTCATACTTCACTTCATGTAGATACAGATGATTACATATAGAAATATTTATAAGGATATTTATATTTATATACTGGTTGGTACCCACACATATGTCCTTGCACTGTCAGGTGAGATGACCTAAATGAAACCACACCCCAGTAGTAACAGACAAAGTGGTACCCAGATCGTATTTTCAAATAACATTCTTCAGTAAAACCTCCAAGACTCTTTGGAGAAATATACTAGATGAGCCTGGAGCAGAAAGTAAGGAAGTTCTAAGAAGAATAGAAACAAAACAAAAATTAACAAGCAAGTAAAAAGCATTACAACATATCCCATAAGCCATAGAGAAAGAGTGGCCAACTGAAAGGGTTCCTAAAGGCCAACGCTGGAACAATTTGATTACAGCAGGAAAGGTGGGAAAAAAAACCACAGTAATTTTACAGCGGAGAAGCTTGACAAACACTACCCCAGCCAGGTGATCAAGCTCAACGTCAGTAGTGATAAATCATGTTGTTAGTATTTACCTTTCATATACTGAGGAAAATGGTATTTTTACTTGTGTAACCACAGAAGTAACCACAGTCTAATTTAAGAAAAGAATTTTTAAAAATCCAATAGAGGAGCAACCCACAAAATACCTAACCAGTACTCCTCGATACTGCCAAGACCATCAAAAACTAGGGAAGTATGAAAACCTGTCACAACCAAGAAGAGCCTAAGAAGACAGGACAACTAAATATAACGTGGTATCCTGTATGGAATCCTGGAACAGAAAGAAGGACATTACATAAAAACTAAGGGAATCTAAATAAATGATGGATTTTAGTTAATAATAATGTATCAATATTAATTATTATACAAAATGTACCACACTAATGTAAGATGTTAATCATAGGAGATACTGGGTGTAGGTTACTACACCCTATCTGTACTATCTTCTTAACATTTCTGTAAATCTAAAATTGTTCTAAAAAATAGTCTATTTCACTTTGCTGTACACCTGAAACACTGTAGTTCAACTGTACTTCAATTTAAAAAAGATTTCTATTAAAAAGCCTATATTTTAAAAATCGATATATTAGAATATAAACATACATATTTCAGATTAAAAATAAAATTTTTTAAATTCCATAAGACAAACATAATAAAAAATGCACAAAAATATGAACATAAGCTTCAAAAGAAGATATATATCAGCTAAACATGCAACAAAGTGCCAACATTATTATACATCAGAAAAATGCTAATTAAAACTACAATGAAATGTTTGTACCCACTGCAATGACTAAAAATTAGAACTAAATATACTGGTTAAGATGTAGGGTGACTGGAACTTTCATGAACTGAGGGTAGGTATTTAAAGTGGTGCAGCCACTTTTGGATAACTGCAAGTTTCTTCTAAAATTAAATATACATTTACCCTGAGATACAGAAATTTCACTTTTGAGTATATACCCAAAGAGAAATGAACACATATCCCCACAAAACGACTTGTATAAAAATATCTGTTGAAGTTTATTCATGGTAGCATTAAACTAAAAATAATCTAAATACCCATCCACTGGTGAATGGATAAACAAAGTGAAAAGTTTTTTGCTTTGGTTTGGTTTTAGTTTTTGGTTTTTCTATAGAGTAGAATGACCAACAATAAAAGTTGCATTTAAGGTATAATTTAAAATTCCCCGATGATCAAACAAAGTGACCCCACAGTAACAGGAAAATACTAAAACCTAAAAAAGCACATCAATTGTTATTACGTACTTGGAAGTAGTAAATGATATCCTCAAATAGACAAATTTAAGGATACAAATTCATTCAGGTCCATACAGAATATATGTAATCTTGAAGATGTTTTTGCAACTTCAGTGCCATTTGGAAAATAATTACTTCATTCTAATATGAAGACCCATACAAGAAGCTTACCTAGTTGTTTAGTTTTGTTAAATGATGTTCCATGTTAAACTCTTGCCTTGATAAGTTATTTTCACTTCACCCCATTTTCACTTGCAGAGATATACAAACACTGTGTATTTTTTACTCCCTGTTGATATTATTTGCCAGGGTACAAACTTAATACCTAGCTTTCTATCCCACTTATATCCTCTCTGGTTCAGTGCAGTAGCTGGCAAGTAAATGTATACATCATTATGATTAGATATTTGAGAAGAGTCTACGAAGTAAACACTGTTAACTTTGATGAGAATTTGTTTTGTATGAAATGGACAATAATGTTGGCCAAAAATTCTATGCACTGCTATAGATTTCTCAGCTTTAGACAACCAGTCTTAGGTTTGTAATAAGGGCTGTGAAACATCCTTTTATTTCTCCCACATGCAAGGAATGATTAAGCGAAATTGAGGCTTTGTTGCCCTGAAAGCAACCACAGTAATTACCAAACCTAAACACAAGTCAGCTCCTATTTGACTGATTCAGTATTCCATGTGTGTATGCTATCTAGAATTCTAGAATTCACTAAAAAAAAAACCCACGTCATCAAAAAAAGAGCAAGAAGAAGGAAAAAACTTTTGCAACAGAGTCAACAGAACAAGGTATTAAGAAAAATACACTGTTTAAAATGTAATTGGAATTGCAGAAGAAAAAGAATAAAGGAGAGTACATTTTTAAAGAAAATGTTATGAAATTTTCCAAAGAACACTAAAAAATTAAACAATATATAAGAAGCAGAATTAATCCAAAACAAGATCAAAACCAATATACACACACATGCATTAACACGATTTCAAATACAAACATCCAGGTACATCAAAGACACTTGTGAAAACCCAACATAAAAAGGAAATTTTAAAAGCAATTAAAGAAAATAACGTACATTATCTAGAGGCAAAAAGTTATAAAATACAAGATTATCATTAGAGACAATTAAGCCAGAAGACATTGGAGTGTCATCCTTCTAGTATGAAAGAAAAAGAAAATTTTAAGATTTAACCTAGATATTATACCCAGAGAAAATATCTTTTAGAAACAAAGGGAAATACAGATTTTTCAAACAAATGAAAACTGAGAAAAGATATACTGCCTGCAGACGTGTACTAAAAGAAATGTTAAAGAAGCTTTATAGGAAACAAAAATATGATACCAAATAGAACTCTGGATTTAGACAAAGAAATACAGAGCTCTGGAAATGCTAAAAATGAAGATAAAATATTTTTACTTATTTTAATAGCTTTAAAAGATAATTGACATTCTAAAACAAAATAATAGCAGTATATTATGGACAAATGTAAAGAATACTTTTTGTCACAATAGCTTAGTTTTATGTAAATGGAATTATTAAGTACATACCTTCCTATGCCTGATTTCTTTTACTCAGCATAAGTATGAGATTAATTCACATACGTATTATAGTATATGGTTTTATCACTGAGCAATATTCAATTATATGAATGCACCGCAATTTTTTTATCCATTCACTTATTAACAGGTTGTTTCTTTTTTATGGCTATTACAAAGTTGCTAAGAACACTTGTGTACACCTCTTTACAAGCACAGATATCTCGCAGTCTCAAAAACATCTGCTGAAAAGACTATTCTTTCTCTCTTAAGAATACTTTGCACATTTGCCTAAAATCAGTTGTCAATGTACACATAAGTCTAATCCTGGATTTTCTTTCTCATTCTATTAATCAGTTTATCTACCTAGACTCTAATTCCACACTTTCTTGATAACTGTAACTTCATAATGAATCTTGAAAGTTGGCTGTGTTTAACATTGTTTATCAGATTTTTCGTTAACCCAAGTCCTTTGCATTTCTAGTCGAATTTTATAATCACCTTGTTAATTTCTACAGGAAAAAAAAAAAACCTGTTTGGACTTTGGGATTGCATTAGTCTGCAATTCAATTTGGAGAAAATTTACATCTTAAATATATTGATATTCAACCCATAAAGAAAGTGTATCTCTCCATTTACTGAGAACTTTTAAAATAACTTTCAACAATGCTTTGCAAATTTTAGTATACAAATCTGACATATCTTTTGTCATATTTATTCTTATTTCACATTTTTATGCTATTATAAATTGCTTTTATTACTTTAAGTTTCTGATTATTCATTGTAAGTGTATGAAAACAGTAAATTTTTGTCAATTATTTGCATCCTAAAACTGTATTAAACCCATTAATAATTCTAGCATGCTATTTTAGTTTCCATTAAATTTTCTTCACAGAAAATTATGTCATCATCTCATGTCAAATAAGAATTTTATTTATTACTTAACAATCTGGATGCGTTTTTCCCTTGCTTTATTGCACTGGTTATATCTCTACTACAATATTAAATATAAGTAGTAAGAGTGGATATCCTGGTCTTGCTCTTAATCAAAATCTTTCAACATTTAAGTATAAGGTCAGTGGGAGGTTTTACAAAGATGCTCTTCATCAGGTTGAAAAAGTGTCCTTCAATTCCTAGGTTGCTGAAAGTTTTTCTCAGGAGTGAATACTGAATTTTGCCAAATGCCTTTTCTATTGAGATAATCATAAGGTTTACCTCTTTAAATCTGTTAGTATGGAAAATTACAGTGATTCTTTTTGAATGTTAATACATTGAAAAATTTGCTCTTACTAGCAGTAACAACAAACAATAATGTAGCTTCCCCATTGATAAATGTGATTTACTCCTGTATAACACTGAGAGTTAGACAGATTTGATTGCTAGAAAAGACTTATGGGACCCAAAATGTCTATGCTCACTAATTTATTATTTATTTTAGAAAAAAGATATAATACAGCAACAGCATTAAAATAAGAATATGCATCTTGATCAATGGTTGCATCACAGACTCAAGCTTTAATTTTTCTTGCTTTATAATAGCCACAATAGACTATATTCTTTATCTGATCAGAAACCACCAAGGTGGGCTCATAACACCTAGAAGCCTGAAATGGAGTCTCAGCTGGAGATTCTTATACCTTGCTAATAACATAGGCCTATTTCTGGTTATGTAAAGGGTGCTGTGGCAGAGCCCTCCAGGAATCTCGAAAGTACAAATTATCAACCTCACTGATCTCAATAAACACCACTAGCTAGCTGAAACAAATAATCCCAAAACTCATCACAGGTTCCACTGTATGAACCAGTGCATTTCATACCTTAAGCAGGGGCCAGTGCCCTATAGATATTTCAGTAAAGCTGCTCAGGCCAATGCCAGGCCTACAGAATTAACTCCTCACAAACCTTCCCACTCCACCGAAAAATCCACCAATATTTCTCTGTCATAATACGTTTTTCATTAGTCATCAAAACTAATCTGATTTATAGTTACATACTTATTCAATGAATGTATAGTTTTTAAATTTTTGATCCTCCAAAAGGAGAACTTGAGATAAGGACTTGGGTGCAGATATTTTTTGGGGGGGAGGGGAGGATTGAGCCCAGAATAGAGATATTATGGAACAAAGTGAATGATTTATGGAATAAAGAATGTTCTCTACCAGGGTGCATTATGTATTTCACACTAGTGAACTACAGAAGCTCAATTCTATTAACAACCCTTGAGAATTTTTCAAAATGGCTCCCAGAAATGACTTCCTAGTAGATGAAAGGCTGGAGCATTTATCCATCTGCTGCTTCCTTCCACTGGCTGAGGATTGCCTACAAGGGCTCAACTCCCCAAACCTTCCTGTGAGCACGTGCACAGTTGCCAATATAGTTATAGTGGTATTGGAGAAGGCACTGGGAAAGAAACGTAATAAGATGCTCAGTGTTTGAATTGGGACAGTGTCAGCACCAGGTAAGTCTGGTTCACCAGAACTGTCTACCACAACTGATATCACCTAAGGCTAATATCGGAGGTTAGCTAAAGAGATGCATTGTAGAATACAAGCGATGTGTGTTATACTTGTTGTTTACAGTCTTTCTTATCTGCTAGACAGTAAGCCACACAATCTGTGTATGATTAAAACCTGTGACTATTTTATTCACAGTGGTGTACTGATCTTCTAGCCTAGAGCCCAGTGCATAGTAAACACTCTACAGGTATTTCTCAGAAGGAAGGAGTAGAAGAAGGATGGAAAGAAGGGAGGAACAAAGGGCAGCACAAGTCAAATTTCCACACAAAGGTATACATGAGCAATAAAGAATTGCAGGCGTAGCACTATAAGGTACAAAGACTGCAGAATTAGAAACCAGTGTAGAGTGAAAAAAGAATGTAGAATAATCTCCACTGACAGTCCCAGATTTAAAAGTCATCTACTTTTTTGATTCAAGGCTAACTCTGGAAACTAAATTATTATCATTTCAGTATCAATTAGCAGTATCTTTCAAAATGAAATGATCATTTATTTTTTTTGTGGTACGCGGGCCTCTCACTGCTGTGGCCTCTCCCGTTGTGGAGCACAGGCTCCGGACGCGCAGGCTCAGCGGCCATAGCTCACGGGCCCAGCCGCTCCGCGGCATGTGGGATCTTCCTGGACTGGAGCACGAACCCGCGTCCCCTGCATCGGCAGGTGGACTCTCAACCACTGCGCCACCAGGGAAGCCCTAAATGATCATTTCTAATCACTCTACTGGCACTTTCTAGAGCTGAGATCACCTGGACAAAGATCAAAAGAGTTTGCTCTTCCCTTTTATTTTTAGGAAAAGCTCATCGAAATTCTTTCTGACAACCGTCAGATTTTCTACTGCTTTGTCGAGCAAAGTGACAGACAGCCTTACAGCCCTTGGGAATGAATCTTTCAAGTCAGAAATCCACTCTTATAGCAACTAAGAGTATGCAATATAAACAGATGGTTCCATATTCCCAAAGAAGTGTTTTTATATATTTATTTATTTTGGTGTTTTGTACACAATTCATGCTTTGACAGATTAGTGACTGAAAGCTTCCCTGAAGAAGACTGGAATGATTGGAAATGATTTGAATGGAAAGAAGATGTTATGTCTGCATTAGATCTGTTTTTGTTTGGTTAGAGAATGGTAGTGTTTTGCTTTTAATATTCTCATTGTAGTTTTTTTTTTTTTTTTTTAGATGTTGGGGATAGGAGTTTATTAATTTATTTATCTTGGCTGTGTTGGGTCTTCGTTTCTGTGCGAGGGCTTTCTCTAGTTGCGGCAAGCGGGGGCCACTCTTCATCGCGGTGCGCGGGCCTCTCACTGTCCCGGCCTCTCTTGTTGCGGAGCACAGGCTCCAGACGCGCAGGCTCAGTAGTTGTGGCTCACGGGCCTAGTTGATCCGCGGCATGTGGGATCCTCCCAGACCAGGGCTCGAACCCGTGTGCCCTGCATCGGCAGGCAGATTCTCAACCACTGCGCCACCAGGGAAGCCCCCTCATTGTAGATTTTGAGTTCACAATTAGAAAATATTCTTTCATTTTAGAAATGGTTGTAACTAAACGCTAGACAAGAAAGCAGAGAAAGTATTCCTTTTAGATCGTCCTGTTCTTCAGATACTGTTTTTTTTTTATTTTCTGAGCATTTTGTGAACAATAAGGTAAATAATGACAATTTAACAATCAGCTTCATAAAGCTTTGGTAAGTTATTAACAATTAAATTACTCACCAACAGCAGTTAACACAAGAATTAGACTTTAACAGAGCAATGTTAACGTGAATTTTCCGGGTAGTCCTTATTGAAAGGAGAAAATGTATATTGCATTTCATATATGATAGCATTTAAGACTGCAAAATGAGAAACTGTGTTAAATATTACATTAAAATGCTAATTAAAAATTCTAAAAAGATGACTAATATTTTATATTTATTTATATGTTGTAAAACCTAAGTAATTCAGTGAAAATTAAATATTAGAATACCCTTAAATAAATTAATGGATGCATATACACCCAAGTAAATAAATACTCTTTAGTTACTTTCAAATAACTCCCCCCAAAAAAGAGAGAAATGATTGCTCCCAAAGTCCTGTCCTAATAAATGGGTGATATTTTTATATTTTAAAAACTTTTTACTTTGAAATAATTTTAAGCTAACAGACCAGTTGCAAAAACGGGCTATAGTGTGCCCTAATTCTAACATCTTATATATCTATGGCACAATTACTGAAACTAAGAAATTCGTTATTAACTAAACTACAGAATTTATTCATATTTCACCATGCTTTCACTAATATCCTTCTTCTATTCTGAGATACAACTCAGTATCCACACTAAATTCAACTGTCAGCGATCTGTTCATCCTCCAAACCATGACAGATCCTCAGTCTTGTCATTCTAGATCTTAACAATTTTTAAAACTACTGGTTTAGAATTTTGTAGATTCCATCAATTTGTGGGGTTTTGAGGGTTTTTTTTTTTCCATGAGGCAGCTGACATCATGAATTTGGGGGGAGAACACTACAGGAGTGATGTGTCCTTCTCAGTCATGACATCAAGGGGAACGTGACATCTATCCATATGTATCGCAAAGGGAAAAAATACAAACTCTACATCATCAAACATGTTTCTCCAATATAATGTTATCTTTTTTCCACCTGAAATCAAAAAATATATTGAGAAATATCCTTTGAGACTGTGGAAATATTTTCTCCTTAAACTTTCACCCTCTAGTATTAGCATGATCTGTGGATCTTGCCTGCAGCAATTATTACTGTGGTAGTTTCTAATGTTGTTTTTCTATTTTATTCTTTCTATATTTATTAATGTTGCAAAGAGGTGTTGTCCCTTTCCTACCATTTTATGCCTTTATTCAATCATTTACTTATATCAGTATGGATTCATGAATATTTATTTTATTATTTGGATTATAATCCAATGCTGTTATTTACTCTGTTGCTCAAATTGTTCCAATTTTGGCCATTAGGAATGTTTTTAGCCTGGCTTCTATGTCTTTTTGACACTGCATCTTCCTTTTTCTTGAGCGCTTTATTACTTTCCAGCAAAATAAGGTACTCTCATTTCCTCCTGTATTTTCCTAATCTCAGCTTTAGAAAAAACAACTTGTCAATGGGTTTAAAACATACTTGAAAATAACATTTTTGTCTTTTTTTTATTACGGTCAAATATACAAAACATAAAATTTAGTGTTTTAATCATCTTTACTGTACATTTCAGTGGCATTATATAACTTACACTGTTGTGTAGCCAGCACCACCATCCATTTCCATAATTTTTTCATCTTCCCAAATTGAAACTCTGTCCCCATTAAACAATAACTCTCCCCTGGCAACTGCCAGGGGAGGTTTCTCTATTTTTTGTCCCCATGAATTTCACTATGATAAGTACTTCATGCAAGTGGAATCATACAGCATTTTTCCTTTTGTTTCTGGTTTATTTTGCTTAGCATAATGTCTTCAAGTTTCATCCATATTGTACTTAGTACATGTGAGAATTTCATTCAGAAGGAGTCATCTTTAATGTTTTCATGTAATTAATATTCTTATAAAATTTTATTTTCTTATGATATTGGAATATCAGTTATTCATTATCATGAGATCACCTTATTTTATATTAAAATATTGTATTATCTTGAATGTTTTAGTAAAATATCCTGCTATTGATAAATTTGTACTTTGCAAACTGAGATTACTGTTTAAAAAAGCATGCCTTAAAACTGCTGCTTCCATTAGAATACAGAAATATGCAGGGAAATGTCACTCCAACACTAAAAGTGAGAATAATTAAGATTAATCCAAAAACAAAAATATTAAACCAATCAGATATCTTAGGCAAAATGACCTCCTAGGGTTTCCCTGGTGGCGCAGTGGTTGAGAGTCCGCCTGCCGGTGCAGGGGACGCGGGTTCGTGCCTCGGTCCGGGAAGATCCCACATGCCGCGGAGCGGCTGGGCCCGTGAGCCATGGCCGCTGAGCCTGCGCTCCGCAACGGGAGAGGCCACAGCAGTGAGAGTCCCACGTACCGCAAAAAAAAAAAAAAAAAAAAAGACCACCTAATTACTAAAAATCCAAAATATGACAAGTTCCTTTCAGAAAAGATGTAACACATAACTTTCATCTTTGGCAGCAATAAATGGAGAGGGAAGTCACCAAACACTGGAGAGAACAAAGCAGACCAACTTTTAACAATTTTTTTCAACTTTCAAGTATAGCTTGGAATTACAGTTTAGTTTCTCTGGGAGTCCTCGATTCAGGGTAAATCTCTATCGAATTGCTACCTCTTTCCTAAGGGCCATGACAGAATGCTTACAAGACAGATTGGGAATTGCGTATAAAATCTCACAAACTGAGAAAGACCCCTTCTGAAACACAGACACATCAGTCATTCTGTATCCTGAGGACAGAACAGAGAAAGAAAGAAAGAAGCGAATTCCTTCTGCACACCACACACTACAGTGACAAGAGGCAGCTAAGTATCCACCTTTAGGAGAAAGAATACTTAAGACTGTGATTAGAGTAACTGATCAATTTTGACTGTAGCTTAATGTGTTCTGTTTCTCTGAGATCTTATGATGGAATCCAATGCCAATGTCTTAATCTCAGTTAACATGCTTATAGGAAGCCTAACTGCTAGGAAACTAAGCCAATGTATAATCATTCAGTCATTGTAGTGTACGTTAATTACCAGGAGTTAGAAATAGCCTCTTTGACATTGGTCTCCTTAAGGATTTCTACTTGGATTGGCTCCTAAAAATCATACACAAATGTCCATAACTACAGCCTCTCTCCCCTCAGTATAATCAGGTTTGGATCCAGCTCTGTTTGATAATAAATCCCTTTTACATACTGTCCCTGAAAGAAGAAAATTATCCACAAGCACCACTCTCTTCCCTAGTGTACTGCACATTAGGGAATACACTAGGTAAGAGAGTGGCGCTTGTGGATAATTTTTTCCTGCTGTGTACCTCAATTACGTGGACCTGCAAATAAGGATGTATAGTCAGTTAAGAATTGAACTGCTCTCCATGACAGAAGGACACTGTGAAGAGAAAAGAAGCAAGGAACCAACTGTGGGTTTCATAAAGATGGCTTAGCCTTTCTGATGCAAGTAATATGATGTATGATTCCATGCAAAACTCCCGCCAAATATTAAGTACATCTACTAAATAAATGATTGCTTTATGTGAATATTTTTTGATTGAGAGAACAAAAACAGCAACTAAAATTCATGTGAGCCTCAGCAGGGAACAGAACAAACGTGACAATTTAAGAAGTCACCACCTGAGAAGCAGAGGAGGCCAGGAGAATGAAAGTGCTGATGAAATTAGCAAAAATCTTCAGGGAAGACCTGGATTTTCATAGGCCATGAGATTGGTTGGGGGGGCTCAAGAAGATTTTATCTGGATCGCATATGCATTGGGTCCACCAGGTGTCATTTCAGTTCTAGCTGCTACAATCCTAAACTACCCTCCAACATCGCCACACTCCAGCCACACAGTATTCTATTCCATCACATATGTTGGTTTAAGTGTAAATGTGTAATGTCTGGATGTAAGCAAGTAAGATTATTGTCAATGGATTGAGGCCAAATTTGGTAATAAAATACTCCCCAGTAATAGACTCATAAGTGTGAGGGATGTTCAAAATTCGAAGACCTTGTATTTAATAGATTAATCGATGGAAATAATTATGGAATAAGGTGGGTGAGAAATACTTGGAATTAAATATTTGGAATATTAGGTTTCAAGGACTATTTACTTGACATGGAATTAGAGCTTGAATACTTTAAGAAGAAAAATATATCTGGGCTTGGGATGATTAAAGGCATGATTAGAGAGAAAATACAGGAGCAATATAATTCTTGATAGTAACAAGATCTCATCTGGGTAGCTACACTGATTACATGTACATTTTCCTCTTCTTCTACTTTATTGATGAATATTTTGTGGCCTGACGTACATTTAGTGTGCAATTTTCTTACATATTGCAGAACAAATAAAATATAGAATTGACAAGTTTAAACTGAGGACTATTTTTTTTTTTTGACATGTGGCTGGAATATCATCTCACCATCCTAAATCAGCCTCTCCATTTTCTTCTCTTTCAGACCTACTTTCACCAGAAGTTCTTTGAAAACTTAAAAAGAGAATGATCAAATATGAAAGAATATTAAATATTAGCTAATTCATCAACCACCTTTTATAAATAAGGAAACTAAGTCACTGGGAGATTAAAATGATATTCTAGTTAGTGGAAAAAAATGATGGACCACAGTACAGGTTTGCCTGTTCCCAGTATATGTGGCCACACATGCTACTCAAATCAGTCTCAGCAGGAATATCTTAATACCCCCAAATCTTATCCTGTTAAAGAGTCAAAAATATTAATTATGTTATGTGTTCTAAGAATGGAATTAAGCAATGTATGACTAACTTTCATTTATAACCTGTTTGCCATCAGAGTAAATCTGACCAATTGTGAGGATTTCAATTCTGATTTCCTTTTATGAGAAATGTTGGGATATTTATACAGTTTAAATGCAAATAGCTGAGTTACGACTATCTACAATGAAGGAAAAGAAGACTTTATTATTACTACTTTTCTATACTTCTTACTAGATTACTAGAAACACTGCTCTCAATTAGCAAATGTTTTCTATTTTTGAGTTTGGAGCAATGCAATGGCCAATCTCCTCCCATCTCCTTCTCCCCAACAAAACTCAAGACAAATAAATACATACGGAATAATACAAAGAAAACGAAATCTCTGATAGCCTCTTTGTGCGTTTTTGTTTGGTTTTTTTTTCCGAATCTTTCTTTCTATTATTACTTGCTATGTAGGCATAGGTAAACCAATAAATTGGCAAGGTGATGAGCTTCGCTCTCTGAAGATAAGGGTTCCATATTAAATTATTGATTTAGCAAGGCAGAAGATATAAAGCACGATCAAAAAAAAGATCTGTACATTGACTCTTGTGATTACAGTGGTGTTTTGTTGGGAATACTAATCTATCAACGTGCCAAGTTGCTGCAACAGAAGGCATATCAATAATTTCTAATTCTTTCAGCTATTTCAGAGATACCCTGAAATTTGAAGCAACATGCCATGGCAAGCTAAGTAATTGCCTACACATTAGTGATAATACATTTTTGTTTTGCATAAAGTCCTAGTTTACAAGAAATAACAAATTGAAATTATGACCTTCAGCCCTAAAACATGTATTTGTTCTTGAAATGTGAAAGTATGCAAATATTAAGATCACATAATAACCCTAAATTCTTTATATTATGCACTATAAGTGGAAATAAACATAGTACTATGATAAATTGATTAATAAATGCAGCAACAGCAATAATAGTGATAAAAATAAATTATAAGATAATTCCACTTGAGTTAAATTTAAAATAAAATTAAGAGAAAAGGATCTTATTTGGTTGTGTCCTGCATAAAACAACCCTGTGTAATATATGCTAAATAAATGCTTACTAAATGAAATAAATCTATTATATATCCTTATCATCAAGATTTGGTTTGAAATAATATTTTCTTCTAAAAGAAATGCCCATTGGGCCTTCCCTGGTGGCGCAGTGGCCGATGCAGGGGACACGGGTTCGTGCCCCGGTCCGGGAGGATCCCATATGCCGCGGAGCAGCTGGGCCCGTGAGCCATGGCCGCTGAGCCTGCGCGTCCAGAGCCTGTGCTCCACAACGGGAGAGGCCGCAGCAGTGAGAGGCCCGCGTAACGCAAAAAAAAAAAAACAAAAAAAAACAGAAATGCCCATTATTTGGAGAGTAGCTCATTACATGTTGTGATGCAAGAAAAAGAGATGCACATCTAGCATATGTACTTAGTGCCAAAAAATTTTTTTTAAATCTCTAAAATAATTTTGGAAGGACAGTGGGTCCACCAATAGGGCCTCCCCCTGTTCAAACTGTTATAATTTGACATCAAATATTGAAAATAACTATACTTTATTCAAAGAAGTTGAGAGTACAAAAAGCTGTGAGAATAGTTTGATAATCAAATCATGAAAATAAATATAAAAAGTACCAAAAAGAGTTTTGATATAAAGTTTAACCATACGAAGATACAATTATGCTATAATTATATACATATATATATATGCTATAATATGCAGGTGTTTGGTTTCTTTTATTAATTATACATCACTTATACAGTATAAATACATTTTCTCCTAGATGGGTAAAGAGAGATGTGGAACTGTGAATAAACGAACCTGTTGGGTGGCATGGAGGAGTATAGGAAATAAACCTGTGTTCAGGTATGTGGATTATAGCAAATAAAGAAATTATCCAAGTGTACCTACATGGAGATGAAATAAACAAAATCAGCCTCTCACTTTCTGGGAGATAAAACCTCTTGATGAACCCTGTGATACAAAGAGTAACAATGATATAAATATTAAACTGGGGTCAAATATCATGTATATGACTTGGTAAAGTTGGGAAGGAAGCAGACTAGAGTAAATGCTACAGGCTTGAGAAGTTTTAGTGACATTACAAAAGATGGACATTGCTTGGTTATTTAAGTAAGAATAGTCTAACAAACCATAAATTCAAATTAATATGGAAGACTCAAGCAATCCTTTTTTCCTACCATGGACATAAAGTGAAAATCACTCTGGCCTTGCCAACTCAGAAACCATAAACAAATGTTCTTATTTCTTCAGCCTGAATATATAAACATTAAGTACTCCAATATGTAAGATTTAAATGACTACAGGGATAATAAAGAAATAAAACAGTGTGCAATGACAGTAGCAGATATAATAACTTTAATCACACTTTTGTAATTTATTTTTTAATCTGGTATTTTAAATACTTAGAAGAGTTTAATTATACAATAATCATGATTTCTGAGAGATTTAATTATACTTTAAATCGATGTTTAAGAATTGATTAATGAGATTTATTGACAAGTTTATTAGTTGTAAAATTTATAATTAAATAATGAAGACAATATTTTATGAACTTAACAAAGTGAGCATTAGCCAAACTATAAACTGTAAATTTTTCTGTACCAATAAAAGTCCTTTAGGTATTAAAGATCTACACATGAACGAAAGGAATTTATCTGAGGCCGGGTAAAAAATGACACAAGGAAGTAGTAGGCTGAACAATCCCTGGAACTCATACAAAGCTGTGAAAGGTCTCATTCTTACCAGACAAATTAGAAAAACCTTAGATGTATCTCTCCTAGGTAGATGGGTCAAATTAGCACCAGACTTCAGGAAGCTCTTAACATTCCTAAGAAGTTCAACAAAACCCAACAGAAAATTGGAACAGATACTTCACCAAGAAAGATATATGGATAGGAAGTGAACAAATGAAATACACATTCAACATAATTATTTCTCAGGGAAAGACAAAGTGAAATTCCAAAGAGATACCACTACACGTCCATTAAAATGACCAATGGCTAAGTTTTCAAAGTCCGAAAATACCAAGTGTTGGCAAGAAGGTGTACCAATCGGAATTCTCGTACATGTTTCGTGGTAGTCCAAAACGAGTTAGCGACTTTATGAAACAGTTTGTTACTGTCATATACACTTAAACATTCACTTTCCATATGATCCCCAATCTCACTCCTAGGTATTTTTCCTAGAGAAATAAAATTACATGTCTGTACAATAGTCTGTACTATACTGCTTATAGAAACTTTAATCATAATAGCTAAAAATATGAAATAACACAAATGTGTATCAACTATGAAAGGACAGACACATTGAAGACTTTACACAAAGTAGGCCAGTATTATTTACTTGGAATATTTTATTCCAACAATTGCTACAGTGAGATTCACAAGAGTTTTGATTTTCTAATGTCGTATTTATTTTCAGTCTCAGTGGCATTAATGAAGTTCATTATTTTTAATGATATGAGGGGAATTAATTAAGCAATTTATATTAATCTGACAGAGACTATAACCTCATTAAGAAAATGTGATAGGGTAAATATGGCAAAATATGAAGTAAAGAAAATCAGAGGATGGACATGTTGATACACCAACCCTTTAAGATTGTTTGTCTAAAAACAGAGCTACCATATGATCCTGCAATCCCACTCCTGGGCATATGTCCACAGAAAAACATAATTCAAATAGATACATGCACCCCAATGTTCACTGCAGCACTATTTACAATAGCCAAGACATGGAAGCAACTTAAATGTCCATTGACAGATAAATAGATAACGAAGATGTAGTGTGTGTGTGTGTGTGTGTGTGTGTGTGTGTGTGTATATATATATATATATATATATGTAGTGGAATATTAGCCATAAAAAAGAGGAAAATAATGCCATTTGCAGCAACATGGATGGACCTAGAGATTATCACACACTAAATGAAGACAGAGAAAGACAAATATCATATAATATTGCTTATATGTGGAATCTAAAAAAAATTATACAAATGAACTTATATACAAAACAGAAATAGATTCACAGAGAAAACAAACTTATGGTTACCAAAGAGGAAAAGGGGGGAGGGATAAATCAGGAGTTTGGGATTAAAATATACACACTACCATGTCTAAAATAGATAACCAACAAGGACCTACTGTATAACACAGAGAGCTAAACAAGGCATGACTGCACCACAGTCAAGGAGAAATCAGTATCATATTTAGGAAAAAAACGTATTGAAGCAATGCTACAGAGTCACACTATGAAGTATCTCTTTTAATAGTTCAAATAATTTTTGGATTATTAAAAATCTACAGAATATCATAGCTTATTATTCTATAGTCTTTTAAGTTCTAGCTATGATTAACATTTAAGAATTTCTGTAAATATGAATAAGAAGAGAGATTTGTTAGTGGTAGGCAGCTATGGATGTTGATGAGTTTCTTGTTACTTGAGGAAGAAAAAAACAGGAAAAAAGATCAAAGATCATGCGGTAATATCACCTCACAAAGTACAATAATAAAGACCTAGATTACAGTATTGGAAATTATTTGACACTTGTTATATATTTGCTATTACATATTATCTGTTTTATCCAATTATCTAGGCCTGCTTCTTACCTAGAGAAATTAAATATCACATTTAGTCAGCACTGAACAATATGTAAAACAATATGCTTTCCTGGTCTTCTCCACCCTGCAATAAGCATGTGTATCCATTTATTTTTAGATGTACTTCAAAATATAACTAAAATGCTTCTTGAATCTCGGATATGATTATGATGGTGACAACAATGTCAATACTTTTACTACGTTGGAATCCTATATTACATGGGGACCAGTTCTACACTTGGCCTGTAGGTTAAAAACTGTGTGCAGCTAAGATTATCTTCTAAATATTTCTGAATTATCCAATTAAGTCTACATGATTTGCATCAAAAACCCTGTATAATACTACGATAATGATTGATGATGACTAACAGATATCAGTGCTTACTGTGTACCAGATTTTCTTCTAAGAAATTTGTATATACTTTATGCATATTTACTTATTTAACCTTCACCATAACTTCTACTAAGGTGCTATTATGTTCTGATTTTAAGGTCCACAGAAGTCGATTAATTTGCCAAAAATACAACAGATTTCAATTGGTGTTACTAGAGTTTGAAATAATAAAGTCTTGCTAAGACAGTATTATTACACATATAATAAACATATATTATATATAACGAACACATTAATGCACAATACATAATAGATATTATCAGTTTTTAAATTCTAGAAGTACACCCAACACTGTGAATTAGAAGCATTCACGTTATGAGAGACACTGGAAAATTTGATATTTAAAGAGAACAAGTAATTTGCTTTCCTCATCAGATGGTTACTCTGAGATAGATGCTCATCAAAAAGAGCAGAAAGAATTTTATACTATATAAACTATGTCATAGGTATGGTCATTAACTTACTAGTAAGCCACATTCAAACATTAAGTTACATGCCTAATTAGTAAGAAGGAGGTAATTTGAATTCTATATAAAGGAAAATCAAACGAATTTATATCTGAACTGTTTTGGTTCTAAACTGACTATGAAAACAACTGGTTTAATAGAAGAAATAAACAAAAAGAGGAAACTCACTGCTAGAAACAGTGATTAGTTGTAAACTTATAGATATATTTTTAATTAAAAGACGTTTTGTTGTTGCTCAATGCTGTCATAGGAAACATTTTTACTCTACGTTTATTACACTCCAGAATTAACATGTACACACACACATATTACTCTAATTCTATACCCTAAAATTTTTAAAAACGATTTCTGAATGCAAGATTACAATAGGTTTGGCATAAACATTCAAGAAGGAAAACAAAACAAAAATTTCCTTGTATATGATGGTGTATC
Source organism: Phocoena phocoena (assembly GCF_963924675.1). Taxonomy (NCBI): domain Eukaryota; kingdom Metazoa; phylum Chordata; class Mammalia; order Artiodactyla; family Phocoenidae; genus Phocoena; species Phocoena phocoena. The sequence continues at coordinate 28,734,109 of NC_089227.1, read as the reverse complement.
TTGTACAAACAACACTTCCCTCCAACAAGAAGTAGCTAATTTGAATATAACAAAACAAAAATTCTGTTTGAAAGCATTAGAGAGCTACCAAGGTTGGCAGGCTTTAAAGAGCCAAGCTTCTAGAAAGAAAGAATATACTCAGAAGTAAGACTCATATTCAAAAGTATTTTGATTTGTAAACAGCATAGAATGAGTGACTGAAAAGCTCAGAAAAGTATCTGCTAAGCGAAGATTCTGCAGTCTCTTAGGACTGAGGAGATAGAAATTGAATTTCTGGGATATCAAGTCACCTAGGGCTAGAAGGACAAGATTTAAGAGAAAAAGGCAATATGGAGAACAGATTTACAAAGAGAGCTCTCTCTGAAGGTCCTAAGTCAATTCAAAGCAGCCACTGAGAGACTGAGAGCCTAAACAGTGCTCAGCAATCTCACGGTGCTGGGCTGTGGGAAATGAGAAGACAATTTAGGCTGCACCAAGAGGGCGATGAGCTATTTAACACTTTAGGCTTTGAGTCGGAACCATTAATGAGACACAATCTAGGAACAACTGTGAACCAGATTTGGATCAGCCATCAATAGCTGAAGTCTAACTTCGTATCATCCCAAATTTTGATAGATTTATTTTGTTAATGGTTTTGGGTAATTTTGCAAGGTCTATATGAAATCTGAAGTTAAATAATGTACTATTTATGTAGAGTTCAAAATGAATAACAAAAGAAACTTTGTAGAGATGATTAAATGTATAAATATTATATAAATGTAAATATATGAAACCATATAAAATAAATATACCCTGAGGAAAAGAAAATACGCTTGATTTGTTACTGTTGCTATAAGGTCTTGCAAATAAACATGTGATTTGATTTGAGACTGAACAAAACAAGTGTGACAATTTTCATAAAATAATTTTGCTAGGCCTGAAAAAACCTGGAGTCTGAGAAACAAAATATTTTCTAGCAGCACCCGTTTTTAAATAAAACTCACTTAAGAAAAAGGAACTAAATTTTAAAAATGGATGCTGCTAGTAAACCTATTATAATTGGGAAAGTTAAATCTCAACATTTAAAACAAATTAATGTTTTCAAGAAAAATAAGTGCAATCTCAACACTGATCAAATTATAAGATTATATTTACAAAATGTATTGTTCAATTTTAATTCTCTGCATTTTTGAAAGACTGTTACTGATGTTTTAGGAGTAAAACATACTAACCTTTATAGAGAGCGTGGCTTAATGACTGGAGCTATAATCCAACACTACAAATTTAGAGGCATATTTTTACCTGTATCAGCAATTTGATATATGAACTAAACCTTACTAGACTTCATAATCTATGATAGAATTTCTTTATTCACCAAATTTATCTGATTTCAAACCCTGAGTGTGATAATATTTTCAACAGTTATAACCTGATTAAATGATAAATGTACATAGGATAAAATGTATAGAGCGTTTTTGTTTGCTATAGTCAATTATATGTCACACTTGTTAGTTCATTTACTAAACGTCCACGAGCACTCACAATATGTCATTTTGTTAGATTCAGGACAGATCCTACATTTAAGAAAGTTACTGGCCATTAGTGGAATACTGATGTGTAAAGCAATTAAGAATATGTTTAAGTGAAAATGATAAATGATTTTGGTCAAAAGCTGGGACACAATCAAAAGTGGTCAACCCAGGTAGACATCAGTGGAAATGGTGAAGTAGGTAGCTCAACAGATACACTAAAAAAATTGAGCAAAAACTGTCAGAACCAACTTTGTCTGAAGTCTGAAAAATAGTCAAAGGTTTATGGCAACAAAGCAAATAAATGCTAAATCAAGAAAAAGATCATTTAAAAATTGTTGGCAAGCTTTATAGCATTTTTACCTGCTCTAGTCCCACCCTCCACCCTAGCTTTGCGACCGTCTTAATGTTGGGGTAGCCCACGTTCCCAGTGTAGGTTCCTGGTCTCTGGTTGTAGACAAAAATGCATTTGTTTGTAACTGTCTAGGAACTACACTGTTTTACCTACCTTGGAACTTTCTCAGGATGGAGGTGTGGCCACATAAGGGACATTCCTCAAGAACACTGGGAGGCAAATGAATGAACCAATGCAACCCTGAGCAGAAGTGTACAGTTGAGGAAAACAAACATGCCAAACGTCTCAGAGGACAAGCTTGAGAGAGTGTGTCTCTGGGAAATTAGAATACTGAAGGCACTATGTATACCAGGAAGTTTAAAAATCCATGCCTAGGCCCAGAGCAGGATGCACACTCCGAGAGAACTGAGCTATACTTAATCTTTCAGCTCTGAGTGAAATTTAGTCTCAGGGAAAGCAGTGAGACTAAGGCAGAGTTTTACATGGCCCTCCTAAGCACTGAAGGAGTACGCCATCTCAGAGCTAATTTGCAAATACTAAGAGAATTTTTTCTCATTTCTTTCTTTTTCTCCTCTTTCTTTTGTTTTCTGTCTTGTTGGGACTCCAACTGTTACAGGAAATCTCTGTCAAGACACTAGCTGACCACAAGCTGAAAAAACAGACTTCAGAGACTGCCCACAACAGAGTACAGACATTTACAGAAAAAAACGTGCAAAAGGACAATCCTGAAATCAGCAAAACAATGTGACAAATCACCTATAATTGGTTGTTAAAGAGATTAACAGCCAATTTTTCAGCAGAAACCAAGGCTAGAAGGCAGTGAGGGACATTTTTGAAGGGCAGAAAGAAAAAAACTATCAACCAAGAAATCGATATCTAGAAAAATTACCCTCCAGACTTAAAGAAAAAATTAAGGCATTCCCAGGTAAACAAAAGCTGAGTGACTCTGTTTCCAGTAGACGTGCTTTATAAGAACGGTTAAAGAAAATCCTTCAGGAACAAGTAAAAGGACACTAGATAGTAACTTGAAGGCAAATGAAGAAATAAAGAACACCAGTAAAAGTAACTACGTAAGTAAATTCAGAAGCCAGTATTAGTGTATCTTTGGTTTGTAACTCCTTTTTTGCCATGTGATTTAAAGGATGAACGCACAGAACAATATTTACAAATCTATGTTAAGGGGCACACCATGCATAAAGTATAATAATTTTGGTAACATGAAGGGGGAGGAAAGGAGCTATATAGAAGCAAGGTTTCTGTACACTATGAAGCTAAAGAGATATTAACTCAAAATAGATTCTTGTAAGTTTAAGAGGTCAAATCTAGTCCCCAAAGTAACCGCAAGGAAAATAGCTTAAAAATATGTAAAATAAGTAATTGAAATGGTACACTACAAAAAGTTAAAATTAAAGACATTAGAAGACCAGAACCGAGGAATTGAAAAACAAAGAAGATATAGAAAAAAATAGCAAAATGGCATAAATTGTTTTTTTGTTAGTAATTACTTTAAATATAAATAAACGAAACTCTCTTATTAAAAGGCAAATATCAGCAGAATGGATTCTTTTAAAAAGAAAACAATCCAACTAAATGTCTCTATCTACAAGATACTTAAATCCAAACACAGGGTGACAGACAGGTTGACAGGTTGAATATGAAAAGATGGAATAAGCTACTCCATGCAAATAATAATCAAAAGAGGACTGTGTGGGCACACTAATATTAGACAAAACAGATTTTTTTTTTTTTTTTTTTTGTGGTACGCGGGCCTCTCACTGTTGTGGCCTCTCCCATTGTGGGGCACAGGCTCCGGACACGCAGGCTCAGCGGCCATGGCTCACGGGCCCAGCCGCTCCGCGGCATGTGGGATCTTCCCAGACCGGGGCACGAACCCATGTCCCCTGAATTGGAAGGCAGACTCTCAACCACTATGCCACCAGGGAAGCCCGACAAAACAGATTTTAAGTCAAAAGTCTTACAACATACACATAAGGATACTGTATATTGATAAAAGAGTCAATTCATCAAGAGGACAATACTTATATATATATGCACCAAATAAGAGAGCTATAAAACATATTAAGTAAAAATTGTCAGACTTAAAGGAAGAAATAGCTCTATAAGAATAGTTGGAGACTTCAATATTCTGAGGTAGACCATGTTAGACCACAAAACAATCCTCAATAAATTTAAACATAGAAATCATATAAAGTATTTCTCTGACCACAATGGAATAAAACTAGAAATCAATGCCAGACAAAGCTATCTCAAGAAAACTACAGACAAATATCACTGATATAATTACAAAAATCATCAACAAACTGTTAACAAACCAAAATCTAGCAGCATATTAAAATGATCATATATCATGGTAAGTGAGATTTGCCAGAAATATCCCAGAAATGCAAGGGTGGTTCAACATAGAAGTCAATCATTGTAATACACTGCATTAACAGAAAAAAGGAAAAAAGAAAACCAATAAAACATGATTATCTTAGAGTCTTCCAAAGCAACAGAACCAATAGGATATATATTGATGTATATAAAAGAAAATTTATTATAGGAATTGGCTCACATGGTTATGAAGATTCAGAAGTCATGATCTGCCATCTGAAAGCTGGAAAGCCAGGAAAGGTAGGGATACAATTCATTCTGAGTGTGAAGGCCTGAGAATTGGGGAGTAGGGGGAGCCAATAGTGTAAGTCCCAGTCTGAGTCCAAAGGCCTGAGAATCAGGAGGGCCAATGTCTGAGGGCAGGAGAAGTTGGATGTCTCAGCTCAAACAGAGAGTGTGAATTCATCCTTCCTCCTCCTTTTTGTTCTATTCAGGACTTCAACAGATTGAATAATGCTCACCCACCTTGGTGAGGGCAATATTCCTCAGTCCACTGGTTCAAATACCAATATCTTTCAGAGACACTCTGACAGACACACCCAGAAATAATGTTTATCAGCTACCTGGGAATGGCTTAGCTCAGTCCATTTAACACAAAAAATTAGGCATTAAAATAATTATCCCAGTCGATGCAGAAAAATTATTTGAAAATATGCGTTTATAATAAAAACACTAAACAAAGTAGGCATAGAAAGTAACTTCCTCAACCTCATTAAGGGCATTTAAGAAAAGTTTATGTATAATATCACTCAACATTGAAAAACTGAAAGCCTCACTAAAATCAGAAAAAATTTAAGGATGCCCACTTTCACCACTTTTTTCATGATTATATTGGTAGTTCTAGCCAGCTAGACCATTAGGCAAGAAAAAGAAATAAAATGCCTCCAAAGTAGAAAGTAAAACTGTTTGCAGATAACATAATCTGCTTTTTTTAAAAACCTAGGAATCTATAAAAAATACTATTACAGCTAATAAGCAAACTCAGCAAAGTGCAAGACACATGATCCATACATAAATATCAGTTATATTTCTGTACACTAGCAATGAACAATCCAAAAAAGGAAATTAATAAAACAACTTGATTCCCAATAACATCTAAACGAATGAAATACTTAGGAGTAAATTTATCCAGCCTAGTGAAGATTCATACACGAAAAACTACAAAACATTGCCAAGAGAAATTGAAGACCTTCACAAATAAAGACAACAGTGTTCATGGAATGGAAGAGTTAAGATGGCAACAGTACTCAAATATATCCACAGATTCGGTGATATAAATCTCTATTAAAATTTTAAGTCTTTTTTTTTTCAGAGATGGAAAAGCTGGTCCTCAAATTTATATGGAATTACAGAGAGTTTCTTAAACAAAACTATCCTGAAAAAGAATAAAAAGTGAGAGGACTCACGCTTCCAGATTTCAAAATTTACTAAAAGCTACAGTGATCAGAAGAATGTGTTATTAGCATAGAAGAGACATATAGACCAATAGAACAGCATTGAGAGTCCAGAAATAAACCCATACATCTATGTCCAAGTAAACAATGGTGCCAAAACCATTCAATGAGAAAAAAAAATTAGTCTCTTTAACAAATGGTGATGGGACAACTGAATATACACATACAGAAGAAAGAAGTTGGATCCCTATCTCACACCATATCCCCAAATTACTCAAAATGTACCATAGATCTACATGTAACAGGTAAAACTACAAAATTCTTAGAAGAGAACATAAGGGTAAATCTTCATGACCTTGGGTTTGGTAACAGATTCTCCATATGACACAAATTGCTCAAGTTTAATGGCTTTTTTAGGGGATAATGAAAATACCCTTGAAGTTGGTATAAATGATGAATATATAACATTGTGAATGTACTGAACGCCACTGAATTGTACAATTAAAATGGTTAACTTAATGTTCAATGAATTTTGCCTTAATACAAAAAAAAAAGAAATAGTCAATCCAATCTGTGTCATGGGGAAAGACTTCATTTAGTAGATATGCCTTAACTTGAGCCCTGAAAAATGAGGTGTGTACAAGGGAAGGGAGATGGGAATGTAGAGGAAGTGCAAGTGGGAAAAGGGTGGTGTAAAATATTCTTGGTTAAGAAGTCACCATGAGAAAATGCACAGAGGTCATCATCAATATACAATGTTAGAAGATGGCAAATTAATTTTGAGAAAAATAATGAACGATTGTGAAAGGGCCAACAGGATATCCAGGACTTCTTCACCATGCAGAACAGTCTGGATTTAACCTTTAACGTTTGGAAGTTACTGAATCATTGGTATAAGGGAAAAACATAGTCAAATTTGCCTTTCAATAAAGTTACTATGGAGACAGGGTGACTTGTATAGTAAAAGGGAGCAAAACTGGAGATCATGGGGCTTCCCTGGTGGTGCAGTGGTTGAGAGCCCGTCTACCGATGCAAGGGACACGGATTCGTGCCCCGGTTCGGGAGGATCCCACATGCCGCGGAGCGACTGGGCCCGTGAGCCATGGCCGCTGAGCCTGTGCATCTGGAGCCTGTGCTCCGCAACGGGAGAGGCCACAACAGTGAGAGGCCCGCGTACCGCAAAAAAAAAAAAAAAAACCAAAACTGGAGACCATGAGAATAATTTACTTAGTTTGTGTGAGACACAATAAGGAAGGCATAAACTGTATCAGGAATCTTGGAGATTTTTTTGATATTCAATCGTGGGGGGCATCTGATGAATGTGACAGTTTAGAAGGATTTAGCTGGCAGGGGTATGAATTTGAAGCTAGAGGCAAAGAGAGACTATTATGGTGTTCTTAGATTGGTATATGAATTAGTGTGATGGAATTAAATAGAAAAGGACACATTTAACAGATGTTTCAAAGGAAGAAGTAACAGTATTTTGGTAATAGTACAAATAAGAAATGAGGTGAATAAATGTCAATGACTCTTTCAAAATTGCTAGTTTGTAAAACAGGGAAAATGATGATGAATTTAATATGGTGCAGAAGTGGAATTTTAATTGTTTAAGCTAGAGGACACACTTATCCCCATTACCTCTATTCCAATTTTAAAATAAAACATGATGTTGTAAAGAAAAGTAGTGTGTTTAGATCCTGAGTGAACTTCAACAAGTTACTTATCCTCCGGGCTTCTATTTCTTAACTACAAAATAGTTTCAAAATTGAAATTCTTGTCTTTCAGAAATGTGGGGGCGGGGGGGTGAGGGGTCATGTCAGTAAGATGTGTATACCAAATATGATAATAAGTGCTAGTCGTAACTAGTATTATTGTTAGGATGATAATTACTAATTATGCTGCAAGGACCAGTGTTCAGGATTTAGAAACAGGGATAATGCTGTAAAATTTTTGTAGCAGGAAAAACTCTCATACATTTGCCCTCGACTCATAGAATTCTTTTTACGCTGGGATACTTTTCTCAGTTACCTTATCGTTTAGCATCTCAGGAAATTTTCCAGGCCCTATTATGCTCTTAGTGAATCAGGTCCTATTATGCTCTTAGTTACAAAATTTATACTAAGATGATCAAGTGGTCATATGTTCTAATTTTATCAACCTTACTCAAAATCTCTTCAGCCAGACAAGACAATGAAATCTGAGGTGATATTCAAGCACCCTCATTCATATTTAGACTGTTAATAGTATGTAAATGCAATGTCCTCATTCACATTTAGAGCTTCGTCGGTATTAAAAATAGAATTTTCCATGTTCATTGAAGGGATTGTGACTTAATAGGAGGGGAGACTCCACATAACTTGGCAAATCATATTGTGAAATGACAGTATTAATGTTTTCTTGCCTATATTTAATTTTAATCCGTTAAAGTTCAAGGTAATAAAAATCAGTGATTACAGCAATTTAATATAAAGGCCAAAATGTACATGTTTTATAAAGCCTTACCTTCCAGAGATGCTTAGCAAAGACTTAATTACCATAATAAAATTTCTTTCTTTCTCCCAGAGAAAAAGATCAGAACTAGAAGCAATAAGTGGTATACTTAATGGTCACCTGCAAAGTACTATAAGAGAATCAAATATTTGGCTGTGCAGTATTAAGCTCCCTGGCTATTGCTAGATGACCCTTAAGAAAAATGAAAAAACTACCTCAAGATTTAATTTTAAAATTCAAAACAGAACATTACTAACGTGCTACCTCTTTCAACTTTTACTGGACATATATACTAGATAGGAAATACGCTATAGAATAAACAGTTCCATCCTAACCTTTCATGTTTTGTATAAAAGATAAAACAAAATCTTCCAAGCTTAAGGCTGTATATTTAAAGAAAACGTTTAGTATTCTGAGTGATAAAAATGGAATTGCAAACATACTCTCTGCCAGGGCGTTTCTCTGGTAATAGAGATAAAGGATTGCCATGAGTGTAGTATCCTTCAGAAGGAAGTCTGATTCCAACATTGGGAGCAATTTTATTTTCCCCAGTCAGGTCAGAAAAATGTAAAATGTGTGGTGAATCCATCACTAGAAAAATGGTTTAAATCAAGGCTCATAATCAAATCAAACATATCTGACTTTTTATATTTTATAGTTAATTTTTGTACTTATTATCCATAACCAGAAGGCAAAATTATATAAATAAATTTCAGACCAATTCTGCTTGTTGGCATGTTTTATTATTTTCTCCCAAAGTTGACAGATGACACTGTTGTCAATTTAAAACCAGATTAAGTAGATATATAGTGGCCACCTCATTAATTCCACGTATAATTTATCTTTCCTTTACATAAAGAGTGTTAGGACTGAGACTTTATTCGTACCTGCTTCGCGATTATAATATTTATATTGCTGTTTTAATTTTGTTGAAACCATTAATAACCAACACTAATTTTGAGCATGCATTTTAATTTTTCTCTTAGAATGCAAATATATATACATATATATGCATATACATACACATACACACACACACACACACATATATATATCAGACCCTGAGCAATATTTATTATAGAAATAAGAAAGGGATTAGAGATGACCCTCTAGAAATTCCACCTGCATTGTAAGATTTTAAAATAACTATGATTTATATGTTAAGAGCTCTGGTGGAAAAGGTAGATTTTTCAAGGTCAGATAGGTAATTTTAACGGAGAGATGAAAATGATAAATAATCAAATGGAAATGCTAGAAATAAAAAACTACAGCAACAGAAAAAAGAATGATGTCAGTGGACTCATAACAGTCTAATATATGTAATTGAAATCTCAGAAGAGGAGAGAAAGGGCAAAATAAATGTTTGAAGAAATAACAGATGATAACTTTTACTAAATTAATAATAGGAACTTCACAGAACCAAGAAACTCAGATAACTCCAAACAGGATTTAAAAAACAAACAAAAGAAAACAACAAATAACCTCAGCATGTCTAGGCATATCATATATAAACTGCTCACAACCCAAGTGAAAGAGAAAATCTTTGAGACAGTCACAGAAACAAAATGCATTACATACAGGCAAATAAAGAGAAAGATTACAGCAGATATTTTCATTTACAAATGATAATGGAAGGAATTTTTCACCAGCAGACTTGGACTATAGAAAATACTAGTGAAAGTTCTTTTAGGCAGTTAGAAATTGGATAGAAACCTGGACCTGTATAAAGGAATAAAGAGTGCTAGAAGTGAAATAAGTGGAGATAACCACAAAGTTCCTTTTTTTCTTAATTTTCAATGCATGTAAAGCTAATTGACTCTCTGAAGTAAAATAGTCATGCTTTAGTGTATATTCATAGCACAAGTATAACTAAAATATGTAACAAGAGTATCACAAAAGTTGTAAGGGAAGAATTGAGAGTATACTGTAAACTGCTTAAACTATAATGAAGTGGTGTTATAATATTATTTGAAGGCAGACTCATTCATAAAGAAGTAAATACTAAGGAACCCACTAAAAACTTCTAAAAAAATATTAAGTAAAAAGATTATGGGAGTTAAAATGAAGTACTAAAATTAGTTAATTAAAAAGATTGCAGAAAAATGGGGGAAAATTCAATAATGACTTGATGGAACAAATAGAAAACAGCTAGCAAGATGGTAGATTTTAATCCAACAACATCTATAATTACAATAAATGTTATAGACTAAAAAAACTATTAAAATACAGAAATCATCAGATAAAAATCAAGAAGTAAAAAAGTTAAACCTAACTACATTTGTCTATTTGATCACACACACACATACAAACAAACACACATACAGATCCCACAACACACATTTCAAATATAAAGACATTAAAAGTAAAAAAGTGGAAAAGTATACATTAAACCAACAGTAATCAAGAGGAAGTAGGAATAGTTATATTAACATCAGATTAAATGGATTTCAGCACAGAAAGATCCCCTAGGATAAAGGAGAATAGTAGGTAATGATAAAGATACCAATCAGCCAAAAATCCGTAACAATCCTAAATGTATATAACTTAACATCAGAGCTCTAGAAAAACAATAATGATACAGAAGACCAGAAAGTCACTATCAGCCAGCTTGATCTAATTGACATTTATAGAGCCTAAGAGCAACAGAGTATACATTCACATCAAGGGCACATGGAACATTCACTAAGATAGACCATATTCTGTTCCATATAACAAACCACACATTTAAAAATGAATTGGAATTAATCAATGTATGTTCTAGAGATAATAATGGAATTAAATGCAAAATTAACAAAAAGAGGTTAGCTAAAAACTACCCGCAATATTTGAAAATTAAACAAAACACTTCTAAATAATGAATGAATCAAGGAGGTACAAAAAGAAAATTGGAAAATATTTTAGTTTAGTAAGAACTAGATACATATTAAAATTTTGGGAATGCATCTAAAGCAGTGTTTAGAGGAATATCTGTGTCATTAAATACTTGTATGAGAGAAGAATTAAGATCTATCAATAATCTACCACTCAAAAAAAATTTTAAAGAAAAATAAATCTAAAAGCAAGTGTAAGGGATAATAAAATTGACAACTGAAAAATAGAGAAAATAAATAAAACAAAACCTATGTGTTTGAAAATATCAACAACATTGATAATAAACCAGACTATGAGAAAAACAGAAGGCACAAATAACAAGTATCAGGAAAGAGGACATCAACACAGACCTGAAAGTTAAGGGTATGGTACAATTCCAGGACAATAAACGGAAGAAACGGCCAACTTACTTGAGGAAACTGCTGTAGCTCACCAAGAAGAAATGAAGAGGCTAAACTGCCCTTTATCTTTTACAGAAACTGAATTTGCAGTTAAAACCTTTCCAACAAAGAAAACTCGAGGCCATTTAACTGCTGCCAAATATTTAAGGGAAAAAAGAGAATAGTAATAATTCTACACAAACTCTTCAGAATATAAAAGATAACAGAACACTCCTTAATTCACTGTATGAAGCTGCATTATCCTGATAACAAAAGTAGACAGAAAAATAATTCTAGAGGCTAAAATTATTCAATAATATGTTAGCTCAGGACTTCCCTGGCGGCGCAGTGGTTGACAACCCGCCTGCCAATGCGGGGGACACGGGTTCGAGCCCTGGCCCGGGAAGATCCCACGTGCCGCGGAGCAACTAGGTTCATGTGCTACAACTACTGAGCCTGCGCTCTAGAGCCTGCGAGACACAACTACCGAACACCACGTGCCTAGAGCCCATGCTCCACAACAAGAGAAGCCACCGCAACGAGAAGCCCGCGCACCGCAACGAAGAGTAGCCCCCGCTCGCCGCAACTAAAGCAAGTATGCAGCAAAGACGACCCAAAACAGCCATAAATAAATAAATAATAAAAACATAATATGTTCGCTAATTGCATCCAGCAATAAAGAAATAGAATAGTACATCATGACTAAGTGGCTTTAATCCAAGTGTTAAGTATGGCCCTTGCCTATACTTCATCTGCCTCTGTTGCACTGAAATAGCTCCCTCAACTACCACTGAAGCCTTATAAATATTTCCCTGTGACCAGCCGATAAATGAGAAAAATCTTAGAATTGGTTTAGAAATAGTTCAATATGATATGTTAGCGTAAGCCAAAAACCGACTACTGTCCTGCTAAGGTCCCATTCAAGAGGGCTCTAATAGTGAATGATGAGAGAAAAGTGCCCGGGCTAAATACAGCAGTACTCTTTCATGTATACTATCTTTGGAGGAATACTGGCCTGAAATAAGGATATACAGGGTGCCATGGCTAATTGATCAAGGGCCTGAAAGAGTGGAATTAGGAAAATTAAAGACCAAGAAGTATGAAAAATAGATGCACATAGGGACTCAGGTGAGTGTGCACTGCGTGTGAAACTGTGTCTCATGTCACTACTCATGAGAGAGCGTAGGGGAGACACTAAGAAACCAAGTGGACTTGATAAAAGAATGTCAAAGAAATTCTGCCCTCAGCCACCCTAATGGAATAAACAATACAGCAGCCATGGTGCCAACAACTGGGGCCAAGCTTGAGACCAAAAGTATGCACTTTCTCTTTTCTGAAGCTGAGGTAGCATCTGCCTCTACTGAATGTCTGACCCTCCATCAATGGAGAGCACATCTGAGTCCTTGCTATAACACTCTCACAGTTAGAGACCACATAGCTATTTGATGTCAAGAAGAATATACTGGACCTCTTCAACCCTGGGGAGCAAAGCCATTGGTCTTTCATGGAAGTGACACTAATTACAGACACAAATTACAGCCTTTCCTACTCACAGTGCTTCACGCAGCATCACTACCGACTGATAGTGGATAGTGATGGGAATGCCTGATTTATAAGCATGGAATTTGGTATCTAACATTTTTGTGCCTAAGATTTTACATAAAGGATGTAGGATACTCAGAACCATTGGCTGTATCATATCCCGCATTGCCTTAAAACGGTCAGCTTCACAAAATATTGGAATGGATTATTAATGGATCAAGTAAGATGCCAGCATGGGACTGGCATTTAATTTTAGGGCTTTGTCCTTTAAGATAAAACAATGGTCAGTGTAGATTGCTGAGTTGCAAACAGCTAGAAATACGGATATAGGAATTGAGGGGTAGAAATAGGATTGGACTCTTCTACCATCATTCCACTGACTCAATTATAGATTTTGTGTCTCCTGTCTTACAACTAGAGGATATTCTGGCTCAGAGATCCTGTTTTCCAGACTGTGGCACCCAGATTACAGGTAAAGGATTCTGATGAACCTGAAATTCAGATGATGAACATATGAACATCCATATAAGTGCCACTTATTCAATTTGGACCTCTCATGCCAATAAACCATCAAAGGAAATCTATGCTATTTGGGGTATCAAACTAGGTATCATAAAGATTTAGATGTGATGATATATGCGGAAAATAGAATAAGTCTGAAACTTGGAAGATTCACTAAGTCATCTCTTATTGATTTCACATTTGGGGATAACAGTGATATCCCCAAACAGTTATTTGGGGATAACTGCAACCTGGTAAAGGGCAGGGAAACCAAAGGCTTACACTTCTTAGAAATGAAAGCTTGGGTCACCTCAACAGATAAGCTGAAGTGTTAGCTGAGGGTGAGGGAAACATAGAATGGGTAGTAGAAGAGGGAGATGATGAATATCAGTTATATTCCCAGAAGCAGCTGTAAAGGAAAAGATCTTAGCCTATGCCTCACCATCTCCTAGATAACAAGTTTTTAAGAGATAAGTTCCAACCATCATCTTAAGAGTTAGTGACAGAGTAGGTTTAATGTGAAATATGAGAAGTTCTGAGCATGGCAAACAAAGCACAGTACCAGATGCTTTATGTACCTCATGTTATGTCCTCTAACCTATCTCCGATTTCTGCTACAACTATGGTAAGCAGTCAGTGCGGGTCACAGGCCTACCTTCAGTCTATGCTGCTGGTCTCTCCCAATTTCTATCGCAAAAACTACGCTATATTTGTAAGAACCCACTTGGTCCTTCCACAAAAGGAAACTTAAAAATACAATACAGGGGGGAGACCTTCAAGATGGCAGAGGAGTAAGACGTGGAGATCACCTTCCTCCCCACAAATACATCAGAAATACATCTACACGTGGAACAACTCCCACAGAACACCAACTAAACGCTGACAGAAGACCTAAGACTTCCTAAAAGGAAAGAAACTCCCCCACGTACCTGGGTAGGGCAAAAGAGAAAAGAATAAACAGAGACAAAAGAATAGGGACGGGACCTGCACCAGTGGGAGGGAGCCGTGAAGGAGGAAAGGTTTCCACACACTAGAAGCCCCTTCGCGGGCGGGGATGGGGGGTGGCGGAGGGGGAAGCTTCGGAGCCGCGGAGGAGAGCGCAGCAACAGGGGTGCAGAGGGCAAAGCGGAGAGATTGCCGCACAGAGGATTGGTGCTGACCGGTACTCACCAGCTCGAGAGGCTTGTCTGCTCACCCGCCGGGGTGGGCGGGGGCTGGGAGCTGAGGCTCAGGCTTCGGAGGTCAGATTCCAGGGAAGGACTGGGGTTGGTGTGTGAACGCAGACTGAAGGGGGCTAGTGCACCACAGCTAGCCGGGAGGGAGTCCGGGAAAAAGTCTGGACCTGCCAAAGAGGCAAGAGACCATTGTTCAGGGGTGCATGAGGAGAGGGGTTGCAGAGCACCGCCTAAATGAGCTCCAGGGATGGGCGCGAGCCGCGGCTGTCAGCATGGACCCCAGAGACGGGCGTGAAATGCTAAGACTGCTGCTGCAGCCACCAAGAAGCCTGTGCGCAATCACAGGTCACTATCCACACCCCCCTTCCGGGGAGCCTGTGCAGCCTGCTACTGCCAGGGTCCCGTGATCCAGGGACAACTTCCCCGGGAGAACACACGGCGCGCCTCAGGGTGTTACAACGTCACGACGGCCTCTGCTGCCGCAGGCTTTCCCCGCACTGCGTACCCCTCCCTCCCCCCGGCCTGAGTGAGCCAGAGCCCCCGAATCATCTGCTCCTTTAACCACGTCCTGTCTGAGCGAAGAACAGATGTGCTCAGGCGACCTACATGCAGAGGCAGGGCCAAATCCAAAGCTGAGCCCCTGGAGCTGTGTGAACAAAGAAGAGAAAGGGAAATCCCTCCCAGCAGCCTCAGGAGCAGCAGGTTAAATCTCCACAGTGAACTTGATGTACCCTACCTCTGTGGAATACCTGAAGTGACAACGAATCATACAAAACTTGAGGCGGTGGACTTTGGGAGCAACTGTAGACTTGGGGTTTGCTTTCTGTGTCAAATTTGTTTCTGGTTTTATGTTTACCTTAGTTTAGTATTTGGAGTTTATTATCATTGGTAGATTTGTTTATTGATTTGGTTGCTCTCTTCCTCCTTTTCTTTAATGTATAAATATATATATTTTTTTCCTTTTTCTCTTTTTATGAGTGTGTGTGTTTCTTTGTGTGATTTTGTCTGTATAGCTTTGCTTTTACCATTTGTCCTAGGGTTCTGTCTGTCCTTTTTTTTTTGTTTTTTTTTTAGTATAGTTTTTAGCACTTGTTATCATTGGTGGATTTGTTTTTTG
The DNA here is from genome assembly GCF_963924675.1 of Phocoena phocoena. Taxonomy (NCBI): domain Eukaryota; kingdom Metazoa; phylum Chordata; class Mammalia; order Artiodactyla; family Phocoenidae; genus Phocoena; species Phocoena phocoena. The sequence continues at coordinate 28,718,382 of NC_089227.1, read as the reverse complement.
GCTTGCTTGCTCTCTTCTTTATTTTATTACTTATTAATTTTAATAATTTTATTTTTTATTTTAATAACTTTATTTTTTCTTTCTTTCTTTCTTTTTTCCCTCCCTTTTCTTCTGAACAGTGTGGCTGACCCAGTCTTGGGGCTCCGGCTGGGAGTCAGGCCTGTGCCTCTGAGGTGGGAGAGCCAAGTTCAGAACACTGGTCCACTAGACACCTCCTGGCTCCATGTAATATCAAATGGTGAAAGCAGTCCCAGAGATCTCCATCTCATTGCTAAGACCCAGCTCCACTCAATGACCAGCAAGCTACAGTGTTGGACACCATATGCCACACAACTAGCAGGACAGGAACACAACCGCACCAACTAGCAGAGGGGTTGCCTAAAATCAAAATAAGTCACAGACACCCCAGAACACAACACCGGACATGGTCCTGCCCACCAGAAAGACAAGTTCCAGCCTTATCCAACAGAACAGAGACAACAGTCCCCTCCACCAGGAAGCCTACACAATCCACTGAACCAACCTTAGCCAATGAGGGCAGACACCAAAAACAATGGAAACTACAAATGTACAGCCTACGAAAAGGAGACCCCAAACACAGTAAGTGAAGCAAAATGAGAAGACAGAGAAACACACAGCAGATGAAGGAGCAAGATAAAAACCCACCAGACCTAACAAATGAAGAGGAAATAGGCAGTCTACCTGAAAAAGAATTCAGAGTAATGACAGTAAAGATGATCCAAAAACCTGGAAACAGAATGGAGAAAATACAAGAAATGTTTAACAAGGACCGAGAAGAAGAGCAGAAAAACAATGATGAACAACACAATAAATGAAATTAAAAATTCTCTAGAAATCAATAGCAGAATAACTGAGGCAGAAGAACAGGTAAGTGACCTGGAAGATAAAATAGTGGAAATAACTACTGCAGAGCAGAATAAAGAAAAAAGAATGAAAAGAATTGAGGACAGTCTCAGAGACCTCTGAGACAATGTTAAACACACCAACATTCGAATTATAAGGGTCCCAGAAGAAGAGAAAAAGAAAGGGACTGAGAAAATATTTGAACAGATTATAGTTGAAAACTTCCCTAAAATGGGAAAAGAAATAATCAAGTCCAGGAAGCACAGAGAGCCCCATACAGGATAAATCAAGGAGAAACACACCAAGACACATATTAACCAAACTATCAAAAATTAAATACAAAGAAAAAATATTAAAAGCAGCAAGGGAAAACCAGCAATTAACATACAAGGGAATCCCCACAACGTTAAGAGCTGATCTTCCAGCAGAAACTCTGCATGCCAGATGGGAGTGACAGGACATATTTAAAATGATGAAAGGGAAAAACCTAAAATTAAGATTAGTCTACCCAGCAAGGATCTCATTCACAGTCAATGGAGAAATTAAAATCTTTACAGGGCTTCCCTGGTGGCACAGTGGTTGAGAGTCTGCCTGCCGATGTAGGGGACACAGGTTTGTGCCCCGGTCCGGGAAGATCCCACATGCCACAGAGCGGCTGGGCCTGTGAGCCATGGTCGCTGAGCCTGCGCGTCCGGAGCCTGTGCTCCGCAACGGGAGAGGCCACAATGGTGAGAGGCCCGCATACCGCAAAAAAAAAAAAAAAAAAAAGAAAAAAAAAAAAGAATTATAAAGAAACCTAAACCTATAAATTATTTTAAAAACCGAGACTTTCCTAACAAGAAAACACTTGCCTCAGATATTTCCCTGTTGAATTCTTATACATATTTAAGAAATAAACTAACCTCTTTTTTTTTTTTTTCCAGATAATAGGAAAGAGAGAGTGAGAGAGAAAGGAAGAGAAAGAAACCCATTTTATGAAGCCAGCATAACCCTGACAAAACCTGGTGCTCAATCTCATTGCCACAATAGATGAAAAACTCTGGAACAAAATATCAGCAAACAAAATATAGAAAGATATGTCATGTTTATGGTAGTTTAATTTTAGGAATCTAAGGAACTTAAAGGGGATTAATAATAGAAATCCAAGTGGAAAAGGAATAATTTTAATTGAGAATAAGAAGAAAATTTTGTGATCATTAAATGGACAAAGTGGAATTAATAACTGCCACTAAATTACATTAATTGCCATTAAGTGTAGAAGTGGGAATTAATTGCCTTATCCAACATCAAGAGTAATTTATAGCTGCAGAAATTAATGCAGGGCATCATTTGACAAGTTATAGATAATTTGATAATGGAAAATAATTACTAAACACTGAACTACATTAAAATAAAGAATGTTATTCATCAAAAGCACCCTAAAGTAAATGAATACACAAAAGACAAATTGGAAAAATATATTTACAACATTTAAAACTGACAGAGGCTAAGTATCAAGATTATATAAAGAACGTCTGCATAGCAATAAAAGACACAAGAAAATTATGGACAGTCTCTCCACAAAGGATGAAATCAGAATTCTCAATAGGTAGGATTTTTTTTAAATGTCGCCCTTCATTAGCAATCAGGGGATTGTATACTTAAAGCAGATAAGGTAACTTCCACAACACCAGATTGGTAAAATTCACAAATTATTAGAGACACCATCAACTACTGGCAAAGACAAACAGTAATTTGATCATTCACATTCCATTGGCGGGAATGCAAATTGCTTCAACAATTTTGGAAAACAATTTGGCATTATTTCATAAAGTTGAAGCTGTGCATATCCTCTGACCCAGAAATCCAACTGCTAGGTGTATGACCTAATTAAACTCTTGCCCAAGAACACTGGGGAAGGGCTTCCCTGGCGCCGCAGTGGTTGAGAGTCCGCCTGCCGATGCAGGGGACGCGGGTTCATGCCCTGGTCCGGGAAGATCCCACATGCCGTGGAGTGGCTGGGCCCGTGAGCCATGGCCGCTGAGCCTGCGCGTCCGGAGCCTGTGCTCCGCAACGGGAGAGGCCACAACAGTGAGAGGCCCACGTGCAGGAAAAAAAAAAAAAAAAAAACCACTGGGGAAGATATAAGAATGTCCATACTTCAACTGTGTTATACCTATGTGAGATATGAACATAAGGACAATGGGCAACTGTCTATTAACAACACAATAACTACACTGAAGTATATGCACACACACAATGAAATACAGTATCTTGGAACTGTGACTATGGAGGGAAAGTAAGCAAGGTAAGGAAGTTCCGGTTTACTGACTTTAATATTCACTACTAACACAGGGTTGGTAAACTGGATAATGAATTTGAATGGAGTGGTAGAAATTTACACAGAATCACCCAGTGTCTCTGGGGCCCCAGCTGAGGTTGGCAATCATAAATCAGTAATGGCCTCCATCAGCAGTATTAACCACTTACCTCTAACGACACTTGGCAGGAACTATTAGCCTATGGATAAATTCACTCCCTTATTCCCTCATTCATTTTCTAAAATATTTATTAACAACAATGTCAGGCAATACTGAATTCCTACCTTATACAAAGAACAGCTGTATAATGTGGTGAGCCACTTGATATACAAGTTGACTTGAAGGCAATTTGGTCAGCTAAGGGAATTTAATAAATAGATATAACTCTACATTAAAAATATATGAATGTTATGATACTGGCAAAATAAAATCCCAGAGAAATTCAGAGAAGTTAGAAATAAAAAACTAAAAGCTTCTCTAAAAGTAAATGTAAAAGCTTTATGTACTTTATATTTTTAACATATGTTTCTGTCATTCAGATGACTATGATCTGATTTTTCTTATATTTTAGCTCTCTCCCACATTTTCTTTTCCCATTCCGAATTTGCTCTTATTGTTTTGAACAGAAAATAAATTTGTTTTTATTCACATTCTTCTTTTAGATTTGAAACACAGAGTAATTTATCACTCTAATATTCAAAAATGAACTCATCATAGGGAAACATAAAGAAACATACAGTAGAATACAAAAAGGAAACTCTTGTATATGCCAGTAAATATCTTAGTAAAACTACCCTGGACAAGTAATTTCACCCACTTAACCCATTATGAGGATTTTTAACTAAGAGATATCTAAATTTTTATTAATATTAAAGAAACTAACAAAAATTAAAGGTACACATGACCAATCTATTGTCTGTCTCTCACACACACACGTACACACACACACACACACACACACACACACAATGCTAAGTTTCAAAAACACGTTCACAATATAAATGATAGGATTAAATGAAAACATTCAGAATAATCTATGGTGAAAAAGGCAAGTGGCAACACCTTTTAAAAAAAAAAAGGAATAAGGGCAAAGGGCAAAATATGAGTTAAAGACCCAGACTCCATTGTTTCTTTATATTACCTATGCTATATACTTTTTCAAAGGAAAGCAAATTATTTATATTTTATTATCCTCACTTATTTTATCTGGAAAATAATATTTTCATCCTAGAAGGACTGTGTGAGAAGTATTCAAGGAAGAAGCTTAGTCGTGTCATGTACTTCAATCCCACTTTGGTTGACAGCACCTACTGTCTACGAATCACACTTGGAAGTGTAGAAGAAACATTATTCTTGACTTTTTAAAACTGGGCACTGATCAAGTGCTATGTAAAATAAAAAATGCCTAAATTGTTAAAAATTACTTAATGCTATAGAGACCCCCAGAACACTAATGTTAACAAACAATCCCTGTTTTTCTCCAATCCATTTGTTTGCAATTTAGTGTGAAACCTGATAACCAAAAAGTGGCCAGCTGCATAAAAACTTGGATACAAAAGTAATGAACCATATTAAAAAATCAGAATAGAAATGGTACCTTAGGAAAGGTGGAGTGAAACAATGAGAACATGTTGAAAGAATGGGTTCTCATGAAGGATAAATATATTATAGATCAAACTTAAATAAAGATACAATAACTTAATACTCGGGTTGATTAGTGGGGGAGAGATTAAATGTAGTGACCTTGTATTTCCAACCACAGGTATGGACCCTAGGTAGAGTAATCTGTAAGCTTCAAGAAGGCAGATTGGAGACAGTAAGTAAAAGTTCTCCTTTTCTACCTTGGGTATATCATTTAAACTTGTCTTTGTTCCCACCAATTGATATAGCTAATGCAGGAACACTAATAAAATCAAGCAATACTGAAGAATTCATTGCTGAAATTATGGAAAATATTGGTAGATCAGAGATGTCATAACAATTCCCAGGAGAATCTTAGTGGAATGAGTGGGGATGATTCCATTCAACCATTCACCATGGCTATTTGGTCATCCATTGCTGCATGATTTCCTTAGTAGCTTAATGTTGATCTTGAAACTCTATAAACCGAAGCACATTGCATGAATAAGGAGGGCAGAGAAAATCTGTCTTGCACTTAGAAAGTATGACACAGTCATCCAATTGAGAATGAAAAATGTCCATTTCTACTTTCAAACTCACTCTTCTAGACACAGATATCTACTCCTGAAAATAACATTATTGCTTACATTTTATTGGGTGCATACTGCTTGAGGGTTAAAAGTAAGTATGCTCCATGTATTTAGGATCCAAGTTCACTAAATAGGATATGGTATTACCTTTTTTTTTTTTTTTTACACTCTGAGAATTATTGCCTGGTGGTAATGCCAAGTGTCCTAATAGCAGCTGAAATCCAGCAGTATGTGAAATGATGTTGTCTACAAAGTTAGGAAAATATTCTTTAATATAAAAGTTTCCATATAATTGTAAAATATTATTTTATCTGGATAGTTTTATTCAAAAATATTCAAAAATAAAGTATTTTATAGCAGAATGTTTCCATCTAATATATAAAAGGAGAATTCAGGACTTCAAGCATGAGAGTCTACCAGAAATTCAGCAAATATTCCTATAAAATTCAAATAGACCATCACTGACGACTCCTTTGTGTATATTATTTTCTCTGAAATTACAATATAATTTTATTTTCTCTTTTATTCTGTTACTGATAAGAAATGGTAAAGGAAGTGTGGTGAAAGGCGCTGAATACACACAAGACACTCCACACTCCCTCAGTTGGATAGTTTTGAATTTTCTTAAGACTGAGTTATATGTAAGTGTCTTTTAGCAAGGCTTTCAAAGTCTGTGCTTAATTAAGCACAGGACTCTATAATTAATTATTTAATAAACAGAGACATCTATTCTTTGGGTCTTTGAAGAAACACTTGCTGCCTTATTCCCTCTTGTTTTACAAATAGTCTTTTAATTATTAGTCAGATAACTGAGGCATTTAGTCTTGGCTCTATCACCAATTAGTTTTGACACTGGATAAATCATTTGATAAACTTACCCTTCTGTCTTTCAGTTTGTTCATAAGTAAAATGAGGATCTTACGCAAATCAGTGATTTTTCATGTTCTGTCTGATAGAGTCATAGATTTATGCAGAGAAAACTTGAAGATGCCATGAGTTAATGTTGGAGAGCTCCAGAGCACAGGGCGTCTCCTCTAGACGGTGACTACACTCACTCCCTTGACATCCACTCTCATGGCTTGGAATAGTGTATATTTGTACATAACTCTCAAATTTATATCTCTAGTTCACACCATTGTATGATTCACATATCTAGATTTTTAGTCCAGATTCACATATCTACTGCTATCCAACCTCTCCACTTTGATGCCGAATAAGACCTCGCAAACTCAGCCTGGTCAAAACTGAACTCTTGGGCTTCCCTGGTGGTGCAATGGTTGAGAGTCCGCCTGCCGATGCAGGGGACACGGGTTCGTGACCCGGTCCGGGAAGATCCCACATGCCGAGGAGCGGCTGGGCCCGTAAGCCATGGCCGCTAAGCCTGTGCGTCCGGAGCCTGTGCTCCACAACAGGAGAGGCCACAACAGTGAGAGGCCCGCGTACTGCAAAGAACAACAACAACAAAAAAAAAACTGAACTCTTGATCATACCCCTCACACTTACTCCATCGTCACATCCCTTAATAAGCTTCCTTATTTTAATAATCTTAGCTGCTCAGGCCAATAATTTTGGAGTCATCTTGACCCCTCTACCTTTCTTACACCCCACACATATTGATCCACCATGAAATCCTTTCGTGTCTACTTTTAAAATATATCTATAGTTTGGACTTGCTTCCCACTTGTACCGTGCAGTAGCCTGGTATGACTCCCCAACATGGATAACTTGGATTACTTTGATAACCTCACACTAAGTTTCTTTCTACGGTCTATTTTTAATAAAGCAGCCAGTCTGATCATTTGTCTAAGATAATATCAGCCCAAGGCTTGAACCCTTCTAATGGCTCCTCTTTTCATTCACTCTGAAAACTAATTTCTGTACAGTGTGCAAACAGGCCCTACGTAATTTCTCACCCTGTTACGTCTTTGTCTTCAATTGCTGCTACTCACCTCCTGTTCCAGATACACTGAGCTCCTTGCAGGTTCTAGAGGCCTCTCTTACAAAGAGCATGGCCCCTTCTTGGAAGCCAGATATCCACTTGGGTAGCAATTCACTTGTCTCCTTTATGATTGTGCTCAAAACCCCACTTCTCAATGAAGTAGCACCTTACTTACAAATACAAACTCTGAAGTACCACTATTTCTCACATTTTTGTTTCTAGGCCCCGCTATTTTACATGGCATTTTTCACCTTCTACCATGCTAGACAATTTTCTTACTTATTGCCTACTGTTTTATCTTTCTGTCATTCTCCTACAACATAAACTCCATAAGGACGGATGTTATATTTTTTAACAGTTCTATCCTAAGTACATAGATAAATGTGTGGCTTACAAATGTAAATATGTTGAATGAATAAGTCAATGATGAAATGGATAATGAGGGGTATGTTGCATTGGAAGGCCAAATCTTTTTTCCTCTCTTTTATCACCAAGTGTTATTAATAAAAACTGTGTCATTGACAAGATTTCTGATGAGGCCTTAATGCCCTCATTAGGGGCATGAGGCTTTCATTTCACAGTTAAAAACAAGGTTTGAAAGGAAAATAATTAAACATTTACTTTCAGTGTGGCCAAATAATTCTGATCAATCCAAACTTCTAACATATGACAAATCTACATGCTAAAAAATAAGAGCAAAAGGCAATGGAGTCCATGGAGAATGAACAAAGCAAACAGATACTGGAAAGGAGTCAACACTTGGGGCTGTGAATGGCAGTATGAGTTTCCTGTTTCTATAGATTTTATCATAACGGCAGACCCTAGTGTGGCCACATAACATAGTTAAACCCTAAAGTCTTGTACTTGAAAAAACACTGGAGAATAAGGTGAAAATTTCTGGAAAGGAACTCTATCCAAATGTTTAACTAACCTTTGAACCGGGGTGAACAGGGCAGACTCCAAGTACCCTGGGTAAGATAAAAATCACCAATTTGAAATTTGCCTTACCAGATACTGAAAACAGAGCTTTAACAGTTTGATTTTAGCCAGATTAGCTGCATACCAATTAAAAAAAGATAATTTTTAGAATCCAGACTTTATATAGCATATCTTTTGAAATGTTTGAGAATACCTTCCAAAATGATTTAACATACAAAAAAAAATTACTAGATAAGAACTATTATAACTATGCTCAAGGACATTAAGAAACATATGCTTAAATTTTAAAAAGAGAAAATTTCAGCAGAGAAATATAAACTCTTTAAAAAGAACCAAATAATAATTTTTTAAATGAAAAGCACGCTCAGATGATTCCAAAATTTAGTGAGAGACATAAAATTATAAGTTCAAAACCTCAGTGAATACCAAAGAGGATTAATAAAAAGGAACCAAACCTAAGCACATGACAGTCAAACGCTGAAAACCAAAATGAATGGAAACTATTGAAAATGAGAGAAAAATAACACATCACATGCAGTGAACAATGATTCAAATGACCCAAATTACTACTGACATCTCACTAGACACAATGGAAGCTAGAAGCTAGAACAATATTTTTTAAATGCTGGAAGAAAATAAAACTGTCAACCCCTAATTCATCACTGTTTGCCAGTCACCTTTGCTATCCAACTTCCTTATATGCACCTTCATTTTCTATCTATACTCACTCCTAGATGATGTCATCTAGCCTCATGGTTTATAATATCACCTATTTACTCTTGATGCACAAATATATGTCTACAGCCAAACATGAGCTACAACCTTGTATATCCAACTCCATACCTCTACTAGGATGTCTTAAAGTTTCCACAAATCAATAAGGCCAAAACTGAACCAATCCTCCCCTTCACATTGCTCCACACAGTATCTTCTCCGTATCAGTTGACAGTGGTTTGACTCCTATTTCTCTCCCTTTCACCTTTCATGCACATTTTGTCAAGTAATTGTATTGGTTTTACTTAAAACGATTTCTGGATTCTGACCACTGACATTCTCCCAAAGCTACTGCACTGGTCCAACCATCAGCATCTCTTTCCTATAATACTGCTTCTATCCTTACGTCATCTTACCTCTCTAACCTATTTTTGCCACAACAGCCAGATGTCTTTCATTTCATTCCTCTTTTTTAGACTTTCATATAAACTCCAGTCACACAGAGTGAAAGTTAAAGTCCTTGCAACGGCCTTCAAGGTCTTAAAACAACCACAGCTCTTTTACTCTTTCCCTCCTCCTCTCAAACTAGATACAAGCATCGTGCTTTTCTTTAAACATATCAGAAATATTCCCAACTTACGGTCTTTTTATTTGTTATATCCTATGTTTGAAAGTTCTTCGCTTAGATAGTCATATGCTATCTCTCTTTTTAGATTTAATGGAATTTGCTCAAATGTTACTTTCTAAGCTCTTTTTATATTCCATATGAGGTATTTATTATGGATAGTTTATTATCTGTTTCTCCCACTTTAATAAAAGTACTTCAGGATGAAGGTTATTTGTGACAAATTTGTTTATGGATGTGCTTTCATTCCTGAAATAGACACTCAATATATGTTTAAAGAAAGCATGAATTAATAGAATTTGTCATCTCCTCCCTTACTTTTATCTTTTCATGATTTTGCTTTCAGAGGAATTTCTATGGTTTTTCTTTCACCTCACAATTTTAACTGTCCTTAGTATCAACATTATTTTGTGGATTTATATTTTGCTATTTTATTTTTATATTTCCTTATCTCTCATTGAAGCTTTTCATCTCAGCTTTTCTTTTTTTTAATTTTTTTAATATTTATTTTCTTCCTGTTCTGTTCTGATGGTTTTGGGCTGAGATTTTGAGAGGTAATGTATCCCTACATCCTTGAGAATACTGCCATCCTTGTTCTTTTTCCCTTGTTCTTTCAATACATTATCAGAGATGTACACATCCTGTGTGAATTTTCCTGTACCTTTTTTGGTAGTATTTCTATAGGTTCCATTATAAAAGTGTTTCCTCAAAATAGGAGGTATCTCCCCACATTCAGGATTTTGTATAGCACGAACTTGCATATCCTTCAAGTCTATTTCTATCTACATGGGTCCTGGTAGAACTCCTTTCTTGGATTGTTCAGCTCATAACTGAACATGAATATGCCCAGCTCATAGCCCACATGTCGGTGACTGGTAACATTTAAAGTACTTGGATTGAAACAGAATAAAAAAGTAAATAAAAAAGCCACAATGTAGTGAGTGTTCAGCACATACATGACACTGGACTAAATGTTTTGTGTACCTCTTCTAAGCAACAACCACATGAGAAAGAATTTAATTACTGTGATTTAAAAATAAGGAAGCTGAGGCATATAAAGATTAAAACACTTGACCAAATACACAACAATTTGAAAATTGTTAACCTAGAGATTATCATACTAAGCGAAGTACGTCAGAAAGACAAATAACCGTATGATATCACTTATATGTGGAATCCAAAATACAACACAAATAGACCCACCTGCAAAACAGAAACAGACTCACAGGTATAGAGAAGACTTATGGTGGCCAAGGGAAAGAGGGAGCGGGGGAGGGAAGGATTGGGAGGTTGGGATCAGCAGATGCAAACTATTATATATAGAATGAATAAATAACAAGGTCCTACTGTATACCTCAGGGAATTATATCCTGTGATAAACCATAATGGAAAAGAATATAAAAAACAATGTGTATATATGTGTAACTGAGTCACTTTGCTGTACAGCAGTAATTAACACAACATTGTAAATCAACTATACTTCAATATAATTAAAAAGTAAAAGAAAATCAACCACAGTTCAGGCCTTTTTGATTTCTAAATAAACAAATATTCTTAAATATTGTGCTATTCATTTGCAGTGCACCAAATGTGTTCATTGTTGTCCCCAAATTGCTCAACTACCAGTTCTCTCCATCATTCCACCCCCTCTGGTATTACTTCTTAGTGAGCATTTCACCTGTCAAGATTCAAAAATGCATCACTACCAGCCCAAACATCTAATCTCTACCCTGTTATTTAATAAGAATTTTAGTCTTTGAATAAATGGAGACAACAATGAAATACCACTACACACCTATTAGAATGGCCAAAACCTGCAACACTGGCAACACCAAACGATGGCAAAGATGTGGGGTACTAGGAACTCTCATTCACTGCTAGTGCTAAATGGTAAAGCCACTTTGGAAGTGGTTTCTTACAAAACTAAACATAATCTTACCATATGACAGAGCAATCATGCTCCTTGGTATATAACCAAAAGAATTGAAAACGTGTGTCCACACAAAAACCTGCACATGGATGTTTATAGTGCTTTGTTCATAACTGCCCAAACTTGGAAGCAATCAAGATGTGCTTCAGTGGGTACTATGGAAAACAGTATGGAGGCTCCTCAAAAAAACTAAAAATTGAGTTGCCATATAATCTAGTAATCCCACTCTTGGGCATATATTCGGACAAAACTACAACTAAAACAGATACAGGCACCCCTATGCTCATAGCAGCACTATTCACAATAACCAAGACATGGAAACAACCTAAATGTCCATCAACAGATGAATGGATAAAGAAGACGTGGTACATATATACAATGGAATACTACTACTCAGCCACAAAAAAAGAACAAAATAACGCCATTTGCAGCAACATGGATGTACCTAAAGATTACCATAAGTGAAGTAAGTCAGAAAGAGAAAGATAAATACGATATGATACCACGTACATGAGGAATCTAAACTATGACACAAATGAACCTATCTATGAAACAGACTCACAGATAAAGACTTGTGTTTGCCATAGAGAAAGGGGGGTGTGGGAGATGGATGGACTGGGAGTTTGGGGTTAACATATGCAAACCATTATATATAGAATGGATAAACAACAAGGTCCCACTGTACAGCACAGGGAACTATATTCAATATCCGGTGATAAACCATAGAGGAAAATAATTTTTAAAAGAATATATATATATATTATAACTGGATCACTTTGCTGTACAGCAGAAATTAACAGAACATTGTAAATCACCTATACGTCAATAAAAAATAAAATATTAATAACCTGCACTACTGGAACTTTCATACACTGCCACTGGAAGCGTAAACTGGTACCATTACTATGGAAGTACACACTATCAATGAAATTGAACATATACATTCCCTGTAACCCAGCACTTTTACCCTTCAGTATATACTCAACAGAACTTTTAGTTATGATCTCTGAAATATATGGATCTGAAAATAATAGCCCAAACTGGAAACAACCCAAATCTCTGTCAATGGCAGGATGGACAAACTGTGATAGATTCATAATGGAATACTATATCCAACACTGAGAATGAACAAACTACAATTATATGCAATAACAGTGGTAAATCTCACAAATACCTTGTTGAGTAAAAGAAGCATGTACAAATTAATACACACTGTATGATTCCATTTCTATAAAGTTAAAAAATAGAGGAAACTGATTTATATTGTTAGAAATCAGAACCGTGGTTTACTTTTGAGGGAGGGTGATGATCACAACAGTCACCAGAAGGTATTCTCACAAGGCAACAGTCAGTTTTCCTAATGTTACCATTTTTTATCTGTGTTTTGGTTACATGGATAAGCCCATTTTGTAAAAATTCTTGGAGCTGTATTTTTTTTGGGGGGTGGGGGGGTTGTATTATACATATGCTATACTTTAATAATAATTTTAAAAAAAGGATGTGCTTCAGTGGGTAAATGGACTGTGTTACATCCAGACAATGGAATACTATTTAGCACTGAAAATAAATAAGCTATTAAGCCATGAAAAGACATAGAAAAAGCTTAAATGCATATTACTAGATGAAAGAAGCTAATCTGAAAAGGCTAAATACCTTATGACTTCAACCCCATGACATTCTGAAAAAGGCAAAACTATGGCAACAATGGGAAAGATCAGTGGTTGTGAGGGAAAGGGGGAAGGGAAGATGAATAGGCAAAGCACAGACGATTTTTACAGCAGTGAAAATAATCTGTGTATCATAAAGACGTATATATGTGATAATATATTTGTACATATGCATCGAGTGTACAACACCAAGAGTGAACCATAAGGTAAACTACGAACTTTGGGTGATCATGATATGTCAATGTAGATTTATCCTTGGTAAATAAAATCATAAAATAACATGTGAGTGACTAACGTTGATAATGGGGGAGGCTATGTGTGTGTGGCGGCAGGGAGGATATGGAAATCTCTGTACTTATTTCTTGTTGTAAACCTAAAACTTTTTTTAAAATGTCTTATAAAAAGATATGGAGGATGAGAGTTTCTAATGGGAAGGATAACTAATTTGACGCATAAAAGAACAGTCATTTAAGTATACACTACAAGGCAGAGGAAATGAGACAAGTCTTCTGCTTAGTATAAACCTCAATTTTCACAGAGATAAAGGGCTCTTCCATTTACTTATTTAACACAATTGAATGGCATTGAAATTAGGAAAACTCTTCTAGTACTATTGTATCATTTCCTTTAAGTCCTAGTTTATAATGCTATTTCAGGTTTTCACATTGTCCTTTGTCAGAGTATTATAGGAAATAGATGAGATAGCAATAATGTGAGATTTTGCCAGACATCAAGTTAATCACCAGTAGTAACTTTTATGTGCCACTCCTTTTTGGGACCATGAGCAATCTTAAATAATCTGCCTAATTATTTGTAGGTAGAAATAATTATAAAAGACCAGTATGGGCCCCATCCATGTCTATTTTCTTCAAAAACGGATTTTTATCAGAATATATATTCATAGATGCACAAGGATAAAATTAACTACTGTCTTTTCATTGTGATGACAGTTATAAATACATAAATGGGTGAATTTCATTAGGTTTTCTTTTTTAAATATTTTTATTTAAAACATGTTCAAAATATAACCTTTCCTTAACATTTCTTTGTATAGAAGAGGAAAATTGTAAGAGCTTCTATTTGAGTTCCAAAGATAAGAAGGGATTATTCTGAATGTCCTGAAATAACATCCAAAGCAGATATAAGGAATACGTAGCTTCTGAAGTTTGCATTTTGACAGCACACTTCAGAGAAATCATATTTTCTGATGTGAATATGGTATTGAGAATTTGTACTTTGAATTATATTTTGGAATTTATAATCTTAGCTTCCTCTTTTATGCCTCTAGGCTTGTTCTTTTTCCAGAGAAAAGAGAATGAGAGTTTAATTGAATAAATAAAACATAAACCTTTCTGTTTGAAATGAAGTCAATATTTCTCTTTTGTTGATGAATTAGTACATTTGGTAAATCTTACCATATTATAAGTAAGATCTTACCATATTACTATATTTGGTAAATATAGTAATCGTGCTAGACAGTGTAGTAGAGTTCATGTTAAATCTCATTTTAGAAAAATTTACAAAATTTATGTTGGTAGTGTTTTAAAACAACACGCTTTATCCCATCAATGTCCACACCATCAGGAGGGAAATACAGCATAACAAAGCAATCCAGCACTTAGTACAGAGCACGAAAACTGCTGGCATTGTAATTGTACTTTGCTGATGTATCTTTTCAGAGGTGTATTTTTGCCACCCCAAGAGAATCGGTTCTACCTGATGAGCCCTCTGCCTTGTAGGTAAAAGTACTGCGAGCATTCACATAAATGACAGATTTCTTGGTATTATATTCTAAATAGCAAAACAGGGCTCAAAGCCCAAAATAAATCACTCGCCTGTCAGTGATACTTGTGATTTATTCACAGGATACTAAGCTTTTCATGATTCTTAGAAATATGGCAAAAATATGAATTGTACAATGACACGTAACATAATTTTAAATGAACTCTGAAGTGTAAATGAGAATTTTTATTTACAAAACAGAAAAAGATGCACAAACACAGAAAACAAACTTAACGGTTACCAAAGGGAAAAGAGGAGGAGGGATAAATTAGGAGTTTGGGATTAGCAGCTACAAACTACTACATATAAAAAAGATAAACTACCAGGTCCTACTGCATAGCACAGGGAACTATATTCGATACCTTGTAATAAACTACAGCAGAAAACAATATGAATATATATACATATAATCTGAATCACTTTGCTGTACACCAGAAACTAACACAACATTATGAATTAACTACGCTTCAATTTTTTAAAAAGTAAAATAAAATAAATGAGAGCTTCTGTCCTGGAAATTGGGAAGAAACAGAGGTGATAAGGAAACAAAGGGAGAATCATCAAAATGGCACAGAAAGACAGGGAAAAAGAGGTGAAGGCACAGCAGCTCCAAGTAATCAGATATTATTAATATCTAGGAACAGTCTATTTTAAAAGAATAGAAATTTTCTTGTAAAGGGATTAACTTCTCTTGGGAAACTGGTCTACAATCATCTTAAATTCCTGAGTTCATTGAAGAAGCACCTTATGAAGCATTAAATCCACGGCCACAGCCATTCTGAGCAAAAACTTTGCCACATTAACTTTCTTTTTCTTTCTCCCATTTCAAAATATACTCCCAGCTCATGCTTTCAATACTCTCAGGTTTGTTGTTTTATTACTGCTATTTCCTACTCTCATTCTTGTTTCCCCAATTTTTAATACTATCTCTCACACATATTTACTTCTTTGTTCAAGGCAAATTCTTGAATCTGGGAAATGGTACTTTCACAAATAACCTGAATTTGTGGTAAGTGTGGGCACTATTATAGAGAAAAAACACTGAAAAGATTTGGGAAAGGAAACATTTTTTCCTTAATTTTATTCCCAAAATGAACAGGGAAAACCTTTGTCGTGAACAGAGTGGTTAGAGACAGAAATATCCTTCTCATCTTGCATGCTGTGCAAAAGTGAAATGACAAACAAATGGCAAACCCATTTTCAGTTAATCTCAGAGAAGATAAAACATATTTAAAAAATAATAGTAATACAAAAACAGTTGCCCAAAGCAGCTAAGTATAGAGAGCACTACAGAAAATAATGTGGAGATGGGGTGATTCCTCAGAAGAGTGAGCCCAGTGGCAGGAGATATAAGAAAATGCTGGCAAAAAGTTTGCTGATACATTTGGACGACAAATACACTTTACTGAGCTGACCAGAAGAAGGAATCGAAAATTCGTCTAGTCTGATATCTCTTGAAGAAACTGAATTCATTATTAAATCTTCTGCCAAAGAAAACCTGAGCCTCCAGTGAATTCTTCCAAAACTTACTGAGAAAAGAGATTTGCCACATAATTCCCTGATAATTAAAAAGAGGGCTTTCAACTCCTTTTATGAGGAAGCCAATATGAAAAGACCATTCTGATTTCTTAATTAAAGAGTTAAGAAACGGATAGCCTTGTTAACAATGCCCTTTGAGACAATGTCTTCTTCAATTTCCCCAGCAAATAATATATACCCCAAACGTGGTCCTGATTGCTCATAAATTAAATTGAGAATTAATTATTCTCTTTTTTACTGGGTTGTTACTGACAAGTTTCCTTCCATCATTACCACCAAAACCTAAAAAAAAATTGAGAAGACTTGTCAGATATCAGGAAATATAATGAACGCCAGATTAGGTACACTACTGTTGCTGGATACGTTTTAAATTTGGAATCTTGTAAGGATCTATATTATGACTATATACTTTCACTTGGAACACTAAAACACAAAAGGAAAAGGATGTGGAATGGAGAATGTAAAAAGGCAGATTCATAACACCATGTGATGAAATTTGTTCATTCTCAACTCATGTGTCTAATATTAAGCAACACTAGATAGAGAAAATTAAGAAAAACAGATATTAGAGGTGAAGATTAGAGACGGTAAGAGCATCGAACACAAGGTTTCACGTATTAGTAAATCTGCCTAAATGTAGCAAGAGTGAATTGCTAATGTAGCAAACAAGCCCTGGACTGCTGACTGGAATACAGGATAAGATGCCTGCCTCCCCACTCCTTCCCTGTGGATTTAAACGCTTTGTAGAAAATGTTGAGGACTTAGTCCTCTGATTAAAATCACCACCTGCTAGTTAAAGATATAAATAATTTTGATAGTTTGACTTGTGTATATATATGTGTATGTATGTATGACTTGTGTATATATATATATATATATATGTGTGTGTGTGCATGTATTGTCAATATCCATCTGTATATTTAAATGAATTTCAAAAAATAAACAAATCAAGGTGACCAGAATCCAAATCAACAGGGACCATGATCTCAGAAGCACCCCTCATTTTCTCTTCTGTTAATAACCTCCCCTCAAGTTAACTGCCACTGTGACTTCTGACACCATAAGTTACTTTTGCCTATTTTGGAAAATTGTGTAATTGGAATCATACAGTATACAGTCTGTTGTGTCTGGCTTCCTTTGTTCACTATTATGTTTGTGAAGTACATTCATGTTGTTTAAGGTAGTTCTGCTTCAGTCATTTTCATTCCTATGAACTTAAGTGGTATGTGGCCCACAAAACGGGAGAGAGGGAGAGGAAGAGGGAGAAGGAGAGACAGAGACAGAAAGTGAAAGAGAAAAGTGGAAGACAAGGGATGTAAAGAAGACCGTATCTGGAGGGAAGAAAACAATAACCTGACTGGACCCAGATCAAAGAGGGGATGAAACTACATAAGTCTCAGCAGATGCCAGGTCCTAGTCTTAGTGTCTCTTCCCCTAATGCCTTTATTTTTTTAATCTGAAAATATAGATGTAATCTCAGGAAAAAGGACCAAGTCACTTAGTTGGCTGTTACTAAGTCTTTGCTACATTTGTGGGCTAAAGACTCATTTTTTAAAATAAGAAAGTTACATTCTTGTACAATTTATTAATATAGCCTATAGTTATGAATATCATACATCACCTTCCAAATGGGAAAAGAATCCATACATGCACACATGCAACACTGAGAGTTGTGCTTTTCAGCTCTGTAGAAGATGTATATTACAGATGGAATTCATACTTGCCCCCAAGAAACTCAGTGAAGAAGAGATGAGAGAAAATAAAGCAAAAGGATAAAGAAAAATAGACCAAGTTGGAGGAATTCGGCAGATCTAGATGATGAGTTTGTTTTGAAATTCAGCAAGTTTCCAGCTTTGAGACATGCCTTGAAACTGTGACATAGTTACTGCTTGTTCAATAGACACTGGGACTGAAGTGAGCTTGCGGGATTTAAGGTAGAATCAAAGTGAACTAGTAAAAGGTGTATATTTTGTCAGCCACAAAAAGATTCATATTCCAAGCCAGCGATAGGCTTTTACTCAGTACTACCTGCCCATCCTCCTTTGTCCCCCAAAACCTCTCTAACGTGATGCCACATACCTCTAATCCTACAATGAAACTAGTTTGGGAGAGACAAGCTTCTACTGCTTAAAAATCACTGCTTCATCCTGTTAACAAGGAAAAAAAAATAGCTGTGCTAATAAGTTTCCTCCTTCAACGTAAAAAAAGTTTTTTTTAATTTTAAAAATGAGGAGTTTTTTTTAATTAAAAGGAGGGTAACATTATGTAATTTCAGATATTGAAATGAATATCATTCATAGCCTAAGTTTTATTCTGATCCTAAAGGAAATCTTTATGTATACTGCATAACTGCTCAGAGGCTGCCACTATGGCTGCCTCTACTGAAGACCGACTTCTTAGACAAGGACAATAAGTACCTTTCTCTACCGCTCCAAGGCGGAAGGGGGACGGTCATGCATTTTAGCGTGTTGGCAATAGAAGTTACAGAAAAGTCACGAACACTGGAATTGCATCAAAATATCAGAAACCTACAATTGAAAATCAAATTACAAAGAACTGTAAATCAGTAATGAAAGCAAATGATTGACTGAACTGAGGAGTAAGGTTTTTTGTTGATTTTTAAAGGTTAAGGATGCCATGTTATGCTCTTATTTAGGAAAGACGCTAGCCATACAGTAAAAATTTCCAACATAGTAACATATAATCACTGAATTTGGGGACTATATGATAGCGTAAAAAAATAAAAGTCATCTTTGCTCACTCTGTGAAACTCAGGAAATTAAAAAGAAAAAAACCTTAAGACTATAATCTTCGTTCCAAAATGTATATTTTTCTTACCTAAGAATCTACAATCAGATTTTTTAGCATTCTCAAGATGTTTTTAATGTTCTTAGAAATAAGAAAAGATAGTTTTTAAATTAATAATGAAGCTGAAAGAGCTCAGCAGAGAAAGAACACATGAATTTTAGACCATTTCAGTCAGTTATTAAGAAATTTGGCAAAAAGTTTTTAAGATGACGAGACTGAGACATTCTAAGTTGCAAATTATTTGGGCTAAGAACAAAAGATCCAAGATGCTGCCGACAAGGGTCTTTCACAAATACTCTATAACAATTTGACAACTGTAATTTGGTATTTTTTATATGAAATAAATTGAAGTGACAGAGACCACCTACCAGTGCAATTAAAGAGGCAGAAAAGAATAGCAAAAAAACAAAACTCTGAGACTAGAGTGTAAAGGAAACTTACGCATTTTTTTTACATTGCTTATTCTCAATATATGCCATTTTTGGAAGAACATCAAGTGAGTTTATGAAAATTTGGGAAATCATTTCTATTAGCTTATCTTACAATATTTAGAGCCATTTAATATAAAAATACTATTTTTAGATGGCAGAATTAATCTTCTATCTTCATTTTTCTCTATTATTAGATAAAAAAAAGAGTACTGTGAGCACTACAAAATTTGATAGTGTTTCCAATCAAGTAGAGTTACTTTTGTTATTTACACTGAGCATCCAATGAAATTAATTAAGCACACCACCCAGGTATGTCAGCATGTGACTGCTGATTATAATTTCTGGAACTCATTATTCACAGTAATAAATTACGTGGGGAGATTATTACAGACTAAATATCTTAAGAACACCAATAATATTAGTGTTTGCTTTAAATACTGACAATAATATATTTAAAAAGAAAAACACTGAGAGATAGCTTGGCTGAACGTAAAGTGAGTTTTCCATTATGACTGAACTCATAATTATGATACGAACTCATGATTTAGTGTTTTAGAGTAAATGGATTATTCTAATCTCTTGTCAGTGGGCAATTATCTTTATGCCCATTACTTGGTGTCACTTATTCAAAAACAGACATATACTGTATTTCTTAGATTATAGGGGTTTTGAGCATTGTTTAATTTTAGCTGAACTGAAATATTTATATATTGAGTTTGCCAAAAAGTTCGTTCGGGTTTTTCCATAACATTGTACAGAAAAACCCGAACGAACTTTTTGGCCAAGCCAATACATATATGTATATGTAAATACATAGATTTAAGGGGAAATTCCTAGGCTAAATTGTGCTTAATATATCTAACTTTATCATTTATAAGAATTTAGATGATTGTATTATAAATCTTTGGGACACTTATAGAATTCATGTAGTATTACCCCCAACACTCAAAGACAATTCAACAGTAATAGATCTTTAAATAATTTGCCTAATTTTGAAAATGACATAAATTAGAAATTCTCCAGTGTTCAGTAAGTCTCCATTAGATAATGTGATATTATTTCACTTTATACAAAATTAAAAGGATCTATGGGTCATTTGGTATCATCTGAAAACTTTTACTTATTTTTGTTTATATCTAACAAATAAACACACTATAATTAATCATTTTTAAATAACATTAACTAGAACCAAAACTTATAATAGATCTACCCATTTTAAAAGTGAAAATGCCAAAAAACACATAAATTTAATAAAATTTTTACCACATAAAAATGAATGAGAGCAATACTAAGAACTATGAAGTCGGTAAAAAAAATATATGTGTGTGTGTGTGTATACAGACACACACAATTGATTTATCTTTTCTGTCAATGTCCTTAACACAGAAGTAATGCTGAAGTTTAACTGAAGCTGAGAAATGTTAGTTTCCACAAAGGCATTTATTTTACTTATTACAATGTTAATGAATGTAAAATTTCATTTATGGAATAAAAAGCACCAGTGTGTCTAGATAAAGGAAGGATTATTAAAATTATCCTTCCTTAGTTCTTGGTCTTGTAACCATTCAATCGGTGTAATTTTTAAAGTTATTAGCTCCATTGTGAAACAGTAACCAGCTTTTTAAAAATCTTTTTTATTTTCTTAAATGCATTTTAGGAGGAAAAGGATAGATAGTGACTAAGTTTTTGAAGACAAAGCTTATCTTTCCCGTTCCCAAAATAGTTTGGGGAATTGGAATGAAATAGGTTTTATAAAGTAATTTAACTTTCAGAAATATTTAATTCAAAATATACACAAGGAATCTGAACTACTTTAAATACGAATACGGAACTGTATAAAGAATTTGGACTTTTATGCACTAGCTAAATAATTAAAAACTAACTTTAGTGTTTGAGATAATAAAATCATTATAAATATTATTTTCAATAATCTTTTAAAACATGGTCAATATTCTTGAGAAAATTAAAATATCTACAACCACAGAAAGTCAAACCTTAGTTGCTTCTTAAATTATCTCGACATAAAAGATGTTAAAGTGACACAGAAAGTTTGTCTGCAAACTTTGATTAGAGTAGCTCTGAAGCCAGCGCACAACCATGTATTCATAAAATAAGTGAAAGAACCTCCTTAGAAATTTTCTCTTTCATTTAAATAAAAAGACATTTAGAATGCAGTTTTACCATCACAACACAAATATTTAAAGAGTGTAAAGATTCAAATATGACTAAATAGAATAGCAACTTTATTCATAACTTTCCCAAACTGGTAACAACTCAAATGTCCCTCAACTGGTATACAAACCATGGCATGTTATACAAGGAAATGATACTTGAACAACAAAAAGGGAGCAGCAGTTGAGACATGCAATGACATGCACATGAATCCTCAATGCATTTCTCTAACAGAAAGGCTATCTAAAGATTCATGTCACGTGATTCCATTTCTATGACACTCTAGGAAGGGCAGAGCTCAGGAAATGGACAACTCAGTGATTGCCAAGGACTGGGAGGATAGGAGTCATGCATAGAAAGGTAGCGCAGGGGACTTGAGAGTCAATACATCCCTCTGCACAAAACTGTGCTCATGACTACATGACTCTGCATTTGTCAACACTGACAGAAAAATGCACCACAAAAAATGAGATTTATTCTATTTTAAATTGTAAAATATCAATAGGATGTGGGGGAGAAAATGGAACATTAACTGTGACAAATGATTCAAACTGTTTTCCAATAAATCAAAAACTAAATTGAAGGGTATGGGAAAGAAAGAAGCTAACCTCTATAATGGGAAAACAATGTTTCGATTGGATATTGTAAAGGAAAAGACAAAATGAACTGCACAGAAACTCTGTATTCTAGTCAGCAAATCTGTTTCAGACAGGTATGGTGGAGGAATTTTTTTTTTTTTTTTTCCGGTATGCGGGCCTCTCACCACTGTGGCCTCTCCCGTTGTGGAGCACAGGCTCCAGACGTGCAGGCTCAGCAGCCATGGCTCACGGGCCCAGCCACTGTGGCCTCTCCCGTTGCGGAGCACAGGCTCCAGACACGCAGGCTCAGCAGCCATGGCTCGCGGGCCCAGCCGCTCCGTGGCATGTGGG
Organism: Phocoena phocoena; assembly: GCF_963924675.1. Lineage (NCBI taxonomy): Eukaryota > Metazoa > Chordata > Mammalia > Artiodactyla > Phocoenidae > Phocoena > Phocoena phocoena. The sequence goes on along the minus strand of NC_089227.1, from coordinate 28,695,533 downwards.
ATCCTCCCGGACCAGGGCACGAACCCGTGTCCCTGCATCAGCAGGTGGACTCTCAACCACTGCGCCACCAGGGAAGCCCTGGTTGAGGAATTTTTGAAACTACTTTATTTTTAAAATAGGTTGGAAAATATAAGTAAATACAGTATAGATAAGGTTTCTATAAGAAATCTAACATTTCTCGCCGTAGGAAAAGGAAGTTACAAATAAGGAAAAGGGCAAAAGGTAGAATGAACACTGGGATGTTGAATTTGAGGTAGAGGTGTCAATACAGACTCCTGAATATATTATTAAAATATACGTACAAACAGAGGTGTGTGTGCATGTATGTATGAGTTAGTACATATACATGTATTTCCTAGGTCTATTCACAAGAAAGGTAAGAAGCAGTGACACTGCAGTAGCAACAAGCACTGTAGCTCTCAAACCTCAGTTTCTAAATATCACACTGCAATTTAAAAAAAAAGATCCAGAACTACAGCAACGGAAGTACAAGATGAGCCTGGAGCCTCTTGTACTGATAGAAGATGCTATGAAATAAGTTTACGTTGGGGTGTGTGGTGAGTGGGTTGGTAAAGGTATATTGAAAGGGCACAGATATGTTAATTACATCTCAATAAAACTGGAAGAAAAGAAAAAGAATAGTTCCCAATGCCCAAAGTTGGAATGGCTTGAGCCACAAAATAAGTAACAACAGTATTGGATAATCTAAAAACAAAATAAATATCCATAAATCTATATCAATTTAAATCAATGCTGAAGACAAATAACTGGGGATAATAACTTTTCCTTATAGATGGATTCCAATGATTAAACGTAGAAGGAATAAGGGATACAGAAAAACACATTAGAACACTACTATGAATACTACATTAGTAGGTGAGATTTTGAGCAGAAACAGGATATTGGCATAATCTCAAAGGATCTCCCTCAAAACATTTAGTAATTACAAAGGGAAAAATATTAACTTGACAATCAGAGAATGCTGGAAGATCCAAGTAGTTATGGTTAATATTACCAATAATGAATGTTGACATCATTATACTCCCTAATTTAAAACAATGAGAAGAGTATATCACCTCTCTGATATCCTTCCCAATAATGCATAACCTTAATTTTAATCATGAAAAATTCAAACACAAGTCGAGATACATTCCACAAAACATCTCACCAGTTATTGTCGAGAGTCAAAATAATAAAAATAAAAACAAAGAGTTATAAATTAAGAGTTAGCTAGGAGGGGCACTTTATCTTTTAACAGTCCTGGTATCAGAAGAGGGAACCAAAGGACGGCACCGAGAGCCCCCAGGAGCAACAAGCAAGCAGGATACGACTCATTGGGACACCCCACTCACTCTGGATCCTCTAGACAGCAGCCCGGGAAAACAGCAAAGGGTGAGAATTCTTACTAAAGTCGGCTCTCCTAGATCTCTATCTGTGGTGCCTGGACAAGAGAGGAAGAATTGCAGGAGACCTTCAAGATGGCAGAGGAGTAAGACGTGGAGATCACCTTCCTCCCCACAAATACATCAGAAATACATCTACATGTGGAACAATTCCTACAGAATACCTACTGAACGCTGGCAGAAGATATCCGACTTCCCAAAAGACGCCCTCAGACAACCTACACTCAGAGGCAGGGCCAAATCCAAAGCTGAACCCAGGAGCTGTGCGAACAAGGAAGAGAAAGGGAAATCCTTCCCAGCAGCCTCAGGAGCAGCGGGTTAAATCTCCATAATCAACCTGATGTACCCTGCATCTGTGGAATACCTGAATAAAGAATGAATCATCCCAAAATTGAGGCGGTAGACTTTGGGAGCAACTGCAGACTTGGGGTTTGCTGTCGGGATCTAATTTGTTTCTGGTTTTATGTTTACCTTAGTTTAGTATTTACAATTTACTATCACTGGTACATGTGTCTATTGATTTGGTTGCTCTCTTCCTTTTTTTTTATGAATACATATATAATTTTTTCTTTTTTCCTTTTATTCTTTTTCTGAGTGTGTATGAGTATGCTTCTTTGTGTGATATTGTCTGTCTAGCTTTGCTTTTATCATTTGTCCTAGGGTTCTGTCTGTCCTTTTTTATTTTTAAGTATAGTTTATAGCACTTGTTATCATTGGTGGACTTGTTTTTTGGTTTGGTTGCTCTCTTTCTTTCCTTTTTTAATTACTTTTTAATTTTTTTATTGTTAAAATTTGTTTTAATAACTTTATTCTTTTTCTTTCTTTTATTCTCCATTTTGCTCTGAGCCGTTTGGCTGACAGGGTCTTGGTGCACCAGCCGGGTGTCAGGCCCATGCCTCTGAGGAGGGAGACCAAGTTTAGGACGTTGGTAGACCAGAGACCTACTGGCTCCACGTAATATCAAGCAGTGAAATCTCTCCCAGGTATCTCCAGCTCAACGTAAAGACCCAGCTCCACTCAACGACCAGCAAGCTACAGTGATGAACACCCTATGCCAAACAACTAGCAAGACAGGAACACAACCCCACCCATTAGCAGAGAGGTTGCCTAAAATCATAATAAGGTCAGAGACACCCCAAAACACACCACCAGACATGGTCCTCCACACCAGAAAGTCAACGTACAATCTCATCCACCAGAACACAGGCACTAGTCCCTTCCACCAGGAAGCCTACACAATCCACTGAACCAACCTTACCCACTGGGGGCAGACACCAAAAACAATGGGAACTACGAATCTGCAGCCTGAGAAAAGGAGACCCCAAACACAGTAAGTTAAGCAAAATGAGAAGACAGAAAAACACACAGCAGATGAAGGAGCAAGGTAAAAACCCACCAGACCAAACAAATGAAGAGGAAATAGTCTACATGAAAAACAATTCAGAGTAATGACAGTAAAGATGATCCAAAATCTTGGAAAGAGAATAAATAAAAGAAATGTTTAACAAGAACCTAGAAGAACTAAAGAGCAAACAGTGATGTACAACACAATAAAGGAAATTAAAAATTCTCTAGAAGAAATCAATAGCAGAATAACTGAGGTGGAAGAACGGATAAGTGACCTGGAAGATAAAATAGTGGAAATAACTACTGCAGAGCAGAATAAAGAAAAAAGAATGAAAAGAATTGAGGACAGTCTTAGAGACCTCTCAGACAACATTAAATGCATGAACATTCGAACTACAGGGATCCCAGAAGAAGAAGAGAAAGAGAAAGGGACTTAGAAAACATTTGAAGAGATTATAGTTGAAAACTTCCCTAATATGGGAAAGGAAATAGTCAATCAAGTCCAGGAAGCGCAGACAGTCCTATACAGGATAAATCCAAAGAGAAACATGCCAAGCCACATTTTAATGAAACTACCAAAAATTAAATACAAAGAAAAAATATTAAAAGCAGCAAAGGAAAAACAACATACAAGGGAACCCCCATAAGGTTAAGAGCTGATCTTTCAGCAGAAACTTTGCAAGCTAGAAGAGAGTGACAGGGCTCAGGCGATGAAAGTGAAAAACCTACAACCAAGATTACTCTACCCAGCAAGGATTTCATTCAGATTTGATGGAGAAATTAAAACCTTTACAGACAAGCAAAAGCTAAGAGAATTCAGCACCACCAAACCAGCTTTACAACAAATGCTAAAGGAACTTCTCTAGGCAAGAAACACAAGAAAAGGAAAAGACCTACAAAAACAAACCCAAAACCATTAAGAAAATGGTAATAGGAACATACAGATCGATAATTACCTTAAATGTAAGTGGATTAAATGTTCCAACCAAAAGACATAGACTGGCTGAATGAATTGAATACAAAAACAAGACCTGTATATATGCTGTCCAAAAGAGAGCCACTTCAGACCTAGGGACACATACAGACTGAAAGTCAGGGGATGGAAAAAGATATACCATGCAAATGGAAATCAAAAGAAAGCTGGGGGCTTCCCTGGTGGCGCAGTGGTTGAGAGTCTGCCTGCCGTTTAGGGGACACGGGTTCGTGACCCGGCCTGGGAAGATCCCACATGCCGCGGAGCGGCTGGGTCCGTGAGCCATGGCCATTGAGCCTGTGCGTCCAGAGCCTGTGCTCCGCAACGGGAGAGGCCACAACAGTGAGAGGCCCGCATACCGCAAAAAAAAAAAAAAAAAAAAAAAAAAAAAAGAAAGCTGGAGTAGCAATTCTCGTATCAGGCAAAAGAGACTTTAAAATAAAGACTATTAGAAGAGACAAAGAAGGACACTACATAATGATCAAGGGATCAATCCAAGAAGAGGATATAACAATTATAAATATTTATGCACCCAACATAGGAACACCTCAATACATACGGCAAATGCTAACAGCCATAAAAGGGGAAATCGACAGTAACACAATCATAGTAATGGACTTTAACACCCCAGTTCCACCAATGGACAGATCATCCAAAAGGTAAATAAGGAAACACAAGCTTTAAATGATACATTAAAGTAGATGGACTTAATTCATATTTATAGGACATTCCATCCAAAAACAACACAATACACTTTCTTCTCAAGTGCTCATGGGATATTCTCCAAGATAGATCATATTTTGGGTCACAAATCAAGCCTTGCTAAGCTAAAGAAAACTGAAATCATATCAAGTATCTTTCCTGATCACAACACTATGAGACTAGATATCAATTACAGGAAAACATCTGTAAAAAACACAAACACATGGAGGCTAAACAACACACTACTAAATAAGCAAGAGATCACTGAAGAAATCAAAGAGGAACTCAAAAAATACCTAGAAACAAACGACAATGAAAACACGACGACCCAAAACCTATGGGATGCAGCAAAAGCAGTTCTAAGAGGAAAGTCTATAGCAATACAATCCTACCTCAAGACACAAGCAACATCTCAAATAAAACCCCCAACCTTACACCTAAAGCAATTAGAGAAAGAAGAACAAAACATCCCAAAGTTAGCAGAAGGATAGAAATCATAAAGATCAGATCAGATAAAAGAGAAATGAGGGAAACAATAGCAAAGATCAATAAAACTAAAAACTGGTTCTTTGAGAAGATAAACAAAATTGATAAACCATTAGCCAGACTTATCAAGAAAAAAAGGGAGAAGACTCAAATCAATAGTGTTAGAAATGAAAAAGGAGAAGGAACAACTGACACTGCAGAAATACAAAGGATCATGAGAGATTAGTACAAGCAACTACATGCCAATAAAATGCACAAACTGGAAGAAATGGACAAATTCTTAGAAAAGCACAAACTTCCAAGACTGAACAAGGAACAGAAAATATAAACAGACCGATCACAAGCACTGAAATTGAGACTGTGATTGAAAATCTTCCAACAAACAAAAGCCCAGGAAAAGATGGCTTCACAGGCGAATTCTATCAAACATTTAGAGAAGAGCTAACACCTATCCTTCTCAAACTCCTCCAAAATATAGCAGCAGAAGATACACTCCTAAACTCATTCTACGAGGCCACCATCACCCTGATACCAAACCAGAGAAAGATGCCACAAAAAAGAAAACTACAGACCAATATTACTGTTGAACACAGATGCAAAAGTCCTCAACAAAATACTAGGAAACAGAATTCAACAGCACATTAAAAGGATCATACATCATGATCAAGTGGGGTTTATCCCAGGAATGCAAGGATTCTTCAATATACTCAAATCAATCACTGTGATAAACCATATTAACAAATTGAAGGAGAAAAACCATATGGTCGTCTCAATAGATGCAGAAAAAGCTTTCAACAAAATTCAACACCCATTTATGATAAAAACCCTCCAGAAAGTAGCCATACAGGGAACTTACCTCAACACAATAAAGGCCATATATGACAAACACACAGCCAACATCATTCTCAATGGTGAAAAACTGAAACCATTTCCACTAAGATCAGGAACAAGACAAGGTTGTCCACTCTCACCATTCTTATTCAACATAGTTTTGGAAGTTTTAGCCACAGCAATCAGAGAAGAAAAAGAAAGAAAAGTAAACCAAATCGGAAAAGAAGAAGTAAAGCTGTCTCTGTTTGCAGATGACATGACACTATACATCGAGAATCCGAGAAATGCTACCATAAAACTACTAGAGCTAATCAATGAATTTGGTAAAGTAGCAGGATACAAAATTAATGCACAGAAATCTCTGGCATTCCTATACACTAATGATGAAAAATCTGAAAGAGAAATTAAGGAAACACTCCCATTTACCACTGCAACAACAAGAATAAAATACCTAGGAATAAACCTACCTAAGGAAACCAAAGACCTGTATGCAGAAAACTATAAGACACTGATGCAAGAAATTATAAAGTCAAACTCTTAGAGGAAAACATAGGCAGAACACTGTATGACATAAATCATAGCAAGATCCTTTTTGACCCACCTCCTAGAGAAAAGGATATAAAAGCTGAAATAAACAAATGGGACCCAATGAAAATTAAAAGCTTCTGCACAGCAAAGGAAAACATAAACAAGACAAAAAGACGACCCTCAGAATGGGAGAAAATATTTGCAAATGAAGCAACTGACAAAAGATTAATCTCCAAAATTTACAAGTAGCTCATGCAACTCAATATCAAAAAAACAAACAACCCAATCCAAAAATGGGCAGAAGACCTAAATAGATATTTCTCCAAAGAAGATATACTGATTGCCAACAAACACATGAAAGAATGCTCAGCATCACTAATCATTAGAGAAGTGCAAATCAAAACTACAATGAGGTATCACCTCACACCAATCAGAATGGCCATCATCAAAAAAATCTACAAACAATAAATGCTGGAGAGGGTGTGGCGAAAAGGGAACCCTCCTGCACTGTTGGTGGGAATGTAAATTGATACAGCCACTATAGAGAACAGTATGGAGCTTCCTTAAAAAACTAAAAATAAACCTACGATACGACCCAGCAATTCCACTACTGGGCATATACCCTGAGAAAACCGTAATTCAAAAAGAGTCATGTACCACAATGTTCATTGCAGCATTATTTACAGTTGCCAGGACATGGAAGCAACCTAAGTGTCCACTGACAGATGAATGGGTAATGAAGATGTGGCACATATATACAATGGAATATTAGCCATAAAAAGAAACGAAAATGAGTTATTTGTAGTGAGGTGGATGGAGCTAGAGTCTGTCATACAGAGTGAAGTCAGTCAGAAAGAGAAAAACAAATAGCATATGCTAACGCATATATATAGAATCTAAAAAAAAAAAATGGTTCTGAAGAACCTAGGGGCAGGATAGGAATAAAGACACAGACGTAGAGAATGGACTTGAGGACAAGGGAAGTGGGAACGGTAAGCTGGGATGAAGTGAGAGCGTGACCTGGACATATATACACTACCAAATGTAAAATAGATAGCTAGTGGGAAGCAGCCACATAGCACAGGGAGATCAGCTCAGTGCTTTTTGACCACCTAAAGGGGTGGGATAGGCAGGGTGGGAGGGAGACGCAAGAGGGCGGAGATATGGGGATATATGTATATGTATAGCTGATTCACTTTGTAATAAGGCAGAAACTAACACACCATTGTAAAGCAATTATACTCCAATAAAGATGTTAAAAAAAAAACAGAGTTAACTAGGAGGAAATTACAACAAATTGTAATGTGGACAAGCTGGTAAAATCCAAAATCTTCTACCCTTTAATTAATATTAATGTACCAAAATTAATTCTTCAGTTATGATAAAGATTCTATTGTTATGTAAAAAGCTGCCGTAAGGAGAAGCTGGATGATGGGTATATAGGAAAGCTCTACATTTTTGTGACTCTTCTATAAATCTAACATTAGTTCAAAATAAGAAGTTGAAAAATGCTGTCCATGCATACGAAGGTATTTGTTTTTGTCTGACATATTAACTACAATTTACTTTGAATAAAATATTTGGGGTTCTAATTTTCATTTGTGCTCTATCTGAACATTTTTAAAAGATCCAGGATAAACTGGCATAGAAAATGTCCCCTTTTCCACTGCTGTTACAACCTTTGTCAGGATAACACATTACTGTGCTTCTACTTTCCTCCCTCACTTATAACATTGTCATGAACAGAGAACATCTGAAGTCAAATGTTCAAATTCCCTAAATGCTTTATATTTGAAATATTAAAGATTGAGTATCGTGCTTCTTTGACCTTCTCATTATTCAAGATGCTGTTTGGATGACCTTTGTATTCCCACTGATTACATTCTATAAAAACTGATATTTTTTAAGGAGTAGACAATAAAAAAGCAGCTTGCCTATTAATTATGGCTGTTACCAAATTATTTTTTTGGATTTCATTTTTTTTATACAGCAGGCCGTTATCTATTTTATACATATTAGTGTATATATGTCAATCCCAATCGCCCAATTCATTCCACTACCACCACCACCACCCCACTTTCCCCCTTTGGTGTCCATACGTTTGTTCTCTACATCTGTGTCTCTATTTCTGCCTTGCAAACAGGTTCATCTATCTGTATCTTTTTTCTAGATTCCACATATATGCATTAATATACAATATTTGTTTTTCTCTTTCTGACTTACTTCACTCTGTATGACAGTCTCTAGATCCATCCACGTCTCTACAAATGACCCAGTTTTGTTCCTTTTTATGGCTGAGCAATATTCCATTGTATATATGTACCACTACTTCTTTATCCATTCGTCTGTCAATGGGCATTTAGGTTGCTTCCATGACCTGGCTATTGTAAATAGTGCTGCAATGAACATTGGAGTGCATGTGTCTTTTTTTTTTTAATTAATTAATTAATTTATTTATTTTTGGCTGTGTTGGGTCTTCATTTCTGCGCGAGGGCCTTCTCTAGTTGCGACGAGCGGGGGCCACTCTTCATTGCGGTGCACAGGCCTCTCACTTCTGTAGCCTCTCTTGTTGCGGAGCACAGGCTCCAGACGCGCAGGCTCAGTAGTTGTGGCTCACGGGCCCACCTGCTCCACGGCATGTGGGATCTTCCCAGACCAGGGCTCGAATCCGTGTCCCCTGGGGAGATTCTCAACCACTGTACAACCAGGGAAGCCCACGTGTGTCATTTTGAATTATCGTTTTCTCTGGGTATACGCCCAGCAGTGGGATTGCTGGGTCATATGGTAATTCTATTTTTAGTTTTTTAAGGAACCTCCATACTGTTCTCCATAGTGGCTGTATCAATTTACATTCCCACCAAGAGTGCAAGAGGCTTCCCTCCATTGCCAAATCATATTATGAAACCTCTTTGGTTTTCCAACAATTGTTCTGGACCTGGAGCTTTAACAATATGGATATAAATATTAAAGAGCTTCAGTAAATAGTTTAATGGGCACTTAGTCTTAATTTTTGGATCTCAGAAATGTGACACTTCTGTTTGCACATGCGTTTCAGGCAATTTACTTATGATAAGTTATTAAAATATCGGTTTAGTCTGAACACCATCTGCAGCATACACCAGAATGTTGGTGTCAAAGCAGTTGCTTAGTCATATGGTTTATATTTAACCAGCTCTCTAAATATTTGTTAGAAAAGGACACATGTAAATACTGACAAAATAATATTTATAACAAAATCAGTTGAAATAAATCATATTTAGGGAAACACTGTTTGAAGTGCCTTGGGCTCATCTTGCATCACAAATATTCTACACTGGATCACTGAGTCAATTCCAGTGAGAAACAACTCAATACGTATTTTTAAAATTTAGACTTTAGTTTTTAGAGAAGTTGTTTATAGCAACACTGAGGGAGGAGTACAGATTTTACTTACATATACCCCTTGCAGCACACATCATTGTACTTGCCTTAATATCCATCTGGATAATCTGTTTGATTATCACTGTTAATGATTTACATACTTTTGCTTCTGCACCGTAACTTCAATTGTTAGTGGCAGGTCCTGGTGGAACAGTATAGCATTTTGGTTCACATACTTCTCAACTAAGGCCGTAGACACTCAGTGCTTTCTGGAAGCACTCTGTAGGTACCCAGGAGTCAAAAACTTACCAGATTGCTCTCTGGATGCATTGTTAGCTTGGATCATACATATGTCTTCAGCATTTTGTGTTAACATGCTCTCTTGGAAGGCCAAGCGGTGTCTCATGAAAAATCATGCCAGTTGTATTTTGGTCTCACAGTGTTTCCCAACAGCTATCCTGCGTCACCATTGTTATCCTACCTCACTGGAGAAGTCTCCAACAGTATTGTTAAATTCCTGCCTGTTAGCAAGTTCTAGAGCAAGTTTTAAATTTTCCTCCATCAGAAAGCATATTTGACTTTAACATCAATTATTGTAGAAATCCTTTTGCTTTATGAAATCTTTGCTAATCCATTAGCCAGAATTGCTCATGTCATCAAGTTTGAACCTGGGTTTTGTTTTGTCTAGAGTTCAGCCAAATTACTCCATGGTACTGCTGCTTTGGCATCCACTTTGTTTGATCAAGCAGACTGTGAGGACCTTAAACTGACACAAGCCCCCTCATGCAAGCCCAAACCCTAGGAAACAGCCCACAGAGGCACAAGAAATGTACGTTTCTTAAATGACTTTCCCAACAGCCCTTGCAATAAACAGCCTTCCCCACTTCCCAGGGCCTTCTCCTTATATACCACTTAGATAAGACCCTCACAAGATTACGAAAACCACATTGTTTTTGGTTTGAATTGACCGACCCAGCCTTAGCCCAGGAACCCCAATGCACTTCACTTGTGAACCCAATAAAGGAATGTGCCCCAGGTCCTGTCTCTCTCTGCCCACTGTCTTCCCTGCCTTGACCTCGCTCTGTGACCCCCTGAGGTGTGCTACGTACTTCCTCCAGGACCTGTGAGTAATAAACTTCTCTATTTCAATTTCTCTTGTGGTCTTTTGTTGGACCACGACTCACCATCTGGAACTCTGTGCTTCACTTTGCAAATGTTAGCTTTAAAAAGTGATATGTTTCCATTCTTAAAATGTTAAGCTGCTTCAAGATTTTCATGAACGTATCCTGTAAGTATGAAAGACTATAATACATTTTAATATGTTCTACAACTGACGCTAATTCAATCAGTTCATTTTTTCCATTTGAAAATGTAGTTTTCTTATAAGTTTGAAGATAATTATTTATACGCCCTCTTTTAAGCTCAACTGCAAGTTTATCATAGGGCTCAGGCCTGTAGTACCTTCCGTTCAATTACAGAGTTCGATCTTAGCCTGATGACTGTATTTATGGATACATTTCTTCTCCTTCTTCTTCTCCTCTTCTTTTTTTCTGCTTTCAATGGCAGCATTTGCCCAAATATCAATATTTTTAATTGCAGGCCAAAGCCTCTCTGATGGCTTAATTGATTATTTCATGATTAATTTTCCTCCCTTTTCTACCAAAAAGGACTCTAGTAAATTCTTAATTAAAGAGGAACAGAATCTTCCTAACTCATCATACTTTAGAGGATAATGTGTCAATAAAGAATTATACAGTATACTAGCAGTAATAATATTAACATAAATAATAAAAAATATAACACCAAAATAGCTCAACTTTATGGTATTTCACACATGAAAAACTTTCACTCACATTCTCTCATTCCATCTTCAAGGTCATCTCCAAGTTAGGTTTGTAAGGGAAAAGTCCTAATATATCCTTTTACAGATTATTAAAGTGAGACACAGACTGTGATTTGACTTAACTAAAATCTCCCATTTAAAAGAAGCAGGGTCTGATCTTGCATAGGGGTCTTAATGTTTGTGTGTCCTGACTAACCTGCTACGTAAAGAGTGAATTATTAGCTTTTAGAGCGCCACATTTATTTCCTCTCTTATATTCTTAACTACGGTTTGAAAAATTATTTCTAGTGACTAATCTTCAGCTAACAATGTGCATCCTTTTCTTATCAGATTCTAATTACATTTAAGACACTACCTCTTTATACTTTCAACTTGGTAGCTCACACTCGACGGTATCAAACTCATCACTTGACTGCCCTATCTGTTATGGGATTGCTGTCGTAACTTTTATTTTGACATACATTATTAACCCCATACATAGTTTGATGCTGCCACAGTTGGTAGCAGTTTCCTTTTACAGTTTAAAGTTCTACCAATGGGTAACTTTAATATCCCAATTTCCATTTACTAGTGATGAGAGGAACAAATGAATTGCATAGGATGATCTCTTAATGATTGATTTCAGGTTGATGGGCATTTTTATTTGCAGCTCTTTGGGCTTTCAGTATCTTTACAGCCAAACTAAAGCAAAGCTATTGGAATAACAAGGCTTGGGAGCCACATCTGCTTGTTAAATGCAAGTAGAGCCATAGTCCCTGATTCTCTTCTCTACCCAAATCTAAAATCTTCTCAGCACTTACATAAAAAAAAAAAAAAAAGAGTGCAGTGGTTCTATAGCTAAGATGACAGAAGCAGAGATTGTTCTGTCTACAGTTAACTGTGGATTGCATCTGGCTACCCTAAAATCTTGATAACTTTCCAATATATCTCTAATTTTAGTGGAAAAGATTTATGGTTGATACTATGGCTTTCACCACCACGAAATGGGAAACCACATTAATCTACAGAATCTGGAGCCAAGCTAATCGTCTTGCCTCAGGAGCTGGACACCATGTTAGGTGAGAGATGAGGAAAATACGATATTTTCTGCTTATCAAGGGGCAGCCATGCCTGCCAGTTCCTGAAAATATATCCTCCTTAATCCAGACCTTTAGTGTACAATCAAAATTGCTTTAAAAACAGATATCCCCAAGTGTCTGGTCTTTTAGGACATATTGAGGTTTCCAAGAACCTTGAAATGTAAACACCTGCAAGGTTAGGCCCCTCCAGTCTTCCTGGAACCTTGGAGGCTTAAGGAAGGAGCTTATTCCCAGGCTGTAACCATTTGATCTTCTTGTGAACAGATAAATTCTATTATTCCTTCTTTCTTTTTTTTCTTTAGAGCACTTATTACAGGTTAATATTATTCTATTATTCTCTCAGATTAATTAGCTAGACAGATGACTAGAGATCTAATCCTCCTGGAATATCAAGAGTCTTGCAAAGCTTGGGCTTTTTAAGGAACGATAATGAATCCAGGAAAGCTTAACCTTCCTACAAAGGGAAAATCAACTTCCTTGTGGGAGACTGGATAATAAGAAAGGAAAGAAGAAGGGAAAAAAAGGGAAAAGTGAGAGAAAGCAAGGGAGAGAGACAAATGCTATCTTGTTCCTGATTTGCTAGATAAATCTTTAATTAGTCATAAAAATGAGGGTTATGAAAACCTAATTCTAACAGTACAGAATGGATGAGGAAGCCTGAAGACATTCATAATGCAGTGATGTGGGAATCACGAACTTAGCCAGAAGCTGCTTTGTGATACCTAAAAACTTGATGGATGAATACAAGTTACAGTCAGAGAGAAAGAAAATCAGTAGAAATTATGTTTTCTTTATTTTTCTAAGTCTAGAGATCATATTTCAAACGTTCATGATTGACTGCATGGGAAATTAGTCACAAGTCACTGTGTTATAGAACTATCTGCTTATTATTGATGATGTCAATATGCATGCTTACAATAAACTACATTTTAAGCTTGCATCTTTCAATATAATATAACGAGAAGAGTTATTGTGCAATCACCTGGTGAAGGAAACAAAACAATCATTCAGGTTTATTAGGATCTGTTTTAGGACAATACTTTTTATTTGACATAGAGAGACTAATATATTATAAAGGCAGATAATTTTTTTTTATAAAGGCAGATTAATTTTTGATTGAGGCTATGTTTTAAAAAAAATACACTCTTCAAACATACCCCATCCATATCTTTTCAAGGGCTAAAATTATATAATGGGTGAGTTGGTTTTAACTGGCATTTTTATAGTATTTAAATATGAATCTTTAAAATCTGTGAATGCATTTTTAGACCATTTATTTTTATTGTTCCCCTGACTTAATGATAAAAGTTTTTGGAAGTAACTAGAACTAACACACAAGGGTTAAACTCTAAATGTAGATTAATATTTTAATAAAAAGAGTATGTTTACTTAAAACAAAAGGAAGCTAAATAAAAGCAGATGGTTATTGATTGACTAGAATTATTTTTATAGAAGTATTTCTCTTCTTTATCCATGAACATTAATTCTAACATGTACTCTAACTCATATATTTGAATACAAGTAGACAATGAAAAAAATTAATTCACGTTTGGACAATTATCACGAAATGTAGAATATTTATGGCCCAAAAATCAGTAAGAAAAAACCCAAATAAAAACAGATTAATCAATGAATTTTTTATAAAAAACCATAACGAAATACAATCTTACACCCACTCAAGTAACAAGAATTAGATTCTAATAATTAATGTTTGTAATGTGGCCACAGCTGTGGCTCAGGGCTGGGCTCTAAATGCACAGGGGGAAACTTTGTAAGGCTTTCCTGATAGTAGCTGCTCTGGGTTAACGACAGAACAGAGATACTAGAACAAAGAGCAGTCTTGGGGACATGAATTCTGTTCCTGCCAGGTTGGAGAAACCTCCTTAACTCCTCTGAAAGCAATCAAGACAAGAGAAAATCCTTACTATGGAAGTAAGGATTTCCTAGAGCACACTCTACTAGATTTTAACAAAGCTTAAAATAAAGATTTAATCAGGTATTATGGAAGATAGACTCTGGTGAATGCGTCCTGAGCAGCTCAGGGAATACCTTGAGCTTTACACAGATTCACATTAAAAGGATAAATCTACGGTTACACAAATTCAAAGTGTTTAACCAGCCATGTGAATAAGAATCAAGATGCTCAAAAGAAGAAAACAGAGTCCACAGTCTCAACAGCGGCCAGTGTTCAATAAAAATAAATATATAGACAAAGAAAGAAAATTTGATCCATAGTCAATTAAATATAAGTAGTCAATAGAAAATGAACATATGACCCCAAAGTTGAACTCAGTATACAACAGACAGCCACATATTCTCGCTTCTTTCTTTCCTCATTTTAAAATTCATAGTCAATTACTGTAATCCTCCCTTACACATTCCCTTAACTTCCTTGCCCTTCCTGGCTTTGTCAAGAAAACTATGCCATTCCTTTTGTTTTGCTTTAATGCAAATTGTCACGTACTCCAAGCCTGTTTCCCTGAAACTGAATGTAGCTGGAGAATAATACAGAATTGTGACTATTATATTCATGCGACTATTAATGCTGCTCGTAATATTACGTTTCTCTGGTCAGTCACCTTCCTCCTTTTCTAGATGACTAATTCTTACCTCCACTCTCCTCAGGCATTCAACATTTTATTCTGCACTAAGAAAGTTGCTTTATTATTATTATCGTTATTATTATTACCAGTAAAATAGAAACAATGAAAAGAGAACGTCCACACCCTTTCACGCCACATTTACTTACAAACAAAATTCCACAATTCTCCCACATAATCAATTTTTCTCTGTCCACTAGGTTTCTTCCATCAGTATTGAATCACACTCTTCTTTTCTGTCTTGACAAAGCACTCCCATTAGTTCATATCTCCTTCAGCAACTACTCCATTCCTCTGTTCTCCTTAACAGCAAAATCCTCAAGTTAATTGTATGTGCTCACTGTATTCAAATTCTTCTTATTCTCTTATAAACCTACTTTTGTCAGGCTTTCGCTGGCAACAAAACATAGATTCTGTTAATGTGTGCTCACCAAAGACTTCTAAATGCTAAATCTAAAGATGAATTCTCATGCGTTATCTCATTTGAACTATTACCAGTATTTGAAACAGTGTACCACTCCTATGGCACTGAGGCACTGCCTTCACTTGATCTCTAAGAGACCACATGCTCTGGCTGTCCTCCTTACTGTCTGCCCTTTGATGGTGGAGGGTCCTAGGGCTCCATACTCGAAAATCTCCTCCATCTATACGTGCTCTCTTACGTCTATACCATCCAGACCCTGGCTTAAGTGTTTATATGCTGACATCCAGACTCGTTTGAACTATCTTGAAAACCCCATTTGGAAGTTTAGTAAGCATCTCTAATACGATTCAAAGGTGGACACCACCTCTCCCTCCTACAGTATGCGCCATCTGCAATCTTCCTTAATGCCACAATGTCAACTCCACCTACTAGTTACTAAAGCCAAAAACCTTGGAGTGTCCTTTCTCTCATTCCTCCATCCAATCTATCAGCAAATAAAATGATTTTGCTTTCAAAATATAGCCAGAATTCATAAATTTCTCATCACCTCCACTGCTACAACTCAGGTTTAAGCCTCCTTAATGTTTCACCTGTTTGTTGCTATACCTCTTGAGTATCAAGAGCAGTCCTGTTTCTAACCTTGATACATCTTCCATTTGTAATCAACAGGGTAAAAGCCAGGATGAACCTACAAGATATAAATTAGATCACGCCTAAGCTCTGTTCAGAACCTTCTATTTCTCCCCATCTCACTCAGAGTAAAGCCCACTATCCTTACAATGACCTTCACAGCACCACAGGTTACCTCTCTGACCTACTCATCTACTATCCTCACTCACAGACTGTCCACTCCAGCAATTCTGCCTTCCCTGTGGTTCTCTGGAGAGTCCCAGGCACACGCCCACTCGGAGCTTCTGCCCCTGCTGTTTCCTCAGACTGGTGCCTGATGTTCTCCTCCACTTCATTTTAGTGTCTGTGTAGATACCAACTCTTCAGTGAGTGATTTTATTAAAACTCTGTAAAGGCTTACCCTATCACTCCTTATTTTTCCTTCTCTACATAGCAAGTATGACCTTCTGAGGTACCACAGTCATCCCTAGGTATCAGTGGGGTATCAGTTCCAGGACCTGCCAGGAATTCCAAAATCTGCAGATGCCCAAGTCCCATAGTTGTCCCACCATATCCTCAGGATCCAAGTCCACAGATTCCTCAAAACCACCAATCACAAATTTAGTGCAAAATCTGATTGGTTGAATCTGTGGTTGAGGAACCTGAGGTTACAGAAGGCTGACTGTATACAATTTAGTTATTTTTTGGTATGTCCCTATTGAAAATGTATGCATTACAAATAGATTGCTTTTCTTATTTATTCTTTGCTGCGTTCCACATTTTTCAGTTCCTGGCATATTATAGGTGCTCAAAATTTATCTTTGTAAGAAAGAAATATTCTGAAAGTTGAGTTTCTCCTACATCTGATATTTTTTAAATTCTTACAGGGTTTGTTTTTCTTTTTCTGAAGTAATTTTTTCATCTGAGCTTTACTTATTACTTCTAAAAAACTCTTCCATAACAACTCAAAAAAGTTATTAATTTTGCTGAATTTTTCTCTGGCTGGGTCAAAGGAGGAGGGCCCCACAGCAGCCAGTAGTGAGAGTCAAAGGAGATCTTTTCTTCCCAGGGAACCATCTCATCTCAGGTTTCAGCAGTTCCTCCTTCAAGCTGAGCATATCACCCAGAAAGAGAGGTGAATGATTCAAATTAATGTCTTATAATTCACAGATTATGCGTCTAAAATCAGATGCCACTTCAACCCTTTTCTCCCTCATTCCCCATTTTAAGGTCAGGACTGGCCTAAAATTGGTCACTTAAGAAGCTTAGTTTACAGAAATTAAGAAAACATCGATCACATTGTTCCTTCAACTCTATACTACCTGTTTTCTGAAATTTGAAATCCCATCTGTATTTGTACTTTCTTCTCCCATACAGTTGAAAATGTTTACCTGAGAGTTTAATCACTATAGCAGTGGTGTTCAACAGGGACAGAAACAATTTTGCCCTTAAGGGAACACTGGGCAGTATCTGGAGACATTTTTGGTTGTCACATCTGGTATGTGCTGCTGTCGTTTAGTGCTTTGAGGACAGGGGTGCTGCTAGACACCTTTCAGTAAGTGAAATAGCCTTCCACAACAAAGAACTTCTGACCCAAATGTCAACAGTGCCACGGATGAAAAAACCTGAACAGTAGGCATCTAAAAAATGAAAACCTTCCAAAATAATTTTAGTGATCATCCATTTTTAAAATATATTTATCATTTAATAATCAAAGAAGAATTCACTGACCTAAAAAGTATCTGTCTATAATGTTATAATGTTCTAAGTCAAATACTTTGGAAAAAATAGTACAGGTTGTGACAGAGAAGTTCAATAAAATCATGTTCTTGGCAGGAATTCTATTTTAGTTCAGAGTCATTCATACGATTTGTTAGATAAGAACCATTTTAAAGCAATGAATTACAATTGCTCAAATATATTCATTTTATCAGAACGTATCTTTAGCTGAACATTGTGCCCTTTTCAAACTTTTTAGACCTAGGCATTCAAATTCCAAAAATAATCATTAGAACCTGAAGCAAGTCAGATCCTGAACATCTAGGTAACTGGCCTATAGATTTTTCATTCATGAACAATCAACTGCAATTCTCTTGTTATAGACTTTTTTTGTATGTGTGTGTGGTACGCAGGCCTCTCGCTGTTGTGGCCTCTCCCGTTGTGGAGCACAGGCTCCGGACGCGCAGGCTCAGTGGCCATGGCTCACGGGCCCAGCCACTCTGCGGCATGTGGGATCTTCCTGGACCGGGTCACGAACCCATGTCCCCTGCATCGGCAGGCAGACTCTCAACCACTGCGTCACCAGAGAAGCCCTAGACTTTTGAAAAGAGTTTTTCAGGACCAATAATTTAGATATAATATTGAATTCATCAATTCATAAAAAAATTCATAAAAATTCATAAAAAAATTTTTTTATAATTTGAATTCATTTCAAAAATATGTTTATATATTCCCTTGCCAATCACTTTTCATATTCTTTATTCTCACAGCAATTTAATCATATTTCTTTTGTAGTTTTTATGGAACTCAGGTAAACAGAAAGAAGGAATCACAAAGATTGGCACTAGTTTAGCCCTCTTCTCTGAGGACTAATACGTTGGCAATGATTTACTTAGTCTATGTGCTCCTATCCTCTTCTGTCCACCATCTCTCCACACATAAATACAATTTCAAATTGAGTATGTTCTTTATTCACTTGCCTTAATTTTTATAGTTGAATCAGATTCTTCATTGTCTACATAACATCTTGCTTAGCATTCTTTGTTTTGGACATTGGTAACATGCCATATGCAATCCTCTGTTACTTATTTCTTTTCTCTACATAACTTTATTATTCCAATATTCATATCCTTTGTAATTTCCACAACTCCAAGCATAATAATAATATTTTAGAAAGCATTTCTGTGACAGACAATGCCTTTATATGCCTTCCATAAATTATCTATTGTATTTTTTTATTTTTTATTGTATTGTATTTTTTATGAGATAGACACAATGAATTTGAGATAAACATATGAGAAAACTGAGATATTGTCTTACTTTGCCCATTTTTAGATAGTCAATGGCTAAACTGGATTGTGAACTCAAATCTATTAGGACTCAGTATACTTCATATACATATAAGTATCTAATTTTTCTCCCAGCATTAAAAAGTAAAAGTCAGAGAATGGATTCAGTACAGTCATAGAAAATATGCTCACTAAAAAAAAAAAATCTTTCTCTCTTCTATTGATATATTAGCAATAACAAATACTAATAGGTGCTAATAAACATGCAGCTTTAACATCTCTCTACAAGTTCAAATATACCCTAATAAGAAGCTCTGAGTTCCACTAGTAAATACATCATCAGATGACATATACAAAGGATCCCCATATTTCTAAAAATATCCAATTTTGAGTATTGTTTTCTCTGCTCCTTGTTGTGGATGTAGAGTCCAAGTCACTACAGATCAACGGAACAGGATAGAAAGCCCAGAAATAAACCCACGCACCTACGGTCAATTAATCTACAACAAAGGAGGCAAGAATATACAATGGAGACAAGACAGTCTCTTTGATAGCTGGTACTGGGAAAACTGGACAGCTACATGTAAAAGAATGAAATTAGAACATGCTCTAACACCATACACAAAAATAGATGCAACATGGATTAAAACCTAAATGTAAGACTGGCTACTATAAAACTCTTAGAGGAAAACATAGGCAGAACACTCTTTGACATCAATCGCAGCAATATCTTTATGGATTCACCTCCTAGCGTAATGAATGGGACCTAATTAAACCAAGCTTTTGCAAAGCAAAGGTAACCATTAACAAAACGAAAAGACAACCCACAGAATGGGAGAAAATATTTGCAAATGATGAAACCGACAAGAGATTAATCTCCAAAATATACAAATAGCTCATGCAGCTCAATATCAAAAAAACAAACAACCCAATCAAGAAATGAGCAGAAGATCTAAATAGACATTTCTCCAAAGAAGACATACAGATGGCCAAGAGGCACAAGAAAAGATGTTTAACATCACTAATTACTGGAGAAATGAAAATCAAAACTACAATGAGGTACCACCTCACACCAGTCAGAATGGCCATCACCAAAAAGTCTACAAACAATAAATGCTGGAGAGGGTGTGGAGAAAAGGGAACCCTCTTGCACTGTTGGTGGGAATGTAAATCGATACAGCCACTATGGAGAACAGTATGGAGGTTCCTTAAAAAAACTAAAAACAGAGCTACCATATGATCCAGCAACCCCACTCCTGGGCCTATATCTGGGGAAAACCATTGTTCAAAAAGATACATGCACCCCAATGTTCACTGCAGTGTTGTTTACAATAGCCAAGACATGGAAGCAACCTAAATGTCCATCAACAGAGGAAAGGTTAAGAAGATATGGTACATATATACAATGGAATATTACTCAGCCATAAAAAAGAATGAAATAATTCCATTTGCAGCAACATGAATGGACCTGGAGATTATCATTCTAAGTGAAGCAACTCAGAAAGAGAAAGACAAATATCATATGATATCACTTATATGTGGAATCTAAAATTAAAAAAAAAAGATACAAATGAACTTGTCTATGAAACAGAAACAGACTCACAGACTTAGAGAACGAACTTATGGCTAGCACCAGGGAAGGGTGGTGGAGGAGAGAGAGACTGGGAGTGTGGGATTAACATGTACACACTGCTCTATTTAAAACAGACAACCAACAAGGACCTACTGTAGAGCATAGGGAACTCTGCTTAATACTCTGTAATAACCTAAATGTGAAAATAATTTGAAAAAGAATAGATACATGTATGTGTATAACTGAAACACTTTGCTGTACACCTGAAACTAACACAACATTGTTAATCAACTCTACTCCAATATAAAATAAAAATTAAAAAAATAAATATAATAAACAACAAGGTCCTTGTATAGCAAGTTCCCTGTCCCTGTATAGCAAGTTCCCTGTATAGCACAGGAAACTATATTAAATATCTTGTAATAAACTTTAATGGAAAAAAAAATATCGTTCTAATAAAAAAATATACTCTACTATACTCCAATATGAAACAAAAATTTTTTAAAAGGCAAACGTATAAATCTAAAGCAAAAAACCATAATAAATTGTTCTTTTCTTGCCACTATATTGACTGAAGTTATCCTTGCTATAGTTCAAGGGAGTCTATATATACAATGCCTTACCCCTTCTCTGAGTTCAAAACCCACTGAAAGAGAGGAGTCAAAAGTATCACGACTAGGGCTTCCCTGGGGGCGCAGTAGTTGAGAGTCCGCCTGCCGATGCAGGGGACGCGGGTTCGTGCCCCAGTCCAGGAGGATCCCACGTGCCGCGGAGCGGCTGAGCCCGTGGGCCGTGGCCGCTGGGCCTGCGCGTCCGGAGACTGTGCTCCGTGACGGGAGGGGCCACAACAGTGAGAGGCCTGCGTACCACAAAAAAAAAAAAAAAAGTATCAAGACTAAAATGTCAGCATTATTTCTGATAAAAGTTAGGTTAAGAAGGTGATATTTTTCTGCAAGCAAGTAAGCTTACTAATGCTCCTCCACAATATTGTAACCCCAGTTCACAAGTTAGAGCTTATGCTCTGTACCTAATGTGAATATTCATAATGTAAATTAAGTTCTTGTACTAGACAAGTTTACATCTAAAAGGTGACCATAGATATGGGTCTCTAAAAATAAAACATACATAATGTGTTGATTACGAGAGGCTAATTCTGTCTGTGGAGATTCAATGAAAAGTTAGGTAATGAACGGATTCTGGTGCAGGCAATACCATGTTCACAGGCAGAGAGATGGCCCAATGGCAGTCCAGGAGTAGGGGGAAAATTAGCGTAGTTTCTGGGGTCAGTAAGAGCAGTGTCTGGGTAGGAAACATTTAGTCATCAATCGGTATGAGTGGAAGGTATCTAACTTTCTAGTTGCATTCAGACTACTTCCTTTCATTGTCTCTTCCCTCTAGCTTTACCAATTTACAGGTGTTCCTCAAAAAATCCATGCTGTTTTGCCTCTTCAATATTTCTGCATTAATTTTCTGCTTGTTTGTAAATATTTTGAAGTTTTTAGGAATAGTTTTAGTACCATTCCCATCCTTGGAAATACTAGACAAGATGACAAATAAAATTTGGGGAAAGTACCATGACAATCTTTTATGCATTTAGAAAAATCATTTCATGTAACATTTTATTTAATCTTTCGTGGACAGATTTTATTTAATCTTAAAGGACAACAGTCCATGAAGTAGGCATTTATTTTCTGCACATTTAGAAACACACAACTGTAACATCTTTGTATGGTGACAGACGATAACTAGGCATATCATGGTGATCATTTTATAGTGTACAGAAATACTGAATCATGCTGTTGTGTACTTGAAACTAACAGTGTATTGTATGTCAATTATATTTCCATTAGCCATAAAAAGAAACGAAACTGAGTTATTTGTAGTGAGGTGGATGGACCTACAGTCTGTCATACAGAGTGAAGTAAGTCACAAATACCATATGCTAACACATATACATGGAATCTCAAAAAAAAAAAAGGTTCTGAAGAACCTAGGGGCAGGACAAAAATAAAGATGCAGACGTAGAGAATGGACTTGAGAACACAGGGAGGGGGAAGGGTAAGCGGGGATGAAGTGAAAGACTGGTATGGACTTATATATACACTACCAAATGTAAAATAGAGAGCTAGTGGGAAGCAGCCGCATAGCACAGGGAGATCAGCTGGGTGCTTTGTGACCACCTAGAGGAGTGGGATAGGGAGGGTGGGAGGGAGACGCAAGAGGGAGGGGATATGGGGATATATGTATACGTATAGCTGATTCACTTTGTTATAAAGCAGAAACTTACACACCACTGTAAAGCAATTATACTCCAAAAAAGATGTTAAGAAAAATAAAATTAAGATATACAGTATAAAAACATATGTAGATACCACGAAGAAATGCATTAAAATGCTAATGATGGTTATCTCTGGGGGATAGGGATTATGGGTGATTATTAATTTTACTTCATGTTTTTATGTATTTCTAATTGTCTGCAATGAACATGTATTGCTTGCAAAGTTAGAAAGAGAACAATAAATGTCATTAAAAAAAGAGAAATATACAACTGAGACTCACAGTTAAAGCAAATTACTTCATGAGCTAACTCATGAATTATACGGTTCATATTTAAACTCTAAATCTCACATAGTCTTCCAGTAGAAAAAAATGAACTTCCATTAAAACAAAACTCCAACAGAGCAGCGGCACTTGCCCAAGGTATTTGCTCCTTTTTAATCTCCTGCTGTCATTAACTCACCAAAATTTAAATAGAAAGTCAAGTTATTTCAGATCCAATATTTGAACACTTTTGCATGTACTGGGGAAAATATGAGGATGCAAGCCAGTTGAATTATAAATTTATTACTTTGAAAAAGAAAAATTATTTTAATCCCTGCATTTAAGACTGGCATGCTGGGACTTCCCTGGTGGCGCAGTGGTTGGGAGTCTGTCTGCCGATGCAGGGGACACGGGTTAGTGCCCTGGTCAGGGAGGATCCCACATGCCGCAGAGCGGCTGGGCCCGTGAGCCATGGCTGCTGAGCCTGTGCTCCACAACAGGAGAGGCCGCGGCAGTGAGAGGCCCGCGTACCGCAAAAAAAAAAAAAAAAAAAAAAAAAGACTGGTATGCTGAAATGAATATTATACTCTCAAAATGGTATAGCTTCATGTGCCTAGGCAATATTTTCATGCCCATTGCCAAGAACAGTACATATTTAATGACATAAGAATTGTTAGTGTTCTAAACCCAGAAACGTCAATATATCTAAATTTTTCATAATTTTTATTCTATAAATGCTAGCACACAGTGACTCATATTTAAAATGTGTTATAATCATCATCACTAAGTGGTATTTTTTATTTAAAGTCAATCTCCTTTTTCTAACCACCGACACCCACCATTCATTATGGATTTTGCATGTGGAAGACAAATTCAGCTTATTTTTGATTTTAAATATATTTGAGAGGAACATAATATACTCTTGAATCATCCATTATGCTTTTATTGTTTAATGGACTTATACAAATATTTTATATACTGTACTTCAAACTCTTTTTGGAAGCAAATGATTTGTAAATTAATACATCAATATAAGTAAACTATAGCATGAAAAACAAGCAGACCCCCTGTTAACTGAAAGTTAATTTCTGTAAAAAAAAAAAAAAAAAGTAAAACATCTGCTAAATTTTAATAGTGTTAACGAACTACTCATTCAACAAATATTGGTTGTTCTACTATGTGTCAAGCACCATTCAGGGACTGTTTTTCATAGACCTTAGATGGGAATCAAGGTGGGAGATAAATCCTGATGCTTTCAGGTTAGTTCTGAAGGCAATTTCAAGTCCTTAAGGACAAGAATCACCAGAAGAAATGTCGCTGTTATGATGAGACTGGGCCAGATAACAGAGAGTATCACTGTCTAATTTCGTGGATATTAAAAGAGGGAGCTGGTGGGAATGTTGAGTTTTGAGTTGGAAGAGATTTGCTATAAATCATGTTTTGTTTGTACAGATGAGACACACAAGGATTTTACCAAGAGTTAAATGAGATGAAGCAAAAAAAAAAATCAAATTGTAAGTACAGAAAAGTTCTCATTTTTCATGAGTATAAAATCATCTGGCTGAATAAATGGCACATGCCAGAAGTTTTGCTAAATGAGTTGTTTCTGACAAGACTCTGCCATGATCTGTCGTCAAAAATCCCTGGCCTTATGGTAATAGGTACCATAGCTGTCCCTAAACAGGAGATTTAGAAGGAAGAAATTTAAGTGGGACTATGTTTTCCGAAAAACACATGATATCCAGGTTGTCACAGAGCAAGTGAGCAGAAATGTGCTGAATGCTTACTGACAGGTGGGAATATGACAAACTTACTCAAGGACTACCATGGCTCTGTATGCATAAAGATCTTACTTTAAGTAGGAGAGACTCTAACTAGCGAAAGAATTTAAAAACCTCTTATGTGATAAGAGGATCATACCAGAAAAGAACATGTTTTAAGTCACAGAGAGTTTTACAGGCTGTGGACGGATCTGGATTAAATGGTTTTGGTTACACAGAGATGAGGCATTAGGTGGATATTTTCACAGGTGTAGGCAACAAGTATGTAATTAAGAGTGATAAAATTCTCATTACAACGTAAATATTAACAGCTGAACTCTAATGTTTAGAGATGGGATTTTGATATATTAGTGATTTCTCTGTAATTATTTAAAAATTATTTAAGAATATTTTGGTAAGAAAATGTAATTATAAGTAATTACTATGTAATATCAAGTAAAATAAATCAGAATTAAAATAATATGTAAATGTCATATATATTATTTATAAATATATATAAAATATACACATATACATTCTGCAAATTAAATGCTAAAATTATTACCTCTGGGTGTGTGGAGTTAAAACATTTGGTTTTATATTATATTTTACACCATATTTTAAATTTACCTACTCTCAACTGGTATTGCTTATTCATAAAAAGTCAGTAAATCAATAATTCTATTTCTTACAGCAGGCACAATGAAGTAAACAGAATTCTGTCTTAATAAGCCTTTTTTCTCTCTGTACATAGCATCAATACATGTCTTAGAAGTAACCAGCTTTGTATTTAGAATTTAAATGTTAAACAATTTCAGCCACCAATAATAGACGTACCTTGGAAAGAGCTTGCATGGAGTAATATACTGAGATCAAAATTTAGGCTTCGTGCCTTTTTTTCCAACAGAGAGACAATTTCTAAGAGCAAAATTATTGTCTTAAACTTTGGCGTAATCTACAACATCAGCAGTTCTCAAGCCAGTAATATCACCTTCACCTGGGAACTTGTTAGAAAAACAAATTCCCAAACCCAAACCTGATACTGAATCAAAAACACTTGGTGTCGAGACCAGCAATCTGTGTTTTAACAAGCAGTGCAAGAAATTCTAAATTACGTTAAAGTTTCAGAACCACAATGTATACTACAGAATACAAATAGTTTCAGCAGCTTTTATCTGTCTAAATTCACAGAAGGAAAGCTCAGTAAAGTTGGTAACTTATGTCAGATGCTACCTTGAGTGCTAAGGTCTAAACTTTTTTTTTTTTCTGCTTTCTCCAAAAGCACTTCCAATCAAATAAGATAAGTTGGTATTTCAAGTACTAAATAATTTTGACCAGAGAGATTACACATTTTAAAAACTTTTTAAAAATTTTTTTAGCTCTCAGCATCAGGGCTTTATTCAACCAACCAAAACCAACAACCAGGAACCATCATCACCTTAGCAGAGCATGGAAGGCTCTGTCTAATCAGCAAGCATGGAAAAAAAAACAGATCAAGAAATCCAACACCTAGAAGCCTGTCTTAGAACAATTAGAATATTTAAAATGATGATTAACTCAACAATTCTCTCACTTATTCCTCATACATGAAAAGTCAAAATATCACTTGGACCACTCCGGGTTTTGAGTGAGGATGTCGATGGGCCATAAGAGACTGGAAAACTATCACCAAGACACACAAACAAGGTAAATGAACTGGAAACTCACACAAACAAGGTAAATAAACTGGAAGCTCAACAACATTTAGGATAAATAATTGAGCTTGTCTTTTACCTCAGGAAAAACACCCCACCCAAAACCAAAAAAGAACACAGTAGGAACGAATTCCAAAGCTGTGTTGCTGCTCCACACTTAGTATGCATTTACACTGGAAGAATGACTGGTGATATTTTGACTTTTTTGTTGTTAATGCTAGAGGTAAAGAAGTTGGTTCTTTCAACACCCAAACCAGAGCAGAGAGACAGCAGTAAATTACAAACGTGGATGGAATAATAGCCATAGGACGTGGACGTGGGGGAGGGGGGTAAGTATTTGTGCTGTTGCATTGGCAGGAGAGTTAAGCAGTCTTAAAGAACATTCTAGGCTTCTAGGTTTGCCATGAAGGGGCATCACAAATCCCAAGGCCCACCACCCGCCCTTTCTCCTCTTCTCCGAGGGCACCTACCTTATGGACAAGCTGTTTGCGTGACGGCTGGGGGACAGATTCACAGAGTTCTGTGAGGGTCTACTCCCATCTTGCTTGGTGTGGTGACGAACAGGAGCCCATGTGTTTTTGCTGATGGAGTCGAACCGGAATCCCCAGGGTCTTTTAAATTGTTTCACCTGATTGTCGGTTCTTTTGGGGAAAGGCAAAGGAGTTGGAGTTTCCTTCTACCTTGCGATGCGGCTGTGTGTCGCACTCCGTTTCAAAAGATGACAGCTGCTGCGTTACTCCTAAAAGTCCACCCACCTCCACACCGAGAAGGACCCCTACGACATCTCCACGGTAAGAGTCCTGTGGCCGCGCATATCCGCCGCTGTCCTGATACATTCCTGCTCTGCCCGGGCTGCACACCTACCTGGACGCTGACATCTGCAACCTCTTGGGGCTCTAGCGATCTCACCATCACCATGTGCACAAGTCCAAATTGGTCTCCTCTGACGTATTTAAAACAAACCCCTGGAGTCCAGGCCTCTGCCCCAGAATTCTGCATCCGCCATGTTTTTATAAACTGAGTATCAGGAGGTATCGACACCCCTTCTCCTATGATGACACCTTCAACAAAGGACACAAGGCACACTGAGGTTTGGCCTCTCTTAGTCGTAATAGGCGCCAACTGCTGCTTGTAAGTTCCAGTTGGTGTCATGGGCACGAAAAGGCATAGCCAGCCGGGTTGAGCTGGAAGCCAAGCAAACTGGTGGAACCCAGAGATGAGCACGTCCTCGTCAGTGGTGCCAGGCAGGTGAACTACCGCATCAGCTCGGGGTGCAGGTCCATGTCCTCCATGTGTGGGGCCGGACACTCGCTTCCCCGCATCCTCACAACCAAGCCGTCGCTGGGTCCGGGGACCGGGAGAAGCTGCTGGCGGGCGCCGAGACGCTGCTCGCCTGACGTAAGCCCCAGCGTCTCGCTGCCTCATGCGGGTAAATTCTCAGCCACGCACTCTCGTGCTTTTGCCCCTCCCACCCCCAGTCTCCCACCCTCCCAGCTCCACAGCCTCCGCTGACTCCGCCTCCCCCCGCGCCACGCCCACTGGTAGCAGATAAGTGAGAGCATTCAAACAAATAAATGTCGATATGCGGAACGTGTAAACCCAAGAATCCAAATGAAACATCAAAACTACAAATAGGGGCTTCCCTGGTGACGCAGTGGTTGAGAGTCCGCCTGCCGATGCAGGGAACACGGGTTCGTGCCCCGGTCCAGGGAGATCCCACATGCCGCGGAGCGGCTGGGCCCGTGAACCATGGCCGCTGAGCCTGCGCGTCCGGAGCCTGTGCTCCGCAACGGGAGAGGCCACAACAGTGAGAGGCCCGCGTACCGCAAAAAAAAAAAAGAAAAAGAAAAAAACTACAAATAGATATGCAGAGAGAACATCTCAGGATTAAATAATACAAATACCATGTATAAACTGCAAAACTCGAGAGGCCTGATAAGGCCATCCTATACAGAGCTGTTAATGGTTTGTGAATTACAAACAGGACAATGCGGAGGGTTCTGTGAAAGGCCTTCCAGTTAAGCTCACCTGAAATCCTTTTGGGAAATTGGCAGAAGCAAGTAATGAATAAATAAAATTTAAATACTCAGTTAAGCTAATCAGGTCAACAGAGAAGCCAGAAACTAAAGCAAACTCCAGCAACTGGCAAAATGATGTACATAAAAGGCAGAAGAGGCTAGAGTCTGTCTTATTTGGAGACCACATGCCCCAGTATTATAAAGCGCCCTCATTATATCACCAGCACCTGGGGCTCCTTGTTCAAAGGAGGCTGCAAATATGAAACATATCTTCTTAAAACTAAAATGTTTGATGGGGCATCTCGATCTTTTTTGACTAATTACTGTTTCCAGGAGTTTCCCTGATAATTCCTTTGAGCTATAATTAGAACAGATCAATTTACAGGAAGACAATAGAAGTTTCTTATCCTGCTGATTGGGTTAGGCTTAAGAGTGTCAGCCCTTGGTGGATTTTTTTTTTTCCACTTGGCTTTCCATTATTAACCAGAAAACAACATAAATACATAATCTCTTGGGAAAAATTCCCATTTCCAACAACTCTCAAGCAAACTTTAAGTTTCAGAAGTTTGTGTTCTAATCTACAGCAAACGGAATATTGTTTGTGGTTCAGTTTGTTGAGTATTCTGTTAATGAAGCCATAGTTGTGACTTCAATCTCCATTTTAGAGAGTTTGCTTTTCTTTTTCTTCCCCTTGGAAATCTGACTTGAATACCATATACTTTTTTTTTTTCTCCCACAAGAGGGCAAGAGAATGAAATAGAGCAAAGAATCACTATAAAACCTAATTAAAAATGCCGATAGTGGGCCATTACTTATAATGGAGCCAACCCATCCTCAGAAAAATGTTCAGATACTACCAGGCATTCCACTGGTCTGTTCCACATGACACCCCCCTCCTTTTCCCCCATCACCACCTTGTCTCCTAGCTACTCCCTCTGGGATACGCCCATCATGCACTTCTCATCTCAGCCATCTCATTCCCTCTGCAGTGACGGCACTGTTTATCTGTTTGAAAATCACTGGCATAGACATTAATGCTGACAACATCCGGTATTCACTGCAATTGCTTCTAACACCATCATGGGTAACTAAAGAGTAAATGACCCTGACATACAAAAGGTCTCCTGATTGGAGAAAAGAAAACACCAAAATTTCTACGCGGCCGTCATTGTCACTATTCAGTCATTATCATACTTTTTGTTTACATTTCTTCATTTACTTGTCTGAATATAGAAGAAGCAGCTGGTACAAACAATAAGAATCTTCGGAGCGAAGCTATGGCCTTTACTGGAGACGTTAAAAGCAGGCAGATAGTAGTTGACCCCAGTTTCCTTTTGGTTGGGAGAATTAAGTACATCCGTGTACATGCTCGTTCTCTTATGCCTCCAGTCTCAAACAATTAGCAAATCCTCTTAATTCTAACTGAAGTTAAAGTTAAGTACAAAATAGAGGCCAGACTTGAAAATTCCCTAAACAGACAAAATCAATGAGGCCACATAAGCAAAACTTAATTTAGCATATTTTACAAAACAAACAAAACTTCGGTGACTTCTTGCAAATGCCTCTGAAAATCATAAATGAAACTAAAGCTGTTCCCCCAAATTGGCAAGTGGTGTCCACTTTTAAACAATCCACTATCACTAGGGAAGCTCTAATGCTATAACCCATCATTGTACAGAATAAGCAGCCTCTACTTTTTCACTGTATAAGCTCTCCTATAGCAATACCTCTGAGCCTCATTCCCATGGTGGTTTGAGAGCTCCCAGTTCACAAACTGTTATATGTACACAATAAACTCTTGCTAATTACTATTTTAGTGATCTGGTGGTTTTAGTCTTGCTATTTCTGGATGTTGGACACTAATAAATGCATCCAATAATTGACTACTTCATGTCACCTCTGCCAGAGAATGATTTCACTTTGATTTTGCCAGTATCTTCAATAATCCACTTGCCTTTACCATCTACTCTCTACAACACAGCAATAACGATCCTTTTAAAACGTTTATTTAAAAAAAAAAAAAAAAACGTTTATTTATGTTCAGAATTCTCTAATTGTTTCTCATCCCGCTCAGGGTAAAAGCTCAAGTGTAAATATGGCCTTAAGGACTTCTGTGCTCTTTCCCAGTAATCTCCCAACTATTTGAATTTCTCTCTACCTCACTCCCCTCATGCACTCACCTTCTTTCCAGGCTGCATCCTACCGGTTCTAGGCATAGGGACATTTGTCTTCATGGGCCCCTTTCTACATAAAAAAAATTAAAAATTATATTTTATGGCTTTAAAAAGAGGAATATAATCCAGGCTGGATTTATGGTTATATGATCTTTTTAAAATTTATTTTTTATTGAAGTATAGTTGATTTACAATGTTGTGTTAATTACTGCTGTACAGCAAAGTGACTCAGTTACACATATATACACATTGTTTTTCATATTCTTTTCCATTGTGGTTTATCACAGGATATTGACTATAGTTCCGTGTGCTAAACAGTAGGACCTTGTTGTTTATCCATTCTTTATATACTGGTTTGCATCTGCTAATCCCAAACTCCCAATCCAACCCTCTCCCAGCCCCCTCCCCTATTGTTAAAAGTTCTTTATTCAATACATTCACTTTTTCTGATTTTAGAAGAAATTAAACAGTAAAAATTTGATGGGTCCCTAAAAAATATCGTGGGGTCTCCACACTCTGCCTACAATGCCTAGTGGCCAGGAGGGCCCTGCTCCTATGCTTTCTGAGGAATTAACTTCATACTTGTTAAGGAATATCTGGAATGTGATTTCTTCAAATAGCCCAGGTGTGTTGTAAGGACTTAAATGGGATTTTAGGGAGATCTGTCAGCTAGGATCATGGAATAGCACCATGTGAGTGAAAGAGATTTTTCATACCCACACGTCCTGGAAGGGGAGACACATGCAGGGTGCCATATGGCAGGAGTTCCAAGGAGCCAAGAGAGAATGAGGACCTGTGGGCAAGTGCCTTTGTTGGGGGGCAGGGTGGAATATATTAATACAAGGAAAAGGCTTGAGGGGATTTCACGGGTACCTGTGAATATCATGAAGTCACAGTCAGGGAGGGTGAGAAGGGGAACTTGTGGCAGGACCAGCCTTATCACAGTGCTGCACCTGGTTACCTGGGCAGGCGCTCACAGAAAGTTCATTGGGATATTGAAGCATCAGGAAATATAAAGTTTTAAAACTTTATAATACATGAGACGAGTTTCCACCGGTGTCCTCTCCCAAAGGTCTTCTTTGTCCTCCCTATAAAAAGGGTGCCAAATTCCAGCCTTCCTTATTCTCCGCACTTGTCTTTTATTCTGCATTGCATTTTTTAAGATCCAATATATTTTATTCACTTATTTATTTTATTAATTGGTTATCTCCTCCAACGAGAACTATATGAGGAAAGGAATGTTGTGTGTTTTGTGCATTGCCTTTCTTCAAGCTCCTAGAAGTGTAGCCTGAAATAAGCCTAGCCTGTAATAGATACTCCAAAAATAAATCTGCTAAAATTGTATGCAACTGGAAAGAGTAAGGTAGTTTCTTACAAAACCAAACAATTGCTTATCATACTACCTAGAGGTTGCACTTAGGCATTTTTGCAGGTAAAATTGTTTTCGTAATTTTATTTATGCTAGTATGTAGAGAAACAATTGGTTTTTTAATACATTGATATTTATCCTGCAACTTTGCTGAACTCATATGTAACATCTAATAGATATTTATGGATTTTTAAGGAGTTTCGATATATGAGATCATACCTAGATCTCATTGCATTTCTGTAACAGTTTTGCTTCTTCCTTTCCAATCTGGACCATTTTAATTTTTATTTTTCTTGTCTAATTGCCCTGCCTAGAAAATCCAGTTGTGCATTGAAGTGACGAGAGAGCACATTTTTATCCCATTCTTGATCTCAGAGGTAATATATTCAGTCATTCCCCCATAGCTAGCTGTGGATTTTGCATACGTCCTTTTATCAGAATGAAGTTCGCTTCTATTCCTATTTTGTTGAATGCTTTCTCTTATTTTTTCACTTAAAGGTGTAGATTTCGTCAAAATTTGTTTCTGAGTCTTATTTAGATAATTATACAAATTTTTGTCCTTTATTAACATGGTGCATTACACTGATTGATTTTCAAATGTTAATCCAACCTTGCATTTCTGGGAGAAATTTCACTTCATCATGCTGTATAATCCTTTTTATATGTTGCTAGATTTGGTTTGCTAGTATTGTGTTGAGAATTCTTCTGTCTGAAAAGTACTGACTGTAGTTTCTGGTTTTGTTTTTCCTTATGATGTGCTGTCTGGTTTTGGTATTAGGGTACATATTGATCTCATAGAATCTATGGGGAAGTGTCCCCTCCTCCTCTAGCTTTTGGAAAAGTCTGAGAAGGATTGTTATTAATTCTTCTATAAATGTTTGGTAGATTTCACTAATGAAGCTACCAATGCCTGACCTTTTGTTTGTTGGAAGTTTTGTAATTATCACTTCAATTTCTTTACTTGTTAAATCTACTTAGATTACCTTTCTTATTAAGTCAGTTTTTACAGTTTGTAACTTACTAAGAATTTATCCATTCATCTAAGTTATCTAATTTGTTGGTACACTTTTAATAATATGACCTTATTTTCATAGCATTCCTCTTTGTTTCTGTAATATTAGTAACGAGTTTCCCTCTTACATTCCAAAATTTTAGTAATTTGGGTCTTCTCTCCCTTGCTATATTGCTCTCTTACTCTCTTTGCTTGGTAAGACTAGCTAAAGGTTTATCAGTTTTATTAATCTTTTCAAAAATCAATCTTCGGTTTTGTTGATTTACAATATTCCCCTATTTCTATTTCATTAATTCCCATTCTAATCATTTTTATTATTTCCTTACTTCTGTTTGCTTTAGGTTTAGTTTGATCTTTTTTTAGTTTATTGACTTGACATCTTTCTTCTTTTTTAATACAGGCAACTATTTTATAGAGAAGGAAAGATGGCACATGAGAGAAAGTAGATTTAAAAGCCAGTGAAACTTGGCTTATCACCTAATTCCAGGATTTAGTAATTCAACTTAGACAAGTTGCTTGGCCTCTGTGAAGCTTGGTTTCCTCATATGTAAAACAAATTGTAATTCATATCTTGAAGTTTTGTAACAGGAATCAAGAATCATGGAAAGTTCTTGACATCATACCTGGGAGAAATAGTTTTTCAATACAGTTTATATAATATTTACGTCAGCAAATTCATTTTATCTGTTACAGGGGAGAAAAAGAGATTTAAGAACACCTGTATCAGAGGAGACATATGCATTTAAGACACACACATAAGAGAAGAGATAGCATTCATCATTCTCATAATGTGGAAAGATAATATCATATTCCTAAAGGAGAAACAAATAGTTTGCATGTGGTAGTTTAAACACTCAAGTAGTCTAAATACTCATGTGTCCTATTACTTTCATGACAGAAGTTATAATGAAAGTCGTATCAGGTTGCTTTTTTTAGAAGGGATATCATGAGATCATTAAGAAAAATTCTACTCTTCAGTGCACATTTCCAAAGTAGTTCTTTTGGTATATGATTTATTTGTTCTGTTTGATATATAAACATGATTCATCTTTGCTAGATGAATGCAAGCACTATATGCTCTTTCTTCTTTTTTAAATGTTTCAAATACCAAAGGCAATAACAGAATGCTGGAGGCATTAACAAATTTTGAGTAGCTGAGTACTCAAATCGTGTGGGTGCTACCTAATGTTTTAAAATAAATACAGGACAAATATGAAGGTAGTGAAAATAAAGGGTTTTACTAATCTCAGTAGAGAAATAACTGGTTTCTCAGTACCATGAAATTCACAATGTGATCTGTTTTAAGAAGACATTCTAATTTTTCTTTAAGTAGAAGAAAATGAAAGAGAACATTTCTCTAAATATCACATATTTTAACTGAATGCAAGGCATCTGCTGACAAAATTGACCAAAAAAAATGGTGGTAATTACTTAACATTGAGACTGGCTGAGAATTTTCTGGCAGCAGGAGGATGACAGTCATAGACATTTTTTTTAGGGCTAAAAATTACTAAAATTATTAAATACAATAAAACTCACTAGATTATTTCACTTTGTTTTATTTTTAGTATACTGACACAAAAGACTTAATGATTGCATACTCCAGAATGCACAATATTAAATGATGTTACATAAACACAATATATGTAAGATGTCAAAATTTTTAATATTTGACCTATTTAGTCTTATTTCTCAGCTATATTCTGAAAGAGAAACTTTAATTTTCATGTCAAAAGGAACACTTACATAATTAGATCAGGGTTCATTTAATTAATTTTATTTCATAATGAAAGAGTTGTCAGCTTCTTAAATGAAAATATATTGTTAGGATGGGAATTACAGTATTCATGTAATTAAATAGGAAATGTTGTTTAGAACCTATTAAGTATCATACAATGCCCTTAAGAAATATTATGGTGACTAGCCTATTAAAATGGAAGTAACAAAGTAGAAAAATACAGTGATTGAATAATACCTAGTATTAGAAAGTGTACAGTTATATTTCACTGGAATTTATTTTTTTAACATAGACCTATACAGATCCCATCATACATAGTTTTTACTCATATTAGAGGAAATGCACTATCAGTGATACTTTATTTCATTCTTCTAATGTTTATTTTTCTTTTATGGCATTTAAAACCAACATAAATGCAAACCGTGACTTTGAATATATATCATGTTTTTAATATTTCTCACAAAGCCTGGTGTGTTTGCCTGACCAATTTCTGTGGCCTTTCTGGTAACAAAGCTCTGGTTCTCTTTCTCATTTTCACTTACATTAGATTGAATGGTGCTTGAAACACTCCTCATCTCCAAACATGAGCAAAATACCATGTGGCTAACCAACATATTTCATTATTCTGGCCCTGGTGATTAAGTGAGATGGAACTGTGTAATCCAGTCTAAACCAAATCAGAGTCGATCCCCAAAACTTTCCTTCTTTCTTTCCCTGAGTTTGGTACATTGTTAAAGATAAGCCTGGAGCTTCTTGTGCCTATTTATGCCAACATAAATAGAATGGGATCATGCCTGAAAGGAAGCCACAGGAAAAGAAAGCAAGTCCTGGAAATGAGGAATTGATGTTTCTTCTATTCCAGGATCTGGATCCAGACAGACATCGTTAAAGCCAGACTGTTCTCTGAATTTCTAATTAAATAAACCAATAAATTACTTTTTAAGCCAATTTGAGTTGATGTTCTGTCCAAATATAAGAATCCTCACTAATACACACAGAATAGAAAATTCTTGTCTCGTATATGACAAACTAGAGCACAAAAAATGTCTAGAACAACATTCCATAAATACTCTGCTATCTTGGCATATCCAATATGCCTGTGGCATCTACATTTTTTCTAACATAAGGTATATTAAAAATAAATAGATAAATCTTAAATACATGATTTTCATAAATTAACCTAAAAGAGAAAAATATATATGTATGCATATATACACATATATATTTCAGCTTTATTTTTATGGAGTGTATTTGTTGGGGGAAGAGTAAGGAGATCAGCCAATACAAATATTAAAAATCTTAAAGAACCTCATTTCCTCATATATCTAATGAAGTTTTTGGACCTTCTGATTTCTCACTTCCCTTTATCCCTGAAATAAAACTAACAAATATATTTGTGCTTTTAAACAATGGTTTATCTAGTTGTAAATGCTCCTAAACTACCTGGCTACTTCTTTTTGAGAGCTTATAATTTCTGCAATTATCTCATCATATACTCTATGAAACTGTTTTTGTACTTAGAAGTTATTATAGCATTCTAAACAGACTTTTCTCCAAAGAAGACATACAGATGGCCAACAGACACATGAAAAAATGCTCAACATCACTAACTATTAGAGAAATGCAAATCAAAACTACAATGAGGTATCACCTCACATGGGTCAGAATGGCCATCATCAAAAAGTCCACAGATAACAAATGGTGGAGACGGTGTGGAGAAAAAGGAACCCTCTTGCACTGTTAGGTGGAACGTAAATTGGTACAGCCACTATGGAGAAAGGTATGGAGGTTCCTTAAAAAACTAAAAATAGACTTACCATATGATCCTACAGTCTCACTCCTGGGCATACACATATCCAAAGAAAATTCTAATTCAAAAAGGTGCATGCACCCTAATGTTCATAGCAGCACTATTTACAGTAGCGAAGACATGGAAGCAACCCAAGTGTCCATCAACAGTTGAATGGATAAAGAAGATGTGATACACACACACACCACACACACACACACACACACACACACACACACACACACACACACTGGAACATTACTCAGCCATAAGAAAAAATGAAATCACGCCTTTTGCAGCAACATGGATGGACCTAGAGATTATTATATTAAGTGAAGTAAGCCAGACAGAGAAAGACACGTATCATATGATATTGCTTATATGTGGAATCTAAAAAAAATGATACAAACGAACTGATTTACAAAACAGAAATAGACCCACAGACATAGAAAACAAACTTATAGTTACCAGAGGAGAAAAGTGGGTGCAGGGAGGGATGAATTAGGAAGTTGAGGTTAACAGATAAACACTGCTATATATAAAATAGATAACCAGTGAGGACTTTCTCTATAGCACAAAGAACTACATTCGATATTCTGTAATAAGCTATAAGGGAAAAGATCTGAAAAAGAATATATATATACTTATATATACGAATGTATGTATATATACCTGAATCACTTTGCTTTACATGTGAAACTAACACAACATTGTAAATCAACTATACTGCAGTTTAAAAAAAGAAGTTACTGTATCATTGACATTCCAGAAAATATTTCAAGAAAAAGTTTTAGCAGAAACTAATATATATGGAATTAATTATAGGTTATAATGAAAAATAGAGCTAAATAGATGCCTAAGGAAAGTGCTGTGGATAAGGGAGAGAGAGATGAGGAAGATCATTTGGAGGTTAGCCATGTTGATAAAGGGTATTCACTTGAGCAACACTTCAGGGAGGGTGAGAAAAACATCAAGCACTGGGAAAAAGTGAAGGGCTAGAAGCATGTCACACTTCTTGATGGACTGGAGTCCTCAAGAAAACAGCAGAGTTTGGGGTAAGGTATTTGCACAAATGGGATAATTTTACCAATAAAAATGATCTTTTTAAAAGCTAGGATGGAAACAGAAAGAACGAGTAAAAGCACAGAAAAAAAATAGAGCTACCAAGATAGTTAGACATATTCAGGTTAATCTCTCACATGTTCCAGTAATGTAGATGATGTAATGATGATATTGATGGTGATTTGTAAAAGTCATTGCGTGGAATGTGATAAGGAATAATCAATAGGGAACCACTGGATGTTAAGATCATATTAAACAGTCTTCATTTATAGGGGAAACAGTTGGCTTGGTTTTTACGCCTTTACTCATACAGGCTGTCTGTCAGGTTGGACTTTGGAACAGGAAAAACCATGCCTAGGATGAGGGATTAATGAGAAAGGTATGACAGAAAGCACGGGGCAAAGGAATAAGATTAAAAGTGAAAAAAGTGGAGAAGTGACCATGGTGTCAAAACCAGAAGTCAAAGTCAACCTGAGGTTCCTGAGAAACAGCTTTTATCTTGCTTAATATCACCTTCTCAAGGCCAAGCATGATACCTGGCATATATAAAAGGCTAGTTCATTTCATTAAAGCCAAAAAAAGTGATCGTTTGAGGATGTAGGGAGCCATATAGTAAAGGTCACAAGCAGTGGCATGTGAATCTTATTCTATCATCACATTTTTCTCAGAAGTCTCAATATTTTAAAAATTTGCTTTTGAAATACTTTATGCAGAACCCATACCCAGTAGTTCAGAATATCTTCACCTTATCCCCTTTGTCATATACCTTGTTTGATTTATAAATTCATGCTATCTCGCTCCTGTGGACATTTTAGTTAGTGACATTTTAGCATAAAGAGTTTAGCAATAATGATGAGAATAACAGTGCCATCTGGCATGTAAGATGTATTTTTCCCATTGAAGATACTAAAACCTATACCCCCTAGGCTATATGCTACATATCTTCTATATTTACCAATGTATCTCTGGAACCTAGCATATGTTAGGAATATTTTAATTTTAATAAATTATTAAGTACATAAATAGACCGTATCTCTAGCATTCTTATCTCCCAATGAGTGTAAAAATGAATGTGCAAAAA
Source organism: Phocoena phocoena (assembly GCF_963924675.1). Taxonomy (NCBI): domain Eukaryota; kingdom Metazoa; phylum Chordata; class Mammalia; order Artiodactyla; family Phocoenidae; genus Phocoena; species Phocoena phocoena. The sequence goes on along the minus strand of NC_089227.1, from coordinate 28,656,529 downwards.
TGACAATAATCCATCCCTTCATTTTGCCCTTGCATATTCAGCTCCTATATTGACTTGTAGCTCTAGCCTTGTGACTTGATTAGATTAATGTAAATGTGACACAAAGAAGGAAAAACTGCTTATATGTTGTAGCATGCCTGATCTTACTGCTCCTAGGAACTCCACAACCACTTCCTCTGTGAATGAGGCAAGCAGCCTCTGGATGCTGAGAAACACTACCCAAGTCATTCTCATCCCTCAGCTGGTATTGAATTTGCTGCCAGACATGGTTTGAGGCATCATAGACCCAGCCAACCGGCTGCTAACCAATGATCAGCTGAGCTGCCTGAATTAGAACTTCCCAGTGAACTCATAGCATTAGACCAAAAAAAATGATGTGTGGATTTAAGCCACAAGTGTTGGAGTGATTCCATACTGAACAAAACTTAACTGATATACTTGGGAAGCTGAAACTTTGGGGGACATTCATACTAGAAGTCTGAAAGCGATTGAGAAGAGACATTCATAGCAATCAAAGCATTTCACATCCTGTGGAGGACTGTGGGTATTTTTTTCACATTGTGCTCATTGACAATACAATTGCTCTTTGTAGCCACAAAAATATATGTAAAATAAAGTAAATTAAAGTGGGAAGAAAAAAAAAAACCAACAGCCTGAAGTAGGTTGGATCTACTCAACAAGCCTCACATGTGTGATATTACTTATTGGCTAAATATCTGAGGCTGAATTATATTATTAATTTTTAGGTTACTACATTCACCCTAAATGATGCTTATTTAAATGCATAAATGAAGCTATAAACCTTTATGCCAGTTCTTCTGAATGCAGGTCTACTCTCTTAAAAAACACCAAGTTAAACATGTATCCCTTAAAGTAAACAAATTTCCAGAGGACATTACTATAGTGTTTTGACACTTTGGAGATTTAGGGAGTTATTTTTAGTGCTGGCTCAAATCATCTTGATTTTTTTATCCATCAATCTACAGAAGTTGGCTAGGACTTGTCATTTCTACCATCCCAGGAAAATAAATGAAATAAGAAATGACTGGATAGATGAAGACATTTCAGTCTGAGAACAAGATTAGAAGTGGCATTTCACAGAAATGATATATCACAACATAAACTACAAGATAATTAAAGACAAATTATATAAAATAAAAGGAAGATGGCATATTTTTCAAAAGTCGATAGGTTTAAAATCATAAAATACAAATTGCAATCTTTAAGGAAGTTTTAAATTGCCTCTATTTTCAGTCACATTCATGGTGAACAGCTCCCAGCTGCTTACACATGTAGTAAGTGATAGACTATGAAGTTCTGAACTTTTGCCCCTCTGTCTAATACTCGAAACCAGCTGTGAAATAGACACTACAAATTAGTAGTGTCCATCAGCATCATAACTTCAAACTTTATTTTTCCTTAAAGTAGTAGAGACAGTGGCTAATGTCTCAGGGATGTTAATATTAATTACACAGTACATAAAGCTTAAGTATAAAAGAAACCCTCAGAGTGAACTAAAGAGTATTAATTTCCCTCTTTTCCCCTCTTTTCCTTCTCCCCTTTCCCCCCTCCTTCTTCTCATACACCTATCCTTTTACTTCTTATTATCTAACTCTTTCTTTTTCCTCAAAATTTATGAATATTATTTCAGTGAAAGCTGGACCCTTTATATTCAGAGCTACCATGAGTCTCTCTGAACCAAGTAATCTACAGGATATAAATCTGATTTACAAATCTCTATTTAAAGTCTCATCATTTTGAAATATGTCCAAAGTGTCATTTGACTCACTTTTCTAACCTGAGAAGATAAAGTATCTGGAATTGAATCGTTAAAGAGTTTGGAAGTGAAAAATAGTGCTATATTCTCATAAGAGGAAATGACAATAGGAAAGGAAACTGATCATCCTAAAACAAAGGACAAGTTTTCAAGATATGTCTCTAGTTCTAGGATGGTTCTGAGGTACAAAAGCAGACTACTTTACTTGAAATTTTTGGAGGTAGAAAAAGCTTTGACACACCTGAGAGCCCCATTACCAGAGACCTGGGGCATGACTCTTGTTGGTAGCAAATATCTAAGCAGTTTGACCATCACTGAGGCTCCCAGGTCTTGGTGAGAAACTGTCTAGATAACACAGGATTTTGGTTAGAGCAATGTAATGGCTTCCAGCATCAGTAAGAACTGCTTCTGAACCAACGAGACCAACTTTGAGAGCTGGGCACAGATGGGAAATAAGAAGAGCTATGAGTATTAATGTTTCCATGTGTGAAGAGCCCAGGGAAAGGCTGAAAAAATCAGAGCCTGGCACTATGAACTAGATTGTAACTTTGAAAATTATGAGTTATATGAAATAGCATTTCAAATAGTATTTTAACAATGTTATGGGGATTGTTAATGGTGATTATGCTGAGAAGTAGGTGAACAGTTCATGTCAATAAACTGATTTGTAAAAGTTTAGAATTTAAATGAAAACCAATGTGTAAAGATAGATGGTTATGTATGTGGGAACTTAAAACACACTCTAATAACTGTTTTTTTTCAATTTTTAAAAAGATGGAAAAAACTGAGCAAAAGAATGACAGACAAGTCAATAAAATCTATCTGATATTTCACAAGCATTTACAAAGCTTCACAATAAAAGAGGGTAATGTATAGCTAGACTGTATTAGTGTTGAAATTTTGAGCTATTACGATAAGAATAAACTTTGTGTTGAAACTTTATAAGACAGAGTATAAAATACATTCATTAATAAAATAAACTTCTACAAGTTTCCTGATTTTTTTTTCCAGATGACCTTTAAACAAGTAAAAACTGTGGCATTTCCTCAAGTTGATATTTAGAACTGTGATACATATGGATTGTACCTGTAAAAGAACCTGTGTTTATACGTGTGATACTTGGTAAAAATTAAATAGTGAAAATCATAATCACTTTCCCATTGGAGATTTGTCAGTGTGTCTCAAATATCTTGCCCTTGATAGCAAGGAACTGAGAGTGGTATCCAGAAGATTATATAGATAGATAGATAGATATAGGTATGGATTATCTGCAATTTATCTTATCTCTGCCAGAGCCTATCAATCATCTAAAGATCTGTGAAATAGATCCTGATCTGTGAACTATCCGGAACACCAGTATCACCAATAAAGGGTCATATTCCATGGGAAAACTCAAGAACCACTAACTAGGTGAGAAGTCAGTTATTCAATCCCTAGTTTTATAATTATTTGCTTTATTTTTCTGTTTTGTTTCAATATTTATGCCCTTTTTCTTATAATCATAGAACCTGGCAATATATCTCTTCATGTATATTTGTATGTGGCACTAAATGCACCTTTTTTTTTGTTTGTTTTTGGCAGTACGCGGGCCTCTCACTGCCGCGGCCTCTTGCGCTGCGGAGCACAGGCTCCGGACGCACAGGCCCAATGGCCACGGCCCACGGGCCCAGCCGCTCCGCGGCACGCGGGATCTCCCCGGACCGGGGCACCAACCCGCGCCCCCCGCACCGGCAGGCGGACTCCCAACCACTGCGCCACCAGGGAAGCCCTAAATGCACCTTTGATCCTCAAGAAGTAGATCTTGGTGACAGTGAAGTTGATTCTCTATTTTTTACAAACCATTTTACTGTGGCCTCCTATAGTTCAATATTTATTGAGTGCTTACTCTTTGAAGTACTGTTCTGTATTAGACACTTCATCGTTAGACTATTTGCACTTAAAAAGTTATTGGACAAAATTTAAACTCATTGTGGCAAGTTTCTTAGTCATGTTTGCCCTCTCCCAGTAGCATTCTAGGAGGATGTCTTCAGTATTAAGTGATACACTTCAAACAAGTCTGAATATAATACCCTGGCAATCAAACATCTTGGGTTTCTAGAAAAGATGCTGTCTGGCCTGAACTCTTAAACATATAAGATGGAATTGATCCAGGGACAAGATGAAAGGATGTGCTCCTGCACCCAAATGCTTCAAAGCTTTTAGAAAGACAAGTGCATTATAAGCACTACATCAGAATATATTTTGATCTAGCCTAGTGATCAGCATCTAAATATTTACATTATTCCTCTTTCTACATAATTTTTTTTTTTTTTTTTGCTGTGTTTGGTCTTCATTGCTGCGCATGGGCTTTCTCTAGTTTTGGTGAGCAGGGACTACTCTTCGTTGTGGTGCATGGGCTTCTCATTGCGGTGGCTTCTCTTGTTGCGGAGCACAGGCCCTAGAGCACACGGGATTCAGTAGTTGTGGCATGTGGGCTCAGTAGTTGTGGCTTGCATGCTCTAGAGCGCAGGCTCAGTAGTTGTGGCGCCCAGGCTTAGTTGCTCCGTGGCATGTGGGATCTTCCCTGACCAGGGAGCGAACCTGTGTCCCCTGCACTGGCAGGCAGATTCTTAACCACTGCGCCACCAGGGAAGTGCCCTTTTTTCTGCATAATTATTACAAAATAATATGGTGCCACAGAAAGAAAACCATACTGTTTAGTAACATCTGGGTGCTACAAGACCCTCTTATTTTTTATATTCTGCAAAAGGTCCCTACATGGGATTTCTGCAATCCTGCCGTGCTAAAGTACTCCGATACCCGGGGAGAACACCATGTAATATGGTTACATATAGTTCTAGTCTTCTCAGCCAGAGATTCTCACACTTTGCCTCATTTGTAGAGATTGTTTAAAAGAGAAATGACTTGATGCCATCCTGTGAAGATTCAATATGGAGATGCAGAAATATACTAAGTTATAGGGCTTCTATATACTCTTCTTCCATAACTTCTGTCATATTCATATAATTGCTAAGGGACCAATCAAAAAAATAATATGACTATCACACTTGCTAATCAACATCTTACTATGATCTATGCATAACTATATGTGAATTGATTTCCTAGCAGTACCAAACAGTCACATGAGCTACAGGCTGCCCATGTTATGATCATTCTCCTTCTGCACCCTCTGGCTTAATTTCTCATTGCTCCTTTCCTGTGTTTTAAGCTCCAGATTAAATCACCTGGTGATTTCTCTTAACACTCACCTCCTGTTATTTGCCTCATTAGATTCTCATCCAATAGTATGTAAACTGTAAATATAAGTCATTCCGTAGAATGTCTAGTTCATTGCCATATTACCAACAACAGTGTCTGGCATATAGCAGGTTCTCAAAAAAATATTTTCTGAAGAAGTGAATGAATAAATGAAAGAATTCTTTAACGTTTAGCTTTTCTGTCTACTCTTACAGGAGGCCTTCTCTGCTTCTCCTCTAGTACCGTCAAGCTAAATTACATACCTCTCCACAGTGTTCCCATGTTAATACACACATTTTTCTATTACTGTACAACATACATTGCTTGTTGATAGGTGTGTTTATTTCTAGACACCAAATTCCTTTTTAGGATCTATTTTATTCATATTTCTTTCTCAAATTTTTCATGCCTAGTAGGGCAGATGACACATTTTGGGCATTCAATAAATATCTGTTGGATGAATCCATGAATAAGTTCACTCTTGACTCTCTGGATGTTTGTGTGTGTGTGTGTGTGTGTGTGTGTGTGTGTGCGCGCGCGCGCGCACACGCGTGCATTCATCCAGGTTCAATTCTATCCAGGCTTCTCTCAGGTTTTGTCAAGGTTAAGTGTGCATTTGCTTTCTGGGCTAGATTCTACTTTGGCTCCTTTGATCAAAAAGAAAATTTTTAGGTTACCAAAAGAGAGAGATTGCTCAAGTTTCTATTTTTGTTGTTGCTGTTCGTTTATTTTACATGCTCTTTATGCCATAAAAACATTCATGTTATGCATATTTTTTCCAGCCTCCTGCTGAAATGTGAAAATTGTCAGTGTTCTCAATGATTGGGGTGGACAAACTGTCAGTCACATCTTCCGTTATGTGTCATTTTATAGAGGTGCCAAGAATCTACACTTAATTTGGACATTGTCCAGAGTATCCATGATAAAGCTTTGCTAAGGCTGCTATATCCTAAAATATGATAGGAAACCAGGAAAGTAAATATCAAGTGAAATGTGAAGGTCAAGGCAGAAATGGATCCATTGACAGAAATTTAAATGACAATAAAGATGACATAGAAGACAAATTCACTTGAAAGTCCATAAGGCTTAAGTAGCAACCAAGGAGTAGTCAGGAGTTGACAGTCAACATGTGAGGCTCAATGGTTAGCAGCTGATCCATAAGAACCACAGGGAACAGCAACAAGAAGTGATAAACACTAAGATCAGCAAAAAAAGGATCCAGCACTAAGATTGTTGTTTTCTGTGGTTGTTCAGGATGTTGTTCAGTTACTTTGATTCCTCTCTCATTCAAATAAGAGTCATTAATAAATATGACCTGCAGGCCTGTGTATAATTATAGTACAAAACATTCAAATGTCTAATAGTTCAATAAAACTAGCAATGGCTCAATAATTGCAAAACACTTTGAAATTTTATGTTTGCTTTGTTCATATCTTAGAATGCTTCTGTTTATTTCTCTTTTTACCTTTTTATCTGAGAGGAGACACAGATTGTAAGTATGTGGCTCCATGAAATGTTCACAAACTGCACACACCCATGTCCCCAGCCCAGATCCAGATACAGAGCGTTCCTGGCAATCCCCCTGGTGTCCCCTCCTGGATGCCCTCAGCCCTCCAAGAAAAACCACCACCTGACTCTAACCTCAGAGTTTCAAACATGAAGTTTCTAAAAAATTCTGTTTCGGATATTTATAAGTCAGGCAATCTGCATTTCTGTCATACTTTGAGGGACCATGGGCCATGCACTCCTTCCAGGCAGCTGTCTGAAGGAGACCAAGGGTGTGGCCTCTCCAGGCCCACCTGACTCACTTCCTCCTTTTGTCACGTGCCCTGCCCACTGGTGGAAGAGCTTGCAACATTTGCCTTTTCCCATCTCTGTTTTTTGTTTGTTTGTTTGTTTGTTTGTGGGCCTCTCACTGTTGTGGCCTCTCCCGTTGCGGAGCAACAGGCTCCAGACGCGCAGGCTCAGTGGCCATGGCTCACGGGCCCCGGCACGTGGAATCCTCCCGGACCGGGGCACGAACCCGTGTCCCCAGCATCGGCAGGCGGACTCTCAACCACTGTGCCACCAGGGAAGCCTGCCTTTTTCCATCTCTTGATCCTGATTTCAGTGTCTTTGTGTTTTGAACACCCTGAGCCTTTTGTACAACATGGTATTATTAAATAAATAAGTAAATTAAAAAAACAAGTAAAAAAGTGTTTCCTTTCTCTTTTTCCTCAATTAAGTGAATTACAACACTTTAGTTATCAACAGTATTTCAAAACTAGGAAATTGTACAGCCATCTATAAATAAAGCTATGTGGAAATATACTTCCTCTATCAATTACAACAATCAGGAGAGTTTAAATTTTTGATGGGTGTTTAGAATTTGGGCAAATCAGAATTCTTCAGTATTTGTGAATGGATAGTGAAGTATAACATATTTTGATTCTACTGTTTTGAACCCATCATTTCAACTGGTCATAAGGTTTTACAGTGACCTTTTAATCTTGCAGATGAAAATTTTAAAATTCACGTTGATGAATGCAAATAATTTAATCATAATATTCAATTTAGAGATACAGTTTTTGAAGGTAACTCAAATCATTTTTGATCAGCCTCCATAATGTGAAGATAAATCATTTACATTCTTTGCTTTGAATTTTAAATTGTCTTTGAATTTTTCCTTCATAAATTTCACAATGAAGACTAGATGCATTTAATTTTTTAATATGTATCAACTTTTACCACTAACAGCATCTGTCATTTGCAATCTTATTTTCTGGCTATCATTTCTACTAAGTGCATTCTGCTTGTTTAAATTTGAAGACAGTTTACAATGATTTAGTCCTCCTGTTATATTTTTATCAATAACAAATTTTATAAGTACAAATTATTGCTAATGTTCAGTAAAATGAAGTTAATATATGTAGTTTTTAACATTAAGATAGGAATTCACAGAATTTTATGTAAAAATTTTCCATGTGGAAATTTAATTGTAACTAGCATTATTTTTTACTTTTCTCAGTTTATATGATAGCAATATTCAATTTGCAAGAAATAATAAAGGTGAAATAAGGTGTTTTTTTAAACAGTTACATCAGATAATAGCTGTGAGCCTCTTGGGTATTACAGAATTGTTTTCATTTTCAAGGTTCAAATACGTCTCCATTTTATCTTTTTTTCCCCTAGGTATGGAAGATATACATAACAAAAAGAAAATGCCTAAATATTCTATTGGCTAATGGTCTTATCTTCCTATGTTCTTACTACCTGAAGGACAAGAGTGAAGACCTGGATGAGACCCAATTTGAAGTTTGTAGTTGTCAACTGAGCTACAGTATTTCTGGGAAGGAAAGTCAGGTAGGAGACAAGAGTTCTTTGGAAGAGGGAGTCACTCCTTTGATGAAGTGGGTTTATGAGATATATGAATATATTAGACCCTATCTACTCGTATGTGTCAGCTAAACCGAAAAAACAAAAACAAAAAAATAACAAAATAGGTTTAAACAAGGAACCAGTTAAAGGATTCATTCCAATTCACTTTTTTGTATGCTGTTGTATATGACACTCTGTTTTTCCCACGGTAGTCTATACATAAATAAAGGGTTGGAAATCCTTCAAAATTGAGATAATAATTTGCATAGCTTGCTTTTTGTGTTTTTGCTGAGTTTGAAGTATATGATAAAAAGCAATGATAACAGTATTGGTAGAAAACTTTGGAACATCAGAAGCAGCTAAAATAATGAATAATTTAGAATAAGAATAAACACAAAAAATGTAAAATAGCATTTAGCTGTTTTTAAAAAGTCTTCATAATCTATGAACTAGATTCTTAAAATACTTGATTAAAAATACTTTTATTCAAAAGGCCAAGTTACTTGGAGAGAGATTTAAACCTTCCCAGTAAAAACAATGGATTTGTGATGAAAAATCTAAATTGCTGGCATTCTATTATTTCTTCACTCTTAGAAGAAACAGTCACACTGAAGAAATTGGAACTTATTTTGAACTTTAAAAGATTTTTTTTAATATTTCAAGTAATAGAAGGCCTTTAGAGCAAAGAAACTGAAACTGAATCAAAACAAGATTTCATACAGGATTTCACATTTCCATTCTTTCCTCTTCTCTCTTCCTGCCATGTGAATACATACACCTGTCTTTACTTGAGGTCTGGGATAATTATGGCAAGATAAAGATCTGCCCCTAGAAGGAATTCTATGAAATAGCTTCTACCTAGAACAGAAACTAGATATAATTGTTCAGGTCTGTTTTACAATAATTCAAAGTTCCTCTGTTTTGGTGAAGACTGTCAAGGTATACAACCCAGAATGCTATTTCTCTCTCTCCCTTTAATTACAATAGCACCTAATATCTGAACTACTTTTTGTTACCCATTTCTTGAAGCCAATCTGTTTCTTCACAATTTTCCCATGATTTTTTTTTTTTTATGGCATGGTAAATGTCCTTAAAATTCATAACTCAGCTTAGTTCATCTTTCACCAAGTAAACACTATCAGGCAACTCAAAGAAGCAAATGAGTGACCAAAGATAGACAGTTGGAAAATTTAAAATTTTCCATGTTCTTTCTTCTACAGATAATTAACAGTGAGTGCAAAATAAAAAGGAGCTTCGAATGTGATGTCATGTTCCATCCAGGATTAATGGCATCAGTTTAGTGACTGTGCCCCTCACTCTCACCATATTTCTTTGTGCTTAGAGTGGAATACTGAAAATTATTCTCCTCCCAATTTCATCTCTTGTTACGTCCTCATAACTTTTTAATGAAATTAACATAATACCATATCTTACCACATCCCTTTCCATGGAAGCATACTCCTTATTCCATATCCCCAAAAAATGATGAAGAGAAGAAGACAGTTATATTACCATTATATTCTTCCAGTATATGACATTCCACTAAGAGAGCAGGGGATTATCTTCTCTTTTCACCACTGCCTATTTTTTTTTTGACGTGGACCATTTTTTAATTCTTTATTGAATTTGTTACAATTTTGCTTCTGTTTTATGTTTTGGTTTTTTGGCCCCAAGACATGTGGGCTCTTAGCTCCCGACCAGGGATTGAAACCATGTCCCCTGCATTGGAAGGCGAAGTCTTAACCACTGGACCACCAGGGAAGTCCCTGCCACTGCCTATTTTTGATGTACTTTCCTATATGCCTTATTTTATCATTCTCTCAGTTAATATCAGGATTTTTTCAACTCCCACTCCCAAGAGTAGTAGTTGAAAAAACATAATATGTAATGCTTACCATTACAAAAATAACAAGAGTTATTATGAATGCTAAGTATGTTCTAGGCACTATTACAAGTACTCATTTAATCCTGAAACAACACTGTGAGGTAAGCAAGTGCCCATTTTTTTCCAGCTTTACTGAGATATAACTGACATATAACATTATGTAAGTTTAAGGTGTACAATGTGTTGATCTGATGCAAAATAACTACCATCATAGTTTAGCTTGCACTTGCATCATGACTAGAATGATGGTTACCAGGAGCTGGGCAAGGGAGAAAAGGGGAGATGTTGGTCAAAGAATACAAAATTCCATTTAAAAGATGAGTAAGTTCTGGGGATCTAATGTACAGCGTAGTAATTATAGTTAATAATACTGTGTTATACACTTGAAAGTTGTAAAGAAAATAAACCTTACTTATGTAAGATACCCATTTTAAAGATAGGAAACTATAGTTCAGAGAGGTTGAAAAACTTGCTCCAAGTCTAGAGCCAGTAAACGTAAGTTAAAATTCAAACTCAGGCTGTGTGGTGAGGAAGTGTCACTGCCAGAGGGAATGTCATACACTCTGTCATTTGGCTTCGAGATTGCTCATATTTCCTTTGTCAGTACAGGATGTATTCTCTCACTTTTAAAATTGTTTCTTGTTTATAATTTATTCCTCTCACTTTACTGTTCAGATTGTGAACATCTCTCTGTATTCATTCCTATTCCTTCTGAAAAAACTCTAAATTCTTCACACGGAACTTTTCGGTCACTCACTAATAATTAATTATGAGTTAAAGTAAAATTCCAAACTTTTAATAAGTTAACATTTAATCCCAACTTCTTTCTGAATGATGAGAAGTAAGGTCCCAGCATTAATGTTTGAAAAAATTTTTGCTCTTCAGAACATGAGGACTTGCCCAAAGTACCAATTACTTATAAAGAGATGTATTATTTCCAGTCAAAATCAGAAGTACATATCTAGTAGTAATAAAGCATACGCAGCACACGTTTCAGATAATCAAGGTCTTTCAAAGAATAACTGCTTTTCTGCAGTCCAATCATCTCTGGTCTGGCAAACGCGCCTTAATCCATATCCAAAAAGTGGAAATCAGAGACTGGTACTTTGCTGTTAAAAAAAATACAGTTCTAATATCACTGACTTGGGTTGTCCAAACAAGTTTTTGGTTTGGGAAGTATGATTTCTTCACAATGAGGGCAGCCACTCAAAATATATTAATTCATTGGTCAATCTAAATAAGGTCTTTTGATGAGAACATTATATATATATATATATATATATATACACACACACATATATACATATATGTATGTATGTATGTATATAAATATATAATTGACTCGTTTATCCAACTGGAACAGAAGGGAAGACCTGGAGCAACGCTTAAATATGAAATTGTGCTTTGTTCCTCAAAACAATGAAATAAAGACAGGATAATTTAAAATCCCTAAAGAAAAATCTGGGAAGAAGGAAAAGAGCCAGTTTTTGAGATCTGTTTGAGAAGTGAGAGAGAATAAATTTCCAGGAGGCATCCAGGATTGCCCAAAATGTTCACGTGAGAACATAAACATGAGAGTGTGTATATGTGTGTGTGTGATATTTTCTGTCCTATGCAACGTGAGCCCTCTTTCCTACCTTAAGTATCTTTAAGAAAGACTACAAAACTATCTCAATATCTGGTGTTAATAGATGACTTATGAAAGTCAATGATGGATGTGGATTTTGTGTCTGAGACATAGCAAATAAATATAAATACGGCACTGGAAGATACTGAGCTGTCATCTGGATTATATGAGTGATACTTGTTTAATCACTTAGCAAGTCAGTAAGACACAGTTGGTTTAGCTTTGGATATCAGGAAACAAATTATCACTTGAGCGCAGGCAGGAAACAACAATTTTAAGATGACCAATGAACTGACAGACCAGGGAACAAAATGTCCTGAATTAGTTTTTTTTTCTGAGGTATATATGTACCATTTCTTAGATGAAGAGCCAGCATCGTTTCCATTATTTAAATTTTTTTCTTACAAGGGCCAGAGCAGGAACAGTTATATCGTTCCAGGCCCTTAAAACAGCTTATGCCAATATATTGAATGGAAAAGTTTGTGTTGTGTTTGCAACACACGTTGAAGACTTCCATTCACATAATAATCGTTCTTTAGACCCAGCTCAGCAATCACTTTTCTCAAGAAGCACTTGATTAATGAAAAAAATGTTTTCTAGCTCCCTCTGTGTATTTGCTTTCTATCGCTGCATTACAAATTAGTATAAACTAAATGGCTAAAAGCAGTACATGTTTATATTCTCATAATTTCTGTGGGCCAGAAGTTCTAGCTTGGTTGACCCTAGTGTTCTACTCAGTGTTTCCCAGGATGCAGTCAAGGTGTCAGTGGAGGATGTGTGCTCATCTAAGGCTGGGGATCCTCTTTCAAGATCACATGGTTGTTGGCAGAATTCAACTCCATGAGGTTGGGGGATGGACGCCCTCAGCTCCTAAAGGCTGCCTGCAGTGCCATGCTACTTGGCCCTCCTTATAGGCAGTTCGTGCCAGCAGCATGCTTCATCAAGGCCAGCAGGTGAGTTTCTCATTCCAGTAGGCTAAGGAAGAAACTTGTATAAAGTATGTAATCAAAGATGTGACATCCCATCACCTTTGCCATATTCTATTGATTAGAAGCGAGTTGTATGTACTGTCTACACTTAAGGGAAGAGGAATATACAGGATACAGGAATTATTGAGGGTCTCCTGGGGCCTGTTGACCACACTCTGCCTGCTTTAGTAAACTGACCATACTTTATTTTGTTTCTCAATTGTGTTCTAAGTAGTGCTTTTTTAACATAATATATAAATCAACTGATAAATTATGTTTATGTTTTTCTCCTCCAATCACTTAAATTCCTGGATTAGTATGCTAATATATGTATTTGATATGCTTTTCTAAATCAGTGATTTAATGAATGAATGAAATAATGAATGCATGAGTGATCTACACTCATCAAAAAACATGAGTATATAACAATTTGAGTAGAACAAATGCAAAATCTTCCATGCCATGAAGAAAATTGGATTCGAGTCAAAGTCTTAACATTCGGTACGGTTTTGATATGTTTTGCGGGGTTGGTGGCATGGTGGGGCTTATGGGTTGTGAGACATAACAGCATTAAGTATAACAGGAATAAACACTGAATTTCATGGACAAAGTAGAAGGTTACTATGGGGTGTATAAAGTTATCAGATTAGAATCATATAGGCCCCTAAATACCATGTTCAGAAATCTCCTCTTTGAATTTTTAATTATAAGTTAAATTTCAAAAGTACAGGACAAAATAATTATAGCTATTTGGAGTTTAGATCTGTCCTTTAGAGACTCCTTTCTGTGTAAGACAATAATGTTTCCACATCTCTCATGATGTTATTTGCTACAGCGTATATATTCAATGGGCATCATGACCCCTACATTTTGCTCATTTAATTCCAAATTTCATATACATAAATCACTCAAAATTGTCTACGTTTTATTATATTTATAAAATGTGTTGACCAGTGTATACATCCTGCACAGCATCTTGTATAATATTATTTACTAGACTACAGTCTATACCCTTCTCTGTAACAACCGGTGTCAAGTATTTTCAAGACGTAACCTACTCATTTGAATTCTTTCCCATACCCTCCATTTATTAGCTAGCCTGTTACCTGGAATCCCCACCAACTATTACTTTCAACTTACTTTTGAACGGATTTTTTTTGAGGTATATTATTCCAGACCTCTAGATACTCAGAATTTCAAATCAAGCAAACGACCTACGTATAGATCACTGAAGAAACAGAGAGAGCAGTCATACCTTCATAAATTATATGGTGCCTCACAGAGCCCGCAAAGAAAACATTGCTCCATCTCTATCACCCCTCTTTCACTTTGAGGTATCTGCTTTCCCAGCTTTTCCCCCCTGACTCTATCTTATTCCCATCACACTGATTCTGTAAAAATTCTGGTCAACATAAAAGTTCAAATCCATCAACGCACTATCTAGAACACCATTCATGTCATTTAAATCAATCTTGTGTTTTTGAATCAATTGCATTCACACTCCAGGAGGAACTGCTTTTGGAGTCCTCCCAACCTGCCACTCTCACCACCCACTTCACAAATCAAAATCTAAAATACAACTTTATTGCCATGTTAACCTCAGTAAGGACCACACATCTCTAAAAATGAATAACAAAAGGCCATTTTTTATTGATTATTCAATCAAGAGCCCATTCCCTGGTAAATTCAAAAGATGATCTAAATCAGTCTGCTTTGCTAAAGCATTTTATTTAATCTTAATTATTACTTCATTATAGATGTCAGCATTTCTTTCTGGGTATTTCCAAGGCATTTTTGCTCCGATCAGCTTCTACTTGTCAGACCCTCGATTGATACAACTCTGCTCACTTTACTTTTGCTTAGCTACACCAAGAAGATGTTGCTATGAAAGTTCAAACTGTAAAACTCTTATTTGATTAGGAGCTGTCAAAATCCATTTATTTTCTTTCTTTAAAAAAATTTATTTATTTATTTATTTTTGGCTGCGTTGCATCTTTGTTGCTGTGCATGGGCTTTCTCTAGTTGCCGCGAGCGGAGGCTACTTTTCATTGTGGTGTACGAATTTCTCATTGTGGTGGCTTCTCTTGTTGTGGAGCATGGGCCCTAGAGCACGTGGGCTTCAGTAGTTGTGGCACGTGGGCTCAGTATTTGTGGCACACGGTCTTAGTTGCTCCACGGCATGTGGGATCTTCCCGGACCAGGGCTGCATTGGCAGGCAGTTTCTTAACCACTGTGCCACCAGGGAAATCCAAAATCCATACATTTTCTATGGAACCAATTTTCTCACAATAATTTGCCTTTCAATGGATTTAGATAAATGAACTAAATTGCAAGCATGCAGGATCAAATTAGGTGGCAATCAATATAAGTTGTTTAAAAATGTTTCATAAATTCAGTGAGAATCATATTAGTTTTTAAAAAATAGCCTTGATTGATCTAATAATTATATACGAGTGTTTCTGAAAGCTAAATGCAAGTACTTGTTTCTTATTGTAATATTTAAGTGGTCTTTTCATCTTAAGAATTGAGACACATAAAAACACATGCACACATCTGCAAGTAGTGCTGATTTGCTGGTTTGGTAGCAGAAGTTAGTCCTCTGCCTTCTAATTCATAGTCACTGAGAGACAGCTTACTACAAAGTGGACTTGAGAAGCAAGGATAGACAGCTTTGCAAAAAGAACTCATCCAGTCCAAATTTCTCTGGAAGAGACATTTTCAAGGAATGGGGCAGATACTGCTCATCTAATTGGAGAGAAACTTTTGCGGAGGATAGTATTATGACAACCGATTCTTATTTGGTATTTAAATAATTGCTTCGCTTTCTTCGAGTGACAAACATTTAGATAAATTCGCTTGTGTCCTAGTGTTCACTCCTCTGAGAGTTACGTGCAGAATGGACTGTAGGCTGTCACTCTGACTTCTGGCTAGAGACAGATTTGGGTTTGTACCTCTGCAGTGCATGGTGCAATTCTCAGTCGCTTCCATAACTTGTTTCCTCCATCCTTCCCATAAATACCTAAAATTCAAATTGCCTAACTTTGCACTAAGCAGTCTAATTTTGGAGCCGGTCTGGTCCCTGAACTTCGCATTGTCAGGTAATTTTGCCCCCATATTTTCAAACTCTATCTAAATTTGTATATTTTTCCCCAGAGATATTGACATGCTTACATTTCTCCTATCTTAGAACAAAATAAAATGAAATGAGCTTGTTCTGCAGCCAAACAAAGACCATTAGCTACTGCTGTTATCTCTTTCCTTCCTCAAAGTGTTGACCTGCTGGGCTCAAAAAATTGAGCCCAGTCAGTGTCAGTATTTCTCAGGAAAATGATACTTCTGCAAATATTTCATGAAAAATTAACAAGATCTAATAATTTGGAGCACATTTGGATTAAATAAAGTAAAATAATTTCCTGTTGCAAGATTACTCAGAATCTTAATTTAAAACTTTCCACTGTGAACTTCCAAGTTGTTTTCTAATGACCATGAAATAACTATGAACACCTTTTCATTCATTCATGTATGCATTCATACATTCATGCATTCATTGATTCAAAAAGCAATATACTTTTGCAGTCTCTAACTTCTCACTCTAGATGTTCACTTCAATCCAGAAGAATGCACATTTGCCACCTAAACTCATTTTGATCCTCTACAGAAATTTTGTAGAAGAAAGAAAAAAAAAGAAGAAGAAGAAGAAAAGAAGAGGCTAATGGTCTTTTCAGGCTTTAACTTAACTGCACTGCAATATTTTATACCAGTGGCTCTTCCTTCCCCAAAGGTCCCTCTCTAAAATTCATGCTTTCTCTCTACCATGATTCTCCTCCTGTTTCTATAGTTCCATCTCAGTCTCTTTGGCAGGCTTCTCATCAATTTACCTGTTGGTGTTCACAAAAGGCTGGTCTCTGATCATCTTATTCTACACAGTCTGGATTATCAAATATGTTCTTGGGGTTTTAAAAACGATCTGTATTCTCAAGACAGGAAAATTGCTATATCCCCAAATTTTCAGTCTTCTGATTCACATATTTAGCTGCTCACATCTCTTTCTGGGCTTTCCTGGGAAATCCTCAATTCGAATGTCTAAAAATATCTATTTTCTCTCCTGTATCTGAGCACATGGCATTACCATCTGTTCAATCACCCATGTCAGAAAACTGAAAACTTTTCTTCAGCTCTTCACTCAAGTCTTGACTTAAATAGATGACTGGGTTTCATTGCTTCTGTTTCCTTAATATCTTGCAATTCCATCTCCTTCTGTAAAACTTAAAGGCTACTGACTTATTTCAGTCTCTTACCCTTCCCCTGATTATTGCTGGAGACTCCTCATAGCATTTTCTTTCCCAGATCTTAGCACTTAAAAAGGTTCTCAGAATTTTATAACCACAAAGACCATGTGTCTGTACTACCAAAATCTTTTGATAATTTTAGAATTCTATAATTTTATAGATAAATGAATATTTCAGTTCATACATAACCTTCCAGAAACTTGTCTCTTTCCAGTCATTAGTTGAGTTCTACTCCCCCATCCATTGAAACTTGCTGGGCTATCCTGACTGCTTTTATAAAGAGAACAGAGCAGAAATTGTGATGTTTGAACTATGAAGTTAAGTATAAAAAGCAATACACTTCTCTCCTGTCCTCTGTTACGATGTTCATCCTAGGATACCAGCCACCATATTGTGAGCCAGATCACCTGGAGAAGCTACATATAGGTCTTCCAGCAAACAGCCTTAGCTAAGGTCCAAATTGATAACCGGTATCATTGGTGATGTGTCAGTGATCACATCTGAGTGAATGAACTTTCATAAAATGATCAGCCCTTAGACATTGAGCCACTCTCCTACAACTTAATCAATTATCTCAATAGGAACATTCTGGAGACTACTCTGGTGGTCCAGGGGTTAAGACTTCTCACAGGTTCAATCCCTGGTCGGGGAGCTAAGATCCCACATGCCTCATAGCCAAAAAACCAAAACATAAAACAGAAGCAATATTGTAATAAATTCAATAAAGACTTTAAAAATGGTCCACATCAAAAAAAAATTCTTTAAAAAAATTTTTTAAAAAAAGGAACACTGTACACCGCGATGAAGAGTGGCCTCCGCTCTCCGCAACTGGAGAAAGCCCTCGCACAGAAACGAAGACCCAACACAGCCAAAAATAAAAAAAAAAAAAAAAAAAAAAAAAAAAAAAAAAAAAAAGGAACACTGTGAAGTCATCTCAGAGGTCATTAACAGCCTTATCTATTAAACTTAAAGGGGCATGTGCCTTATGAGAAAGCAAATCTATTATTAGGTACATCCAGCAAACATACTGAACATTTGCACCAATAGACATATACCAAAAAATATTTATGAGAAGCCCAATATCCTTAAACAGCAGAATGCATAAATAAATCATAATTTACTCAAAAATCAGAATATACCATAATGAAAATAAACCAATATCATAGGCAAAAATAAGTAAACTTCATTCAAAATATTTAGCAAATGAAACTAGCAACAAAAAATTGTACTTACTCTCTGAAATCACTTATATACAGTTGAAAAAGAGCAAAACTGAAATACAACACCAGAAGCGTAAGTAGTAAGTGGTGCCTTGGAGGACTGGGGCATAGTGATGTGGATGCTTTTGTGATATTGTCAATATTCGATTTCTTGATCTGTGAGATGGCTTCACAGTGTTCTTACTGAGATAATTCATTAAGTAACGGAGAGGTGACTCAGTGCCTACGGGCTGATTATTGTCTGAAAGTTCATTCACTCAAATGTGAGCACTCACACATCACCAGTGATACTGTTTGTCAATCTGGACCTTAGCTAAGGCTGTTTTCTGGAAGACCTATATGCAGCCTCTTGAGGTGACCTGGGCTCACGGTATGGGGGCCGGTTACCTAGGATGAACATCCTAACAGAGGGAAGTGGAGAAGTGTATTGCTTTCTTCATTAGTGTACCCAGATAAAATTATCTTAATTTTAAAATGGCTTCTATGGTTTGAATAGAAACTTGGTCTAGATTCTGCAGAATAGAATAACTCATTCAATCAATAAATCATTTCTCAAATGCCTATTATATGTCATACTCTATGCTGGGTACCAGCATTTTTGTAGGAACCATTATAAATCAAGTCTTGAGGGTGTGAATAGAAACCAAGATTATTATATTCTCTTTCCTTTCCTCTATCCCATTTTCTCCCGACCCTTCGAAAAAATCTAGGGCAAGCTCTATGATTTATGCAGTTATGCTCAGATGACGAAAATTCTTCCTGTCACTTCTGATCATAAGTATAATCTCATTTCAGGAATAGTCAAATCTACAAATTTTATTTGAATGCAATGTCTTCCTCCTGTTCCACTTCTGTTGGCAGTGGGAAAAGCGGGTCATGATTGGCTTCTTTATTTCCTCAACTTGGCTTTTTATATCAGTCTTTCTGTGACAACTGCCTAGGTTAGAGAGGAGTGGGAAACCAGGGTAAGTCTTATTAGATTAGCATCGTTTGAACTAACATTTATTTCCTCTGGCTGTGGCAGATACAGAAAGATAATATTTCTCTTTCAGAGTGTATTGTGGGCTTATTGCAGACATCTTCCAGTTCTTCATTATCACTTATCTAGTGTACTTTATGGTAGGTAAAGAACTCTACAGCGGGTCACTTGTTATTCTTCCTATAGCTCCCTTATCATGGCAGTCCACTTATACTCAGATGCTCTCTGTGGGGACCCACAGTCTAAGAAATCTTCTAAGTCAAAATCATTTAAGAGACTTGCAGACAATTCCTCTCTTTTTTGTCTCACATGGCCACATCTGATCTTTGGGAAATACACTTTTGAATCTATATCTATAGAAATGTCATTACTTGTCTAAGTTTAATGCTCCATGCTGTTGCCACATGTAATTTCAAACTCCCAGGCTTTACATTTCCGAGGCATGTATCAGTTTATAGTAGCCCTCAAACGCCAGGGGACATATATCAAACTCTCCAAATGGCCTCCTTGAAGCCTCCCTTGCCCGATTTAAGGTGAAGAAAAGTTACCTTTCTCCTTTCCCTATTGGAATATGGGTTGTTATTTTTAAGGCAAAATTCTCTGCAAAGAAATATCCCCAATTTCCAAACTCCTTTTTGAATCATCAATTTCATAGCCAGAAAATAAGTGATAGTTACAAAAGCCATTTTTATCTATCTTCTATGCAAATTCAATATTGGTTGATTACAATAACTGTTAGAATATAAAAACAACTCTTATCTTGGGATCTCAGCTAAAACTGCGATAATTCCTTTGCTATCATCCTTTTATGAAATGATGACTAGGAGCTTGTTCTATTGAAGTTCACATTCTAGAAGAAAATAATTGGTACACAAATAATTGCTAACAACATGATCTAGTCTATAATATATATATAAACTATATACTCTGAGAGCCCAAAAGATTGGGAGAACAACTGGTTATGTATGATACATTTTTTTAAAGGCAGATAATAATTGAGGAATACTTGGAAGTTGAGTAGAAGTTTGGCAGGAATAGAAGAGCAAAAGATTCTCTAAGCAGAGAAAATTGTGTTTGAAAGGAAATAGTAGTAAGAGAGAAATATTTAGGGAGAAATAAAAGTTTTGGTGTATCTAATGAGTAGTGCAACAGATATGGTGGCAGCAAGAAGTGAGGGATACAGACAATGCTGGTTAAGTATTTTGAACAAGATATAAATGGTCTTATCCCATGTCTTCAGAAAATGGGGTTTTATTGAGGATTTCTGATCTGGAGAGTAATATTATGAGATTTGGACGAAAGAGAAGAAAAGTATTTCTCAAGATTTATTGCATGGAAAAATGGTCTGGGGTGGAGAGGAAGTTCAGGATTCTAGAGAAGCTCCTCAAAAACAGGCTCTATAATTAAATATGTTTGAGGGAGTCTGTGTTCAACCTATCAAGCATATTAATCTATTGAATAGCTGGAGAATTTTTGAGGTAGGAGAATCTTTTAACATTGAATTAACCCAGCATCGATCAAATGTGTTAGAACACATGATTTTAACAACTAATGTCCTACAGAGATATTTGAAAAAATATATTCCAGGTGATCTGGTATTGTTGGCATTTATGAGCTTTAGCGGCTATTTAGAAAGTGATCGTAACTATTTACATGAAAGATTTTGAGCCTTCATTAAAAGAGTGGTAATTGGGGTGACTAAGAGTACCTATGTAGAGGACTTTTTCTACAAAGGCACATGGGTGGACAGGGAAGGAGTGAAGTTTTACCCTGAGAGCTTCACATTTCAATTGTCTGTAAAATGTCAAACCATTTGCAGATACTAAGAAAGCATAATAAACTTGTGTTTAAATTGTAATTTTTAATCACAAATATCAGTATAGAATTAAACATCCATCACACTTATCACTCCACCCTTCGTCCACAGCAGTCCTGTCTCAATTTTGAGGAAATATCTCTGAATAATTCCTAAATCAAGAAGGAAATATCCAGTTATATGGGATAAGAACCCTGCTTAGGTCACAATTGATATTCTATAAATGTTCTTCATTACATTTTGTCTTTTCTTCCTGTCAGTGTCTACAGTTTTAAAAAGGAGACCTTATAAAAGATTTTTTTTAAGTAGCTATTTTCACAGCTTGAAAAAATAACTTTTTTGTTGAAAAACTATATTGTGACTTCTATTTCCAGTAACAGTGCTGACTATACAACCTGAAAAAAACAAAAACAAAAAGAAACTACTGGCATAAAATGCCTAGAAATGCCATTTCTAAATGTATAGCTGACCTTGCACGATGTTGAGTGAAATCCCCAGAAGCAGAAAGCGAAGAAGAAGCTGAAAACTGCAGCGTTTAGAGAGCCCTGAAATCACGAATGCCCTAAGGGCATTTACTAAGGTCAGTAGCTAGCTTTGGGTTTCAACGTCTGTGCCAGTGACAGAAGTCAAGGCTCTGGGCATGGTTAAGTGGTTACTTAGAAGTAAGACTTCTGCCTGAAATAAGACCATTGAAGAGGTGCAACTTCAGGAAAATCTGGATTAAAAAAGTCCTCCTACTGAAAATATCTGACAACAACAAATTATATCAGTCAGGATTCAAGGCAGAATTTGAAATATAGAAAAAGGAAAATTTTGTTGACCGTTCATAATGCTATGTATGACCTCATGTAGAATTAGTTTGAGTTTACAATTCTTGAGTAGTTACCAAAGTCAATTTAAATTAGGTTAATGTTTTATAGCATTCTAGGGGTCCTGGCAGAGGGAAATCCTCCTGGGAGAGAGACCTATCTCTGGTCTCACAGAATCTGGAAAGATTTGAGACAAAAATTGACACAGTTGAAAGAAAAATGGACTGTTACACAAACAGTGGGAAACTGCAGCACATCAATCACAGTAACTATAAGAACAAATGTCCTCAAATTAGTATGCATACAGAAAACTTTATGAGTCAAGAGTTAACCAAATAATTCTATACATGTATGTATATGTATAAAATCATGCACCTTCAAATTAGAAAGTAAACATTCTTACATGATTGCTAGTGTGAAGAAAACATGATAATAAAAATTTGAAAATACTGCAAAAAACATGAAAATACAAATTATGACATCCAAACCTCTGGAATGCAAGTGAAATAGCAATTAACAATAGAATGTCTTAGATTCTTATCACTAAAATCAGAAATAAAGAAACAACAGAGAAGTTCAAAACTGCCAAAGTTTGGTTCTTTGAAAGGATCAACAAAGTAGACAAAAACTGAGAATTTTGATGAGACAGAATAAGAAGCAGGAGTCTTTTATAAACTATATTAGAAAAAAGTTAACCACAGATAGAATAAATGATTAAGAGTATACTAAAATAGTTTAGGCAAATAGGTATAAAAACATACACAGTCATAACCCTAGTATAAATACAATATCAAGTAAGCAATAAGTTAATTGAAAAGTAAAATACACCCATTAAATACATTAAATCAGTAAGTTAAAATATATGCCTATACAACCCACCCCTCAAAACTATTCCAGGTTAAGATGATTTAAAAAAAGGTTTTTACAAAGTTAACAATTAACCATCCAAATATATATATGAGTTCTTACAGATATTTAAAAATCAATTAATATTATAAGGATAGTATCAACTTGATATAGTATAGGATTAGCAGAAGAATAGATAATCTCCAACCTACCCTGTTATGTATACAGATGTAAACTTCCTAAATAAAATATTCATAAATAGTATATCTAAAAATTGTATAAAAATATATGATAGAACATTTGATTTACATGAAAAATGCAAGGATGACTTAATACTAGAATTTGATCTCCTTAACTACTGCAAACATAGCCTATTCTTGTACTCAAGATACTGAATGGAAAACCCCATTGTGTGTTGCTGGACTGTTTGGGAAATATTTGGTCAAATGTGTGTTAATTTGGCTGTAATGGAATTTAAAGCAAACAGACACACACACAAAAAAAGCTGTGAAAATGGCTTTGGTGCATTATCTTTAGTTACTTAAAGAGTTTTTAGTTTTTCTTAAATACAGTTTATGTTAAAATAATTTTTATTAATTTAGAGAAGACAATGTCTGTGAGAAAACGGACTTTCTTTTGGACTTTCTTTTTGTGGTCATTGTGAGTGATTGCTTTTTCCTTTTATTAGTTTCACATTATTCCTTTGTTCTAAAACTTAGACTGACATCTAACATTGACAATCACAGTATGTTTTATTTTCCTGAGGCAAGTACTAACATATAATGTTGTTTACTTTTGTACTATTGGTGTGTTGGTAAATTTTTAAACTGTGTGCTAACTGCAGTAAATTATATGAATGGAAAAAAAAGATGTAATTTAGCACATTAATAAATTAAAAGAGAAAACGCATATAATTATCTCAGCTGTTGTAGAAGAAAAAAATAAACATAAAATACAACATCCAGTCATGATAAAATCTCTCAGGAAACCAGGAAAAGGATAGAACTTTCTTCCCTTAAAAAAAATGTATCTATCATAAATTTACAATTAGTATCATATTTAATGATCATGTATGTTACAGACATTCTTTTTAAAACAGGAAAAAATTAACATACTTGCTCACACCATTTGTATTTAGCATTTATAGGACATTGTAGTTAATATGTTACAAAAGAATAACCAAAAAAAGAATGTAAAAATAAGAACTGAAACCGACTCAAATAATTAAAAATTTCATACTATTGAAAATAATATGATTGCCTAGTTAGATGACTCAAATAAGCTAAAGAAAATTAGTGGACTTAAATAAAAAATAAAGAATTTTAAAAGGCTATTGTATAAAAAGTTAATATATAACAACTAATTATATACTTAAATACCAGCAAGAAGCAGTTAGGAAATGTACATTAAAACATTTTTAATAATAATAAAATCCCCTACATGTTTTTTATGGGCCAAATTCCCTCTAGGAGAAAAATATCTGCTAGTATAGGACTTTTGCTGCTGGTATTTCATCGTGACAACTCATAATCTTTCCTTGGGCTCTTAATGTTACATTCTTTGTTTGTATCACGGAAATAATTAGTCATAGGCTTTAATTAGTTAATTTAACTGTACCTAGTTTAATTAGATTTTAATTAGTTTTATCAAACCTTAAGTAGTTGAACATGTAGAACCTCCACCTAATGAGATAAGAAAATGAACAGTATTTTTTTTCAGAAAGCAACTATATAGATGGATAAAACTGTCAAAAACAAGTATTTCAGCATTCTGGAAACAGACCAAAGACATACAGAGAAGCATTTATTCTTGAAAACTGCTAAAGTTTGCATAGAAACTGGATGATTCTATAGTGGTCTTTGATGAGACTCTTCCCATATCTCACCGCAGCTCTGTCTGTGTGGTTCAACAATACAGTGTGTGTGTGTGTGTTTATGAGAGAGAGAGAGAAAGAAAGAGAGAGAGAGAGATGATATGAGACTGCTTGGCAGAAACTAAAGTAGTAAAGCAAAGATTTGAAAATGGCCTGGCATTTGAATGCACTCTACAGAACACACACAGATCTGTCTTCAGAGTGTGAGCCCTTCTGACCTGAGGGGTTTGAACACAGTCTCTTGTCAACTTTTGGCTGAACACTGATTGTGCTGACACAGGGATAACCCTAGGAAAACTGGCTTAAAAATAAGCATGAGAAAATGAACTGAGAAAAGAGAGTCTCACAGAGATTCATCATAGTTAAGGTAATCAAATTCAAAGAAAAAAAGAAAATCCTGGAAGCAGCAAGAAAAAGAAAACAACTCATCATGTACAAGAGAACAAAAATATAATTAGTGATTGACTTTCTATCAGAAAAAAATGGAGGTCCAAATGTAGTGGAAAGATATCCTTAAAGAGTGGAAGGAAAATACTTTATTTTTAAAATATAAAGGTAAAATTGGGACCTCCCTGGAAGTCCAATGGGTAAGTCTCTGTGCTTTCACTGCAGTGGCGCATGGGTTCAATCCCTGGTTGGGGAACTAAGATCTCGCATGATGCGTGGTGCAGCCAAAAAAAAAAAAAAAAAGGGTAAAATAATGTTATATCCAGGAAAAGAAATTGAGAGAATTTGTTACTATCAAACCTGTCTTACAAGAAACACCAAAGGATGTCCTTCAGGCTGAAAGAAAGTGATGCCAGGAAATAAGGTGGATTTCTAAGTAGAAGTGAAGAACATCAGATACAGCATATATAGGGTGAGTATAAAAGAATCTATAGATATATTTCTCATTTGTTTCATTAACTTATAAAATTGTATGCAGCAATAGGTATAATAGTCTATAGTGGGTTTATAACATATGTAACATATATGACAATAAAGCACAAAGGAGAGGGGAAGAAAATACATTGAAACAACAGAAACAACATGTCTATACTTTACCAGAATTAAGTCAGTATTATTCTTAATTAGAGTATAATATGTTAAAATCTACTTTTAATTCCTCAGAAAAAAGGAAGAGAATAAATGGGAAAGGGTTTTATAAAAATCTGCAGAAGAAATAAAATAGATAAAAATGGTTTGACACAAAATAGGACATTAAATGAGAAAGAGGTGAGCAAAAACTGCATGAATAAAATAGAAAGCAAAGAGAAAAGAGATGGCGTGAAATCCAACCATAACAGTGATGACACTAAGAGTGAACAGACTAAGTACTCCATTCAAAGGGAAAAAAAGATATTAACAGATTTAATAAAAAAGCTAGCCTGAGTTACATGGGGTCTAGAAGAAACACTACTTAGGTACAGAGACAAAGCAAGTTGAAAATAAAAGGAGGAAAAATAGGTCATGTAAAGAATATCTGTAAGAGAGATGAAATGGTTATATTAATACCAGGGAAAACCTATAATATTTGGAAGTTAAACACAATCCTACATAACCCATGAGTAAAAAAGGAAATCACAAAATAAGTTTAAAATATATATTTCAATCTGTGTGAGAATGAAAATACAACATATCAGAATTTATTAGATGCAGATACAGCAGTGCTTAGAGAGAAATTTATAGCTGTAATCTCCTCTATCAATAAAGATGAAAGATCTCAAATCAATAAACTGAGCTTCCGCTGCAGGAAAATAGAAAAAAAAAAAAAAAAAAGATAAACTAATTCCAAAGCAAGCAGGAAAAATGGAAAAAATAAAGATTAGAGCAGAATTCAATTAAATAGAAAACTGAGAAAACTCAATACACCAAAAGATGGTTTTTTTGAAGAAGTCAAGAAAATTGTCAAACATTTAGCATACTGACATTTAAATGATTAAAGCCAGAAATGAAAGAGGAAACCAGTATGAGCCCTATAGAAATCAAAAAGATTATAATGACATATTATGAACAACAGTCTGCCAAAAAGTTAGATGAAATAGACAAATTCCTGAAAAATACAAAATCTAAGACTGACTGAAGAAATGAAAATTTTGAATTTCCTCGGGAATAAGAAATTGAATTAATTATTTAAAATTTTCCCACAAAGTCCCAAACCAGATGTTTTTACTAGAAAATTCTATGAAATATTTAAAGAAATAATACTGGCATTTCAAAAACTCTTTCAGAAAACAGAAAACAAATGAACATTCCCCAACTCATTCTATGAGGGTAGTATTACCATTACATCAAAGGGAGATAAAGATATTTCAATAAAGAAAACTATAGATTGATAGTTCTCAAGAAAATAAAACCAAAATTCTTAGTAAACTATTAGCCAATAGAATCCAGCAACATATAAAAAGGATTATAAATCACGGCCAACCATAATTTCTACAAGGAATGCAAGGTTGCATCAGCATCAGAAATAGAATAAATGACAAAACCATGTGATGCTTCCAATAAACTCAGAAAAAGCATTTGAAAATATTCTCTAACTTTTCACAATAAAAACATCTAACAAACTAGAAGGGAACTTTTTCGACCTCATTATGGTCATTTTTAAGGCCTGCAACTTGTATCATAAAAAATAGTGACAATGTTTTCCTACTATCTTTAGGATCAAGGAAAGAATGTAAACTCGACATTTCTGTTCAACATTGTTCCGGTGGTTCTAGTGAATGCAAGAAAGGAAGAAAGAAAAAAAGAGAGATAAAGGTAGAGACAGAGACATATGAGAGAGACAGAGGGAGAGAGAAAGAGAAGGTATTTTATAAGTAGAAAATCCAAAGGATCCACAAAAATATTGCTGAAACTACTAAACTACAGAGGTCACAGAATGCTAGATATATATACTACAATTAAATATATTTCTATATATTTGGATTGTAGCAAACAATCCAAAATTAATACCAACAAAATAATTTTATTCATAATATCAAAATTAGTAAAATACCTAAGAAAAATTATAAAAACACATGTAATATTTGTACATTGAAATCTACAAAGCATTGCTGAGAGGATATCAAGAAGGTATAAATAATTGAGAGACCTGCCATGGCCATTGATTGGAAGACTCAATATTGTTAAGGTAGTAATGATCCCAAAATTGATCTATTGATTCAATATAATCACTATCAATAGTCCAGCAAGAATTTTTATACACATTGGTTAGCTAATCCTAAAATATACATAGAAGTGCAAAGGACCTAGAATAATCAAAACAATTTTTAAAAGGAAGAGCAAATTAGAAGATTTAAACTACCAGGTTTCAAAACTTATCACAAAGCTACAGTAATAAAAACACCATATGGATATAACAAAATTAAGAGTCCAAAATAAACCCTTACATTTATGGTCAATAACAAGATGTTAAGAAAAATCCAGTTGAAGAAAGGAGAGTTTTTTCAATAAATATTTCTGGGACCATTTTTATATCCAACTGCAATAAAATGAACTGAACACTAACGTGACACTATACACAAAATTAACTTAAAATGGATCATTGACCTAAACATAAAAGCTAAAATACTAAAACTGCCAGAAGGAGACAAAGAATAAAACCTTCAACATCTTCAGATGGGTAAAGTTTCCTCAGATACAATACCAAAAGTATAAACCTTAAAAGAAGGGGAGAAAAAGATAAATTGGACTTCATTAAAATTAAAATTTTTATGCTTCAAAAAGTACCCTTAGGTAAATGAAAACACAACCTACAGACCGGGAGAATATATTTGCAAATGATACGTGGAGGACAGACATTAGATAATCCCCCATAGTTTCCTCCTGGTGTCTATGTCTTTGTTTAACTCCTTTCTATTCAATGTAGGCAGGCCCTTTCACATGCTTGCAAATTAAAAGATATGATAACAGTGATGAGATACCACTCCCACTGCTAGTTATGTTGTATAGGACTGTCTTAGCAGCTGAACAAGCTTCTCCTTACTGGCTTGATGAACTAAGCAGCCATGATGAGGAAGTTCATGTATTAAGCAACTGAGTAGCCAACAGCCAACAGCCAGCAAAAAGCCAGGACCAACACTCACACATCAAAAGGAAGATGAATTCTGCCAATAACCTGAATGAACTTGGAAGCAGATCTTTCCCCATTTGAGCCTCCAGAGGAAAATACTGTCCTGTCAAAATCTTGATTATATCATTCCAAGACCCTGAGCAGAGAACTCATCTAGGCCATGCTCAGACTTCTGACCCATGGAAATTGTGGGATTATAAATGTTTGTGCTGTTTTGGCCCCTAAATTAGTGGTAACTTATTATGGAGCAATATAAATTAAATGAATGATATATTTTATAAAATATATAAAAATGGATACAGAATATGTAAATAACTTCTAAATTCAATATTAAAATGTCAAATATTCCAATTAAAGATGAGCAAAATAATTCAAGAGACATTTCTCTAAAGAAGATATATAAATGGCTAATAAACACATGAAAAGGTCCTTAACACCATTATTCTTCTGGGAGATGCAAATTAAAAGCACAATGACATAACACTACCCACTAGAACGGATATAACCAAAAGAATAGGAGCGGGCTGTGGATGATGATCAAAGGGGCACAAATACCAGGAACCAGGAATGTCTCCCTGCAGTATCCAAATTCGGAAGGTGTGGAGAGGCTGTGTTTGGATTTGAAGAAGGTGCGTTCTAGATGGCAGAGGAGTAAGACATGGAGATCACCTTCCTCTCCACAAGTACATAAAAACTACATCTACATGTGGAACAACTCCAAAGAATACCTACTGAATGCTGGCAGAAGACCTCAGACTTCCCAAAAGCTTTCCTTTTGTCATTTGTCCTAGGGTTCTGACTGTCCATATTTTGTTTTTAGGTTTTTTTTTTAGTATAGTTTTTAGTGCTTGTTATCATTGGAGGATTTGTTTGGGAACAAATAAGAGGAGTATGTAAATGTTAGATTTACACAGAAATAAAAACTAAAAATCCATAGAATGTCAGGGCTATTACTAATCTAACCCTCATCTTTTGATAGAAAAGCAGTTAAGTCATCCCACAGAAGTAGTTTTTTTTAAATTCCTTTCCATTACTCAAATTCTTTAGCGAGACACTTTCATGATCTCCCTTGGTGATTCGTTGTCAAGAAATCTACAACTTTCATTTGTTTCAAAAACATTTCCTTTTACTCACTTTGCTTTAGAGATTATAGCTATTCTATTACACTGCTCTAGCAAGAAACTGGTATTGATGATTGAATCATACTCATTTTTAGCGCTCTATGATTTTATCTTTCAAATCCTCCAAGTTTGTCAATTCCCTTCTTTTTTACAGATGTTTTAAATTGATTTAAATTTAATTTAAATTTATTATTTAAAATTTTTAAATAAATTTAGCTTTCCTCTATATTCTCTAATCCAGTTCCCTTCATTTGCCCATAGGCAGTCTGACCTCAGCTAAGACTGAGTAGAATCTTATTCATATCCTTCTCCTTGGCATCAAGAAGAGAGTTGGAGATGCTCCCTCTGGGTCCATCAGGGGCAGCTTTCCACTGCAGGCATGCTTCCTCTGACCCCTGCTAGTACCCAGCCCTAGGAGTAATGCTAGGGCTGAGGTGTTGACTCCCATACTGAGGCAGCAAGCCTCTGGCTCAGGCCTGGGGCCGCTACTCCCTCCATATGCTCCCTAAGGAGAACCCCAGGTCTTTAGGTTCCTAGGCAACTGAGGAGCCCTGAAGATTAGGTTACAGATACTCACAGATTTAATTTAAAGAAAAATAAAAAAATTTAAAATTTAATTTAAATCAATTACTTAAAAATTTTGTATTTTTGCTATGGACTTAAATGAAAATTTTATTACAGCAAAGGTAAGATATATACAGGTGGAATGAATATGGACGAAATATGCATGAAGGCCTAACCTCACATCTTCTTGGTTTCCTTGTGTCTTCACAAGGTTGTCCCTGAGATATCTCAGTGTAACTCTAGGACACCATGGAACACAGTGTGAAAACCTGTGAAATAATTTAAGAAATTGGAGCAAAGTGAGTAAAAGAAAATAAATTTACAGATGGTCTTGCGAAGTATCCCAGAAACTTTTGTGAGAAGTAAAGAGACAGGGAGAGATTAGGAAGTGGAGGTGAGTGGAGGGAGTGGGGTCCTTTTCCACACCCCAAAACTCTGCTTCCTCCAGAGCAGTTCTGCATTTACATCTTTTGCATTTAGCTCTTTTTTTTGTTGTTTTTTATTTTTATAAATTTATTTCATTCATTTTATTTTTGGCTGTGTTGGGTCTTCGTTGCTGCACGCAGGCTTTCTCTAGTCATGGTGAGAGAACAAAGTATGTAAATGCAATAATTACTAATTGCACGGTATTTAATTAAATTAAAATGATTTTAAATTTAATTTAAATTTAAATTATTTAAATTTATTTAAAATAAATTTAATAAAAAATAAAATAAAATATTTTAAATAAAATTTATTTAAATTTCTTATTTTTAAATTAAATTTAAATTAAATTTAAAAAATTTAATTTAAGCACTAGCTCTTTTCTAAGTTGGGCTCCCTCCCATAGGAGATTTCAATTTTATTACAAATATTTAAAAGTCAATATATATATTATATGACAACCTAAACTTTTCCAGGTTACATGGACATTTAAATTCTGTGATTTACTGGTAATGATTTTCCTCATAATATGAGAATGCAGTCACTCCAAAACATTGAAATGAATGTGAATGTCAGACCTCATGTAGCTTGGGGTTGAAACAGAATCTTAAAACGGGATACATTTTTTTTTCTTCCAAGGTGGTTGTACCAAATTACAATTTACATTCTCACCAACATTAAGTTTCTCCGATTTCTGGCCAACACTTAGCATTGTCTATCTGTGATTTTATTAATTTTAAATTTATTTAATTAATAAACATTAAATCTTTAAAGTTTTAAATTGATTTAAATTTAAAATTTAAAATTTTAATTTTAATACAAAATTTCTTTCTATTGGGAGTCCAATAAAATGGACAACCTGGAAGAAATGGACAAATTCTTAGAAAAGCACAACCTTCCAAGACTGCATCAGGAAGAAATAGAAAATATAAACAGAACAATCACAAGCACTGAAATTGAGATTGTGATTAAAAACCTTCCAACAAACAAAAGCCCAGGACCATGGCTTTCACAGGCAAATTTTATCAAACATTTAGAGAAGAGGTAACACCTATCCTTCTCAAACTCTTCCAAAATATAGCAGAGGGAGGAACACTCCCAAACTCATTCTACAAGGGCTACCATCACCATGATACCAAAACGAGACAAAGATGCCACAAAAAAAGAAATCTACAGGCCAATATCACTGATGAACATAGATGCAAAAATCCTCACAAAATACTAGTAAACAGAATCCAACAGCACATTAAAAGGATCATACACCATGATCAAGTTGCGTTTATCCCAGGAATGCAAGGATTCTTCAATGTATGCAAATCAATCCATGTGATAAACCATTTTCACAAATTGAAGGAAAAAACCCATATGATCTTCTCAATAGATGCAGAGAAAGCTTTCAACAAAATTCAACACGCATTTATGATAAAAACCCTCCAGAAAGCAGGCATAGAGGGAACTTTCCTCAACATAATAAAGGCCATAAATAACAAACCCACAGCCAACATCCTTCTCAATGGTGAAAAACGGAAAGCATTTCCACTAAGATCAGGAGGAAGACAAGGTTGCTCACTCTCAGCACTATTATTCAACATAGATTTGGAAGTTTTAGCCACAGCAATCAGAGAAGAAAAAGAAATAAAAGGAATCCAAATCGGAAAAGAATAAGTAAAGCTGTCACTGTTTGCAGATGACATGATATTATACACAGAAAATCCTAAAGATGCTACCAGAAAACTACTAGAGCTAATCAATGAATTTGGTAAAGTAGCAGGATACAAAATGAATGCACAGAAATCTCTTGCATTTCTATTTATTCCTTATTTATTTTCCTTTTGGATGATATGTCTATTGGTGAAAGTGGGGTGTTAAAGTCCTCTACTACGATTGTGTTACTGCCGATTTCCCCTTTTGTGGCTGTTAGCATTTGTCTTATGTATTGAGATGCCCCTATGTTGGGTGCATACATATTTACAATTGTTATATCTTCTTCCTGGATTGATCCCTTGATCATTATGTAGTGTCCTTCTTTGTCCCTTGTAATAGTCTTCATTTTAAAGTCTCTTTTGTCTGCTATGAGGATTGCTACTCCAGCTTTCTTTTGATTGCCATTTGCATGGAATATCTTTTTCCATCCCCTGACTTTCAGTCTGTATGTGTCCCTAGGTCTGAAGTGTGTCTCTTGTAGACAGCTTATGTATGGGTCTTGTTTTTATATCCATTCAGCCAGTCTATGTCTTTTGGTTGGAGCATTTCATCCATTTACATTTAAGGTAGTTACCAATATGTATGTTCCTATTACCATTTTCTTACTTGTTTTGGGTTTGTTATTTTAGGTCTTTTCCTTCTCTTGTGTTTCCTGCCTAGACAAGTTCCTTTAGAATTTGTTGTAGAGCTGGTTTGGTGGTGCTGAATTCTCTTAGCCTTTGCTTATCTGTAAAGGTTTTAATTTCTTCATCAAATCTGAATGATATCCTGGCTGGGTAGAGTAATCTTGGCTGTAGGTTTTTCCCTTTCATCACTTTAAATATGTCCTGCCACTCCCTTCTGGCTTTCAGAGTTTCTGCTGAAAGATCAGCTCTTAATCTTATGGGGATTACCTTGTATGTTGTTGTTTTTCCTTTGCTGCTTTAAATATTTTTTCTTTGTATTTTAATTTTTGATAGTTTGATTAATATGTGGCTTGGCATGTTTCTCCTTGGATTTATCCTGTATAGGACTGTCTGCACTTCCTGGACTTGATTGACTATTTCCTTTCCCATATTAGGGAAGTTTTCAACTATAATCTCTTCAAATATTTTTTCAGTCCCTTTCTTTTTCTCTTCTTCTTCTGGGATCCCTATAGTTCGAATGTTCATGCATTTAATGTTGTCTGAGAGGTCTCTAAGACTGTCCTCAATTCTTTTCATTCTTTTTTCTTTATTCTGCTCTGCAGTAGTTATTTCCACTATTTTATCTTCCAGGTCACTTATCTGTTCTTCTGCCTCAGTTATTCTGCTATTGATTTCTTTGGAAATCAATTAAATTTTAAATTTTTAATTTTTTTTAAATTTAAAATTTAAAATCATTTAAATCGTTTAAAAAATTTAATTTAAATTTATTTTTAAGTTACTTTTTTTTAATTTAAAAATTTTAAATTTTAAAATTTTCTCATTGCCACCACAATGAGAAGCCCGCGCACAGCAACGTGGACCCAACGCAGCCAACAAAAAATAAATAATAAAAATAAATAAATTTAAAATAACAGAAAAAAATTTTAACCCTACTTTTTTCCTAAACTCCTTTCCTATTCCCAATCACCTATTCCTCTCTAAACTTTTCTCACTATCTTCCTTACTTAAATTCTAGCCATATGGACAACCAGGCTGGGCCACTATGATAGCCACAGGATAAGCCTTGTTAAGAGAAAATGGTGAGAGTGGGCAGTTAACCTGATTTTAATGACTGAGGCAAAATCTAAAACAGGGAATGCAATCTCTTCCTGTAAGGAGCCAGAGAGCAAATGATTTAATCTATGCAAGCTCTACATAGTGTCCATCGCATATTCTTTTTTATTTGTTTATGCAATCTTTTAATATAAAAACCATACTCAGCTTGCAGCCCTTTCAAAAAAAGCCACAGGGCTGGATTCCATAGACCGTAGTTCGCCAACCCATGATATAAAGAATCTCCTTACTGTGAGACAAAAAATATGAGGAGAACCTGTGAAGCCATATTCTGTCATAACTCATTCTCTATTCACTATACACACTGATACACAAAACCAATGAGTTTCAATATCTATAATTGCTACCCTGGATGAAGTATTGGTGAATATTATCTAGTTTCTTTGGCTTGGTTCCCTGACAGGAGTTTGTGGAAACCTGTGGGGTTATTTTAGCTTGTCACACTGACCACAGAAGAGGGTGGTTTGGACGAAGGGGAGTCATAACACGCATTTATTGCCATATGTTCTGCAATGGAAGTTCAGCCACAGTGAAAAATTACTCTCCCCATGTGCTAACAGCAGCCATGTCATGAAACACTGGATTTTTGGAGTCAGTACTTTTACCCAAATTTCAAAACAGACATGCAGTTTTAGAAAACCGATTTCAAGAATATGAAACAATCAATACAAAATTAGGCATAAAATGAATGTTTATTTAGAATGAGAAATGAAAACACTACAAATTACCAATTTTTAATTGATTATAAGAGATTATAATTGATTATAACTTGGACAAGACAAGAACCGTTAGAGAAGGCAGGACCTAAATACCATGCAGGATCACTATAGCAGAAAGAGGGAGGATAGCAAGAGTGTGATTAAGTTCAAGTTTAGCTCAATCCTGTTGACTCTTCTGTCAAGCTTCACATTTCATAGAGTGATAACTCTATTTGGACCCATTTGGGTTGGATGTTTCTAGCTCCAGATTAATCAATGGAGGATATAGGCTCAGATTTAACTACTGGAAAGAACAATTACAAATCAGTAAATCAGCCACCAAAAAAAAGTAATTTTAATTTTAACTTACTACAGTTAAACAGCAGTAAGTGGCAAAGCTGAATTTCAATAAAGGGATTATGGTTGGAGATCTCAATTTCTTAACCCCTATGTATATATCCTCCCTAATAACCCTATTTATGATAGCTATAAAATGGCAGAGCCACAACTGGGAGATATTTGTTTCCAAAGCCTGTGATATTTTCTTTATAACATACCTCTTTATTATCTAGAGTAATAAGTTGGCTGGGGATGAGGTCTAGGCACATGAACATTTTTTCTTTTTCTTGAGCACTTTAGGTGGGACTGAGCAAACTGAATGAAACTAGAAGGTGGTACCGAGTAATTGTTACCTGTGCCCTCCCAATCCTAAGATAAAATTGCTGGGCTGCCGAGAGAAAAGTACTCCTTACCACACCATCTTCTAAGTTTCTCTGAAACAGCCTTTTGTTTTTCCCCCTCCACGTCCAAGATGGTAACATGCAAGGTATGAGCTAGTGCTTACCTGCTTTGGCTCTGCACCAGCCTGGATGACTCCAAACTACCGTGCCAAACAAGGATTTGTTTTAAGGCAATTAAAAATCAGTAAATCAGCCACCAAAAAAGTAATTTTGATTTCTGCAAACTACCGTGTTCCAAATTACCAATTTTTAATTGATTTTCTCTCCAAAACTCTGCTTCCTCCAGAGCAGTTCTGCATTTACATCTTTTGCATTTAGCTCTTTTTTTTTGTTGCTTTTTATTTTTATAAATTTATTTCATTCATTTTATTTTTGGCTGTGTTGGGTCTTCGTTGCTGCACGCAGGCTTTCTCTAGTCATGGTGAGCGGGGGCTACTCTTCGTTGTGGTGCGCGGGCTTCCCATTGCGGTGGCTTCTCTTGCTGTGGAGCACGGGCTCTAAACGCGGGCTCAGTAGTTGTGGCTCACGGGCTCTGGAGCACAGGCTCAGTAGTTGTGGTGCACGGGCTTAGTTGCTCTGTGGCATGTGGGATCTTCCCGAACCAGGGCTCGAACCTGTGTCCCCTGCATTGGCAGGTGGATTCTTAACCACTCTGCCACCAGGGAAGCACTAACTCTTTTCTAAGTTGGGCTCCCTCCCATAGGAGATTTCAATTTTATTACAAATATTTAAAAGTCAATATATATATTATATGACAACCTAAACTTTTCCAGGTTACATGGACATTTAGATTCTGTGATTTACTGGTAATGATTTTCCTCATAATATGAGAATGCAGTCACTCCAAAACATTGAAATCAATGTGAATGTCAGACCTCATGTAGCTCGGGGTTGAAACAGAATCTTAACATTAGCTGTTTAGTGGAGACTTTAACTTCCCCACAATTTCTTTCCAAATATTGCTGGAGTCCTTCAGAGGTGTCCTATTGGTTCAGCAAGAAACAGGTCTCTTTAATATGTAAAGTACTTGTAATTGTCTTCTGAGGCAATGCTGGCCTCGCTATGGACAGCTCTTGCTTTTGCTCTTCGCAGAACATGAGGCTCTTTTACCATTGACCACCAAAAACAATGTCATCACTCCTCATTACTGTCAAAGCAACTGATGTCTAAGACAAATTTACCGCTGCCCAAGATTAAGATACTGACGCCTCAGGTAATAGCAATGAAGCCCAAGAACAATATGCATTCAGCATACACTTTCCCTGTCACCAGAAATGGCATGGCTATCCACCAATGTGGCAATATTATAATTAGTATTTCTACTACCAGCACTGCTGTTTCCACCATCAGCATTGTAACACTATGATTTTTAGGTTTTTTAAAAATTTTAAATTATTTTCAAATTGTATTATTTTGACCAAAATAACCCGTGCTATTTGGTCACCCAGGAATTTTAAACACTTTTCTAAATTTTAGGACTAGCCACTTTACGAACGTCTGCTCCGTAAAGTTAAAGCCAGCAACCTATTCCCAACTCCCTCGAAGCCAAGCTCAGATATTTGATACGGGCTTCGCAGTTTGCATACATCCCCTGGGATGTTGATTAGGAGGAGAGGAACATGAATGAGACACTACAAGGGAATCTATTTTCATGAGCGTGATGGGAAACAGCCAGCGGGCAGGTGTAGCAACATGCAAGGTCAGAAGAGCACTGCTATACTAGTGGCTGTCATTCTTGTGCTCAGTAGCTGCTGAAGTACATTGTTCACTAGGGCACACAAGTGGCATAACACGATCATTGTTCTTGGCTGTGTAGATGCCTGGTCTGGTTCTCTAGCACTGTAGGATATTTGATGGACTCTCTTGATATTTTAATGAATTTATGTCTAGCTTAAAATAGCTACAGTGGGATTTGTGGTTTTTAATTATGTCCTGACAGATACAGTCAGAATGCTAAATATTTGAGGAGAGACCTTAATAAACCTCGTGAATTAAGAATAAGACTATATAAAAGGCAAATTATTTCTACTTCAAAGGCAAAAATCAAGCTAGGAGGGCTTCCCTGGTGGCGCAGTGGTTGAGAGTCCGCCTGCCGATGCAGGGGACACGGGTTCGTGCCCCGGTCCGGGAGGATCCCACATGCCGCGGAGCGGCTGGGTGCGTGGGCCATGGCCGCTGAGCCTGCGTGTCCAGAGCCTGTGCTCCACAACGGGAGAGGCCACAGCAGTGAGAGGCCCGCATACCACAAAAAAAACAAAAAACAAAACAAAAAAAAAAACCCAACAAAATGATCAATATAGGTAATAGGAAAAATCTGAAGTTCAAATTTATCTATTACATTCTGAATACAATATTTACTCCTTTGTTCCCACAGTTTTCTTAACTACATCATGAGTGTTATATCTATTTTAGCATAGTTCATATGATTTTAGTGGGGAAAAAACTACTATAAGAGTAAAAATCTTATTTTGCCTCTGCTGAAAATTTCTGTAGCAAGGACTCACTTGTGCCATTTTTATCAGTCATCAGAAACAGAAACAAAATTGCTGACATAGCATATGTTTGCCAAGAGCTGGGTTACTTATCATAATGAATGTCAGAATGATATTTAATAGGATCTGTGTCAAAGAAGGGAAATGGTGAAAAATCCAATTAAAATATATCTGACCAAAATACATTTTTTACATTCCAGCAAATTTTGCTCTTAGTTTAGTCTAAGTACATTTTAGAAACAGGACAGAGTAAACTATAATCCATCTTTTTAATATTGCAGATGATGAGAATAAAGATAAGGATGTAATTTGACTATAAATTTTATTCATAAGGAAGCATTCTCTATCACAAATAACTGAACAACGTGGCTTTTTTATAAAGCAGGTAAGAACCCATAATATGATATAACATTTATACTCACATATATTTACATACATGTGTGTTTGTGTGTGTGTGTGTACAAAGAAGAGAGAGAAAGAGAGAGACAGAGAGAGACAGAGAGAGACAGAGAGAGAAAGAGAGAAGAACACATGTCCTTAGCTGCAAATCTAAAATCCAGAGAGCTATACATCAAGATTTTTCTTCAAAATTCACATTTTAGCAATGTCTGCAAAGAACAATCACTAGGCTATTTGCAGTCTTTTTTTTAAAAAAAAAAAAAACAGTAATTGAGATTGCTCACACATTTTGCTGCAGAAATGCTGAGTTTGATTACAGGTTACTGCCACCCATCCCTCTGGCAGTGTTAGCTATTATATAGTATATGCGCTACATCTCCTGTTTAAAAACGAAAAAAATTTGAATTCTAAAGCACACCTTTCCTCAGAGAATAAAAGTAAGGATTGTCAACCTGTATTGTTAAACCTTATGACCCGCAGACTGCGGGGATTATTTTCTCGCTAAGTCAAGGGTTTACATCGCAAATACATGAAAATTCACCTCAAATGTTCTGAAAAACTAAAGGAAGGGTACTGGTACACATAATTGAAAAGACTGCAAGTAGTGGGGGGCTTCACCAGATTTGGATCTCAGTGACATCAAAGCTCTAAATTTCCCCCAGGAATTTTCTGAGCTCTGCCCTGATCTACTGAATTTTCAGGGTGGCTTAAGGAACAACAAATGCCTCCAGTGGTAATGGGGATTGCTATGACTACCAAGAGGGGCAGTGCTTTTTACTCCCATATATCAAGCCAGGCTGCTGAGTTTCACTCCGGGTTGAGCAATTTAGGTCATGAACTTGGACTGGAGAAGGGATGCATTAATTGGTTAAGGCTCTGTCCGTCTTCTATCCTTAGAAAGAAGATAGGGCCATCACCAGACTCTGCAAGTGAAAACCATGGATTATAGGAGAGAGACAAGAGAGAAATGGGTTCTGTGGAATCACTCAACCTGATTACGATATAGTAGTCACATTCTAAAATGATGGAGGTTGACGCCCAAACAGCCTAAAAGAGCAAGAAACAGATTTTAAGCTGAGATCCATGTGACACCAAAACCTACCCTCAACTTTTCTAAGCTGTACCTATTCTTTGTTTTCTGACTTACTCATCTTTGATTTCCTTTAGTTGAATCTCTTTCAGAAGAGTTTCTGGTACAGGCAAAACTTTAGTTTCCAGCTATATTTCTTAAATATATACACTGAAGGACCTTTATTTTTGAAATGCTTTCAATACATCAAAATACAAAACTATTTTTTACATAAGCAGATATAAGAATAACATGTATATGAATATATATAACATATATAAAAATAATAACATCCATAATAAAAGCACATGAAAATAGTTTGTCTTTCATGAATATTAAACTTTGTACAGAAACAGTTAAGTGCTTTCCTTTAAGAAATTATTTTACTGAGAAATCAAATGTGCAGAAATAATATTTAAAATGGATTAGATACATTATTCTGATTTTCCACTTAAAGACTATTGATCAATATAAAAAATTCACTACTTTGATATATATAATAAATGTATACTGGCATTATTGGAAGCAAATACAATTACAGTGTTGTACAGAAATGACAAAAACAGAAAATAGTTCAAGTACCTTCCAGTGAGCTCTTAAGCCCCTTTACAGTACAAATGAATACTAGACTAAAAAAACCATCTTATGTCAAATAAGACTTTCGTACTATACCACTGATGGAGCTAACACACTTTCAATACAACAAATTTTTATGAAGTATTTGAGATCATCTACTGTAGGTTTATCTTTTTTCAGGTTTTGTTGTTGTTATTGATATTGTTTTTTATTTAGAAAATTTATCCAAAGAAGCTAAATGACATGTTTAAGTTCAAGTGCCAGAGTAGCATATATGAACCAGTATGCTATACTTTCAGGAGTGCAATTTCATTTTCCCTCTTTGGTTCAAGAAAATTGCTCTTGAGCTGTGGAAAGAAAATTGGCTAATGTGGCCTACCCAGTGGTTCATGTAAAGTTTACAGAAAGTGATTACCTGGTGAGGCAGCTAAATGAGGGCTCTAGGGAAAGCCTAGCTTATAGTCTTGCTACACATTTTCTACCAACCTGAGGAAGTGCTCATGTCACATCAAGCCTTAGTTTTCTCATCTAAAAAATGCAAGGGTCAGTATGTAATACATATTCAAACAAGGATAGTTTAGTTTCATTTAATTAGATATTATCGAGGCTGCACCATCATGTGTTATCTACAAGGCATTATCCTTTGGGTGCATTTACACATTCCCTTCATTCTTCACGTTCGTTATCTTCCTTTTCTGACAATATTTTTTTAATGGATATACAAAGCACATAAGGTGTAAGTACCATGCGTGCAGAAAATACTTATTACCTTCTTACATGTTTATACATTCTAAAAGGCTTATGTGTATCACATCCACACACAAAAGAAGCTCTGAGGTAGGTTCTATTATAAACTCCTTGTGCTCCTAAGGAAATTGATCAGCGAAGGTTAAACGACTTGTGTGAAGTCATATAGCAAGGAATTTTGGAACCTGGACTCAAACCTCAGCACAATGTCACTCTTATTCCAATTCTTTTGACTTACTGCTAAATCTCACTATCTTCCAAATTAGTGGTCAGTAAATATTCTCAGAAGAAATCAACAGTAGTAAATGTACATTTTTAATAATGTTCCCTTTCCATCGTAGTTTCAAATATGGCGTTTGAACATTATCATGTGCAAATCTATGCATGGCTATTTTTCTCCATTCAAATGCCTCTTCTTGCAGCTTAAAATTCCTTTAGACACGGACTGGAGTATAAATAAATAAAAAAGTTTAAAGGTTTTCAGAAATTATTTAGGAGGGAAGAAAATGGAAATAATCAAATGAAGAAGAACTATTCATTAAACAAAATGGAAAAGAAATAACTGGGTGTGCTGGCTATGTGTAATGTGTGATCTGCCACGTTTATCAACAATTGATAGTATTCTTCTCATGAAAATACTTCAAATAAGTAGAAAACTATTCTGGAATTGGGTTAAGTAAGCCATGATCTCTAAAAAGATAACAGGCTTGCCATGAACCTTGGTTTCTAGAAACCAGTAGACCGTACTTCCCTGAATGTCAATGCCTCAGGACAGGTGAAGTGGCACGGCAA
Source organism: Phocoena phocoena (assembly GCF_963924675.1). Classification (NCBI taxonomy): domain Eukaryota; kingdom Metazoa; phylum Chordata; class Mammalia; order Artiodactyla; family Phocoenidae; genus Phocoena; species Phocoena phocoena. The sequence continues at coordinate 28,614,728 of NC_089227.1, read as the reverse complement.
TTAGAAGCTATGCCCATTCACTTCTTTCTCCCTCTTTCCACATCATACCAATGTTTCACGTGGCAATTTTCACTCAGTTGCTACGATATCTTGAGACAAAGTGATAGATCACCTGTCAGCAACTGCAACAGCTATATGGCTGAAAACAGACTAATTGCAAGAAATAGAATTGCCAGTAATCATTTGCTGAGAATTTCTGAAATCTCAAAGAGTTCAAATACATGAGCATGATAGCTTTTGGTGAAGAGAATAAATATAATTCCACCCTTCACCCAAAAGGTTCAATGTATAAGGTCCACATCCTTAAAGTTCATAATTACCTAATAGGTACAATTCAATCCAACTAACATTTATTGAAGCTGACTATGTTAAATTCAGCATTTAGGATCTGGGTATGCAGGGATGACTTATACAAACTTACATCGAAATGAAAGGGGGTAGAGGCAAGTACAAATTGACGCTATACAAGCTTTATCACGTGGGTACAGAGTCAGGGGAGTGAGAGACAAGGAGAAGTATCTTGTTTTAATTAAAAGTAGTGAGTCAATTTACTTTGACTGAAGACATGAATGTATAGCTTTCAATCAATATTTACAGCCTGGTAATAATGTTTTAAAAAGTATATATTACTTTAATAATATCATTTGACATATTTTTAGGGCCTCCTTTTTTAGTGTGCCAAATAGTTTCTACTTGTGGAGATTATGTGTCCTTCATTTTGTTGGAGAAGATATATGTACTAAAAGAGTAACTGATTTTAGTCAATGCTATTAAAACCATCTCTACATTTGATGGAGCATTTCAAGTATGTTTGAATACGTCTTTAGAGTGAATTGAAACTCAGATGGCCTTCCTCTGACCTCAAGTGTCAGGGTATACGATCTGAAGACATACTAAAGACCAAGGGGGTTCTAAAGTGGCACCAACCCCTCACTGATAACCTATATTTGGGGGCCAGGGGCAGTGGATATGTGTGTGGTGGGGAGGATTACAAGCATTAGGTCTTACTGAATCCAACAAAGAGACTATGAAGATCTTTAATATTCTTGATAGATTTGATCAGGGATTTTATCTGTCTTTCTTTTTATCAATAGGATCTGTGATTCCACTTCATAAGAGGTAGCCAAAATCTTAGATAATAAAAATGAAAACAGTTTAGAGTAATATGATGCTCTGTATTTTGTTTTTTTTTTTTTGGTGGTACGCGGGCCTCTCACTGCTGTGGCCTCTCCCATTGCGGAGCACAGGCTCTGGACGCGTAGGCTCAGCGGCCATGGCTCACGGGCCTAGCCGCTCTGCGGCATGTGGGATCTTCCCGGACCAGGGCATGAACCCGTGTCCCCTGCATTGGCAGGTGGACTCAACCACTGCACCACCAGGGAAGCCCGATGCTTTGTATTTTAAAGGGTTTTTCATATATATTATTTTATATAATCCTTACAGTTATTCTGTGGAGTACATGAGACAGGTATTATTAGTAGTCTCAAGTTAGAATATTGAGGAAAGAATGTTTTTAATGGCATTTCACATGAGGGTTAATATTTTTAAATTTGTCGCTCAAAACTTTACTGATATTTATATTTGTAAATGTTTGCAACATGCGTTGTATCATCATATAAAAACCCTATAAACCTCTATCAGTGTATCTCAACATCAATTCTCATTTATACAGTTATATTTATGTATTTATTTTTAATATATGATTTAAAATATATGTTTCAGTTGTACAGCATTATACATCTCAATGCATACATCTACATTATACAACTCAACATCTGTATACACTACAAAGTGATCACCACGACAAGTCTAGTTGCCATCCATCAGCATACAGTTGATCCCTTTCACCCATATCACCCACCCCAACCCCCTTCCTTTATGGTAACTACTAGTCTATTCTTTGTATGAATTTGTTTTATTTTGCTTGTTCATTGGTTGTTTTGTTCTGCTTTTTAGATTCCACATATGAATGAAGTCATCTGGAATTTGTCTTTCTCCATCTGACATGTTTCACTTAGTATAATATCTTCAAGGTCCATCCATGTTGTCACAAATGGCAGGACTTCATTCTTTTTATGGCAGAGTAGTACTCCATTACATCCATTCATCCAACAATGGAGACTTCGGTTGTTTCCATATGTTGGCTGTTGTAAACAATGAACACAGTGGTACATATATGTCTTTGAATTAATGTTTTTGTGTTTTGTGAATAAATAACCAGAAGTAGAATAGCTAGATCATATGGTAGTTCTATTCTTAATGTTTTAAAAAAATCTCCATACTGTTTTCCATAGTGGCTGCATCACTTTACACTCCCACCAACAGTGTATGAGAGTTCCCTTTTCCCCACATCCTCTCCAACATTTCTTATTCCTTGTCTTTTTGATGATAGCCATTCTAACAGGTGTCAGGTAATATCTCACTGTGGTTTTGATTTGCATTTCCCTGATGATTAGTGATGCTGAGTATCTTTTCATGTGCTTGTTGGCCATCTGTATGTCTTCTTTGGAAAAATGTCTATTCAGACCCTCTGCCCATTTTTTAATTGAGTGGTTTGTTGTTGTTGAGTTGTATGAGTTCTTTATGTATTTTGGATATTAACCTCTTAATTGGATATATGACTTGCAAATATCTTCTTCCATTCAGTAGGTTGCCATTTTTGTGTGTGTTGATGATGGTTTTCTTTGCTGTGCAGAAATTTCTTACTTTGAAGTAGTACCATTTGTTTATTTATGATTTTGTTTTCCTTGCCTTTGGAGTCAGATCCACAAAAATCTCCTTAAGACTGATGTCAATAAGGGTTACTGACTATATTTCATTCTAGAAATTTTATGGTTTCAAGTCTTATATTCAAGTGTTTAATCCATTTTGAGTTAATTTTGGTGTATGGTATAAGACAGTCATCAAGTTTTTTATTTTGCATGTGGCTGTCCGGTTTTCCCAACACGATTTATTGAAGAGACTGTCCTTTCTCCATTGTATGTTCTTTGCTTCTTTTTTGTAGATTAATTGTCCACATATATGTGGGTTTATTTCTGGGTTCTCAGTTCTGTTCCATTAATCTGTGTGTCTGTTTTTGTGTCACTATCACACTGTTTTGATATTATAACGTTTTAGTATAGTTTGAAATCAGGGAGTCTGACACCTCCAGCTTCTTTCTTTATTCTTAGGATTGTTTTGACTATTCAGGGTCTTCTGTGTTTCCACACAAATTTTAGAATGATTTGTTTTAGTTCTGTGTAATATGCTATTGGAATTTTTATAATGATTGCAATAAATCTGTAGATCACTTTGGATAGTATGGCATGTTAATAATATTAATTCTTTCAATCCATGAACACGGACTATCTTTTCTTTTCTTTTTTTTTTGTATCTTCTTCAATTTCTATCACCAGTGTTTTACAGCTTTAAGTGCATAGGTCTTTTACCTCTTTGGTTAAATTTATTCATAGGTATTTAATTCTCTTGATCCAATTGTAAATGGGATTGCTTTAAAAAAACAAAACAAAACAACAAAAAACCTGTATCTCTGTCAATGTATCTCAGCAATAATTTGAATTTATACATATTTTAAACATCTAGTTTTCCTCATTAGTAGTTTTCCATATTTTCTCGTTTAATGGTGGACTAGGAGTTGCAGATATGGAAGTAAATTGATTTCTGACTGAAAACTGTAAAATCAGTCATTTTTGAAGACCAAAACAGAAAAATCTTATCTAAAAGGATAGAGTCAATCAACACCTTACTTTTATGGCTTAGAAGAGAGACAAATGATCTAAAAACAGAAGAAGAAAAAAAAAGTTCATTTATAAAATGGGAAGAAAATAAGGAATGTTGAATGCATTCTTCATTCATTGCAACTCTTATTTTTTAAAACTTTCATTCATGAGGTTTGCCTTTGGTAATGCCAAACAATTAACTCTGTGTGCACAAAGCACATTAATCACAATGTGTACAACTGAAGTTTTACTTTTTTTTTTTTTTCTGGCTTGCATTGTTGATTTATTGGCTTTACTTTTATGTGTCTTGGCTAATTGTTGTTAATTTTGTCTACCTTACCAACATCAGTTTGCAATTGAAATCCTATAAATCTCTCATTCGAATTAATTTTATTTAAATGTTTCCTTTCCACTGTGCATTCTTGTCATTTACAGTGTGAAAATCAGAGTGGCATACAACTCCAAAATTCTAAACCCTTACAAATGTAGCACCTTCATGCAGCACTACTGAGCTCTCTCAAGTGAGTTTTGAGGGAGAAGCAAACATTTAATCACAGAAATGAGGGAAAAAAATGTCAAACTTAAAAGTATCATTATTAATCGTTGCTCACGATCCTTCCAATTATCCACTAAGTCATTCAGAGACAACACACCATCTCTTCTGAGAGCCCATCATGCTGCCCAATGAAAGGAGACGGTGTATTTAGAGTGAGGTGTCTTGATTTTAACCAGAGTAGCTAGCAGCTGACTGTGTAACAATGTTAGTGGAATAGCCTGTGCTGTAGTTCTTTATTTCTACTTTAAAAAACAATCTTTTTCACAGCAATCACTCCCTGGATGAGTCATCCACTAGTAGCAGATCCTTAACACTAATTATTTCAAATACCATTTTAAAAAATGCCTACACTTTGAGAGAAACAAACAAGAAAACATTGAGA